>NC_043758.1:3619416-4219416 GCF_902148845.1 Salarias fasciatus
GCTGGTGGATGGGCTCGCTCTGCGGAGTTATCCTGGCTGGCTGCCTCGGCTGAATGGGCGCCCAGGTCAGAAGACCTGTTTACAAAAGCCGAAGGCGCACCTTTATGGTGTATACTCAAGGCTCATCTGAAGTGTGAGTCCTTGTACACACAGGTATGACAGAGAAGTCATCAAGTGGAGCGTTTATAGGTAATCCTGTCCAAGTGTCTGGCTGTCAGGGCAGGAGCTGCTTGATTCTTTGAATATACAGTAGCATTATTGCTTCATCTGGTTCATGTGGGAAGATTGAAGATTGTTCTCTGCATGTTCCATTTCATGTTCACGTCCACTCATGTTTCTGTCAGTTATATTTTTTTGTTTTTTTCCAATCCTAAATCCATGTTCAATAATTTCAGTGTTTGGCACCATTTGTTATTTAGAAAAGTCTCAGATAAAGCGATACTGATCTGTCCAGTACAAAACAGCAGCATTAGCGACAACTAATGCAACACTACCACTTAGTGTTTGTGTAATACATAGAATTAAGAGATATTTTAAAGACACATTAGCAAGTTTGATTTATCCTGACTTTCCACTGGTATGTGCTTCCTCAACAAAACAGCCATATGCTTGCACTCAGATGTTTTTCTTTTAACGACCTATCAGGGTTTTATATGTTACCGGCTAATTGTCAACCATGGAAACATAAACACCCCTAAATACAACAGTCATTTCACTGGAGTTACAAAGTTTAGCTTTCATGCAGGAAATGACTGACTGATGTGTTTTATTTACCCTGAGTTTATAGGGCCACGGCGGTGCAGTGGTTAGCACTGTCACATCACAGCGAGGAGGCCTCAGTGTTCCTCTGAGCCTTTTCCACCTTGTGGCAAATCCAAAGACAAGCTTGTTAGGTTAAGCGGTGAAGTGATTCTGTGTCTGTGTTAGCTCTGCGACGTACTGCTGACCTGCCTTTCACCAAATGTCAGCTCACATTGCCTTCAGATCTTCGTTTCCCCAGTTTAGACATCGTAGGTCCAGAAGTTCAATAGATGGCTACATGTGCCAACTTCTGTATTTCAGCATTGTTGGCTTGACTTAAAGGGCAACTTCGGTTTTTTGACACCTGGACCTTATTTATAGGTGTGTGCATGCTCATATACTCACTCAGACAAACATCGTGCAGCTCGGAGTCCTTCAGAAGTTATTTAGATCCAACCGATTTAGTTGCACTTAGTGGGGGCCATGGCAGGGGAGCTTCAGCGCGGGACATAATCTCTGCAAAGTCTCTCATTTTGGCTGTATTTTTTCATCCATCGCCAGTGTTATCGTAAAGTCAGCTCATCTACCGTCTTCAGGTGGGTCAGCTGACAGTTTTCGCTAACTTAGTCACAATTAGCTTGGATGGGAACGTTGGAGCTGCTCTCCCCAGCAGAGAAGCACTTTGAGTCAGCCTCGGCTGTCACGGCGCCTGGGTGCCTGACTTCCAGGGGTCGAGTTGGGGCCGATTGGGTAAACGGCCCGGAGCTGCTCCATGGCGGTGACGGGAGAGCTCCAGCAGCCGTGCCGCGGCCTGCTTCACGCGCCTCCGTGGTTATGCGGTGGGTCCCCGTGCGCTCCGCGGCCGGCACAGACCGCGTCTCCGCCCGGGAGCGGAGATCCGGAGCTGCCGCGCCTCGGCTTGCTCCACGGAGGCGGGTGAAGCAGGCCGCGACTTCCAGGGGCCGAGTGGAGCTGGCCCATGGAGGCTGACGGGAGAGCTCTGGATCTCTGCTCCCAGGCGGAGATGCGCTCCGTCCGGCTGCGGAGCGCGCAGGGACCCGCCGCATAACCACGGAGGCGGAGAGGAGCTCCACGACGTTCCCATCTGGGCTAACTGTGGCTAAGTTAGCACGGTGTCAGAGAAGAGCGAAGCGCAGCAGTTCCCAGCAGAGCAGAGTTTTGAGCATCCAACCCCGGACCAAAGGCCGCCAAAGGCCGCTACAGGGCCCCCCCGCCCGGCATGGCGCCCAGCGCCACCGCGGACGGTTCCCCCGACCCAGCGGCCTAGCCTCCAGGCTCCACAAGCAGGCGACCGGACACAGCGCCGGCCACCCCTGGCTGTCTGACCCACCTGAAGACGGTAGACGAGCTGACTTTATGATAACACTGGCGATGGATGAAGAAATATAGCCAAAATGAGCAATTTTGCAGAGATTATGTCCCGCGCTGAAGCTCCCTGCCGTGGCCCCCGCTAAGTGGCTAAATCGGTTGGATCTAAATAACTTCTGAAGGACTCTGAGCTGCACGATGTTTGTCTGAGTGAGTATATGAGCATGCACACACCTATAAATAAGGTCCAGGTGTCAAAAAACCGAAGTTGCCCTTTAACTACTGCTGATACCACTGCTGGTAAACACTGACTGGCTATATGAATGTAATTAAGTACTGTTTGGTACTAAACTCACTAGATGGACATTTCATTTTTTGTTGTTGCATCAGGTTTCATCTGAAAATAAAAAAAGATGCTTTCTTTGCTTTTTCCTTTAGATTTGTTTGTTTCGTCCATCAAGCATCCAGCAACAAAATGTTGTGTAAGCAGAACATCATGAGAATGTGCCTTTGACAAAATAATTTGAATTGATAAACTATCAGAATCAATTCAGCAAAACTGGCAGTTCTGCCAGCATCTGTGAATTCACTTCCAAGTTCTGTTTCAAGTTTTGATGCAAAACATCTTTTTCCACATCTTTATCTGGACCAATAAAGAAAAGCAGGAGGGAACAGCTCAGTCCTGCCAACTTGTGCCTCACCATTTGTCTTCCTTCCTGAACCACAGAGTGAGAGAACTGTTTCCCTGCTGGTCTGCTCCACAGGCGGCGCAGCCAGAGGGCAGGCACTCAGGGGAGGGAGAGCGAGTTTCATCACTGCGATGCTGAGGCCTGTTTCCCACAGGGCAAAGGGGCATGTCATGAAAATGGCTGCAGCTCGCATCAGTACGAAGGAAGGTCGGAACACAAGACAGCATCGCGGTGACTCCAGCATTCCGCTTGAAGCATCTGCTAAGGTCATTCAGACACGGCCCAAAGCTTGAACCCGAAACTTGTCAGAGATTTTTTTGTCTTCATTCAGAGAAATCTGGAGAGTTTCCATATCGAAAAGACAGACCTGGAGTCATCAAGCTCAGGTGTCTTTCTTCTGATCGTTCGCCTTCAGCGCAGCGACTCTCCCAGTGTGTACGGAGAGTAAGTATGTGAAGATGGATCTGTGATTACTGGAGTTGTTTTAGAAGCTTAGTGCTCACTGTGAACTAGAGCAGTTGCAACCACAAAGAAACCACATGAGACTAGAAGCAGTGACGCAAGACGCACGCCGGAGCAAAGCCTGGGAAACTGTGTCAATGAAAGTGCAGCAGTGCATCTCACATCCTCTTCAAGTCTGTTTGTGCCTCGTAATGAAGGATTTGGATTTCCATGTTCAATGGTGTCAGCACGTTAGCGTCTGTGTGGCGAGAGAGCGATCCCTGCATTTGAGCAATATACGTCTGGTACTTCTAATTAACTGTCATCAATCCTAATGCTGAGAAACCATCAATGCCTGCATGCAAGGCGAGGCACAAATGACCATTTGTTTGTAGGAATAAATCCCCAAAGTTGCCTGCAGCATGATGCAATTCTGGAGTTTTATTAAAAGCAGGAGGATCTAACCACAAGCTTACTGAAATTTAGAGCATTTGAGAAATTGCCTAACTTTCAAGATGATTCAAACTGGGGGCAGTGGTGGCCTGGCAGCTGGAGACGTGGACTTTGGAGTCCCATAGCCTTGACCCCCATCAGCTCCCCGGTGCGCCATAATGTGGCTGCCAAAAAAGAACTTTCCCCAAGGAGATTAGAAATGTCTGATTTAGAAAAGAAATTAGAAAACATTTACACTTTCAAACAAGGCCCCTAAAGTAGGGCCGATTAAGCAACAATTGACAGGTAACTTACATGTTTTCCTGCCAAATTGACTTAAACTGAGGGCATTACTGGCATCAGCTGGTTTGAAAAATCCAAAAACAATTGTGTAATAGATCAGAGAAGCAGGCTCTGATGTCTTTTCTTTGGAAGACAGAGATGACTGTGAGTCACATTGAAACTGGCAGGATCCTGAAATACCACAAGATCTGAGAAACTGTGTGTTATCCTTGATGTCAAGCATGTGCCAGACTCAGGGAGTTTTAGGTATTTTCACACTTCTCTATGCCTTCCACGTTGTAATCCTGCATACATTTTCATGCAGGGAAGTATAATGGACGAAACCTCAAACTTTATTACATCTCTGCTGAAGTGATCATTGTAAAAATGTGTGCAAAATTGCGCAACTTTGCAATATGTGATCAGCTTCATAATGAATGGAGTTCATCAGGCAATGTTTGCAGATTATGCAAACCAAAATGTAGAGTGTAGTGTAAGATGCTTTAAGACTGCTGAAGTTGTCTGTCTTTGTCATGGACTGATGATCTTAGTGTAAGTTCCAACCCTAACAACTCTAGCTTGAGGATCTTGAGGGATTTATCTTGTTCTCACTTATTTATTCATGAAATTCTAAGAGATAATATTATTTGCAAAGAAGTGTGCCCATTTTTAGAATAGACTCTTGCCATTTTATGTAATTGCCTTCATTCGGGGGTATAACTGCCCCGCCCATCATTATTCTACTGTATAAAAAAATACTATCACCACCAAAGATGCTAAAGAAGAAAACAAATGAAAATCAGACTTTTATTTATTTTATTATGTGGATGGAATATAAATGGAAAAAACAAACATTTCTAAATCATTTTAATCTATTCATTGTAAAGCTGTTGCTTCAGCACTCTTTGTGCAGTCCATTTCAGTCCCATCGCCAATCACCTAGACAATCCATACATGTGTAGTTGTCATTTGGCCGATATGTGTTTGCTGTATCGCATCATTTTACTGAAATTATAGGATTCAAAAGCATGACACACCAGAAATTGCCAACAGTGAACAAGACATTCAGTAACCCAGTGAGAGGACTGATGAGCTGAGATCTTATTCCCTCCATGTTGATTTTTTTATTCATTGGCTTCCTGGATAACACATTTGTCTCCTAACATACAAACCTCACAAAAATCATTCTCCAATCTCCATCATTTCCTAAAGGGCTATCATCCCAGGAGAAGACTTGTTTTGTGGGGTTTATTGGAGGATCCTGGACTTTCGGAATGTAGAATGTTGTAGAACTGCAGAGCTTTCCTTCATCAGGGTATAGTTTCACTTCACCCTGAATCATCAGACCTCGTTCAGACGGAGGTTTTCTTCTTTGCGCTCCGTCTCCAGTTGCCTCTGCTCTCTCCTCATTCCTCCTTCCTCCACTCATCCCTGGATGTACAGATGGAAGTATGGGATCTGCAGTCACAGTCCCTTTCATGTTGACTGACTTGCTGTCTGATGTCCGTTTGTTAGTGAGTCTGTCTTGTCGCTCTGACCCTTGTCTCTTTTTCTCCCCTAAAGTCCACCGGCAGAGCGAAATGACTGCCGTCTCTGAGTCCAGGATGTCAAACTCATTTTTGCTGAGGGACATATGCAGCCCAATTTGTTCTGTACCGTTAGGTTAACAAATTCTGTGTTAGCAATAAATGTTAGCATTGCAGCTCAGCGGGTAACAGATTATTTACTCCAACAGTGTGAGTCCAGGCTGAGGAATGATAAATTAATCTAAACTGAACAGACTTTGAGGATTTATTTAATGAGTTGCTCTATGAAAAGTCAAGAAATAAGATATTTTTCCAAAGATAAGCCATATTTATCAGTGTTTCAAGCTTGTAAGTGGTTTTATTGTGGACCTGCTGTTCATTTTGATGCTCAGTTCACAATGTCTGTGTTCTGGTGCTCAGTGTCTGACTGCAGTTTAACACTCACACATCACAACGTTTTGTACTTCTGGTTGGTTTAATGCCGTCATCTATTCAGGCATCAGATGAGCAGCTCCTTATTAGCTACTATAGATGTGGGAGGTTGTGTCACTGTTCAAAGAGAAGGCAGTTAATCGAGATAATTTTCTCTTATTGAGTTGTTTGTGTTGGATGAATTACATTATTAAATGCTCCATCAGTTCCCTTTTATAATCTGGTTCCTTTGTGTGCCCAACAAATTTCTACCTGTCTTTGTTTGTTAAAGGAAACCAAACCAGGAAGTAGGTTTGTTTTTGGTTGAACGTTGATGGCATTTTCATTCTTCCTTGTGAAAAACTGAAATATATGCTATACTATGTGATATTTGGCTGTCCAAAAATACTGTGTTAGTTTGGGGGAGGGTGGTTTCTGTTCAGAGCTACTGACAAGGCAACGACTCCCAAGGTGGAACATTTTGAAAACACCCCGACTCGTCTTGTATGAACAGTGGAAAACGTCTTTTACAAAAAGCTGCTACTGCACCTGTGCTCCATGGAGGGGTTCTCACCACTGTCAATGTTGTTTTTGCATTGTTCTCTGTAAGCATGTGGAGAAGTGGGTAGAATCTCAATTTTTGCCTTCTTTTGAAGCACCTCAGAAACACTTTTTTTTAGTAGCAACGTCATCTCTACTCCAATTAGTAAAAATCCCTCCGAAAATTTGCTCACCGTCACATAATTTGGTTCTATTTACCTTGCAACGGCCTGCCTACTCTGCCTCATGCTACACGGTAAACATTGACAATAACCAATCAAATCAGTGAAGGCAGAGATAACTAGCCAATCAGAGACACTCCTGCGTGGTGCGCTGAAGGGTTTGGAAGTGAGTGTGCACAATGCTGACTGACAAATAAGAGTGTATATGCCTTATATCCTGGGCTACACCACTGGTTGTGTGTCTACAAACAAACAGCACCCACTAGTGGCCTCAAGATGGAAACTACATTGTTTCTCAGCATTTCTGCAAGTTTCTGTGTAAACGGACATTAGTTTCAAAAAAATTACTGGCAAAACTCAAAACACAAAAACAATGTATTTCACCTGAAATGTTGTGGTAACAACGGAGCCTCGGGCTGCATTGAAGATACAGATGTTGGACCAATGTAACCAAAAGGACACGTCCAACTTGCTGCTGTTGTTGAGATTTTGAAACACAAGACATATGCCACTGACTAGTTAAAAAATGTATCCCTACACAATACACAGATTTAACAGGATTAAGTATATCAGCCTTGCCTTGGGTTCCTTTCGAGTGTCCCCTAATATTCAACCCCCTCTGCGGCACGGCGTGGCTGCTGAGAAAGGTCAACAATTCAAAATGTGAATAGAGGACACTTGGATAGTGATTCAAACAGAAAAACCCATAAGATCATTACAACCTGAGCCACTCACTCTTTATCACTCCCTTTTCTTCACAAACGTTGGAAGGCGAAGCAGAAATGTCGTGCTGGCTCTCACTTTGGAAGCTGTGTTTGCTGCTGCCAAAAGCAGCTGCTCAGGGATCTCTCAAATATCAGGGATGCACAAGTAGGACACCGCTCAAAAGTACATGTGGAGCATCATAGCTGGTCGACTTTACAAAGAATAAACTACCATTAAAAAATGCTTTCCTACTCATTGACGTCGCTGGATCCTTACTTTTGTAATTGTCGTTTGCATTTCACTGGGTCCTGCTGTAAAACATGTCATGCTTTTCCTGACAACAGTTGTGCTATATTTCACAAGTCCAGGAGTCATTTCTGAACCATTTTGTTCACCGAATAAATGTCAGTAACAGATCTCTATCAACTTCACCTATCTGTGATTGCAGTTCTGAATATTTCAGAAACAGCTGATTTACTGTGAATTTCACATGCAACCATTCAGTTGCTCCCAAAATGTAAATTATCCTGTAAGGAGCAGGAAAATGTTGTGTTGTTGACAGAGGTCAAAGGAGAATGACCTGACTGGTTGTCAGTTGATCGACAGGGAACAGTATCTGAATAGCCAGTATTACACCCAAATTCTGCAGTAAAACATATTCAACTAAAAAAATTCATTTAGTCTGTTTGACAACAGATAGAAAATACAGGTTTTTTCCTTGGCAGAGCTCCTTAAAATCAGATGCAAATAGATTGAAGCACATGGCCTGGTGTCGCTGGGGAAGAGTTTTGTTCAATCAAGAGTTCAAAGTGCTGCTGGAGGAGGTTGATTTGGGATCCTCTCGCCATGAAAATACTCATCCTTGTAATGGCTGTGACCTTCAGGATAAGAACGTAAGGCATGAAGGTTTAACCGCTGTCAATTAGTTTCATGAACACGTCATAGGCTGTCTGTATTCCAATGGCGTCCGCTGTGTCCAGATGTCAGTCCAGGGGAAGCACCTTCAGCATGAGCTGAGATGAGAGCTTGCATATTGGAGCCAACAAATCTGCAGCAACTGTTTGATGCGTTCCTGTCGATATGGAAGAACATTTCAATAAAGAAAAGTGCTTCATTCATCCTTTTGACGTATGATGGAAGCAAAGGGGAGTTCAGTCCAGTACGAACAGAGTGTACCTGTAGTCATAGATAAAATCCATTTTCTCCAACTGCTCTGTGAAAGTCTCACTCAAAACAGTGCTTGTATAAGACTTATCTGCCCGTTGTGTTTGGATGTCAATATCACACTGGTTTGGTATTCAGAGACCGATGATGTCCATGTTCTCAATGAACCTTTTGTTTATCAGTACAGTTTTAAAAATCTACATTCATATCTGATTCAGAGATCATTGCATCAGCGTTGTCTTTCCTCACTATGCTTTACTCATTTGGTTGAGGTTTGAACAGTTGGTCGTGGGACTGAGGGTTTGGGTAATTACACAGTATTTCAGACCGAAACAAATCAGATTTAAAAGACGATTGCTGCTTTTATTTATTTTTTTTAACTGTAACTGGATCCAGTTAAAAAAGGCCTAAGAGGAATTAACAAACAAAAAAAAAAAAATGTGGGACTATGAGGTTGTGTGTGAGAGTGTGCGGTATGTATATCAGTGTGTGAGGGCATGGGTGGTGTTTGCCTGAGAGAGGCCCAGCGAGTGGGAGAGTCGGGCTCTGCTGGGACTCACAGCTGTTTCATGGTGCTGTTCCAGGAAGAGCTGCTGGACTTGTTAGTGTTTATGGCAGCCCGGCTGTGTGTCTTGTGTGTCTTGGCGTCGATGTGTTAGGGCTGGGTGTGGTCCACTTATGTTATCTTTTCCTGCCGTCCTCAAGCTGGTCTTCCGACAACAATGGAAAGTGCCACTGAGTTTGGTTTTATGCTTCACGGGCTGGAGGAGCAAGCAGATCGTCTAATGTTGTTTCAGGAGCTTCGTTTGTCAAACGGAACTCTGATCAACATCACATAAGCAATTCAAGTTTATAAACTTAATAGTTTTAGGCAAATCATTTTGTACTTTGATCTCGTGGCCATGAATACTGGTGTGAAATCAAAATGCCACAGCTGTTATTGCAGTGACTCAGATACAAACGGACTCCAATTTAGATAAATATAAACACGTCAGATCAGACTTGGCATCCGAGAAAGCCAGCATTAAATGAACTGAATCTGGATCGGATCAGGAAAACTTAGTGCCGGAGCGGACCGAATGTGATGACTGCTCAGCTCGAGCGCTGCTGCACATTTGTGTGTGTCCACATCAGCACGCTGCCATCATCCACCTCCTTTCGGTTCACCTCCGGCAACAGCTATCAATACACACTCTGGAGTTCACAGCAGTGAAACAAAATCTCAATCTGTTTGCTTGACAGCCATTTAACCTTTAATATGTGGTGTCACATATGATTCCTTGATGGATGATCGCTTAATGATGATGATCAACAGATGTTTTCACGGTTGAGTGCACGTTAAAATAAAACATTACATGCTGAAATCACTGAACGAGCTGCGGCTATCTCACTGCACACACACATCCTGCTAAGACCCACAACCAGAATCTGTGAACGCAGACTGGTCCACCTTGTATCTGCTGTGTTGCACCAGGCCTGAATCTCAGCTTTATAATGGAGATGAAAACTGTTTCCTGCACCAACTATTTTATTCATTCAAAAGGACACTGTGTTGGAAAACTAATTAACTGATTGAACAAAAACAAATCAAAAGATAGATAATAGATGAGACGTCTGATAGAACTGTGAATGTGTATGCAAGTTTGGAAAACTTCTTTGCTAAAGATATCTGGATTTTACGTTATTAAATGTCAGTTTAAATCCTTGAAATTCATGTTGACATTATCACAGGAATGATGAATGTTACCACTAAGTGCACGAGTACTGTTTTGTTTGTGTTAAAGTAGATGCCCCGTCTCATGTTTTGAAGAATCATCTCTGCTAAATTGTTGCTGCGTACAGCTTTGGATGTTTGTTTCAAGATAAATCCTGCGGGTTTGAATGGTCTGTTCTAATTTGTCTGCTGTTTAGTCCAGTGTTAAACTACACGCCCATGATTGCACTGCCCTTTCCTGCTGTACGCAATATATAATGTGAAGTTAAAAACTCGTATCTGAAACTTCTACCTCCAGTATTCACTGTGACAGAAACTGAGTAAATACTCCAGTGAAGATATGTCTGCAGTGGAGGTTGCTGTGTGTCTGCCCTGACACTGTAAGTCCCCTCAGTTACTCCCGGCCCCTCAGGGTCTTGTCACACTTTGAAAGCCCAGAAGAACAGACTAAACATGTGAGGACTGGCCTTTCTCTTCACTAAGCTCAGATACGTCTGCGCCAGGTGCAGATGGACTTTTGGTGAAGGGTGTGTGTCAACATGAGCCGGACTGCGCGCCTGCTGTCCTCCAGGTGACGAGGAGCGGGAACACGATCGCGAACAGGACGTGATGTCAGCTGGAAGCCGTTGCGTTCGGTGGGACGGAGCGGTTCGCCGTCGTGCCGCTTCTCCTGGAATGCTGGAATGTTTCTCTTCACTTACCGTCCTATTTTCACTTGGTTTCATGGTGTCAAAGGAATTCCCCTGAAAACCCTGAGTGTACCACAGAAAAACCACACGGCTGTGTGTGTGTGTGGTGTGTGTGTGGTGTGGTGTGTGTGTGTGTGTGTGTGCATAAATGGTAAGTGGTCTGGTGTATGTGGGGGTGTGTTTTCTTACTTCCATACTTTGGAGGACCAAATGTCCTTTTCTGAATGGAAAAAGAGGAAACCCCTTTACAGCATGAAGAGTTTTTCTGTTTTCCTTGTGGTAAAGTCATACTTTGACTATCAGGGTTGGGATAAATGAATGAAAATTGGGGTGGTCAAGACTAACTCCTGGCGTTATAGTTTTCTGTTGGTTATGAAAACAGTGTCTTCCACAGATTAATTGCTGGGAACAAGGGATGACAGCGGTGCCCGTGATGTTAATTCTCATGGTCAAGTAATACCATTTGGAGAAGCAAAGGTACAACATTAAAATAGCTTTTGCAAATAAGGACACACAAAGCCTGGTTCATGCGATGCTAATGCTGTTTCTCAGTTGACATCGTGTGAATAATGCCAGGTTGTTTGTCCAGCTATCTTTAAAGGGACTTAAGGCAAGATTTGTGGAAAACTACACATGCATTTCCAGTTAATTCAATGCTAATGGACCATGAGGCATTAAAACCGAAAATAACAGGCCAATGCGCGTATCTGTCTGTTGCCTTGCACAGGCTGTGTGCCACAGAATTTGTTGCTGTTCGGGGTCCGAATTTCCCGCACAATCGTGGGGATGTGACGTAAATTGACGCTGTATGCGCGTTGCCAAACAGGAAGAACGTGGCCGCTGTGGACAGGGACTCAAACACTGCATCCCTGGTTCACACAGGACGCGCCACGCGCAGAGTTTCGGATCGGCGCCCCTGTTAACCTATCTGACGGTTCATACAGGAGCCGCGGAGCGGCTCGCGCTCTGCAGTGCGCCGCTCTGCTCCTCTCTAGTTTCTCCGCGAGCCCCGAGAGCCGAGAGCACCATTATCAAGCTGGATCAAGCAGATCGCACCAGACAGAAGTCAGGAACGGAAAATACGAGAGAATCCAGTCAATTTTCAAATTAAAATAAAGTAAATAACATAAATTAAGTTGCTTTTCGGTTTTCCTTTTCAGATAAACACCACACACAGGGAGAGGGGGCGAGAGGGCGAGAGAGAGAGAGAGCGGAGAGAGAGCGGGGGGGGGGGGTAGAGATTCACGTGATGGTGGGCACTGTCCAGGCACAGTTCACCAACAAGATGATGGAAACACCGTGCTGCTTCCTTCTTTTATCGATTGATGAACCCACAAGCTCCTTCTTTGACGTCGGAGCCTGTGCAGCGACAAGTAGAGAGCCAGGACTCTCTTCCTCTCCACGGGCGTCGATGTCTCCGGCGCGCAGAGCGCAGCAGAAAAGACTTCCCTGTATGAACAGCCAAGCGCCTGCCGCCTGTCGCCGCTCACACGGGCGCCTCGGCATCCTGTGTGAACCAGGCGTCAGTATGCTTCCCCGTTGCCGTTCCTACAGCCGTGTACGTAGTGCCTACGCTAGGGCTTGATGCGCAGCGGAAGTGTTTGTGCGCTCTCCCTGCCGCCTTGGCTGGTGGCTGCAGTTACCCACAGCGCCTGTCGCGGCAGCACTGAGGTAAATTTGTCCTTAAGTCCTTTAATGTATACATGCAAATAAGAATAAATCAAGAGCTTTAATTCAGACTATTGCATACCATTAACTCTGATAAACAAGAATCTTAAAGGTGTAATGTAGGATTTTCTTGAAAAGACGAAGCCAAACGTCTGGTTACTCACTTTTTAAAAACGCGCATGCGCCAGACCATCCTACCTGCTCTACAGCTTCTCCCAAGGAAACGCCTATCAATGGCGGAAGCATGCGAGCGCGAGCTCATCTTCTCCGGGCGTGCACGGCTGTGTTTACAGTTTCTGCGATCGGCCTCGCTCATAAAGTTTATTTTCCGAAACATGTTACAGTTTCATTATGTCAGACTCGCCATCGGTAGGTACTAGCTGAAACCGAAGCTCACCGGCTACATAAACACTCTGAATGCGCACGCGCAATAAGTAGAACCTTATTGTTAGCGAGCACGTACAACGGCTTTACGAAAGCAGCTCGTCGGAAGGATTGACAAACAGAACACCAGTTATTTTGATGATCCACCCGGAACCTCAAGGCAAATAGAACATCCTATATTACACCTTTATGTCATGACAGATTCAGCTGCCACAGAAGAAGTCACCTATACACTGGTGATCTTTATATTTAAAGTATGAGCCGTGCTACATAGGAAACTAAGTTCTTCACCGAACAGCCAGCCAGCCGCCACGGGCGATTAGAGGTCAGCGGTTGACTGAGAGGCCTTCCATTCTGCACAGGCAGCCTGAAATTTGCGTATATTTAGCTCTCAGGAAATACACTCTCAGATTAAAGGCAAACTTATTCTCAGTTAATATTGAAAATGAAGGATTTTGAAGAAGTGTAACAACAATGAATGAAACGTATACTACAGACTTGTTCATTTAGATGAAGTAATTAATAAACAATCATGATATCAATTTTGATCCAAATATTGTGATAATTTTTTGTTCTCCATATCCGTCAAAGGGAAAAATGCCCTCTGTGTTCTTACTATAAAGACAAGAACTGTTCATTGGTAAAAGCAGGTGCAGTGTTTAGACTGAACCAAAGAGAGGTTAAAGTTTAAAGGGAAGAGTGTAGAAAGACACATAACACTTGACAAATAAGTTGCTGTGTGGCTTTTGCAGCAATAATTTGAAACAGTCATGTGGCATCATTATTCTTTCTGCTGTAGAGTTAAAATCTATTCGATAAATCTTGTTTGGATTGATACAAGGATTCTACTCAGGGAACTCAGGGGTATGGTACTACATGCGTAAGGGTGCACACATCTGAGTGTGTGTGTGTTTTTCCACTCTTATTGGGGGTATGTGAGGTAGAGATTACATGGAGATAAGAGCAGCAGAAGTGGCCTCAGGAATCCTTCACAGACCTCAGCAAGGGAAGAAGGAGGAAATGGGTCCAGAAGCGAGATTCAGCTGTGTAGATATTCTGCCGGATCTGAAAGTGGCCGTGTACCCATCCTCCTCTGCCTCCCACCACCCCGTCCCTCTCCCTCTTCACTTATGGCCAACGCCGCTGCATGCGTCTCAGGGCAGATTTCTCCCACAGTTGGGAGTGCTGGGCTGTGTGGCGGGCCTGTTTATACTGGAGCGTGGACTTCCTAGTGGCAGCCTGCACCTATCTAAACATCCCCCCGGCCGCTGCTCTATGTTCCGGCCTCGCACAGCCTCCACCCCTCCTGCCCCACCGCCACCCGCCTCATCCCCACCCGGCTCTCTCTGCTCTCTCTCACACCCTTGTTCTGCTTTAACACTCCTTCAGCTCATTATCCCCACACTGTCTGCCTTTTCTTTTTTCTTTCTGACCCTCTCTCCCACTTCTGTGTCTTTAGCCAGCCCACGTTCATCTTCTGTTTGCTTTTTTGCTCATTTGATTTATTTTCACATGATAAAGTTTCCTGCATTGGGTCAGGGATATGCACACGCGAGTCTGGCCTAAACGGTTTACAACATCTGCCCCTTCACTAGCTGGCATCAGAAATGTTAGATGGGTAGTGATGTGCAAGGCAGATTGACCTTGAGAGACACAATCAGTCAGTCAGTTCCACCTTGGGAGGGCTCCAGAAAACAGCACGCGCGAAAAAGAAGATGTGATCTCACTGACCAGTGTGGTTTGACACAATGTTAACCCGAAAGGAAAAAACAAACAACAACTAAGCAGACTGTGTCAGAAACCCGGCATATGGTAACTGTACCTAGCAGTGCACAGCGACATGGACCCAAGCATTGAGTATTAATTACTACCAATGGGCCATTTTCACAGCTCCACTACTTCCTGAACTTAACTGGCACATTCATTTCCTGTCTTGCATTATTGGCCAAAATGATTAATCCAGGTGTGTCTTGTTGCAGCAGTCTAAAACATATATATTTATATATATATATAATATATATATATATATATATTATCTAATATATATATATAATATATATCTATATATATATATGTGTATGTATGTATGTATATGAAAGCACAGTAGAGATTAAAAAACAGGAACATGTTCTGTAAAACCATTCAGGCCCTTTATGAGGCACTCAAACTGTGGTCAGGTGTGTCTCATTTGCTTGCTGTAGCCCAGATGAAGCTCAGCTGTATATCTTTACACAGGTGTGCTCCTCTCTATTTGAAATAGGCACACACTTTGTGTAAATACACAGATACTGTATATGGGAAGTATATGCCCCACAATGCATGTCAGTATAAACAAAAAAGCCAAGATCTCCTGGGAATCTCTGAGAAATTACATTGTGGCGAGGCACAGATCAGGACTGATTATTGAACCATTTCTAAAGTTTGAAGTGTTCGTGGAAGTCCCGAGGCCCTGACAGCTGTGAAACAGAAGACATTTAGAACCACAGCAAGTCTTTCTGCAGTCGTCATTTTCCTCAAACTTGGTAGTTAATCAAACCATTCATGTCTGTGATGCCTCCGATCATGATTTGAGAATATTCAGAACTCATACCAACATGATCACCATCATGCTATGAGAGAGTTTTTCAGGTTTCACACAGCCATGAAGTGCAGGAGACAGAAGGGTGCGAGTTATAAGTTTCCAGGTTCCTGAAGCGTACTCCACCCAATGCTGAAGCTTATGTCAACGACGAGAAAAACAGCTTGGTGCAGGTATAGAAACATTTTAACAATGTACAAATTAATAATTTAACATTGTCAAATGGGTTCATTATTAATTTCAGTACTGACTGAAAAAAAAAAATGTAGGCACCATGAATGTCTGTACTAAATGATGTTTTAAGGTCCCTTTACAGGGAAACTCGGCCTCACTCACCTCACTCACAAGAATAATGCTTTTCTAACTAAAATACATTTATTTGCTATAGATCTTAAGCTAAAAGCTCCTGGCTAGCCGGACATACATACATTTTCTCTGGTGTTTCTGTAGAGATTTTTTTCTCGACCTTTTCATTATCAAGATATTAATCAAGTCATTCGCAGTTAATTGCCGTATCACTTACTGTTCACACAACCCACGCAGACAACGCACACGTCAGACACATAACGCACCTCCCTTTGTTTGTTTATTTGTATGATTATCAGCCCTCTGTCCAAAAGAGCAGCAGCAGGATATCTGGTGAAACACAATAGCAGGCCGAGTTCCCGGGGAGCTCGCTCTGCTCCGCACTGTAAGGCCATTAGTACGTCCAGCGTCCACAGACACAGCGCAATCTCCGCATCGGTTTGCCTCGGGGCAAGCTGAGAATACTGCATCTCGGTGTGTTTAGAACCGTGCACAGTTGATTTCATTGCCACCCTCTCCAGTCCTTATCGCACTCGTGTTTTCATGCTGCTGAGGAAAGAGCTCTCTGGGGACGGCCGAAGCCGGCTTTGGGTTGTTTGGTTGATGGAGCAGTGCTGACTGAATGATTTGCTCTGGTGTAGTTAGGTCGAGGTGAAGTATGTCGGACAAGCAACGACTGCGAGCTCTCCGGGGAGGTGTGTGAATGTTTCACGCTCGCCCTGGGTGAGGAATGTGTGTGTAAAGTGTGGGTGAAGTTGGGAGTGTGAAGTATGGAGGTCCAGGGAGAGTAGGGCCAGAGAAAGCTGCAGTGAAAGCGCGCCCTCGCTGACAGATGAATTGCTCTAATTAGAAATCCATAACATCCTGCCACATGGCCGCCTTATCCCCAGCACACTTCCTGCTCTGGACCAGGCTGACGACAGCCAGCCTGCTCCTTCCGTCACTCCAAGTGAGGGAACGAATCGGCAAATGATTGTGGGTGTCTCTTGGCGCACATGCTCGAAGCTCATGCCTTATCTGTCAGGCCTCCTCTTTCTTGGACCATAAGTAAGCATATTTCACTGTGTCTGCATGTTGAACGCATGGTGTGTGTGTGTGTGTGTCATCCAGACCTTTGTGTCTGGGGTCCTGCTCAGCTGGCTGGCTCTCTGTCTCTATCACTTCCTCTGTTTTGCCACTCTCAATCACACTGCTGCTGCATCCGTCGGACTCCCCTCCCTCTTTCCCTTTGCCTGCTCCTCCTCCTCCGCCCAGGTGTCTGGATGGGGGGCACGAGTTGAAGGAGTCCAGAAAGCAGCGCAGGGAATACAGATGATAACGGGGCTGCAGGCCTGGCTCATCTGTGAAAAGGGCTCCCGCGCTGCCAGGAGCGGCGGTGCCAGCTCGCTGGAGACTCAGCAGGCCAGGAGGCAATCTGCTGTGCACATTAAGCAAGACATAACGGAGATACATGACCCATCATAAACATTATGCAAAGCTTAATGGCTCTTTTGAAGGTTCTGTTCTTTCTCTGGCCCATTAGGAGATGAATGGCTCTGAAGTAAAGTTTAATGGGCCTGTAGCTGCTAATCTCTTCGCTGATGAGAGACTCCGGGGCAAGTGTTTCTCATAAGGAGATGTTAATATGTAAGCTATTGAAGGTAAGTGTTTGGGTGAGCAAAATAACATAAGGTGTCTTAATGGGGTGTCTAGTCATTTCAATCTGCCCAAACAGCTTCATTATTCAGTGGATGGAAATCAGCAATTGTCTTCAGCATTTAAAGAAGCTTACTGCATCACCTCTGCACTTCAGATCAAGCAGAGCCGTTAGTGGTGGTGTCTGTCACCACCGTTTGGCCACGTTGCTCATTCGAAGGTGCAACACTGTTGGTGTCAACATCACCATTAACTACGGTTGTTTGTAGTATTTTCCTCCAGCTGTCATATCAAATGAGAGCACTAACCACTGCTCCACCACGTAGCCCCAGAAATATCACGATCACACACGGTCTGTTCTCTTCCAGTTGCTGGTTATTTTCAGTTCGCACATAAGTTGTTTTGCTTGGGATAAACATTTATCACGGCTGCTTCAGATGGTGTAAATGTTTCAGCCATTTGATTGGAACTAAACCACATCTCACCTCATTTCAACGTCGATCCACCTGCCGTCAGTCTAACCGCAGACATGGCTGATTCTCTCCAGCCATGAACGTAGACCCTACCTTATACTGCTGTTAGTTTTTATCTATTAGCAGCTTATTAGGAAAACAAAGGGCATTCACCTGTCATGACCAACCCTGAACTGCTACTTGTCCCCGAAAGAACAGACTCCAACCCTCTTAACCCTGTGGTCATTAAAAAAAAAGATTAAATGCTGAATTGATGAAGATGAATCAGTGTTAAATTCTGATGCAATATCCTATTTTTGTAACGATGCAGCCAAGTGAGCAGTGCAGATCTAACCAGAAAAGACCAGCATCTGCAACTGCCAAGTCTCAACAATGCAAGATGTGGTCGTGCCCCTCAAACAAAATAGTCTACGAACAATTCCTATAACTCTGCCAGTTATGCTTTTATTTAGCATTTTTGTGGGTTGGTTTTGGTGTTAGTCAGAGAGCTGCACATGAATGCTTCTCAGCATGATGAGAAGCAGACTCAGTTACACCATCGCAGTATTGGTCCTATAGAAGAATATGTTGTTCTCATTGCATTGAACTTTTCCACTTCCACTCTTTTTTTTTAATATCTGTCGTTTCGATTCAGCCTCGCTTTGCCCAAATTGAAAGTGCACACATAAACATGTGCATGGAAAGACACTTACTTCCAAATTTCTCATGTGCTGTTTACGTCTAATTGCTGTGTTGGATGTGGTGTGAGGTTGATTTTCAGGCCGGTCAAAATGTTCAGTGAACTTTTGTGCCATCTTAGAGGATAAAGTACGCTTAAAAAACTTCCAAATTAATGGAGGTAATCACTGTGCGAACGGTATTGTAGTTGTTGCATCTGTGGTACCCTCTCTGAGGGAAAGATTATCCGCTTAAAGACCAAGGCAGGAAACACTCCACCTGTTTTTAAATATAACTTTGTTCCGTCAGTTTCAAGCTGGCTATCTCTGCGGCTGTGAGAGGTAAGGGCATGTCATGGGTTCATTCAAAATGAAATGTCCTGAAACAAAAATACTGGAGCTCAGCATTTTTTTTTTTTTTTTTTTTTTACTTCCAATCACATGTTTTTCATCCAATTGAACCAACTCGGTTTCAAAATACAACAAAACTCTGATGCACAATGCAGCCAAACATGCGTCCATTACCGAGAGCTCAGACCCGGTGGTTAAACGCGCCGAGTGTCTCGGTGTACAGTTTGCTGTGGTCTGAGCCTACTGACCACTACTATTGTTTTTATCCCTTTTGTCTTTCAGTGACCCCCACTTACACACTGACAACCACATCTCATGCACACACCAGCGTACGTAGCCTTGCTGCATGCGCCCACACACATGTACACAAAGGACATGTACTTCTGGCTTCATGTTAAAGTATGCAGTTTTATGTGCGTGTGGCGTGTGTGTGTGTGTGGTGCATCGGTCGAGGAAAATCCAAAGGAGGGGCGAAGGCAACTGAGAGAAGTGGGACAAGAGAGAGTCAGAGAAAGTGGGAGAGAGAGAGTTGAGCCACAGAACAACGCTGCTGCGAGCAGCTGTGGCACTCCCAGATTTCCCCCTGATTGCTTTCAGCTGGTACTTGAACCCTGGGCCTTTTGGGTTTTGGAGGCCAGCCCAGACCCCACAATCCCCCCAGCGCCCCATCCAGCTGGCCTGACCCCTCCCTGACCCCGCGCCGAGGATAGGAAAAATACGAGCCGTGCCAAGCCAGAGAGACTCTTTTATTTTGCCTGCTGCATGCTGCCGGTGACCAGGGCTTACATAATGGGAAACATAGCAGGACCCAGGAGAAACAAGCCCGGGCCCCCCCCTTCTCTCTTTCCTTACCAATCGATCCTCCTCTTTCGCCCCCAACTCCTCTCTCGTCTTCTTCGTTTCTTTTCCCCCCTCCGCTCCGTCCTCTTCCCCCCCCCGTGCACTCTGCCTCCCCTCCTGTTGGTGATATATCTCTTTGGGCCCACTCGCCCGGGCACATTTATTACAGACAGCCTCGACACAATCCTGAAGCCGAGCCACCAGCAACACGACGGCACGGCGCCGCGCACACACACACACACACACCACACACACTGTAATGCACAAGCGCACACACGTGTGGGCGGTGTGTTGCATACTCTGAAGCATTTACAGCTTGTGTTGCGCTTCCTCATGTAGAAGAGCTTTAATGGAAGACTGTACATGTGGTAATAAAAGGTTACCCCTACACAAGGGTATAAAGCACTGTCAGGCATTAGCGCTTATGATAGTGATTTTATTCACCTCGTGTTTTATGTGTCTTGTGTGTTATGTGACGTCTTAAGGTGAATGTCCGGCTCTTTTTCTAGCCCACGTAAGCAAGCCCATTCAGTCATGTTGATATGGCAATAAAGCTGCAAACAGTTGCATGAAGGTGGCTTATTTTCAGTTTGGAACGAAACAAGAGGCGGGTTTGGCATCAGCATTTTGTTTCTAATTGAAAACTACTATAGTTTTGCAATAGTAAAGTAAATGAGTAAATACACTGAAATATAAAAATGTCAAATCGAGGCACTTGTGACTGAATGTTACCAGTCTTTCACTCTACATTCCTTGTTACAACGGCTTCAGGATCACAATTCACGTCTGTTGCCACTTATTGGGTTTGGGTTTACGATCGGCCCAACAGATGGAAACACAGAACAGTACCAGCAAAAATGAGCAATTAGTATAGAAGTACTTGCTTTGCTCTTCTGTCTTGCCTGAATGTGGGTAGATCTGGAAAACGTTGTCAAACCTTTGAACTGCCCAAATAACCTTTCCACTTGTGTTAGCCTCTCCATTTGATGGAGTCCGCCGGGAGCCAATTTGGAGGTGATCATAAACCAATTGCTGTGCAGTGTTTTTTTTAGGATGACATCAGTCGACCGCAGTGCTCCGGTTTACTGAGGTCTAGACTGGCTCGCCACAGCTGAGGCACACAGCGCAGAAATAGGTGGTCTGTGTCTGCTTCATGAAAAAACAACCCAACAAGAGTATAGGGACTATTAGTTCTATTTTAGGTTTGATCATGCTTGATTGAGAACCATTACTGCACAGATGGCTGAAACTATGCGATTGCAAAAGCACATGTGGAAAGCAGCCATATTTAATTCAGATTCTTATACCTTGAGCAATATTTTTCTAATAAGTTCTCTTGTTTGTCTGTTAATAATTCCCATCGTTTCATTTTATTACCAACAAGAAACATGGCAACATTGCTAAATCAGAATTTTTCAAGTATATACTTGAATTAAAATCTATTACACTGTGATGCTCGTTTCGTTTGTTTCGTTTGGTGAGTTAATGAACGTCTCCAATCTTCTTTTCAGTTGAAAAGAAGAAAGACAGTAGAGTTACGGTAACATGATGTAGAAGAACACGAAGCATTAACTCTCCCTTTATTAATTATCCCGAATAATCAAAACCGTCACTACATCTGAATTCTTTAAAAAGCAAGAGAAAACATATTTGACATTTTACATATTTTAGTTGGGAATAATAAATCTGGTTTATCTAAAAAAAAAAAAAAAAAAAAAATCAGTATTTTTTTTCTGCACAATTACCTTCTGTTTTAACTTTTTTTTGTTAATCTTTTTAACAACACACTCAGTTACTTTTTAAATGTGCCCTGCATTATCATTTTTTCCTCATGTTGCCACCTTTCAGCTGTAAAGGGATTGCAAAGGATTGTTCGGGCAACATTGTAATTTATTGTTCGCATTTTACAAAAACCTCCATGGATCAGTTCTTCATTGCAGCTGGCTATATATGGGCACCTCAACCACATATTATTCAGATGAAATAAAAACTAGCTCGCCCACTAAATCACTTTCCTCTATCTCCAATCCAAGAAAAGCCTCATTTTAATGACACTGTCTCAAGTTGGAAAGAACATCATTAATACTAAAAGGAATTACGCTCAGAACCGCAACCCAAGATATAGTGAACCCAGAATCCTTGAAGCGGATGCTGGGTAGCCTTTAAGCCCAAGTGTAAGATCACACCTACCAATGACTTCCACATACATCATACTTTGATTCATTTTTTTTTGCTCCTTTTTTCTCCTTCACCTCATCATCACCCAGCCTACTATATCATCTCCCGCTCACATTTCATCTTTTGCTCTCCATGTGTCTCTTTCCTCTTACAACAAATCTTCATTCCTTGGAAGGTCTCAATAGAGCAGAATGAGATTAAGTCATGGACGGGTGTTGAGGGAAAACGCTGACCTCTCCTCCTCCCTTTCGCTCCGTCTTTCATTTTTCAGTCTCTCTTTCTTGGCTCTTTTCTCCCCTCGGCGCTCCTTTATTCTCACTCTCCCGCGTGCCCCCAGGCTTCCAGATTGTAATAATAGTAATAATGATAATAACGGTGATGGGCCTGGTGACGGTGATGTAAAGAAACATAATATTAGAATAACAAACACACTCTCCAACCAATGGCCATCCGCTGACCTCGCTGGATGTGAGTGTGTACCTACGTACGTGCGCATACGTCTTTCTCGAGCTTCTGAAAGTCTGATTTGTGGACATGCTTGTGTGAGAGAGAGGGGAAGAGTAAATGGAGAGCTGAGGGGAAAGACAGTGAGAGAGAGAGAGAGAGAGAGAGAGAGAGAGTTTGCTGGCATGCTGTATATACGGTCACTTCCTCTCCAGTTTAAACAGAGCAGGCTGTGCTGGCAACCTCCGCTCCCCACTCCAAATGGTTTGCATCATGTTTAAACCCCCCTGCCACCACCCCTCCTCTCTCTCTCTCTCTTTCTCTCTCTCTCTCTCTTCCTTTCTCTATAAATCATGAAAATCTGAAACTTTATGTGCTTAAAAAAAACAAAAAAACAATACCCTTTCCCTTTCTCCCTGCACAAGGGCACAAGAAGAAGCTTTAAAGTAACTGTGTCCACTTGAAGCACCCGTCCTCCTCTTCCTCTTCTCCTTGCCTCCCTCCAGCTCTCGCCCGGCCTCTCGTCACCCTTGTGTCCTGGTCATAGTGCTCCCATATCTGACTGGGCAGACACGGCTCCAGGACAGCACCACATAAGGCCTCGGGAGGCGGATTATCTCCAGAGTCTGCCCTCCTGTTTGTGAAGCATGCTGGTCTCTTGTGGTAATGCATTAAATGCCTGGGTGGGACACAATGGGCCCAAGCATAAACTCTGATAAGACCGACCATGTGACTGAGATCACTGTCTGTGCTCTGGAGATGCACAGCAATGGAATTACACACGCACACACACACACACTCACAAAAAAAGTCTTTTGATGCTTGAAAACAACTCTTGTTTACTTTTTCCGAAGAAGTAATCATTTGCAGTTTTGCCAATGTTGACATCAGTTTTTGTAGCAAGATAGCATGTCTGCGATTCCAGTGCCCCGGCTTCTTTTCTATTACTTTGCTGTGTGTTGCATCTGTACCTTCTCATATATCTGTGTTTTCCTTAAGCAGAGGAGTACGGCTGGATGCACCAGTAGCACTGCTTTTTCCTTTTTTTTTCTTATCTTTTCATTCTACATTTCCCACCGGTGGATCCAGGCCACTTGTTGACTTACTAACTTTGCTGTTTTTGATTATTTTTTTCTTTCATTTGTGGGGCTCCTACTCCTTGACACATAACTTATATATTTACAGGATCACAGGAGTTACAGTTACCCTGCCTTTACATATGGGAGCTTCCTGTCTGGCTCCATTTCATCTGCTGAGCTTACTGTTTCCATCAGATGAATCCTGATCTTCAGCCAGAGCTCAGTGCTGAGCTGGTTATGGTAATAACACAAGGACTGTGCAGAAAGGTTGTTGATGGTGTCAGATGCTGGTGTAAATTTGCCGTAATTTCTGTGAGCATGGCCAATCGATGTTCCTTCAATTGCCAAAAGCAGCGAATTGAAACAGGCCTAGTGCATACTTTGCAGTCAGCTGTATTTTTGTGGCTGTTCTTTATCTTCAACAAACTTCCACATGGCCACATTTTTGTAAGCACCCAGCCACAGTTTCCAATCCAGTTCTGGTGCATCCCTACATAAAAATAAATCTTGAAAGGATTACCAGCTATTTAAAATCCATTTGCTTTTCTGTGCTTAGAAAACTACATTTGAAATATTTCATTGGGTTAAAAAATAAGTTGTAGATTGAAAGAAATAATAAATTGAATCAGAATTTTCTGAACTGGCATGTTTGGGTCGGTTTGTGTGACCATTTGTAGGCTTGAGATGCTTCTCTGTGTGCTCACACGGTTATCTGCAGCAAGTTTCTGAAATAGAAACTACAATAGTTTCAAGGTATAAAGCCAACAGCATAACCACAGTTGAGAGAGCCAAAATGTGTCACTCTGTATGTGCAGTTCACGGTGCCAAAAGGATAAAATGTTCCTCAGCGATATAAGTCAGATTCAACTTATCTAATCAGTGTCTTCAGAGAGTTGCTGTGCTGCTTTGCTCTGATTTCTTTCTGTGTATTCACATGAAGTCATTTCGATATGATGGATCATTTTCTCTGTGCCTGGTTTTGTGAGTCTACATATCATATTCATATTCCTACCTGTGAATGTTTGTGTGCTTGAGTTGGCACCAGCTAAGTCATTAGGGTTGGCTGTCCTTGCTCAGACCCCGCTCTGTCTTTAGTCATAAAAGAGATCTCTGCAAAGCCTGAGGAGACTCGATAGATCAGCCAAGATATTTTGAGAATTGTTCCAGCGTGCTGGCTGGCACACACTCACACATAAATGTACTGACACACTGATTTGCAGTGAGATGTGGTCTCAAAGCCATATTAAAGCGGAGGGCGGTCTACATGGGTGGGCACACATCACTGTCAGCTCCAGCAGTGGTGCTGATGAAGAAAAGGCCCTCAGCACTGCAGATGTAGTGAATGAGAGGCAGTGTGGGGACAACTGCTATTAGGCGAATAGATGCATACACACATACACACACACTCACACACACTCACACACACCACCCTAGGCTTTGGCTTTCTGGTATGTCTGTACAGATCATATTTCAACATCTCACCTCTTGATAAAAACGTTTCTCCAAGGCTTGAGGTGTTCGACTGAGTTTTTATTTTCCAGCTCTGACACACTTTCAGTTCCTCAAGCCTCGGATCTGTTACAGAGAGCATCCCTCCTTTGAAAAAGGGGAGTAATCTATTTGAAATGGATTCACTCTGATAAATTAGAAGGGGATTTACCATTGTGACTCCTGACGATAGCGTAGAGCAGAAGAACTCATTTCCATTTCAAACAGGCTGCGGTGCCCTGCAGCCGTATCTCCGATGACAGAACTTGTTCCTCACGCAGTCAGCTGGAATGGGATCAAAACAAATCTTTGATTAACACCACTCTAAACCTCGGCTACTGAGGGCCAAATAAACACAGACCGAGGAAGACCAGGTGTGGGACGGACAGGGAAGGTGGCGTGTGCATTTCTGAACGTGTGAGCCTGAAAAGGCACCAGCGCGCAGAGAGCTGAAGTGAAGGACAATTCAGGCAAGTCATCAGTGCACTTGTTCAAAGTACTAAGAAGAGTTGAGGAACCACAACACCCACATACTACCAGGAACAACAAGCTGTGTGACTGAAAATACCGCAAACAACTAAAGCTTTTTGTTTTCAATAACAGCTAACCATAAGAAAGAGGCCGTTAAATACTTTTGCCTTGCACTGGGCACTCCCACTGTTGTGAAATGTTTGAAAGGCAAAGCAATTCGATACCGTAAAAAAACTATGGTATACACGTCCAGCCTCCCTTTGTCTCCCCCTGGATTTTCCTGTATGTCGCCATGTTTACCCTCGCTGTCCATGTAAATATTTTTTCTGAAATTATTTTTTGAATTTCCATCTAACAAAACAAGGAAAACAGGCCCTCTTCTTTGTTAGTCTTGAGAGTAAAGAAAGTAGCAGGATGGACAGTATAAGACAAATATAGACCGCTGTGATGGACGTAAAACTTAACAACTAATTTTTTTCCAGCGTAGTATTCCAGTCAAATAACTTTGGTTTCCAATGTCAAATTGAAACCTCCTTTTTGTTGAATGTTGAATTTACTTCAGTGCATAAAATCCTACACACAGCATACTTGAACAACAACAACTAAAAAGATCCCCTTCAAAGTACTTTACAGAGAGGGTAAATCATGTTACCGTCAGAGCCAGTCCCTGCTCAGCTTTCTCCTCCAATCCCATCAGACACATGTGAAAGTAAAGCGGTTACTCTTAACGGTTTAAATCTGAATGTTTCCGCCTGAGATGATTTCATGTCCTATCCCTGTTAGAGTCATAATTATACTTTCTAATCCCTTGGGGAGATTCCTGTTTTTCCAGATGAACCTTATTCCTGGGTCACATTACGGCCCTCTGGGGAGCTGGTGGGGGTTAGGGGTCCAGCCCAAGTCAAGCCAAGACCTTTATTTGTCACAAACATGATTATACACAGTTAACATGCAGTGGAATGTATTTAGCACCTGTTCCAGACTGAAAAAACTATAACAACAAGACAGATATATACTATATACAAACCAAAAATGCTGCTATCACCTGGAATACAAAAACTACCTTTAGTTTGCTGTCAGGTCAAAAATCTAAATCATGAACTTGGTTTGCTTTATGAGGATGTGTTGCGATATTGCTCAAAATAGTGAGACTTCCTGTGACCTCAACCAGAACTGTCTATAAGTGATACTGCACATCAAATTCCTCAGAGTGTTAAACTTAATGTAAATCTTTCTCACATGTTAACATAATTAAAGTGCTTTAGCAGGCGGAGGATTCGACATCGCATAACAGCTACAGGACATCGTATTGAGCTTTTTTGTTTTATTCTCTTCTGCAGATTTTTTTTTCCCCCCTGGCTTCTCTTTCCATTTGTTTTTCATTGTTTTCGATGACATTTGTGGTTAACAGGCTGGTGCAGCCTGGTATATTTAGACAGTTGACTTTTACTCTTAAAGACAGCATGGCGAAATGTGGAAGCTTTTTTCAAAGAAGAGCTGAACAAAATAACATGAGCAAGTAGCTCAGTAAATGTCATGCACCTCTGTATGCCTTGCAGGACACTTATAATATGCACTGTAGTAAAGTCAGAGCCTCTTATGTGTGTCGTTTGTGGGCTGAACTGTGGTGGCAGCCCGCTTATGACAATTATACCCCTGCTGCAATCGATTCAAAACAGCCTTGCTTTAATTAGAAGAATTAAATATTTTGTGTTCACTCTATAGTCTTTAAAGTCGCTAAGTCCAGAAACCACACACAAACTCACAGCACGGTTAACTAAAAAACGCTGCGGTGAGAGGTTCCTGTTTTGTTTGTGGATGTTAATGCCACGGCAGTGACCGGGTCGTGTGTCTTTTGCATTCACGCACACACACATGAACAGCTGAAGCGACGGAGGCCATCAGCGGCAGTGCTGTATGTAAATGTAGCGACTCGGACAGGCTTTACAGGCCGGCCTGCCAGGTAATGCAAAGCAGCTGACCTGAATCCTCTCAGAACTGCAGGTTACAGCCTCTGCTCCCGCTAATGACCCCTTGTTTTCATAGCAAGCTGAGCGCCTTGGTGTTACATGTGGCCTCAATAGAACACGTCTGTACACACACACACACACAGACGGCGTCAGATGAAAGGAATCTCACCACCAATAAATGACAAGCGCTATGAACTTGAGTGCTAAATGTGATGGTGGGTGTCACTTACAGATGACACACACCACGATCAGAAGATGCATCACTATCTCTCTCGGTCAGGCGCTCGGCTCGTCAGACACTTACTTGACTTCACATGACTGTTTCAGTTTGACTTCCCTTCATTGGCCAATCTGCACCTATCACTTAAGAGGAAGTGGCATCATTCCAGTTTTCTCTTGTATGTTCCTGTGGGTGGTTTCAGATGCAGATCTGGTAGCGTTAGCTTTAATCGCCTTATTTTCATTATCCTTGTCATACCTATTATGACCACTAGTTTGCCTTCTGCCAAACTAGTAGGATAATTTGATCAAATTTCCCAAATAGTAAAATGTTCTGTGTCCTCGGTTTGCAGAAACACGCATTGCAAATGTTTTGTCCTTTAGGCTGAGCGTGTTGTCAAAAGGTTCATCTTCTGAGCCTGTGAAAGCCGTTCATGGCCCTGCAGCGTCAGCCCGTGCCGAAAGAGATAAACCCACCAGTTGACCGGCAGTGGTGTTCGTGTGGCCTGCGATAACAGGAATGGTGAGGCGTACCTGAGCGTGTCCTGCCGGCTGAAGCTGGCTCACAGACGTGCTCTCCCAGCCCTCGTCTGGCCCCTCTGTGGCTACAGGTGCTTCACATTACCGCTCGTAAAACTTAGCAAGAGGGAAAAATTACTGCCACAATTTGTTGGAGAGGGAGGGGGAGATCGGGAGGGGGCGTACTTGAGTGGCTCTGTATATGGATACAGTATTGACATACGTGACTGTGTTGTGTCTGCTGAACACTTCAGCATTCCACCGCCGTGCCAGGAAAGGCCATATTGTTTTTGAGTTGAACTCAAGTGTCATTTTCTGAGGAATGATTTAGTATTTTGTGTGTGTGTGTGTGTGTGTGTGTGTGTGTGTGTGTGTGTGTGTGTGTGTGTGTGTGTGTGTCACACGCCAGCTGGCACGCTCCTCCTCGGCCGATGGCCTGTATGCCATACGTACGTACAGGGAGGAAGGGTCCAGGGTCGCGGGGTCACGAGGTTGCGGGGAGTGCACTGCGGAGAGAGGAAACAGGCCTAATCTCAGAAAGGCTGGCAGTTTCCTGTTCTGTGTGGAGGGTACACAGAGGACACTGTCTTCGCTCTGGATACCCAGCCGCTGAGTTTACCAAGTAATTCAATCAGGATTAGTCCACTCACTCATGCCCTCTAATAATAGTGAAAGGGAGGGAGCCAGACTGCTTTAAATCTGTATCTCCTCAGCCCAATTTTATATCCAGACACCAGACGTGGTTCTTTCTGGGGGCCAACCGCTCTACCCTCAACCCATGTGTGTGCACAAAGTACCCTTTATAACTGTTTTTAATGACGCTGTCCAGAATTTACCATGCAGTGTAGTCAGGCAAACGTTTTTCGAATACTAAATTATTATTCATTAGCTACAGCAATAGTGCATTGATTTATAATTAATGTGTGATGCAACAATTTACAAAAGACTAAAAGCATTTATAAGCAGATTTCATATTTCTACTTCAATTAGGCTGAAAGTTAGCCCCTAAAATAACAGCTGTAATCGATGTAATATTGAGAGACAACATTGAATAACAAGTAATTGCATTTAGCTTATTAACATTGGAGTATTTCCAAATAATTAAAACCGTGTGTGTTGTGATTATCTGTGCAGCTTCTCTGGACTTTTTATAAACAAGCTTTTTCATTCAGATTACACTGATTTTCCAAGTAACTGAGGTAATTTCCTATATAACAGATTTCGTTACAGCTCACACAGTTGTCAACAAAGACTGGCCACAGATCTGGTTTTCTTCTGTTTTCTTAAACAATTACAAGTGGCAAACATCCTGAGTATTGACAGATGATTACAGTTGTTGAAATATGAGTGCCAAAACAGAAATAAAGAAATTGGCCTAAAATATAACAGAAATCGCTTGATTTGTGCACCGTGCATCTCCAATGTATGTGTGTTTGAAGGCATTCAGGATGTGAACTTCAGCTTGAGGCTGAGGGGTTGTGGCCGGGTCGGAAGGCTGGAAGTCAGGGTGAGAGGTGGAGTGAGTGGAAATAGCTCTTCAGTCTGCGTCAGGATGTGTGGAGAGATTTCACAGTTTTGACTAAGCGAGACAGCAGATAATTCAGCTGCTGATGTTCAGGGAATCACAATGCTCCAGACTGCACAGGGATGACCTTGCTATCGCCGTCCAACAAGGGGCCGGTCACACAGTAGTGGTTTAATATATTGTTCGGGTCACAGGGCAGCTTTAAATCAGGGGCCTGAGACATGTGAGGTTGCATTGCTGGTTATCTTGAACGTCAGACTCAGCGTTGGTTAAAGGATGGAGAATATGGGAGAGTTGAGGCAGGTTGAGGCTGGACCAGACCAAAAAGGCAGCAGAGTTTTGGGTGAACCCTGCAATGAGTCAGTAATCCCAGAAAGTGACACTGTTGTGAAGCAGTTAAAAAAAAAAAAGTGAACACATCAGTCTAAAAAGAACAAGAGCTGTGCAGAAAGCTCCCAAATCGTGGTTGTTAGGACCAAAAACTGCATCTCCATTGAAGCTATGTCCAGATGGATTATTATTTTGTGTTCATGATTCAATGCATGACAACACAAATAAAAGGTTTGAGTAAGTTTTGCTGTCTCCAAATATTTCCAGTTTATACGACGGTTTATTTCATAGTGACTTAATCTCTCTGTGGACTAAAGGAAAACTTAAACTGAGACTAAATGACTAGTTTAAAAAGGAAAACACTCAGAAAACAGCCAGAACTAATCGTAATTTATAGCTAGGTGTTTTATACACAATCCCCAAACTATATGATGTGTATTAAAAGGCCTTTGAAGACCATATTTGATTTTCATCGTGAACTCTGAGGCCCTTGTGCCATAATACTCTGAAGGACATTAGTTGGATTCAGGCGGAACACTTTTCATTCACCAATCAAAAACTTTACATTCAAGCTTCATGTTTTGCTACTAGTGTGTGCAGTTGTTTGTTTTTGTGTTCAAACCACACACACATGCGAGCAGAGACCAACACACGGGGTACATGGACATCACAGATGACCAGATTGGACTGTTGTTACAGTAACTGGCAACTCTAAAACTACCAAGTCCAGGAGAACATGGACCAGGACCAGGATCAGGACCAGGAGAATCTGGACTGGGAGTCCTCACACTGTGGAGGAAAACATTGTTGTTATCGTCTGTTTACTGGGCACGTGTAGAACAGCTGTTTAGTACAGTCGTGGTGCATATCTGCAGTAGCATCACTAGCATTACTGAGTTTAGCTAGTTGGTACCTTTAGCATTAGCAGCATTCGTTTGATAGCAATAAATACACAAATCCTGGAGTTGGTGTAGTTCACTGCTCTAATGAAGTGTTTATATGCTAATTTTTTTATGACAGCCTACATCCATGTTTTTACTTTTGTACGTGTAAGAACTGCCAAACCACGCTGGTTTGGTGAGACGACATTTCCAACAGCGCCGCTTCAAAACTACTCGAGCGGTGCCGTCTGAAGGCAGTGTGGCAGCTCGTACATGAACTAAAAATTAACCGGGAATAATTCTCGTGGCAAAGAGCTGAAGTGGATTTTTGCTCATTTAGCTGACTTGATGCACACACACTCATTCCTACCACTTTATAAAACTACTTTAGTATTCGGTGTTGCAGTTCGGGATGCTGTTCATTTTTATGTTGTTTTTGTTATTGATAAAAAGTGTAAAAAAAAGTACATTAACATATGAAATAATATTAAAAAAGACCGGAACTAAAGCCATATACCAGAGGAAAGGGAATTACACAGAATCAGAACAGATTCTCATTTTGAGCTGTGAGAACATTTATCCAATCTGTGTCTGTAGAATGGCATAGATAATCATTTTAGACGGAAAAATATAGAGTATTCACAACAAAGTTGGAAGAAAAACATTTATTCAAAGAAAAAGCAATGTTTTTAGTCATTTTATTAAGTGTGATTCATTTTATATTTTTTTTATTGCTTAGTTTTTAATTAGCAGTATCCTTTTATTTTTCATATCAAATGTGTGATTACTGGTGAAATACAGAGAATTGTTGTTGGTCAATTCCTACACAACCTAGTTTAAAAAAAATAGATTCATTCACTGAAACAGTCAACAGAGTCAACAGTGTGAAGAACTCTCCATTAATAATGAAGGATTCACCTCAAAATGATGACATTAAACTATCCATCTTGAGGAAAACAGGTATTCAGATCACGCAATTTTAGTATTGCCAGTGTTCTGGTATTCAGATGTCCTTTCACTTTTTGTTTTGCTGAACTTATTTGATCAATAATTCCCAAAACACCTTGTACTTTCCTCCTGTTTCTTTTTACGTCATTCCTCTTGACACTGAACTCCGGATGTCATTATTTAGGTTTTCACAAAACAAAGACGATAAAAATGCCTGTGTTTGGTTAAAGCAGAAGAGTTTTTTTTTCTTCTTAAAATTGTGAAATGCAAATACTTTTTACTCATGGTGAGGCAATTCAATTTTGTCTATTTATCAAACTGCAGAAAACACTAAATTATTTCAAAATCCTGACTTTCCAAAACAGTTTATACATTTCTTGACATTTGAATCATCAAGAAAATCGTGTCTTTCCTCTTGTAACATAAATGTATAGACTATTTTTTGATATAATTTCAAAACTTGTACTTTGTTTTTGAAGCTCATTGTTATTCTGGCATTGTTTTTTAAGTGATTCCATGTCCATAATCATACAGGTGGAGGAATCAGCTGTATTCTGTGTCCCCTTACATCACCCCGCTCACTGACCTGATCGAATCCAGCACTGAATCATCGCACCAGCATCACCTCCTCTGATCCTCTCTGTGCTGTCTATCAGCACGGCTACATCATGTGAGTTTTATCTGATCTGACCACTCGTAATAACCGTCCGTCACGTCGCACAGCATCATCCTCGTGACATAACACAATCAGGTTCATATGTGGTTTGCATTTCTCTCCCGTTAATCACCAAATTGCAAATAAATTAAAGTGGAAGCCTCCAGGACTTTTCAAAGCTGATGTGAGACTCAGAATTTCAATTCTGATGCCAGATGATATCATTTACCGCTGAAGTGTGTTATTACTGACGCATGTTTTACAAAAGCCACAGCTGCTTTTGAACAGTGTCTGTGTGAAACAGTGAGTGTCTGCATTTCCTCTGAATTCACCAGTAAAACAGATCCAATCTCTGAGGCAAGCAGGCCATCGGATTCTGATTCTTCAATGTTGTGCTCACCCAGAGCAAAACAGAGAAGTACTGATGTCTAATAACACATCCTTACTTGTCTTTTTATTGGCCTGTACAGCTGGTTTTGAGCTTTAGTGGTATAACGTGCAGTTCGAGTTCTCTGCAGATGATTACTGGGCCTACATAAAAGCTTGTTGAACGAGGAAATGGGTACCAAATTACCATTATGTGATCTGGGTGGATTACCGTACCACTCATTTCATATAAAGCAGAGCTAATCTAACATGAGCGCCTCGGAGTCATTGTTTGGGTTCACCTCCATGTCTGACTACATCAAACGGCCGGCAGTGACACGGTGGCTCAGCCCCAAATGCAGATAGAAAACAAACTCCGGCATGAAAAAGCCCAAGACAAGCAGCTCGAGGTGGAAAAAAAAAAACTCATCTCTTTACAAATGACTAAGAAGTTTCGCAGAGCGGTGGGTGTGCGAGCGCTGTCACTTACGGTGATAGAAGTTGCTGCACACCACAGCAGGCCAGCACTTTGGGTCAAGTAATTACGGCATTACCACATAATGAGAGTCATTTGTACTAATCACAGAGGTCATGTTGACTCTGAAAAGTGTTTCTATGCATACAGCGAGTTCCACTGGGAAAAGGTAGAAGACAGAAACCAACAAGTGCACCATTAAAAACAGGAAGGACAAAAAAAAAACAAAAACCAGTTGAACCCTAACCGCAATAGCAGAGTTAGGACACGTACCAGTGATGTTCCGCCATGGCTCTTCACCTACAAGTTAAAGAAGTGTGTTTATGTTTGGAGGCCGGCAGGTTTGCAGCCCTGAGCAAGGCCCTCGATGCCCAGCAGCTCCTCCAGCAGAAGCAGCAGCAAGCAAATGAGTTCATGCAACATTTGCGCACTGACCAAAACTGAACAGCAGCAATGCATTTCTGTTTTGATAAATGGATAAAGTCCGTGTGTGTGCAATTAGAAACTGATGCTGAGGGACTGACAGCGACACCCCTGGCACACGGGGCAAGCGGACTCAGACCAGGCTGCCCCTGCACCCAGCACACTATCAGACCCATCGGGGGGGGCCCCAGTCTGTCAGCCAGTGAAACCTACCCCTGGGGGGGCCCCCCCAGACCTGGAGGTTGACCCCACCACCTACCACGTCTCAGCCCTGCAACATTCTCCTTAAAGTAGGTATATTTGTTTCAAAGCCAACAAATAAGAGATTTGATGGAGTAAACCACTGGTGAGCATCTAAAGCTAGAAGGAAAGATTAGAAATTCACACCAAAAAAACAAAAACCCTTGAGAAGAGCTTGTGCAGTTCTGGACTGTCCAACTTTAACCAGGTGAGAGTGGAGAAGGGAGAGAGCTGCTGAAGACCAAAGCCCTCCCTCAGCTTCCCTGACGCTTGGTGGTGGTGGTGGTGGAATGGTGCGGGCATGCAGCCTGCCAGCTGAACTGGTTATCATATGTTTATTGATGATGTGACTGTTGACAAAAGCGGCAGAATGACTGTTGTTGATGAACAGTTCTGCTCATATTCAGCCAAATGCTTCAGAACCCATCGGACGGCGCTTCATATTTCACATTCAGAATGAACCAAAACAGTGCGTGTCAGTAATCAAAGAGCATTTAAAACTGTGAAGTGAAATGTCGTTCAAGTGACCTGACTGTGACTTGCTGAGGACCAAAGTGAAGGGAACACTGGAGCTCTAGACAGACAGAACTCTAATCAGATAATAAATTAAAATTAGAAAAAATAGGTCAGAGGATGATTTTTGTTTTGTTTTTTATCATTTCCATTGATGTTTTTTGCAGTAAGACCCATGACGGCTTTTAAAAGCTCACCGTTGGAGCACTCTCCATGATTCCCTCCCCTCCAAAGTGAGCATTACTCCACACCTACACTTTAACAATGAGGTTAATGACTAATTTACGGTCATCTGTCCTCCGGTCCCTGTGTTCACCAGCATCTCGACACATACCATGTGCACAGAGCCTTTGTGGTGCCTGTATTATTAGAGACGCTCGTTCAGTTTGATTGCTTCTGCGAACATTTGAAACAGTCGGTCACAGCTTAGATGAGTTTGCATGCAAGCGGTCACTGTTTTCCAGTATTTCAAATTTTCCTTTGAATATTACCGTGAAACTGCTGAGTGGACACATGTCTGTCCAAAGCCAGAGGTGCAGTTTGAAGTAAGTGGGCAGGAGCTGAGCTGAAGTGCTTCCTGCAGGGCCGGTGGACAGAAGGAACCACCGCTGGCCCTCGGCCTTCAGGGGTGGAAAGTATGTGTCGTAGGCTGTGCTCCCACCTCCCGCCTCCCAGCCTGGGAACGGAAGCTGGGAGCCGCCAGGGAAAACAAGCAGACAATCAGGTAGGGCCCGAGCCTGCAGAGAAAAGGAGGATAGAAGGGAAGGCGGAGCTGCCAGATACGTCAGGCCGCCAAAGGCTCGGCTGAAGCTCGAGGAAAAGCATACAGATGTAATGGAGTTTTGGGATGGGGGGTTTTGTTTATTTGTTTGTGCGAGCATTTCCTCGTCCATCAAAGAAAGTGAAAGGATGTATGTGTTTTCAGAAGGCCAGGCGCACGGAGCGCTTGTGTACATGTGTATGTCTCTCACTCACACACACACACACACACACACACACACACACACACACACACACACGTACAACACTGAAATCTAATCCGGTATTAACGTTCGGAGTGTTTGGACAGTGTGTGTGGGTTAGTGTGGAGGGCCATTTGTGTGTGTGTGTGTGTGTGTGTGTGTGTGTGTGTGTGTGTGTGTGTGTGTGTGTGTGTGTGTGTGTGTGTGTGTGTGTGTGTGTGTGTGTGTGTGTGTGTGTGTGTGTTTGGGTTAAGGACAGTGGCCAGCAGGGGACAGGGTGGGTTCAGACCAGGGAAGAGGAAGATTATGGTGTTCAGTTTCTTTGGGGTTGGGGTGTGTGTGTGTGTGTGTGTGTGTGTGTGTGTGTGTGTGTGTGTGTATTTCACAGACGTTTGCACACAGTCATGTTTCCGACACTTGGGAAGACATTACATTGACTTACATTCATTTCCTGCAGACTTAGTGTAACTCCAATCATAACTATCACTTCTCAAATCGAAATCCCAACCTTCAACCTATTCATTGCCTGAATGTTTAACGATTTGAATGAACTACTGTCTTTCTGTCCTTGGATGGTGTTACGTTACCACATTGTGGCTGTTGGTTTCTAACATAATGTGTATTCAATGCCAGTACGCAGCCACACGTCGATGAACGCTATGGAGAGTTTTACTGTGCGCAAAGTGAACACAGGACACTTTCCTCTAATTGTATTTAAAAAGATTCACATTTTTCTGTGTTCTGTTGATACTCATTAATATTCAATTGTATATTTGAAATAATATATGAAATGACGAGCTCAATAAATCATATCTTTGTCTGACAAATCCAAGCACAAAGTGTTTTTTTTTTTCACCTTAGGGACAGCTAAGTTTTTATATTACAAAGCAGTGTTCAAACATTGAGATGATGAGTCACACTGATCAAATCCAGTTGTTGCCGTTCTTTAGAAAAATGTCCTGAGATAAGTGCAAGAGTTGGCAAAAGCACATTCGCGATGAAGAGACCATTTAAAAGTCATTAATGAGGAGTACGCTGCTGGTTTGAATCGACGTCATTACTCCAGTCCACATCTTTTCTCTGGGTCTTCCACTTTGATCGTTTTTATTTCTGCTTCTATTACATTCTTTTTCATCTAATTCAAATCATCTATTTGTTCTTTTGTCCCATTCACCCAGGTTGAAATCTGTGTTTTGATATTTGAAAGAGTGAACTGAAGCCAAAAGTCCACACTATCTAGTTCTCCTAATGAGTAAATGAATGACTAATGTAGCAAACCAATTTACAAGAAAAACTCACTGATGAGGACAGATAATTGTGCTGAATGTGTTACAGAATTTGGAGAAGCAATAAATTCTGAACACTCTGCTTCTGTACAGTCAGACTTGGTTTCGTCTGCTGATAGGACTCATCATTTACATCTTCACAGTCATTCATTTTGTGCAGTAATGGGTTCAAAACACTGTCATCTGCATTATTAGAGTGGAATGTTGGGCATAAGAACACACTGAAAATGATCCACGATATTCCAGTTACAATAATGCATCCTCTCTAATGTGCTTCTCTACGACATAAACTCAGTCATTCATTACACTGAGTGGCCCAAGAGGTTGAACATATCCCAGAGCTCTTTATGGTCACATTTGGCCATAAATCTGTCATTTACTTCCTCCCAGTAGTGGTGCTGCTTTTAATACTTTCTAGAAGTATTGAATGCTGTTCATAATCCAACTCTTATGAGGCAGACAGAAATGGGAGGAGTCTCTTTTCAAAAAGGCTTGTAAATCAGTGGTTTCTGAGCCAAATCGAGTTTTAAGTGGTGATAACTGATACAAAAAAAACCCAGATTCACATTCCCACCTTGTTTCACTTCTCTACACCTGTTATTGTGAGCAGGCGCAATGAAATCAGCGGTTATGGCCGTTTTGGATCGTTTTTGCCGTGAGGTGCAAAGTCCTCGGAGCGAAGGTTGGAAAGGTCACAAGATGCTGCATAATGTGTTTTCTAGCTGTTCTCCTCAGGCTGGGGTTATTTCCTTTTTACTTTCCTTCCATGTAAACTGTGCGGGAGGAAAAAAGAGAATTACATAAACTAATAAACCAATTACGCTGCATTTCGAGTTTAGTGGCCGTATTTGTTTGTATTTCATTTGCCTGCTCGGTCTTTGTTATGTAATTGAAGTGATTTATATTTACAGATTAAAGTTGCATGTGAATGTTTGTGGACGATGTGTGTGTGTGTGTGTGTGTGTGTGTGTGTGTGTGTGTGTGCGCGCGCGCAGACAGTGCGTTCCTGGTTGCGTCTTTGTCTGTGTTTGGTACGTGCTTCATCGACTGTCCTGGGTCGCAGAGGGACACCCAGTGATTGAAGCGGCGTTGGGAGCGGGGGAGGTGGAGGGGGGGTCGGGGGGTGTGGACGTGACATCCCCAGCTGGCCTGTGACATCACCCCGGCGAGGACAGGAAGTCGGGGAATTGGGAGGGTAGGGTACAGTGGGTGACATCAGGGCTCCCTCTGTCTGGATCGCTCGCTCGTCCAGCTGGGTAAACTGAACCGAGAGACTCCCAGCTCCCGGGTCCAGTCTACTCATCCGCCCACCGCTTCACCTCCACCTCTGGCTTCCTCCTTTTCTTCGATCCCCTCCTCGGTGGACACTGCTCGTCTTCTTTGAGTCACCGACTTATAGTGCCATGTTTCCTCGCGCTCTCTTTAAAGCGTGCATGTCTATATTGGTGTTTGTGTGTGTCTGCTCCTCATCCGCTCGCTCTGACCCCGCATCTCCTTTGAATGTGATCAAACAGCAGTGCCCCCTGCTGATACATGTAGACATAATATTTACACTCTTTGAAAATAATGGCCTAGTCACTTGTGTGGTACACTCAGTTACCGCTGTTCCACCATTGTCACAGTGTACTGTTTGTGGTACTTAATTGCAAATTTGGGGGCTTTTTTGTTTAAATTCTTTTCTGTGGTTTTTCTTTATCAACATTCAAGCCAATCTAACTGCTAAGCTTTTCTGAGTGAAACTTTAGAACTTCACATTATATTTATATTTTGCCAAAAGTCACCATATTTGAACATGTACTCCCAGTGCCTTTATGAATGTGAATTTGGACTCATCGTGGTAACATAAACACTGTTGTGGACTTTTTCCTTCTTTTCTCAATTCATACAAGTTTGCATTGCAGCAGACTTGTTGATTAAACCTAACAGTTAAATTTCTTCTGAGAACCACATTGAGTAAAATGAAATGAAATGAGTAAAATTCACACAGTAGTTTGAAAAACCATAAAACAGCACATTTCATTACCTCAGATGTATGTTTTTCATTGCATTTGAAAACTTTGATGAATCACAATAGACAGGAGATTGTACCCAGTAATGACTGCTGCACTGCATATTTTGTAACAGGCTTTCTTAAAATGCGAATGTTTTGTGCTTTTCCATCATCAGTTTATGTGAACTTTCATCAAACATTGCATTCACTGGGCAAAATCTGCTTTATTAGCACCGTAAACCATTCAAAAAAAGAAACCCGACCAAAGATGAGTGAAAAGGAGCTACAAATAGCAAAGACTGTGTTCTGCAGGTTATCTGAAGTGTCTAACTGAAGGCTCAGTTATGTTTCATGTATGCACGAAAATGAATGTGTCCATTTCAAACACTGTTTTCATTACTGCCCTTGTACCTCCATATGTCCTCGGCATGGACGCTGCGGTCCAAAGCCACCATGGCAGCTCTGATTCATCAGTCTCAGACAATTATTTCTGTTGCAACAGAATTGCAGCATTTGTGTTGAAAACAACAAACAAGGCCATTTTGAAAAGACGGTAAAATGCCCTTTTAAGAAGGGAGAATAAAGCGGGTGCAGTGTTGTTGGCAGTGGTGAACAGTAAGGCCATTAACTATGTGTGTTTGATGATGGAGATTTCTTTTCTTTGGTTTTACCAACGAAGGAAATTGACAGTGACTAGCATTTTCAATATTTCAGCATACTTTGAGACTTGCCTGGCCAACTGGCTCCTCACATCAGGCATTACGTGCCCAAAGTGCGTCTGACAGTGAAGCTGAACGTCACTAATCAGCCAGCAGGCTGAAGTAGGAAAGGTCACGCTGTGCTCTGTAACTTTGTGTTATGTTATTAGGGAGGTGTGCGTCATGCAATATGGATTACCCTCATAGACGAGTTTGTTGTTTTCACCAGAGGGGAACAGTGAGAAGCTTTGGGAGTGGAGAACGCTGATCTATATCTGTAAGCTTGTTAGACGAGAATATAGATTAAACAAACGTAGAGTACGTAGAAAGTCCTACAGTCACACGCTCTTTTATACAAACCCGTTTTTCAAACAATACCAATTAACCTTAAACACATGTTCTTGCACTGCAGAAGGAAGCTGGAGCAGTCAATGAAAACCCGTGCAGTCCCAGTGAAACCGCTCACAGAAAGAAGCTCTTGACCTGTGGATATTCTCACCATGGGGCCAGAGAGCTGAACAACACACCAACACACACTCCTCTGACTCCAGCTAGTTTTTCCATTGTTGCAGGTGATGCAGTACATTATTTACTGGTTACAAATATCTACCCAGGAATAAAAGCCAAAGAAACAAACAGGATCAAATAACTACTTTCTTTTTAATCAGTTCTTTGTTTTGTTTTTCAGCTAAACACATCAAATGAACAACAGACTTAACGTACTACTGACTGAAGAAAATGATTATATCAGGATGTTATCAACAACACTGGAATTCTCCTCTAACTCATTCATTTGGGTTTCTTTCTTTTTCTTTTTCTTTTTTTTTTCTTCATAAAAACTGCAAGCACCTGCTACAATCTGAAAGACTTGAACAGAACTGCTTGAATCATTGTGGTGTTTTCTATTTTGCACCATTTGGAAGAGCGTTCCTCCTAATTTGGGAGCTTTCCTAATTTTGTAACAGAAGTTTTCAGGTTGATCTCACTGACTTGAAGAAAGCGTTCCAACTCAAAGACATGATTGTGTTTTGTAGGTTGATTTCTATGACTACAGAGAGCGAGAGCAGCCGTGTGAGAGAGCGGCCTGCCAGTCACTCTGAGCGGTTGCCATCGGTTTGCACATCTCCGCTTGAATGTGAAACACATGTTAATGTGTGGGTGGGAGTCAAGAGAATAGAGGAGAGGGTATCCATGTCTCAATATGAAAACGCCCTGTCTGTCCATCTGCAGGAACATTTAATAAGACTTGCACACCAGCAGACCTTTTTTCCATCCTCTCTCTTTCTCCAATCTCTCCGTCTCATGCTCACGTTATCTTTGATCTCACCTTAAACTCCTTTTTCAAATGCAAACTTATCAGGAAACGTCGCTTTTTTTCCAATTCTGAATGCTTGTTTTACTAAAGTATTTGAAACGTTTTGCTTTTTTGAAGCACTTACCGTGTTTGCTTAAGTGTGTAAATGTTTATTGCTACGAACTCCACTATCTGTCACACGGTTTAGAACTCCTCCGCTGTGCGTGCCGTGCATGTTTCGCCACATGTGCGGCTTGAAGGAAGTGTGATGGTGGGTTTCCGTGCGGGAGAGGGGGCTGGTGCGTGGCAGGCCCCCAGCCTGCCCCCCTCAGTGCTCTGGTGTGTCTCACAGCTCCGCAGTGGGTTTATGGTGTCTGGCAGAGAGCGTGGAGAGTGCAGATGGCAGGAGTGAGAGAGGAGAGGATGAGGGAGGGAGGAAGGGAGGGAGTCAGAGGTGTGTGGTTGCATTAATATGGTCTGCAGTTCTCGTTAGCACTAATCAGGGGGCTTCCTGTGCTGAGAGGAGCGTGAGTTCACCTTCCCCGGTGCCCGAACACCACGCGCTTACACACAAACAGATACACACGCATGCACACCTCCAGAAAATATGGACATGCACCTGTACATGTGCAGACACATAGGCTATTTGTGCGTCCCTTCCTTTCGTCTCGCTCTTGGTAATATTGCACGGCTGGCCGATCTTTACCCTCTGCCTCTGGCCCCCTCTCACCAGCCGTCTCTCCACCTCTGTTTGTTTGGCTCCTCGGGCTCTGAAACTGGCCATAAAATGAGTTGGAAAGAACTGCAAGCGACTGAAAGCGGAGCTTTTGGTTTTTTTTTCTTCCCTCCCTCTCTTGGGGTGACTTACCATATGCTAGATCACGTGAGACCACGGCGAAGAGTTTAACTCTCCTCCAGAAAAGCCCCTCGTCCCAACATGAACTCTGAGGGGTCACGAACTTCAGCTGGAGTGCAGCGGAGCTGGCACCCAGCGCTGGATATGGACAAAGGCAGGCGAGCTGGCATAAAGGTAGCGCAGAATGACATACCTGGAATGTGAACACAATGACGCACTCGAGAGCGGTAAATCCACTTTGCTGACATTGGCATATTACAGAAAAAAAAAAAAAAGGATCTAAGCCTGACAGGAATCAAGTCATCTGCATGCGCGCAAAGTGGTGTAATACCATCTGTGAGCGTTTAGCAGTTCAAGCTTGTGTGGCCATGATGGCATGTGGAATCTTTGGGCAATATGTTGACCACAGAAACAATAGAACAAGATTCCACAATGAAAATGTCATAAGTACCCTCGCTCCTTTTCCTCTCCTCCCCCTCCCATCTCTTCCTCTCCTTTCTCCTGCTTTAAAAGAGCCCCAGGGTAAGATAATTAATGTATTAAGATGTGGAAATCAGATATTGAAATCTGTGCCTCAAGCCCCCCTTCCCGTGCGTCTCCCTAAGCCCCTCGCCTCCCTCACCCCTTCTCCCTGCACTGCTGTTCTCTTTAATAGCGTTTAATGGTGTGCAGGGAGACAGTGTGATAGATAGACTGAGAGAAACTGAAGAGATTTGGTTCAAACTTTTTTTTTTTTTTTGTCAGAGTGCACATTTTGTGTCAAATGCCTTTTTTTTTTTCTCTTTTACTGTGCCCTGGGCTTTGCAATTGATAGCCTCCTAAAACCACCACCCCTTCTTTTCCTCCTCCTCTTCTTCTTCTTCTCTCCTCCACACCTTCCCACCCACTGAACCCTGGCCAGCCACAGCTGCCTGGCCAGATGTGAAAGAGAGAGAAGGAGTGCAGAAGGGGAGATGGAGGACAGGGAGAGGCCACCTCCTGCGGGGAATGGGAACTGAAGAGCGGGTGGAGGAGGAAAAGGAGGGCGAGAGAAGAGAGGTGATATACATAAAGATGCAATAACATAGCTGGGAATCGAATGCGAGGGAGCAAACATAAATTATCCCTCTTTAGCTGCAGTACCTGGCCTCAGCATTAGAGACCACCAACCCCGACCACACGAGGCCACTTAGAAAGTTCATTACTTCTGCAGCCTCACACCTGTTTTCACACCTTTAATCATTACTGAAGATCCGCATACGACTGAAACTCTCCGTGTTTGGCAGCATTTATCATGGATGATGACAAACCCCTCCAGACGGTGACCAGAGCAGCGTTTTGTTGCTGCGTTGCCGGGTCGGAGGAGTGTGCACGCATCCAGGTTTGTTCTTGGGCAGAGCTGATTTATGGAGCAGTTCAGCACTCTAAGCCTCGAGTCCGCGCTCACACCGTACTCCTGGGGGCTGTCTGATTAGAGATGGGGGAGAGAAACCATGCGCTCACACACCCCACCATTTGGTTCTCATTACACACATGTACATGCACGTCCAAGACACACACCCACCCTCATTGCATGCACACAAAATCGCACATAGGCACACACACACACGCAGATACAAACTTGCACAGTCTCAAAAGTGAAGTGCCATTTCCAATCCACCTGTGTGTTGTTAGATGGGTGCTTGTAGCTTTTCGCACATTATTTTGATGCACATGCGATCAGATTTCTTACATAAAAGTTTTTCCCTCCCACAAAGTTATTTTCATTGTTCCATCCGTTTAGAAATTGCCACATATTTCTGGAACGCAGACTTAATCTTTTCTCTTTACAGCACTGCTCCGCACAAAGAAAGAAAGAAACAAAAAATAGACAAAACCATCCAGGTTGAGATCTTCGCTTCTCTTGGAAACACACAGCTGTTGATGCCTCAGGTGGAAGGCTGCTGGATGGTATCTACTCAAAACCAAATTTGCAGCATTTTCAAATAAAAAGAAACACCAGTTCAGGTTGGTACCCCATGCTGTTTAACACAAGTGTTAATATGAGAGGACTGTAAACACCCGGCGGTAATCACAGACCACAGCATGTGTCACTTGAATGCATTAAGATGAGGAGATGCATGTGTTCGAGGTAGATTTCCGAGAGCCTGAGGGCCACAGGGCTAATTCACAAAGCAGAATGTTGCTTTAAAGGCTAACCACTGTATGACAACCCAGGCAAGGCGAGTGTGATCCTTCATGGTCTCTGCTGTGTTAAACCACCATGGCCCATTTGCAGCACGTCATTAAAACCTTGTTAAAAAAAAAAAATCAGGTTCCCCAAAGCGCCCCTGTCAGTCCTATCCCAGGTTGTGATGCCTCCTCTCTTAAGGTTCTCGATCACACAAACACACATGCAGACATACACACACACCCTCCAGTGTTTATCTTGAAACCAACACCTGAGTGTGTGTGACTTCAGAATCCGGCAATGGACGGAAGCACGTGAGCACAAAGCCTCGCCAGTCGCCCCTGTGCCCTTCACCGGGTCAGGGACATGACGCCATGAGATGATGGCAAACCAGATGCGCCACTGACATAAAGACATCCTTCATTCCACACGTCTATGGATGAAAGCACAAACAGAATCGGTCCCACATACAGTCCTGCTAACCGTGAAGGCAGAATTATTTAATAATAATTTAAATAAAATAGAACCATATACATCTAATTGACAAATATATATATAGAGAGACAGAGTTGAGGAAATGTGAACCAAACAGATACTGTGTAAGAAATAATCTTTTTTCAACCTTTATACTCTGTAAGCCAACAACATACATGTCTCAATGTTCATTTCTTCGAGTTGTCTTTCAGTTCTCACACTCAGCAGGGTCAAATCTGGATCTCTGAGTCTTTACGGCTTGTCAGTCCTTTTTTCGTGTCCGTTAGGATCGATTAAGACTTGACTTTACGTGTTGGATACACAGGTTGCAGCAGGAAAGTTCTCCAGCTTAAACATTAACTCGCAATGACTTGTTCTGATATAGTAGCTGAGTGGAGTAGTACATACCTTGTCATGGATGAAATTTTTCCTTTTAACATGGGCTTGATCCGTTCATTTATAGTAGAAAAAGTCGTAAAGTTGGAAAAAAAAAATAATACCTCTCAAGTGCAATATAAACTTAAAAATGACGAAATAAACGCATTTCTTAAAAGTGACAAGAATGGTGTAATGAGTTTATTTCTTTTCTGTAGAATTGCAACTTTCCAGAATACTTCAGCCACACACCAATAGGAACTGTAATAAATGATAAGTATTGTGTTTCTTCACTTTCTAATTGTGTTACTGGCACACTGGACACGTTCACAGCTCACACCTGATAAGGAGGCCGTCGTCTCTTCAGCCTCAGTCCCAGGAGGCCGGGAAACAATGCTCCAGTGGCGCTCAGACGAGAGGATCATGCAGGGGACGTAGCGGAGACAGATCAGGCTCTCTCCCCGAGGGGGTGTCCCTGTCTGACAGGAAGTGTACGTTAGTGCTGGACATGTGTGTGTTTGTGTGCGCGCGTGTGTGGCCAGGTCTCCAGCAGCAGCAGGTCAAGGCCGTACAGCTAACCAGGAAATGACCCAAAACATGCGCATGAAGATTTAACCCCGTGAGCGCCGCAACGTTTTCACATCTCAGCCTTTTACATGAATGATGTGTGCAGAGATTTATGCATGGACACTTCTGATTTAATAACATTGGTCCAAAATCAACAGTTCTCGGAATTTATCTTCTTTCCTTGAAGTTTTTAATAAAAAAATTCACGAAGAACTGATTTTCGAAATTGGCGAGATTACTTGGGATCGGTGATTATGTCACTGCTGGCCTTGGATGAAGTTGCAAACTGTATACGTGAGCATCCAAATACACGTAAGAATATTGGAATACTTGAGCGGAGGTGCTCTAATTTTAGCCTCCCCTTGACTTTCCCTCTCCCCTCCCAACACTTCTGCCTTCCAGTCTGAAACAATAGACCCCTATGTCACTCCCCCAGTGCTCCCACCAACACACACACACACACACACACACACACACACACACACACACACACACCCATTATTATTAGATGGGCTGCCTCTCCCCATTTAGGTGTGTGTATGTGTGTGCATTCAGAGTCCACGTGGCCTCTGGAGTCCCATAAGGAAGAGCCAAACGTTCAGCGGCTCCTGTACTCACTTTGCGGCGTCGTTTCCGTGGCGATAAGGACACAGCGCCTCGCTGGACAGGAAGTGTCTGTCTTGGGCAAAGGAATTCTCAAACAGTGGGTTCAAGCTGACGTATAAAACGCGCCATTCTCGTGCAGGATAGGAGACAGGATATCTGTGCCTGTCAGCAGACACGTTTACATCAAGTCTTACTGACCTATTAACTCATCAGGTTATGTAAGCAGCGCTCAGAATTTTCAGAAACGCTCCCCGCTATCTGAGCGTCTTCATCCTGCTGCCACTCCAGAAGGGCACGCCGTCTGCGGGAGCAGGAGTCGATCCGGGGTTCATCCTGTTTTGGTGTGAGACTGCAGCCTTGAAACATGTCATTTTCCTGGAGTGTCTCGGTGAAAACACACATTTATCATCAACCGTCTGAGGAAGCCACGCAGGCAGATTAGCTCTTTCTCTGTGTGATTCTTTTCATTAGATTCTCTTCGCTCTCATTTGCCCGTGCAACAATGTATTACACAGTATTTTTTTTTTTTTTGGAAATGTTACAGAAATAAGCTTTTTAGCTCTGTTAGATGCAGTGATTGTCGTACAATTTCACGCTCTCAGTCCATTTGGTATACTTGATGTGATCTTAAGATCTTAACAGAGTTGTAAAAGTTTGCTTGAGATCATATGAGAGGTATTCTGCTCTGATCAGTATTGAGGCTGCAGTGTGTCAGACATGTTCTTTCAGAGAGTGTTTCTTGGCTATTCTCTTACTTTACATTCAGAAGGATTGAATATTAAAAACACCTGATAGCTCGAAAATGTTACACAACGATCCATGTTCGACATACATAAAATAGAAATAACCCTTCTAACAGTGACAGGTTAAAAAAAAAAAGCCCGGCTTGTTCTGGTTTAGGGAATGAACAATCAATATTTGTTTTGTCGAATGAGAACACGCAAAAACTGTTTTCTACCCATGATCAGATTCCCTGCCTGTAAACCGTCTGCTAGTCAAGAAGTGTTCTGGCCAAACTTTATTGACACTGTTGCATTTTAACATTTCAACACAGTGAATCAGAAAACGCTGCAGGTTGCGGTGAATGGATGAATTGGGACATAAAAGCAGGCCTGAGGTCTGACCAGGGCTGCAGCCCAGCAAATCCGGCACACAGAAACAATGCAGTTCCTGACCAGATTGTTTCGCTGCTCTAATTTTACCTACCGGTACTCAACTGCCAATATTCCGTACGTTAGGGTAACACCAGGACATCTTTTTTATTTTTTTCTTAATACACAGAAATGGTAATACGCCGCCACGAGACTTCAGTTTCAGTTGCTAAACATAAATGACTGACTTCCTTTTCCATTTTGGCAAGAATACAGAATACTGTATACTTTCTTTTAACTCTTTGTATCCTGAGTAAGTCACTTTATAATCTGTTTTTACTTTCTGTAGACATCAGCATGTAGTTTATCCTCTAGAATTTCCAACAAAGCAAAGTGATTTGAGCGAGGTTAGTTTAACTTTTCATCTAAACTAACTAATCAGTAATACCTTTGAGGAAAAAAAAGAGCTGACGATAATAGCAGCAGCAGGAAATCACAATTTCACTTGATTTATACTCACTGGCCAAATCACAAAGTTGACTTTCTAATAAATGCAAATGTGTAATCAGTAGAAAACCACAGGCGTGTCAGGGTGGTTCCAAAGACCTGCTGACACTGAAGCTGAGCGCCAGAACATGAAAAGAATACGCGATTCAAATATTTAAGTAACTTCAAAAAGGATAGTTCGTGCCAAGTGTGTTGGTTGAAGACTTTTATGGAAATTATTTTTTTTTGTTTTGAGGGAAATTATCTGATAATAGAAAAAAAATCCTCATACTGATTGGAGATGATGGAAAAGCAACAGTAACAACCCAACAAACCGTGACACTGAAGCAAAGTGTCAGCGACTGAACCTTGAAACAGATGCATCACTTCACCAAACGCTGCTTTTGTCAGCTCAGAACAGGAACCTCGGCTGTACAGGCTCATCAAAATTAGACAATAGTGTAGAAGATTGGAAAAACACATTACCTGGCCTGAACTTGTAGGATCAGAGTTTAATCAAGGATTCATCCTGCTGTGTGTCAACAGTTCACACCGCCGTTCCTGGTAGTGGTTTGCTGTCTGGTCCCTTGGTGCCAACTGACTCGTGTTTTCGACCCGCTAACAATCGGCTTTTGACTCCCTTCCCACTGCCTGCAGGCCCGGGTCTAACCGCCTGCTGGCGAGCCGCGTCGCTGCGTTTCCGCGCTGATGGTGTCCCACATTGATGACATCATCAGCGCGACGGAGCAAAGCGAAAGTAAACAATGGACTAGAGCTCAGTCCCCGTTACCTGTCGACGAATCTCCTCTTCCCCACCGATCAAGAGAAGCTCTCTGGTCTCGCTGTCTTGCCAATGCTGGGTCATCTTGACGAAGGAAATCTCACACTGCGTCTAAAAACAACAACAAGCGCGCAAACATAGCCATGCTATGTCGACGTCATCACGTAAATTACCGCGTCGACTCTAGTCTGCCTTTCACACTCCCTTTCACCCCTCCCACCAAAAGCCAATAGAAGCCGATCCGTTTAAAACCCGGGTCGACTGCAGGGTTGAACGACTCGGGTCGAAATGCCGATTAAACCCTTTCACACTGCCACGAGGAGCCGATTGTTTACGGGTATAAACGTGTTTTTTGGCCAGTGTGAAAGGGGCTAGCTAAAACCACAAAAGCGCAGTTGACAGTTTTTTACATACCAGTGCTTTGAAAAACAATTGTCTATTTTTATTTGCTTCTCATCTTAATCTGTGTCCATCAGCGCCTAATAGATGGAAATACAGACATAGCATCGAGAGTGCAGACAAGTTCACTCTGTGCATGACCATATCTGTATCTAGTGTAGCGTGTAAATGAACATTTAGGGTTATTTTCACAATTGTCAGCATGCATGAGGAATACAGTTGATCCGGATCAAAATTTAAATTGATTTATTATAGTTAATAGAGGTGGAGTTCAAACCTATTTCCACTCCAGTAAGACCATCACACCAGCTGTCATAATGCCATCATGTTTTCAAGACCACTGAACACTGAAAGACGCTGGAAGCCTTATGAGTCGCTGATCGTTGTTTCTTTATGATGTTCCTGGACAAATTTGTCATTGAGGCATTGAGGTTCAGGTGTTGTTATTATTTTCTCTCGCGGTTATCAGTGAATTTGATACACTGAACCGACCAGAAAGCAAACCTGATCTTAACCTTGTGAGAACATATGAGACCAGGACTGACCTGAAGAGGTGGTCTCGGCTGTTTTGGTCCTCATGTCCAACTGAAACACAGTCTTAACTCAGAGTCATTTCCAGGATGGGAAATTAGCGCATTTCTTTACGATGCAGATTAGGAACTTCTCAGTATCCTGGAAACTCTCCTCTCAAACAAAATTTAAGTATGTTTACAAAACATAGCTTCACATTTAAAGTCACAGCTTTGCTTTTTAAAAAAGTTGTGCTCTGTCATGTCTCATTCGCTCGTTTTATACTCTCCAGCCACTTCCTTTTCTCCTTGTTCTGCGCTCATTGTGCAGATGTATGTGTGTTTAGAGCATGTGTGTCAGTGTCCATCGCTCCATGGCAGCATTCCAGTAAAACTGAGCCAGTGAGGGGTCTCTGTCTCACATCCCTCTTCAATCAAACACAAACACACACGTCCGCCAGCCTGGCCCACGCTATCTTTCCCTGCCTCCCAGTGCCAGATGCACACACCCTGTGCTCTCCCTCGTTCGTGCTCTGTCCTCCTCCTCTTCCGCATTCCTCCTCTGCCGCCTCTCCCTCCTCCTCCTCCTCCTCCTCCTCTCCTCCGTTTCAGCACCCCATGTGCATCACAGTGTCTCCCGGCTCTTCCATCTTTCCCCACTTCCCTGTGTCCTGCTCCTTGTGCCCCTTACACCCCCTCCTCCTTCCTCCTTCCTACCCCTGCTACTCTCTCTCTCCTCGCGACGTGACTTTTCGCACAGACAGTGGGGCCGCTGCCAGTAAACTGGGGCAGGACTGGCTGAAGATGTGCTCTGGCTTGGCGCGCTGTCCCATGAGCGAGCACGACTGCGACGCGCTGCTTACAGTCGGCACCTTGACACAGAAATGAGCTCATGCAGAAAGTCGTTTTTCATCTCCACCTTGTTCCACATGACACAGTGGGAGAGAAGTCAAAGAAAAGAGTACAGATTATAAGAAATATTAATAAAAAATTTAACCATTTGTGCATTTTGGAACAAAGCCCACATCCCAGTTTAGTTTCATGAAGAGCTCAGTCGGTGGAGCAGTCGCAAAGTTCCAGGTTTAATCCCACATATTCCCCCTGTCTGTACGCCCATGTGTCCTTGAGCAAGACACTGAAGCCCAGATTGTCCAGATGGATGGATTGAGTGTGTGTGTGTGCATGTGTGAATGGATAATTGTGAATAACAGCGTAAACCATACAGAAGATGTACTTTTGCAGTCACTTCGGACTTTTATCTTAAAGGCAACCTAATCTTACGTCTACTATGGTATCATCTCAGTATGTGTCGTCGTGTGGTTTCAAAAAAGACTTTTTCAAGCATCTAATTCTGCATGAAAAGGTGCCTATAAATACTGTAAAAGACGATAAAATAGTCAGCATAAATACTTAAAGATGTGATGTTCTGCATTTATGATTGCGGCACACTTGAGCTGGAATAGCTCAGAAATATGTAGTATTAAATATGAGTTACTGTAACAGCAGCAGCTTTGTGCAGTTTTTTTATGTCCTTGAATCAACTGAGGAACACTTACATTAATGTGATCGTGGGAATGAGAGAAGAGCCATATTTGCCTGAAGAGAGCAACAGGGAGAGAGAGAGAGAAAAAAAACATGAGAGAAAGAGGAGGGGAGACGAGCTGCAGCTGGTACAGGATGTGAGGATGATGCCAGTGGAGGGCATGAGAGCAATCCACAGAGCAGTCTCACAGGAGTCCCACACACATGCGAGGGCGCTCCCGAAGTCTGGCCGTCCAGATTTGTTGTGTATGTGTGCGTCTGTGTGTGTTTGCAAGTGTTATCAGGGGGTTGAGGACGGAGAAACGAGGCATCGAGCCATCCTTCTCTCTGTGTTTATACTCAGTCTAAACAGCAGACCAGCCACTGAGGCTAATGGGGTTTCTAATCTACAGCTGGATGACACACACACGTCATCCTCTCAAACAGACAGCTAACCTCTCCGTGCCACATGCACTTTTACAACACACTCATACAAAGATGCACTCTGGTTTTTTTTTTTTTTCTCTGTTTGCAATGACTTTGGAGAGAATAGAGCAGCATATTTACATTACACTCATTTCAAAGTATGTAGCATTTCTCACTCAAAGAGAAAACATTTTTGTCCACGCTTTCTCAAAAATATTACCAACACATGGACAAGCAGAGTGTTGCATCAAAATCATCAGTACAGCAAGTACCGATAGGTTTTTTTTTTCTTAATGTGTTGTTGTTGGGGGGGGGGTTTTTTTCATTCTTTAATTACGGTAATTTGAGTACAAAACAAAAACAGGGGGCATTTTATGGACATTTTTCAGCCTCATCTTTGGATTAAATTTAGAGCCCAATAAATAAATAATTACATTTTTAAAGTATCTGGAATCTAAAACAACATGCTTGTTGCTTGAGGTTCATGCCTGTAATGCCAGGTGATCGCAGATCATTCCTGTCCATGATTTTCAGAGTAACATAATTTTGTGGGCCCAAATTAACTTCTCTAGGAGTTGGATATCAGTGACGGGAGCAACTGCGTTAAAATAAAAGGCATTTTAGTAGCAAGTAATCTAATTACTTTTTCCAGCGTTACAGTGCCGTTACCATGACAATAAAATGAGGCGCGGTTCTGTCACTATAATTCACCACTTTCAGCTGGTTTTTCCTGAAAGAAGGAACCAGACTGGTGCAAAGTGCATCAAGTGATATGGCAGAGAGACTGTACAGCCACAGAGCCCTGCTCTTTCAAAGGCAGCTTTTAAATGGAACTACAGATATCTAATGACATACGTCTGTGTCAATAGATGTATGTCCATGAATGTAAAAATGCGATCTGAAGTTACAAATGAAATTTGACTGGTGTCTTTTCTCATGTTATCACACAGCAACATTTGAATAATTTAGTTTCCTGTCTTCAATTTATTCTATAAAGTGTTGATTTATTTCATTCGTCATATAATCAGCTTGACAATAAATAATTTAACATGTATCTTAAAGTTCCATTAAGTGGGGATCCAAATTCTGACATATTTAAATGTATTTTTTAAAGTAAAGCAATGGTTACTTTATGTAGTTATTGATTGCTTTTAAAATACTTTAACTCAGTTACTAACTCACTTGCTTTTTTGAAGAAGTAACCAGTAACTGTAATTAATTACTGTTTAGAAATAACTTACACAACTTGACTTAAACAGCAAAATTTAAGCAATCAAAACACCTTTCTGTGCTGTGGAAAGCAGCTGTGTCCGCCTTGAAGTAATATTGATTTAGAGTGTTTTGAGATGAATTGTAAGAAACGATGCGTAAGTGGAATTTTTTTTAACCCAAGCTACTAACTAAACAGTGCTGCTTTCTTCATGTAAGACTAAATATCATTTAAAGTTTATGTTTCTTTCACTGTTAGGTACCTGGAGATGAGAGCTTTTTCTCACAGCTCATTCAGCTTTAACCGCAGTTGAAGCGCTGCGTCTGGATCAAGGTTTGTGTGTCGTGACATTTGAAATGACATTTCAGTCAAAATGGCTGCTTAATGTGGAAAATTTGCATATAACTTCAAAAAATCTCTGTTGAATACTAAATAATCTCATCAGATGATAAAGACATTGTGTAAGAGTCTACATTTCTGAGTATTTATTTTTGTTGACTATTTGGTGTCATCAGGTGTGGTAAGTAATTTACAACTGTACTGAAAAAATCAGTTCAGTTCAAAGACTGAACTGTGTGAAGAAGCACAAACACACACACAGGGAGGACATGCAAAATCCGCTCAGAAGGTCAACCACCACAGCCAGGGGATAGCACCTATTGTACATGTTTTGGCCTTTACCAGGCGAAAGGCCCAATGTGCAACTGTGGGAAGCAGAAACCAAACCGAGCAGCCCTGAACACTGAGTGGAAGACTCTCAGTGCTACCCTGAACTTATACGCTTTAAACAGACTGAATTCAGACAGACTGAGAGTTACAGACGAACCACAATAACATCTTTTTCTCACCTTGGGAGTGAGAGAACAGTCACACCCACTAACACGCACACACACACACACACACACACACTTAAGTGAAAGTGATGAAGCACTCGGTAATTTATAACCCCTGTCAAACTGAACAAAATACTAATGGACTGCTTTTAAGTGTGTAACTCCATGCTGAGAAGGTAATGGGCAACCCTGTTCTTAACAGGTCAATGACTCTCTCTGTGCTGTGACACAAAAGAAACACACGCAGACACACGTTCACCCGTGCACACTCAGTCACACACACTTGGGCACGGGCTGCTGTCTTTGCCTGAGAGTGCGGAGAGCGAACGAACACAATAGCGTCATAGTTCCAGCGGCAGATCCGGGAGTCTCACCTTCACACTTTGTGTCATAACGAGACACCGCTCCCTGCCAACACTTTCACATGAAGTCACTCTCGTTAAATTAAAGGTCACAAAGTGCAAAGGCCCAAAACGCAGAGCGTATGAGAGTCTGGTACACTCACACTTTGTAGCTCACCTTGTGAACTGTGATTGTTTGTGTGCCAGCTCATTACTTTGTTCAAATAGTTCCCCTGCAGGCCTGAATGATACAGGATCTCTCTAACTTTGCCTCAATAGATGAAGACTGTGTGTGTACGACTTGCTTGGACTGTCTGCTGCTATATATGTGTCACCTGCCAGACTGGCCTTGAGCGCCCCCCCCCCCCCCCCCCCCCCCCCCCCCCCCCCCCCCCCCCGCCCCCGGGCCAAGTGGTTTTGTCCCGGCTTGTCTGGCCGCTGCACTGCTCTGTGCTAGGTGTGCAAAATTTATGACGAAAAGTTCCTGTTTAGTTTTCCGTGTGTGCTTCTCCCCGCGGCTTCCAGCATCTGTGAATGACTAATGCCCCAACTTCTTTAGGCAGTTTCTGTTATCGCCGTGTGGGCTGATTTTTTTTTTTAAAAAAAGCAACGTTTGTGAAATGTTGAGCTCATACTTGAGGTCAGCTAATAGGTCACTTGGGGTCCAGATGCACAAAGAGCTGCATTTATACGTGTTTATTCGAACTTTTATTTGCACGATTTTTGCTCCACGGCATGCGCGCAGCGGCAGAGCAATGCATTGTGTGAGCCGAGAGAAACAGGATGGGTGGATTTCTCAGGGCAGGTGCCCACACGTTAGTCAATCTGCAGGCAGGAAATTGCACTGGCATAGACACACAAGCGCATGCACTGCCCGCAACAGACACCCAATTTGTCACCCCGGGCCCCTCCTGCAGCTGAAGCAATACTTCCTGCTCGTACTTCTTCTGAAATCTGATTCCGTTTGTGTGACGCAGCCGATCCACGCGGCTCCATCTTCAACCTGCGAGTCACACAACACATTCGGTCTCCGTCTGCAAGCCTCACAGTTGTTCCCACTTTGACGAAGTTGTATATGATCGAATGAAAACTTATACAAGCCCCTCACATGCCATTAAGTTCTCTCAAGTTCAGCTGACACCAAAAGGTGGATTCGACACTCCCTGCAGGCTTGCTAGTTTATATTGATGTGACCTTCTCAACTTTATGACTCGTAATTGAGTTTAAAACCTCATTTCACCTCATGGTGAGACGACGGACGCTTTCAACAATGGCAGCTGCAGACGGGACCGTTACAGACAGGGTGACTGCACAATGAATATCCCTTCATTTCCCAAGATTCTCTTGAGTCAGATGCTTTGAAGACATCATGTTAAAGTTTTAAAATTATAACAAACATTTGAAATGAGCCACTGAGGAGCATCACCTGTGCAGTCCGTATCAAAACATCAGCTATAGGAGTGTTACATTCATTCACTTTCTTGATTCAATAATGTCTGTTTTATTTAACGAAGCTCTGAATCTATTGCTGAAGACAGAATCATCTTCTTTTATCTTAAACTTTTCTTTCTTTTGCTTTTCTTTTTATAAACTTTACTTCATTGCTACTCTCGTCATTCCGGTTCTTACTCCCTTCTCCATGGATTCACACGGGAGCATCGTAAAGTATCCCTCCTTTACTGCTTTCTTCAATGTAAGAGATCCAAAGAGACGTTGGACAAACCCTGGACACCCAGTCCATCCCAGTGCAGAGACAGACGACCACACTCAATCAGCGTGTTTACATGACCCTGGCCTTTAAGAGTACATGTAAATATGTTAACTTGTTAACACCCAGATGACGTGACTGAGAGTCAGTGGAACTCCTGCGCCTGCACAGAGCAGCCAGACGAGAATGTTTTCTGTATGTTGGACACCAGATACCGATCTGGAACTTCCACAGCGGGTAAGAAGGTGAAGGCAGAAGAAGAGCGCTCACTGCAAACTGGAAACAACCAAAACCAGTGTCCTTTTGGATGCTTCCAAAGACACGGATACTAATTTTCCCGCTCACACTTCAACTGAAGCATTGGATCTTTTCGGATCTCAAAAGTTACAGTGCGGATCTAAAAAAAAAAAAAAACAAGCAAACTGACATAGTTTCAGACAAAATGACTAACCCAGTGGAGCCTCGGAGGTTTGAAAAGCCGCACCTTTTCTCTAGAAGAACTGGAAAAGATGATTCTAGATAATTACTCTGTTTGCTGGACGTGTAGCTTGACAACTATCTTTAAAGGTTTTCTGTGGAAATGCAGAAATTTCCGTGAGATCAGATCAGACCAGAAATTAAAGTTCAGATCCAGGATTCTGGGTGAATACAGACGGGGTCAAGGCTGTTTCAGCTGCAGCTACACTATGAATTAGTTTGCTCTCACATACAGATATAGCCTGGAATTTGTACATTCGTCCTTCACATTTCGAATTGTTTTGAGTTGTTAACTGTGCTGGAAGCAATCACAAGCACATAGTTTTTCAGTCTCATGGTAAATTGGTTTACAGTGAAAGGAGATGATGAAGTTAAGACTCCTGGAGAGGAGTTCTGAGCCAACTTATGGGTTCATCCTCTTTTCTCTTTTTTGTTTGATCATTCGGAAGTATCTGAATTACTGATACAATCAGGGATATTAAAAACAGTATTTTAACATGGCAATTCAATGCTGACTTTGGAAGGAGTTCATAAAACACTTTTGTTCTCATTTACATGACTTTCAAAGCAGACATTTCAGCACAACCTGCTCCAACAGACTTGTCTCCAAATATCCTGCTCGTCTACCATGCACCTTTTGTTTTCCTTTTTGTACGTTTAAAGATTGTATTTTCTTATGAAATCCAAGCACAGTTGTTGTGGTTGTTTGTCTTCTCAACCACAGCAGGTGAAGTCGGTTGGGTATCAGGGCAAAGTAATAACTCCGACACTTTACTGAACTACATGCACACTTGGCCCTTCAGCTCAGCTGCATTACATCTCGGGGTTTTTCAGCTTGTCAAAAGCAGAACCAGCCATAACACCAGAGTATCACCAGGGAGTAGGGTTGGGAAACAAATTCACAGAAACGAGGAGACGGAGCGAGTACCATATGTGGGTGAGAAACATGTTCTCATACAGGCTGTTTTTCTTTTGTTTCAGCTGCGCGGCCCCACCTTAAATGAGGACAGGGAGCAGGGGAGCGCACTGGACAGAGGAGAGGGGAGAGGTAGATGGGAATTCATTGAAGAATTGGGCATAATGTGCTCTGGGCAGTCCCTCACCCAGCTGTTTTCCATTGACTGCGAGTCTGAGGCAGTGAAATGTAGCAGGGGTGGGATACACACACACACACACACACACACGCAGAGAGCAAGAGAGACAGTAAAACATGAAGTGAGACACTTCATGTAAAGGTTGTGATGATGGCCATTTAAGTGGAGTGGCCTGTCTCTCTTTTCTGTCCCGGTGTTTTCCTCTCTCTGTCACAAACTCGACGGCCGCAGGTTTCAGAGTCGTACCTATCGCTCCAAAACGCATTCCCTTTAAAGAGCTGTTTTTAGCTTGAGTATTTGGCCTTTGCTTCTTTCTTTTTTTTTTTTTGTATGTGTGGATCTTATAGGATTCACCTATTCTAGGATTTTCTTCATATCCAAATGGTTCATACTTACTGATGTTTAAATTGCCTCAATGCAAGCGTAATACCTTTTCACCATCATATAGAGTTGGGAAATGCTGAGGTTACAGAGAAATCAGCCCATTGGCTTCAGTAGTTAAGAAGGTTGAGGCCAGAATTAGATTATTAACACAGGATCCGTAGGCATAAATACAAGCGAGAGGCCTGTTGTAATTCAGGATTGTGCAGATTCCTGTTGTAATTGTTTTCCTAAATGAACAGTAACTAATTGAAATATGTTATTTCTTCCATTTAAGGGTGATTGGTGAAAGAGCCCACACACGTTAGAAAAGGTACATTAGAGGAGCAACATACAGCGATTCATGAACCATAAAACGGCTCATTGTATCTGCGCTCAGTCAGTTTGGTCTTTCTGAATGAGCTCAGCTCTTTATGAGTGGAGACTTCACGAAGGCTCCTTCAATATGTCAAGTTTATGACCTTTCGTCAGCTGTAGAGCTAATAGTGAAAGCGAAATGATGGCGGCATGATGTTGAGCACTCTCCAAAAACCTGCTCTTTGCTTCCTTGGAATTTGAGAGAAGCCATTCTAGAGACTGGAGCAGAAAAGCTTGAATTAGCAACATACGTATTACATCACTGGTTCCTCACATTTAGGAACCTAGAACAAGCTTTTTAATCCACTCGTGCTCCTGCCTGCTGCCTTGGCCCGTTTGTGTCCCATCTATTTAAAATCTACAGCAACAGGTTAAATGAGCCTGGAGTGGAACCCTGCTGATTGTTGTTCCTCATCTATTGATGTTTACTGACTCCTTTCTGTTAACAGTGAACAGTCAATCAAGCCTGTCTTCAATGTCATTCTGAAACCTTTTTCGTAACACTTTACTTTAAGCACCCGGTGTAACTCATTATAAGTTGTTATAAACACTCATACATGATCACGGTGCTTTATAACTCACTATACAGCATAGGATTGGGGTTGGGTTAGGTCCTGGCATTGTGATCCTCTATGAATGTTTATAACTATAGCTACACGTGTTATAATGGAATTTAATGCTTTATACATGTACTTATAATGGTTTATGCAGGGGGCCTTCAAATAAAGTGTTACCCCTTTTTTCTACTTTAAGTTTGATGAATCCTGTGGCCCGAGCACGCAAGCAGTTTCTGTTCCCTCATCTGATGATTGTGAATTAGCTTAACAGTCCAGAGAAAAGTGTTTTTGCATTCCCTTTACAAACAGCGTCTCCTTGGGGTCATATAGCTTTAACTCATACTCATAGATTACACAGTAAACTGTTTTCACAGAGACTGATTTTGTCTTGTTCACTTGTCTCGTACATAATAAAGCCTGTCCCGAGTGCAGAGTCACCTGAGGGCTCGAAGATAATTCAAACTGGACCTTCACTTCTGCCTCTCGTGCACAGGTTTCAGCTTCGAATGAGATCTTTAAAAAGATTCACAATTGCAGATGATGCCCTTTTATTTCATTTTACTTTGTTCCCTACATTGGTTCTGGTTTATTCCTTTTACTGACCTTTGCTGGACAACCTAATTGGTTGTAAATTGTTCCTTCTGGTATTTATTCAAGAGTAACTCATACGATTCCAGTCTTTTGTTGGCCTGGTCCCAACTATATGTCATTAGGTAAATTGTGAATATTGCTTTCCTACATTTTTGGATTTGGATCTGTACATATCTGGCAAAGAGGGAGCTTGAGGACCAAGAGGATGGCAAGGTTTCCGGAGCCTGGCACCCACCGGACCCGTCCACCCTCTGCAGGCAGAAAGCAGACACCTCAGACCTTTGCCATTTAGTCCGATGGCTCAGGATGGCAGGGAGAGAGGAAGAGTGTTGGACTGCGGCCAGGAGCCGACTGCTGTCTCCACCTGCGTGCTCACCCAGGACACCCAGGCTTTTAACAGAGGCATCTGAATAGAAGACACTCTGTCTTCATCTGAGACACAGGTTGTTGTAGGACCAGCAGTCTCACCAGGTATGCAGGATACTTATGAGTTGAGGATAATTAAACTTTCGGGGTTTTATTTTTTTCTAAAACATTCAGGATTTTATGACGTTAGATCATTTCACCATATTCCCACGGTGGAAAGCACCAGCCCGGTTCCTGTTGGGCCTCCTCTGATGTTTCTCCTGCATGCATGTGGTCTGATTGACGCCAGTGTAAACCAGGATCAGTCAGGTAGAAAGAAAATCTAACGCATGAGACAACTACTCATATTTCAAAAACAATGCGTCTTAGCATACTTCTGTTCTTCAACTGTTCAACTAAATAAAATGTTTTTTTTTTTTAATATATGGGTATTCATTCCTTTATAAACCATAATTATATATAGGCTAAATATGTAGTTCCATTAGTTTTTGCTCCTTAGAAATCCTAAAATGCCCCTTTTCAGCTTGAAATCATGCAAATGAAAGATTAAGCAATTTTTTTTGAGAAAGATTTACGAAGTCGTAAAGTTTTATGACAATCATGAACAATTCTGGCGTCTGAAAGTTTGAAAATACAACCAGTCAGACTTCCTTTAAGATATTAATTTTCTTCCTGATCTGAACCAAAACGGCCAGGAGCTGTTTCTCAGCAGAGCCGTTCTCTGGATGGAAGCTGACTGGTGAGGTGAAACCTGAGTCGGTGTTCAGTGCAGTGACACCATGTGAGCATCAGTATTCAATACAGCAAAGAAGAATCTCATGCCTGAAGTATGCAGAGGCTTAAAATCATGGCATATTCATTTGTAAATGGATTCTCAGTGAGGATCTTTTGTCGAACTTAGATGTGGAGAACTTTTCCGTTTGAATTTGAATGAAACCGAATAACAAGTTTGTGAAAGTTTGAGAAAATCCAGTGGGACAGGTGACTGAATACACGCTGTTTACTTTGCTTTTTCACCCACTGTTCAAAAACAGAGCCTGAGCTGATTCTCCTCACACCTGGTGAATGCGATCTCTCAGGAGCCTCTTCAATTCACCAATGTTGGTGATTTACAAGCACCTAGAGAGGAAATGCTCATGTCTTTAATGTCGAGACGAATTTGGTTGGAGCTTGCTTGATTCACATCAGACATCTGGAAGGCCTATGATTTCCTATGTGCTGATGATAATAAGATGGAAAAGGAAGTGTGTGTGGGTGTGCGTGTGTGGGTGTGTGTGCGTGCGTTGGTGTCCGCCTGGCTGGCTTTGCTCCGGCTGACAGAGTAATGGATCGTTCATTGTTGCATGTGGACTGTGTGTGATGTATGAGATTCATTTGAAATTCTCTGTCTTAATGAGGCACTACATGTCCCCATATGGGAGAAACCAGTAGTTGCTCATTTTTGTCGGTCATCGCTGCTGTGAAATGGTCGTGATCGCGGTCTTTTTGTGCTGTATTTTTCTTTTAATGTAAAACCCATTTTATGCACGATAAATATGCCAAAAACACAAATGACTGCCGCGGTTAAATACTTATACACAATTTGGTATCGGAAATTTTTAAATGAAGTGAAGCTCAGGTTAAATTATTAACCCCACATTATGGCATATCAACCGAAATATTAATTCACACTGTTACCATTAATAATATGAATTATTTTGACTTGGCTATGCAAAAAAAAGTAAATAAATAAAATGAGTGGAAACAGTTCCTTGCAAATCTATTATGCAATTTGTTTTATTGCCAAGTTGATTCTGAGTATAATAACAAACAAAACAAACATGACATTTTTCACATTGGGCTCTTAAAAAAAAAATAAAAGCCTTATCAACATGGAGTATCAAGACACCATAATAATGAACTTATTATAAAAACCCACAGTTGAAATTACACAAAAAAAATTAACTATAAAACATTTGGACATGCATAATACATTCATTTCACTAAAGCAAGAAAGAATCAATGTTGACACTGAAATGCAGAATAGGCAAAAAAAAATACTGTCTGGTTTAAAGTATTGCTTTAATTGTGATACCGCAGCGCAGGCGCTCAACGCAGGTCTAAAATAAGAAGCAGTCTTCTTCTGAAAACTTCCACTGTGAATTTGTGATGCATGTCGTCTGTCATGTATTTTTCCATTTAATCAGTTCTGCTGCTGTCTGCGTGGCGGCCTGTGTTGCATCTGAGCTTTCTTATCCCTGGACCGCAGTCGGGTATCAGCACTCCGAAACATCGCCGAGATCTTCATTAGATCGTAATCCATCATTTCTACACCGTGAACTTTTCCCAAAACCAAAATGGATGTGTGTTGACCCCGAAGCTCCGCAGCGTCTTGGCTCCGGCCGAGCAGACTGTCGAGTGGAAGCCGTCAGCGGAATCGCCTTCCCCCCTTTAAAAATGGCTTTTTCTACAAGAAGCGACACTCCAAACGGAGCAGGGCAACCTAATTAAATCTGACCCTAATCTGCAGCAGCGGTCTGCCATGCAGCTGTGTGTTTATGAGCGTGGTCAGAGTGAGTGCGTGTGTGTATGGGAGATATACAATCACTAACTTTCTCTGCTCCGCATTCCTGCTCGTTCTGTCCTCGCGCTCTGTTTGTCTTTGAATTTAGACGCCTGTAGCAGAGGATTAAGGTTCGTGTGTTCATCAAAAACAAAACAGAAGGAACCACAGCCAGACTTCCACTATACTGTGGGTCTGTGCTGATTGGATGGCAACATGTGGGGAAGAGGACGTCGTCTCCGAGGGCATCCTGACATGAACACCGGTACTGAAAACCTGACGACGACCTGCAGCAGTCACCGGGGAGAATACAGTTTCCTCACATGACTCGCCAGAAAACACAATTTAAATAATGTGCTCGGCAGATAGAGGTGGAAAAGGAGGGCGAACAGACACGGAGCGGCCAGCTTTCCTTTGTTATTTACTGAAGGTTATGACTATCGAGCACAAGCTATTTTTCTCTCTGTTCCTGCTTCTTTTCCACTGAACCCCCCCTCTCTCGGTTCTTGTTCTCTCCATCCCGCGCATGACTTGGCTGGTGCAGCCGAGGCCCGACTCATTGTGCAATTTCATACATGTTTACTTGCTGGCATCTTTCTGAGCATGTTTTTTCCCCCTCAACATTCCCCTCACATTATTCTGCATTTCCTCTACAGCAAAATACTGCCTTTAATCTCCAATTTGTAAGCCGTTTTTTTGGCCCAGGGGTGAGGATACGAGAGTGGTGTCAGATTTTTTTCTGAGGCAATCATCTGTTGAATCTTAACACATGCCACGAAGTTCATTCTGGAAATTGATCAGGGCTTAAGAAAAAAGAAAGTAGCTCTTCGCGTAAACATTTAGACAACTGTCGTCTTCAGCATGAAAAACAGCTGGAAGTAAGTGGATCACGGGAGAGGGGGGAGGCGGCGGGAGCCGTGGGTCAGCGGCTTGTGTTGGAGTGTGAGAGGAGAGGCGGCGCACGGAGAGGTGAAGAGGGAGGCTGCGCTCTCAAGGTTCGAGTTCGGCGAGCGAGCGTGGCCAAGCGCCGTGCCGAAGGGAGGACGAGCAGGAAAGGCCGAGCAAGCAGGGTGCCAGAGGAACGGCAATTGTGGGACTTCTAGGGGATCGTAGGAGCAATAAAAAAAGCACAATACAATGGTTTTCCATGAAAAGTGCCTTTCAGAGAAATAAATCTAAAGCAGCTGCTCGTAATAAAGACTCTCGAACGTGTCAAATATCTGCCTGTGCTTCACCCTGCCGCACTGGTCCAGGTACTGCGGACGGACAGGTGCATTACGTGGGAAACCTCACATGTAGGCTCACGCAGATTATTGCAAAATCACTCAATACTGAACACTCAAGGCACTTTTGTTTTGTTGAAGCTTTTTTTTTTTTTTTTTTTTGGTTTATTATTGACAAAGTTTGGTTTGGTTCACATTTAAACAGCGTCTCATGAGAAGAAAATTGGTACGAACACTGGAAGGTAAATGACCCGTCTGCGCTGCGCTCTCATGAGGCAACCACATGGCTTTCATAAAAAAAAAAAACGGCAAAATCAAAGCTCGTCAGGAGCTCAGTTCAACAATGCAACTCGTGAAAACTACAAAGATTGTCGTCGCTGATTTGTTTGGAGCATCTGCAATGTCTGCTGAAGCACTTCGGTCTTTTTGGCGCGCGTTATGAAACACAATAAATGTCAAACAGCGGTACGACTGCAGACCACTCCGGGCCGCTCAGCCCGTCAGAGTTTCATAGGTGACCTTGGGCTGCGGCTGCTGGGGGAAAGCTTTAAGACATACTTGGCATTTTTTAATATTAAACCCTTTTTTGGTGTACAAGGTACTGCTGGAACTCATCCAGACCCTTTTTACTTCTATACTGTTAGTGTTATAAAAGTTACGGGCCTTGGACGGTTGCCATAATAACACAGGAGATTAATGAAAAGGGGGAAAAAAAAGTTCAATAAAAGCATCAGCCTATATCTCACAGGCAGGAGACTCATCTGTGTTTGTATTTGTCATCACATTATTGCTGTGTTGAATAAATTGTCTTACACGTCTAAATAGATCACTTTGAAAACATTCTCCTGTGAACCACACTGGCGTTGCGGAAAAGTCTTCAAATAAATAGCATTAGGAGTTGAACTGGCATAAAAGCCCGTGGGATGAGTGGCTACATCAGTAACTTGAAACAAGCCTTTTTTAATTTGACAAATTGAAACAACTGCGGAGCCCAAGCAATGCTGTCAGTTTTTGTTTTTGTCACACTCCCTCTGCTCTTCATAGAGAGGAGTCCACTTGAAATTTTTAAAAATGTTCTCAATATGGAAATCACTTTTTTTTCTTTTTTTTTCTTTTAATAAAATGAAATATTTGCAGGTTGGGGATGAACACATTTGCCTGAACGCAGAAGAGAGAAATTTTTGAATAGAAATGAACAGGCAGGGAGTTAAAAAAAAATTAAATGTAACGCGAAGTTTTACAACATTGTGTTTTTTCTTCTTCTTAATTTTATTATCAAGTCTTTGCAGTGCATCTGGAGAGACCACATCTGACTTTCATATGAAATTTACCAGCTGTAGTGAAGAAAACGAAGCGCAGCGTAAGCTTAGAGTTGACTGATGTGTGACAGATGACAGCTCTGATTTACTGACGTCTCAACGTACATTTATTCCTCTTGTCTGAGTTGCCGGTGAAGTCGCGTTTAAACACGCCGCGGGATGAATGAATTTTATCTCTCCCTACGGTAAAAGTGCTTCAGCAGAAGGAGGGCTGCGTGAATTGCAGGGAGGGTCTGTCCCCTCATCGACAGGATGCCAAGAAGAAAATTAAACCGACTACATCCTCAGATTGTAATGAAGCTTTTGAATGGCTCAGCACACAGCGCCCAGCAGTGCGGTATCACTGTGATACTGAGCAGAGGTTTATTCCCAAAGAGCAGAAAGGGGAAGGAAAAGAGAAGATACAGTGGACTTGTTTTCTGAATGGAGAGTTTCAGAAGTGCGGGCAGGCTTTCATTCTGAGACAATGGCTCGCGTCCACCCTGCTGCGCTCGCCCTGCTCCTCTCCCTCCCCATTCTTCGTCTCTGTATCTGCCTGTGAGCAGAAACACACGGCACATCCTGCTCAGCACAACACGCCAGCCAAGAGTTCACTTCCTGCTCCTCAGCGCTTCTCTCTTCACACCAGCCCTATTCCCAGGACGTGCATTAACAGCCCCCTGTACGCTCAAGCAGCACTGCCAAACACAAACAGACAAGCAAACGCTTCCCTTTGCTATAGAAACGCAACCGCCGCCTCGCTCTCCCGTCACCCGCGTTAATGCAGTGAAGCAAGCTTCAAGAAAAGCACATCCTACACAAGTGTCCAGGCTTTATCTTGCTATTCCCCGTAGCACAGATTTTAAGCGACAGTGGAAACACTCGGTGTTATTTCAATGATGTTTGGAGGAAAAGGAGGTGGCACGTATTCATCTAAACCTGTGAGTGAGGCAAGAGAAATTCCCACGCCTGACAGCAGCCCATCTACACTTTCACCCGCTTCACCTACGTTCTTTGTCACCTTTTTTTTTCTAAAGTTGAATAACAGGGTCCACAAACTTGAGGCAGCAACCAAAACAAGCTGGCTTCCGGTGTGCTTGCATGCATGTGCAACCTCCATCTGACTCTTGCGAGAAGTTCAGCAACCTCCGGAGAAAAGAGGCCAAACAATGCGAGACTCGTTTTTTTTTATACTTGACCAGCAAAGCCACTGCCTGTCTGTACAAGGAAGAACCCATGATGCATCACGTCTTGTGGGCAGCAAGGAACTTGAAAAACACAATTCTTGTTACCTAGATTTTACTGTAAGTGTGGCGAAAACCCAAGATCAGTGTCATCATACTTAAATTGTGGTTAAAAAAAAAAAAAAAAAACACTGCCCAAATGACTTAGCCTTATGTTTTAACAATAGAAAGGTTCAGACCGACAGAAGCCTCTTTGAGGACAACACAATACAAAAATGTATACCGCGTAGTAAAAATAAAAAATGTTAATATCACATCATGTCATCTCTCCACCATAAAAACTGTAACAAGAAATGCATAAAATGAGAAATAACCACAGGTTTAACACAGGACAACCGCCTGTTAATAAGGCATTTAAAAAGTGTGTGTGTGTGTGTGTGTGTGTGTGTGTGTGTGTGTGTGTGTGGATATTATGAAAGCTTAGCATCCCCATGCTGGGTTCAGTCCTGAGGTAAGCACCAGTTTCACGTGCGCCGCTTTCAGTCCAAATAAGAGTAAAGGAAAGTAAGTGAAAAGAAACACGTTTGATATGATCATATGCTACAGGAAGAAAAGAAGCCCTTAAGTTATTGTTACATTGAAAAAAAAAATATTTCGAAAGGCACATTGTATGTCTTTTTAAAGCCTTTAAGATTCACTCCGTGTATCACAGTGTATTTATGGCTTTAGTCTTCACATTCACCCACTGAGGTTGGCATTGGCACTATAGTGGTCAAACATTTCTAATCTGAATCAAGGACTACTAAAATTGGAAAAAGAAAAACAAAGGGAAAAGGGCAACGTGGTCTTTGGAATAATGGTTTAAAGACAAAAATGTGTTTTCAACCCGCAAACTTTAAGTGCTGTTTTGTTTTCAAGCTGGAGGAACTGCTGGTCAGCCAGTGCAGAAACCCGTCCTTCTCTGTTTCTGCATGTGATAGCAGCAGAGGAGCGAGGCCGGGCCAGGGGACAATTGCCGAGCATGGATGTGATGTTAATAAGTGGATCAGAGGGGTGAGATGGCAGGCATGAAATGGGACATCGTGCCGGCGAGCAGTGCGAATTGTCCAGGAGAAAGTGAGATTTCACAGGGATTACTGAAGCACAGCAGCTGGTGAGCTCTGTTCACCCGCTGGCTCCTGGGGAAGACCCACAAACCCCTTCTTATGTTCATATCGCTGACAGATTAGCAGCTTGCTGTGTGTGTCCGAAGGGGGGGGGGGGGGGGGGGGGGGGGGGGGCGTCTATGCATCCGGTGCGTGCAGAGCCTCTAAGGCAAAAGGCTGAATGAAGCATTTACTTTGGCCTGTAAACAGCAGCAGGACTCCCAGACAACAGACTGCAGGGGAGGGAGGTCAAACGAGACGCCGGACAGTGAGGTGAAGCAGCACCGCCGCTCCGCCATCAGTGCGCTGTGAATGGAGTCGCTGCTCTTGACAGCAAATGACGGATCTGTGTGTCTTTGTTGTCTGTCCCGGTCCTTGCCTCTCTCCCCAGCTGTATCCATAACTGTAAATATTACACAATGCCAGAGGCAACACCCCTACTTCAGCTGTACACCACGAAGCTCCGCTCGTCACGAAGGCGAATTAGTGTGTCATAAGTCGGGTATGTGCAGCCATGTCCCGGCTCTCAGCTGGCCGGGACGCGCTCGCTGCATCTCAACAACAACTGAAAGTTCATCAAACTGCATAGGAAGTTTAGCTCAAGAAGGCTGAAAGCTGAGCGTAAAGCAGATTAAGCTACCATTACTGTCACAGAGTATGAGCCGTTATCCACACAAATATGCGGGGGAGTGTGGTACTTAAAAAAAAAAAAAAAAAAAAGCAGAGATTTTACCAAACTTTCTAAGGCAACTTCTCATGTTCAGTCTCTTCGCAGGATGGGGAGACACCAGAATGCGAGATACGTAAATTGTCCAGTACCCCAAAAACAAACAAACAAACAAAAAGAAAAAGTGGGAAGAGTCCTCATAGTCCTTTAAAGTCCAGGTGAGTCGGCTTATTCATTTGCTTAAAGTTCTACTCATGTCTGGACCCACCCTGAATATAGTTCTTATGTGCTTTTTTTTTTTTTTTTGTATTTTTTTTCTGTACAAAGATGAATGGTACACAGGTTTGGGTCAGATTGCAAAGTTTCTTTGCAACTGTTTCTCTTTGGGTTTTACCATAATACAAAAATAAATAAAACAATTTGGCTTTCAATTTGTCACCATGGCTCAAAGACTGGAATTAAAAAAAAAAAAAGATTCTTTGTATACACTGTACATAAATACTGTACTTATTTGTTACTTGAGTGTCCCTTGGTCACGCAAATGGCATGAAGCTCCTTTATGAAGGAGCAACTTAAGATACATTAGATGCATAGAAAGGCACTTAGAGTCAACACATTTGGTGTTCATTAGCAGACCTTTAGGCCTGAGTCTGAGGTGCAGAGGAGATATCGAGTTGAGGTGCATGGCTTTAGAATACTGCAAAATGTGTGTGCACACAGACCTACTTCTAATTGGCATTGATACATGTCCTATGTCTTAGCTGGGTGAGTATCGCTCAATAGTGCGGCTTTCGGAAAGGGGCTGTGTGGGAGGGGGCAGTGGTTGGCTCAGGATATCCATCTTGTCGTGGGTGAGGCCCAGGTGCTCCGAGGCCAGTTTGGAGAGCGGGTAGAGGCTCTCCAGGGCCTTCGCGTCAGCCACGAGCTGCTGCTGAGCTTGGATGAAGAGTTCACTTGCCTTCTCCTGCTTCAATCCCAGGTGCTCTGCTGCGTATTTACTCAAGGGGTAGATGCCCTCTGTAAAGTCCAGCTTCAGTTTCCCATCCGTGGTCATCCCGCCCGCCGAGCCGCCGCTGCTGTGCATCTTCATGTGGCTGATGAGGTTGCGCTGCTGAGCAAACTTTCCACCGCACACCTGACATTCGTAGGGCTTCTCCCCAGAGTGGATGCGCATGTGCTCGGTAAGGCGATACTGGCGGGTGAAGCGCATGCCGCAGGAGTCGCAAGCAAAAGGTTTGAGGCCCAGGTGGCTGCGCATGTGTCGGGTCATGGTACCACGTTGCGTGAACTTCTTGCCACAGATGCTGCAGGGATATGGTCGAGTCAGCCAGTGGGTCTTCTCGTGTTGGCGCAATGTGGCTGGATCTTTGTAGGACTTATCACAGCTGGAGCAGCGGTACGGTCGGATGATCTCGCCGATGCCTGCCGAGTTCAAGCCCTGGCCGGATTTGGTCTCCAGGTGTGACAAACTGTTGAGAGTGTTGCCACCGCTGAGGCTCCCGTAGCCGTTTGTATTACCGCTCATGTGTTTGGCGGTGCTGTTATTGCTGTTATTGCCCATCTCCCCGCCAGAGTTGCCCTGCAGTTCATCTTCCGTGTGTGTCTCCACATGTGCGTTGAGCTCCTCGGAGCTGGGAAAGCCTTTATCACAGGGAATGCAGACATACAGATTGTCCCCGAAGCTCTCTGGCTCGTACGGCATGTGGAACCTTGGTCCAGGTGGGGACGGGCGTCCCTCACTACTCCCCGTCTCTTCTGTGCCTGACCCGCTTTTTTCATCTGCTCCTTCACTCTCCTCCCCAGCCTTGTGATGGTTATGATGCCGATCTCCATTTTCACCCCCTTCCTCTTCATCGTCGTCCTCGTCTTCATACTCGGCTGTGTACGACAGTGGCTCGTGCTTCACCCAGCGGTAGATGTTGCCCATTTCTCTACCTGCCTCTCCACCGTCTGTGGGGGTGTCGGGGCTGGGTGGGTAGCGGTCAGTCCCCTGTGGACCCGAGCGGTGCAGGTGGGGCAAGTGTGGGCCTAAAGACTGGTTGAGATGGGGAAAAGGTGGAGGAGTGCCTGCCTGGTCAGTTGACTCCATTTTTTCGGGGAAGGCCCTCCCATTCATCCCCTGCATGGGACTTGTTCGGCCGCTCAAAGTCCCGTCTCGCTCCTCGTCATTGTGAGCGTTTGCCAGGTGGGTCTGAGAGGGGGTGCGCTGAGACTGAGAGGTGGGGCTTTTCTTGGAGAGGTCGAGACCAAAGTTGGGGGAGCAGTTCCTCTCAGAATGGCCCGGGCGTCCAAGGTGGGCAGGCAGAGCTGACTGCAGGGACGGGTACACCTGAGAGGCCTGGGTGGAGGTGGGGGCATACAGCTCTCCGGTATGAATGGATAGACGGTGGGGGACTAACTCATCCATAGATGGCGCCCGGGGTGCATGGCTGTTCAAAATTCCTCCCGGAGGACAGGACTGAATGACAGGAGTTGAAACCCTGTATCTGCCGCCGCTCCCTAAACCCATCGCGTTGGGCCCTATTTTTGCATAGGGTAAAAATGCAGGACCTGGGCGAGGAGGGTACTTGCCATTTCTTCTGAGCTTCTTTTTGCACAAGGCCACTAAATCAAGAAGCTGAAGGTAGCTGGCTGCTGCCAAGACAGCCCCGAGGTTGGGTTCAGTGGGCGAAGTGGGGTCTCCTTCAGTTAGGCGGCCTGTGTAGATGTAGTCCAGAATGACCCTGAAGACCCCTGGACTCACCATCTCATGGTCGAGGTTGATGAGATTGTCATGGACCACCAAAGACTTCAAGTAGAGGCTGCTGGCAGCCAGAATGTTCTTATGAGCTCTGAAGAGGGCGTTCTGCACCACAATGATCACGTCACACAGGAAGCCCTTGGTGCGCTGGCTGTTGAGCTGCAGGAGGAGATCCCTAGCATGACTTGGAACTTCCATGGCATCCAGCATTGTCTTCAGTCCGCCACCTGTAACGACAGATATTTATCAAACGTCAGGTGGCAATCAATGTTTCAAGCTCCAGTAATTCAAAGGATGTGTGCTTCGTTAGAATTCAAACATAAGACTGTGTCTGGAAGTATTTGAGATATTTGAGAGCCAAAAGCTTTCCTGCATGAAAATGACATTAAAAAAAAGAAAGAAAGAAAGAAAGAATTTTTTTCTTTCTTTTTTGTGGGGGTCATGATGAAAATCAAATTTGGCATAAGAGACTAACACAAACGCTCGAACACACACGGCCGTTTATTCATGTTTGTTGCCTTGTTCTTGCTTCATAAATAAAAATGGTGATTGTTTAACACATTCATCCTACTCAATAGAGGTCATGTAAAATGCAGAACTGATAAGTGTGAAGGCCGCTGAACTAAAGTGGACTTTAGCTTCACGTGAGCAGTTTTGTTGGTTTTCTCATTATCAGGAATAGAAGTCATCGCATTCACTTCCTCTGGACAGAGCAAAAATAATAAAGAGAGAGAGAGCGAGAGCGAGAGAGAGAGAGAGAGAGCTAAAGTTAGAGAGATGCAGGAATATATTTTTAGCTGCTGGCTTCCTGATAAAATATTCCAGGATGGCTGTGAAGAGTAAAGCAAAGCAGGGGATGGATGTTTCACAAGTATGATGAACAGCAGGTATAAACCTGTGGGAGGAGGACGCCTCCAAAAAAAGATCGGTCTTTCAGCTCGCCGGTCTGCCCAGTCATATAAGGAACACTCAGCGCACGGGATGTAAATCAACATTAGCTGGTTCATTATTTTACGTTGAGATATGCTTCTAGGGATGCCGTGTGTCCACGCACACCGCACACGCACACAGAGTGACATACACACTCAAATATCAACACTAATTGTTCCGTCAAGCCTAAAATAAACTGTATTGGCTGCACGAATCAAGCTGCATGTATTGTTCAATCAGTGGCATCTGAGGATAGTTTACGTACGAGATTAAATGACTCAAATGGTCCCTCAGGGCCTGGTCTCACTGATGGGAAACAAGCAACTAAATAAATATCATGTCATCTGTCTGATCACAGTCTTCCTGACACCAGCTCATTCACTTCTTGTTTATTTCATTCAGCGTATTCACTCAGCATCACAATGGGGAAGTACAGCCTTAAAAAAAAACTGCATTTGTGTTAAAAGGAGATTTAGAATTTTTTTTTTTTTTTTTTTATCATTATATTCTAACCTAGTTTTGAACATCAAAAACTGCATGTTCTTGAAATTTAAGGTCATACTTTAGTGTGGATATACAACAAACAGGAAATGTTTGGAATTAAAGCTGTCAGAAAACTGTCATCAAGGTGATACTTGTATACATTTTATCATTGACTGTTCATAAATATCCAAAAGGTGAAATGAAAAAGAATGCTTTAAGGCTGTTCACGCTGCATCACTGTCCCCAGTTGCCATCTGAAGTGTTTCCACCCCTGGCTTCTTTTTCTGTCTGGCTTTGATTACTCTACAGTCATATTTTACTTTAAATTTCAACATCGGTCACATCAAACATGTTTGGAAATAAGTGTGAAACGAGGAATACGCCAAGTACTTTCCACAAGGTGCTGATCGTCTGCAGAGTCTGTCACTGTGTTGAGCTTACTGGTAGCTGTGTGCAGAGCGCCGTGACACATTGTGTACTCACACAGGCACCATCTAGCCTGGACGCTGTTTCAAACACAGCAATGGGAAACACAGTTCAAATGCATCAAAAAGCCTCTCGGACAGTTCCAATGTCCTTCTGATTTATGATCGCGGTTTATCAAAATCCGGATTTTCAAAAGAAATCCATAATAGATGACGACTTTGCTGTGAATGTGCACGGCGGTCAGTTATCTTCTGGTATGATTCACAGACACTGTTATGGTGACTGCTGAGTAGCTCATCAAGGCAGCAAAAGTCACTTCTCTTTTACTGTGAATGTCTGAGACGACGAAAGTCCGTTTGAAATGTCTCAACTTTCTGTTCAAAGCAAGCTCCTTCCGAAGAAAAAAAAAGTAATATCAGCAAAACATGATTTGCTCAACGTTTTATCTCAAGTGAAAGCTTTCTGCATCCTGTTAGGAAGCCGTCCATGATCGTAAAGATATTTAATCCGAGCAGCCATCTGAAAGCAAAGCAGCGCCACACTCAGAGCTTCAGCTCCAGCTTGTTTTGTGGCTTTTTGACTTTCGTAAAATGCTGAATTAAAGTATTCTCTGCAGCATCGCCTGAGCAAAGCGGCTCTCCTGATGCATGGCTGTTTTCCTCTGATAGCCTTGTTTTAATGACCCGTCAACATGTTTAGGAAACTGTGATCATGTTGACACAGTATAGTTCACGGCAGTGACTTTCGGCTGCTTGCATTAGATTATTCGTCGTCCCTATGTTTTGTGTTTTGTCACTTTTGTGGTCTGCGGGTAAAGCAAAAGACTAAACTTGTCTACCTCTGCATGCAGCCTCAGTCCCATAAACACAGCAGACATCTGCTTAAAAGGTTGTGTTGACATTTTATTTTCTTTCATTTCAATTTGCTGCCCATGCTCATGTAGCTTTTGTTTATTTTATAACCCATTTGACCATGTTTTAATTTACGAGGCGCAGCTGCAAATACAGAGTCACAGTAAATTGGTGGAAGATTTTGTTTTAATTATACTTTAGTTTTGAATTACTTTCACAAATTTATTGTGTCATTTTTTTCTGACTCACAAGAGGAACTAGTTTTAGAGGTTTGCAGGTCAGAAAAAGTGCACAGAGTAAGTAGCTGTATTCATTAGTGTTTTCAGTCAGCACAGAGAACATCATGCGGTAAAAAAAAAGTCAGTTTCCTGTTTGATTATGGCGCATCTAATAACCATCACTTTTCTATAAAATACTGACAGCAGCTTGAGAGCAGCGCAGCTCCTGAAGCGGATCGAATTCAATAGATTTTATACAAGCAAGACAGTCATGTTAACATAAAATTCAATTTACAATTTTCAGATTGCAATTACTTACATATGTGCAGGTTTTAAAGAAGCGGTGGTCGTCAATACATCTAAACGAATACAACTTCATTTGTGAATTTTATTCTGCCTGTTCAAAAGAAAAATATTGAGATCACTTAAATGTCATGATTAAATCTGTGAGTTCTTCGAGAGTTTTTTTTTTTCTCCTTTCTTTTCTCTTTCAAAGCGGAGCAGCGTGTGGGCAGAGCCTGGATGCGTCCTGTCAGCTCCGCTCCGTTCGCCTGCGCTGCGCTGCGCTGCGCTGCGCTGCGTCCCAGAGCCCGAGCCACGCGTCAGCGCCGCGGCGCCTCATCCATCCTTCAGCCCCGCTTATCTCTGATACGAGGAAATAAAATAGAAAAAAAAAAAAAAGCCACCAGAAAAAGGACCGTTTTCAGCTCCTCGCACTAAGAGCTGAATCGCACAGCTGTTTCTTATGCCGTCTCTTTCCGCTTTGGAAGCTGTCAGCAGCAGCGAGAAGCCCCTCTTTCGGGCAGATGTGTAAAATCTCGGTGTGTTCAAAAGGAAACTGGAAACACAGCAACAAAAAAAAGTTCGCTTCGAATGTCTACGTGACATTTTCTAACGTTCGCCTTTATTGACTGTCACGCACAAACAAGTAGGCATGTTTGAAAATATCCCGAGGACTTTATAATTCCCCTTCCTTATTAAATTCATTGCGGGATCAGACTACTGATTAAGAAAATCCCTTTTTAACGAACTTGAACAATGAAAGACGTAAACACAAAAACTAACAGTCCAAAGCGCGTTTTTACAGGGTGGAACAAGTGCTCCAACTCAAAACATTTGACATGTTTTTGCTGATTTTTACATAATCTATAAAAACCGTTTTTGCATCATTTATTTTTTTTCCAAGATAGCTATTTTTGTTCTTTACATAAATACTGATTTCGAAATTTAGAAGATTTTAATTAAATGTGTAATGAAGCGGAACTTTTCTGATAAAAGGAAAGCATTTAAATTAACTCAGATTTCCACGAGTAAGTGATTAAAATAAGAGAATCTGTGCTCTGTGCGGTTGTACGGGCAGAAATGTGAATGCCATCCCTAAATCCCCTCTGCCTGTTGGAGGATCAGCTCTTACCTGCATGCCCGATGTCTTCTGCCATCCGATCTAAGTCTCCCTTAATGATCATCTCAGCAGTCTCCGGGAGTCATATCTGACGTTTCAGCTTTGAACTGCCAGCCTCCAAAAAAACCATGCCAGTTTTCCGAGCGCGTCTGCCAGCTCTTTTTTTTTATGATTATTAATTGATATGAATTTCTTCTCGCTCCTTAGGTCCGTCCTCCCACCCACTTTCCTCCCTCTCCGTCTGTCTCTCTGTCCCACTGCCCCTCCTCTCCCCTCTTTCTCATCCCCTCCTTTAAATCTAAGAAAAAAAAAAACGTGCTTAGACCAGCATCATTTTCCTGCTATTTTTTTTCTAGTAATTTCCTTAGCTATTTTTGCGTTGCGGCAATAACGCGCACCGGGATGATAATGGAGCCTCTGTGCGCCTTAAGTGTTTTAGCGCCCCGTGTGATGTCAGTCTATAATAAAACTAAAAGGTAAAATCGAGGGCAGGAACTTCAAGTGACCCCGACTTGAACTTCTCAACACATCGTCTTAAAGAGACAGACGGTTACTGTACACACACATACACACACACATACACACACACTCACGCGTTATGTACTTTGCTTATTTACGGTCACCCAGCGCGCCTCAACTCTCAAAGAGACTTTAATGACCAAACTACCCAGAGATTCAATAAAAACTTCGTCTTTTTTTATACATATATATGTTTTTTTTAGGTTGAACCTTTTCAATAAATTAGTCTCCCAAAACACAGCTACCTACTGGGCTGTTTGATTTTATTGAGTCCATCAAATGTAAATTGGATCTGATTCAATCACAAGTCGTGTTTGCTTTACTTGTAGTTGAGGAGATTGTTCACTGATGAAATATTCAGCAAGTAAGTCAATAAAATGGTTGAATATTTGTGTTTTTCTGTCTGATCTTGTCAGGAACATATGAATGAAGCTTAATGATTTCAATCAAGTAAAGTCATCCCTCCCTCTCTCTCTCTCTCTCTCTCTCTCTCTCTCTCTCTCTCTCTCTCTCTCTCTCTCTCTCTCTCTGGTAAGCCACCTGTTGAGCTGTTTAACACTCAATTCATCACTTGAACTGATCCAAAACACCACATCTCTGATTCGACGGATGTTCATAGAGGTTTTCTTTAAGCGCCAGTGCCTCAGGCCTTTATCTGATTACACTCACCACGTGAGAATGGTGTCATAATAATTTTACTGTAATCCATGTATGGTAAATATTAAGAGAGTAGCTGTGTGCCATGACAGACAGCACGCATTGAAGATTTGTAGTATACTCAGAACATCGCTGGGTAATGAAATGAACGATTGAAAGTAGCAGGTTTGCGTTGACATTTTTAGTTTTGACGTTAAGTTTGCACCTAGAGATCAAACGGCCTTTTCACAGTCCACTTTCTGAGATATAAATGATCCGCACAAATACAAGATAACCCCTGAGAAGGCCGTGATCAGACAAGCCGGACATGCCCACATGATCCAGATATGATCTGCTCTATCTTCGTGCGTACTCGCCACATCCCACCGGCTCAGGAAGGAAAGCACCCCCGAAAACTTGACATATCTGTGTGTGTGTGTGTGTGTGTGTGTGTGTGTGTGTGTGTGTGTGTGTGTGTGTGTGTGTGTGCGCGCCATCCCTGCGTCTGTGCCGTATCCCGGACTTACCCCGGACTCATGTCTGGCGCGGTGGCCGTGCGTCTCCCCTGCTTTTCCACATTCCCTCATCAAGAGCTCCGCAGGTCCGTCCGAGTCCAGCCTCCTTCCCGGAGCTCCTCTTCCGCGTAACCTTCACAGCCCTCGCTCTCCCGGCTTACCCTGCTTTCGCCCTCTTCCACACACTGGACTTCTCACGTGTTAACAAGACTCTCTGACACTTCAGACTGCGTTCTGGGTCCGATCGGACCAAACCTGCCGGCTCAGACTCTGCGCGCACAGCGACACCCAGGGGCAGCGCGCGACGCTCGGTCCTCCGGAGGAGCACGTGCGTTGCAGGGGTGTTTGCGCAAATGAAAAGGTAGCATTTACTCCATCCACCCATCTTCTATTATTATCTAATTCAGGGTTGGAGCCGATCCCAGATGCCTGTGGCTGAAGGCAGGGTCGACCCTGGACAGGTCGCCGGTCCATCCCAGAGCTGACACGGAAAGACAGAAAGAAAAGAAGAGAAAAAGAAAATCACACCACCCTCACATTATAGGACCGTTTACAGTCATCAATTAACCTCAAGCAGATGTTTTCGGACTGAAACTGCTGTAAAAGTCCCGCATTGCCAGGGAGAACATGCAAACTCCGCACAGATGGCTCGAAATAGCTGCTGCGATTCATTCAGAAACTGAAAACCAACCAAGAAATTCAACCCAGGAGGTAAACAGTTCAACTCAGTCAAAATTGGAGCATGAATGCCTTTCAAGTGAGAATAACGTTTGCAGTCTTGATAAATCTGTTCAGAAATCAATGTGGAGCTCTGATGAGTAAAATCTCATTTTTCAGTGGAATGTTCCCATCTTTGTTACTCTCTCTTTTTTGGTCACATATTTGTCTGGCTCTATTATTATGACCCATTCACCATGAGTGCTCTTTCATTCTGATGGGATCCAGTGCATCTCTGCAGCACATTCAAAAGCATTAAGTATGAGAGGTTTTATTTCAATTATAGGTTCTTACAGCTGAACTCCTTTGATTAGATAGTCTTTTTTTAATTAATCTTCCTCTCGAGAAAATGAATTAAATTTGCTTTATCTCCTTACTAGAGTTGTTTTAATAGATTGCTGTAGTGCCTCAATTAACTGGCAAAAAAATTAATAAATAAATATGTTGAAGCTAATTTAATTATTTTTATATAATGCAATGTATGCAAATGTATTTCATACATAGTTTATTATGAGTCCAGTTATCTTAAAGGATATTTCACTCAGTGAATGCATAGAGCAGTAAGCATTGTTCATTGAAATTACAGTCCTCTAAACAGTGAAGTATTTTAGTACGCTGAAGTTTAATTCAAAGAGTTTCAGACTTCAAATGAGTGTTTGATCTCATGCTCATCGTTTACAGTGGAATCATTTTTAAAAGGTGTCCGGCTGAACGTCCACTTCTGCAAACAGGAGTTTCATGTCAATCTGTGCAGAGGTGTTACTGACGTTCTTTAATCATGATGTTATTAACACCTCAGACTCGCTTCTCCATAGCTGTCTGGAGGTGTTTGACTGCGAACTGAATCTGCTGACATTAATTATTTTCCCATCACGGCGAGACGGACGGCCCGCGTCGCAGCGAGACGCTCATCACACTGAGGCCTATTCATGTTTGTTTTGATCACAACAGCAGCTGACAATCCCATAAAGTATGAAAGCCTCGCCGCTTCCTCCTCCGAGCTCAAGGTGCTGAAGTGAAACGGCCTGATCCACCCCAAGAGATTGGTGAAGTGGAGGGGGGTATTGTGTCCCACTTCCACGGCCCACTGATGAACTGGTGATAACCCTGAAGACAGAGGGAGACAGAGAATAGACATCGCATCAAGGATGTGAGCTCGTGTTTCCATACGTGAGCTAAAACAGGGTCCAGTGAAGGAAATGCACCGTGATGTCAGGTGGGGTGTGCCTTTCATAGGTTGTATACAGTTATGGGCAATAAGCTCTTCAGCTTCTGCAAGAGCAGTTTTCATTTTTCTTTGTATTTACTAACTCTTGTCTGAGAAATAGTTTCAAAAATATGAGACATATGAGTGTTTATGGCCACGAAAGCTTACCATTAAGAATTTTACAGTGATTCTTCATTATAAAAGTCAACTGACAGCCAACTGTGAAGGCTTTTTGAATATGAATCTGAAACAGATCTGTAACTCAGAAACAACAGGCAAGCATTGAAAAGACACTACAGAATGCCTTTGGTAAAATTTAGTGAAATAATATGGCATAAATCAAACCGATGCCAGGAGTTAATGATCCAGACTACAATTTAGATCTTTTTTTTACGAGCATCATAAAGATTATTTAGCTGTTTTCTGGTGGGACACAGGCTTGGAGCACTGCAACAACACATAATACCAGCTGATCTGTTGTCTGATAGTGAATACCTGAACACAGCTGGACAGACTGGATTAAAGCCATGTAAATGGTTTTGATATGATTAATGACGGCATGCATGGAATATCTGAGAGAAAAAGAAGAGTGTGCAGCTCAGTCATAGCTTTAGGGACCTGTGTTCATGTCACATCCGCCGCTCTCACCCCGTCTTGCTTATCTGCCTCTTCATCAGGGTTAGTCCTAAAGAGTCCAAAAATAAATCACAATTTAAAAGACAAAAGTGAAACACTACAGGCATGTTGCTTGATTTCTGTTGTGTTGTGGGTCCCTTGGTACAGCTATTGTCTTGCCAGACAGACTTTATCTTGCTAATCAATCAGCCTCCTGAGGCCAGCGCTGGACATTAAACTGCAGCCTGTCAAAACACAATTCAGCGTACCATAATGCGAGGCACAGCTGAACTTTTAATGAACTGAAAAACCCTCCAAATTGCTGGTTGTAGGCAATGATTCAATTAAAGCTACGAGAGCTGAGACCCAAACAGAGCTCAGGGAGCCCATCCCAGAGCCGGAGCACGTCTGCTTTCCCAAAGAGCGGCGCTCAGTCCAGGACCAGAGCCGGAGATAAGGCAGGCTGCACGGTGAAATCCCTCCACAGGCTGCAGTCACCCTGTAAATCATTCACCTTTCCCACCATTTCTCCCAGTGTGAGCGCACTGACTTTTTACATACAGTATATATCTTGCTGAGGCTTCTCGGATGTGGAAACACAATGAGTGGCTGCAAAGTCCGAGTGACTGCAGCCAACTTTCGCAGACATCTGTGATCAGATATGCTGCAGGGTCACCAAGCCTCCAGAGTCCAAACCACCTCGTTTCAATTTAGGCTCCGAGTGCAGAATATTACAGTGGTCTGAATATTGCTCCATTTCTGCCTGCCAGCAGAGACTCAGAGCACGGCTGGACAATAGACAGGACAGTCTGAAAGCATCTTAACACCTCGGAACAGACGACACCAGAGTAACGATCTGCACTTTTCTCCAACGCCAGGCCTTTTGCTCGGCCTTTCATTCTCATTAATCATCTCTCTCACTCTCTCCTTTATCTCCTTCCCTCTGTCTTTTGAGTGGACTCAGTCAGCCACACAGCTCTCCAGATGCTAGCTGTGACCAACCCCACAAGAGCCGACTCACCCCTACAGCACCAAGAACCTCTACAGTACTTTACTCAGACCCCTCCTAATTCATTATAACAGCAGTTTCGCAACAGCTCTAGTGCACAAGGCATGCTATTGGAATGATCCCGGGTCCTTTGTGCTTTTAGTGCGTGCTCTATTTACACATCTGGTGGTGATGCCATGATCGGCATCTGAAAAGGAAAAAAAAAAAAAAAAAAAAACTCGATTTGAGGAAAAATGTCTGATTGCAAAATAATTTCTGGTTTGAGGGCAAAAAAATGACGTCTCAAGGACAGCATGGAGGGGCAGGGGAGAACAGGACCAGGCTTTTGGTTGTTGGTGTAGGTCTTCACAAGATGTTCCAGCTTCTTCACATAATCCTTCAACATGCTGATTAGATTAGTGGGTCTTTCCAGGCTGCTGTGCACAGGATGACCATTTACTCATTTGTCCAGTAAAAAAGCATTTACTTGCTATTTTATTTCCATGATCTAGTAGGAAGACTAAATTTATTTATATGCAGTGATTAATTAACTTGTACATTTTTTTGCGCCATTGATAAATGTGTGACTTTACATAATAGTTCAAAGTGTAATTGAATTTTAAAAAAATGTAAAACATTTTTGAGTAAACCTCAGTAATCAGGTGCTCTTTATTCACAGCCAATACTTGGGTCGAATTGAAATTCACAGTGGAGCCGTATGAGCTGGTCTCAGCATGTTCTTCAGATTACTGTGAAGTTGTCCTGCAGTTGTTATATTCATGTCTCTTTTTATTAGGATGGAAGAGTTGAGGATCATATGATATGACCAAAAGCTGTGGAACAGCTACCGACTGGATCTACGTGTCCGTTCAGTTTCTTTATTGATCGTGCTGTGCAATTAATGCGTCACTCGCCACGAGCGCTGGATGCCGTCACATGCTGTCAGTGGGTTGAACGAAAGAATAATCAAGTGATTTAACTGATAATAAGTGTAAAAAAAAAAAAATGTTAGTTGCAGCTGAAGTTGACAGTGTTCTGTAGAAAAACATGAAACCGATGCCGTTCTGGTGTCTCCTGCCCCTGGATGAATGTACGGCCAGTATTCAGCCTCCTCTGAGCTGCAGTTGGCTCTGCACCACCTCCCCAGGGGACAGTCTGGCTCTTCAGCGGCTGAATGCTCTGTTATGTTCATCAGGTGGTTGGCAGCTCCTATAGCTGTTTGTTGCTGAGCAGGTTTGTTGGTTTGCTGAGGGGATTTGTGGGTGTGTGTGTGTGTGTGTGTGTGTGTGTGTGTGTGTGTGTGTGTGTGTGTGTGTCTTTTGTTCAGAGTTGATCTAAAATGTGAAGTGATACTGAAACCCGATTGAAAAGCTGCAGACGGAGAAATCAGAATAATAAGGTGAATCTGTCAGAGTATCACTGACACACTGTGTCTCAACAGAGATTACAGCATCTTCAGCTGCAGCGTTTCAAAGATCCAGAGGCTCCAGCTGTGCCTGGCTAAAGGGCCAGCCGTTAGCTTTTGCATATGTGCATATCTGTAATCCTAATCCAATGTGTCCTGGTTTCAAGACACCTTCTTGCAGTGAGTGACGTTTAATCCAGCTTTTGCAGAGCTCTGACCAGGATGGACGCCTTAAATCTGTTTTAACTTACCAGTTGAGTCATTCAAAGCAAACCCGTATTTATGATGGCGACCTTGCAAAAGGCAAGGCCGTTTGAAGGAGAAGCAGAAGAGGTGAACAAGATATTACAAAATTAAGAATGTTGGTTGCTCATCAACAGATGAGATACCTGCAAAGTCAGACAACAAACCAAACAAATATGAAATCCAGCTGCAAGAACCAGGAAGCAGTTTCATGTATCTGTGAGGTTATTAATTAGACTAATCAGATTCAGGAATATGAAAAGTCGTTCGATGTGTCATGAGGGCCTGTCGTAATTGTGGCTTTCTCCAACTGCAGATGCTTCTTTCCTTGAATCAATAATGCTGATAGCGTCCTCTGGATCCAGCCTCTGGCACTGTATCAAATAAGACGACCGTGTATGAAGATGCAGTGCAGGGTTTGAAGCTTTGTTTGAAGCATGGTGGCTTCAGTCAGAGGAACCACTGTAACGACCAGTGTTCTTGCGGCTGTCCTGATGTCTGCTAATGCCAATTATTTTTGGGGAATTTATATATACGTACATATGCACATCAGTTTCTCCCTGAGTTGCATTGTGGCTGCAGAGAACTGACAAGTAAATGACTGCGATTCTGATAAAAGTAGCTTGAATCTGTGTTCAGATGGAAATATTGATGGCGGTTGCTTTAGCGTTTAGACACTGATTGCAGCTTAAATACCTGAAATAACATGAAGGAAGAGAACATGTTATTGAAACAGACCAAGACAAGAAACACATGTCGGTCTTACTTGCTGGCATGGTGATTTGAGCTCACTGTTGCCTCTCCCTGAGCTTCAGTGTGAGTTCAGTTTATTAATGCATGCATCTCCAACTAGGCTTTCGTGTGCAGCAGGTCACTGCAGTGGGCGTCTGTGCAGCACATGGCCGTCCGATCTGCGGCCTGCGCTCCCTCGTCCCTCTTCATCAGCCTTGCACAGAGCGAGCGTTGGCTCCCTCTCCTCACCCCTCCACCTTCCACTCGCACAAGGGGAAGAGCGAACCTTTTGTTTCTCGCGTCCAACCTGTTCCAGCCTCCCTCCTTTTCTCTCCTTCTCCTCTCCACTGACTCAAATCTCTTTTCCGGCTGAAAGCTGCTGAAAACCATATGTTGTGTGACATCATGAGGGCAGGAAGCAGGCAGAAGGGAATGATAGAGCAGAGCACAGCGGAGCAGAGATTGGCCTGCCAGGTCTCTGAGCAGTGATGTCAGCAGAAAAGCATTCTGGGAGGCCCGCCGGGGGGTGAAAGCAGAGCAGGTTGGACGTTTTTTTTTACTCTAAATTTTACTCCCACCTGGATAATCAGAGGGTGATGGAAGGAAAGTGGCTCGGCAGCGTGCATCCTAAAGGAAATCTTGATGTAATTCGTTGACATTTCAGGTCACGGCCCAGTGAGCCTATTGCACATTTGCTTGCAGGTGCTTTCACAGCAAGAGAATCTCAGGGAGCGTGATTTCAGAGAGATACAAGGTTTGGACTATCTAGATGTTTTGGACTCCTCCAGTGATGTTAAAAACTTCTGCACATCATCTGTCTACCTCTTCCTTTCAGTCGCTGGCAGTCCCAATCTGCTCGCCAGGCTTTATGTCTGTCAGCCTCCCTCCTCCTCCTTTTGTTCTCTGGGTGAACTCTCCGGCTTTGTTGTGAGATCCTGGTCTCCATACCATCACCGCCGCCCCGTCCAGCTCCCCATCGGCACACACAAACACTCAGTTAGCAACTCACACCATCAGCGCCTCACACAAACACACGTGCAATAAAATACCCCTCCGCCCCCCCCCCCTGATTAATGGCAGACCTGGGGAGTGTGCCAGGCAAGCAGGGAAGGCATGAGAGGAGAGATGGGAGGAGAGCAGAGGAAGGGAGAAGAGAGGCTGCTGCAGCTGTGGTTTTGGAGTCGGTCTCCGCACCCCCTTGCTGCCCCCTCTCCATCTCCTCTCTGGCTCCTCCAGGGACACAGGCCTTGGCCAGGCCCCAGGAACCCGGGAGTCAGGACCAGGCTAAGAGGGAGAAAAGGGGGAACAACAGAGGGAAGGAAGGATATCAGAGGAAGGAGAAAAACAGAGCTGACCTGATATGCAAGTATTGTCAGGCAGCACCTACATCAACAGGGGAGTGAATGAGGTGTTCCTCAAAAGGTTCCTTAAAAAGGTAGAGGTGTGTAAGATTTCCACAAACACTCCGACCGGTCAAAGTTCGCTTCACAATTTGATACCGGCTCTGTTATTTCTGGTGCATTGAAATGAACCCTGAGTTGTTGCTGACTTGATGACAAAAAAAAACTCCCACCCATCCATCCATCCATCCATGCATCCATGCATCCATCGTCTCTACTGCTTTATCCAACTGATGGTCAACGGGCGTGTCAGGACCGGTCGCCGCTCAGTCACACTACCGTACTCCAATTCACACCGACGGGAAATTTAAAGTCACCCTTTCAATTCAAAACATAAAACCACCAAAAGCAAACCTGGACATCTTTCAAATCCTTTCGGTCATCTATGCAAAGCCAGAGTATCGTGCTTACCTGACGTAAAACTTTTAAACTCCCATACTAACTGAAGGCGCATGTGGCGTGACCAGAACTTTTCTCATTTCTGTGCTGCAATATTTCAAATTTCCAAGCTAAGTTAAATTAGTCACTTAAATACCCTCATAAAATACTCCGACGGTGCACACACCGTATTAGACCTGTGAGGCTGAACAGATCCTGATGTGAAGCTAATTATTTCACAAGTAAACAAGTGAAAAAAGGGAAAAACACTCTTTCTTAAGCTAAAGATAAATTCTGATTAGGATCTATATTCAAGATCCAAACTGACTGTGATCATTGTATAAACACACTCTGGTTCTCTGTTTACAAAACTGAAGAGTCGTGCAGAAAGCCAGGTTACGCAGCAACTCGGCATGAATTTCTTAATTACTTAAAAAATGTATATTTTGTAAAACAGAAAAAAACGACCATATTTGAGTAAACAGTTCATGCATGTGAGTAGACCTTATTACTTTGAAGGTAATTTGGCAACAAAATTTAAATTTTAAATCCCTTTGCACACAGTTACACTCTGAACTGTAGACAGTGAAATACTAAATAAAATCCAGATTGCATGCGTAAAGGACATTGAACTCCTTGAGAGAGAAAAATTTCAATCAAAGCGTAATTTTGCTCGGATCAACTCTTGAAACTGAACTCTGCGTTTGCTAAGGACAGAAGAGACAGGGCAGGATTTACCGGCCAGCAGATAGACAAAACGTCCAGAGGAAACAAGACTTTCGCTCTCCACTCGGCTGGCTCCTCTTCAGCAATCTTGTCACGAGCATTTGTAATAAATTCAACATTAATAAGAACAGAAGTGGAGATTTTTTTTTTCCTTTAGCTGTGAAGACGATGTGGTTTTTCATGTTTAGGGAGGTTTTTACAGAGGGATCGTCCCTTTGAAAGAGAGATAAGCTTATCTGCTGTGAACTCCATGCTAAGTGTTATGCATGAGCCTGTGTCTTCACTGCCTGACTCCACATGTATGGGATGTTTGGGTCTGACGGTGCGTGATTGGACGGTCAGTGTAATTTGCTGGGCCTTGCTGCCCTGCAGGCCTGTGTTGGTGTGTATCCGAGGCCTTCTCCCCTCCCTCTCTCCCTCCTCTGCTGCTGGGTGTTTTATGCGCTGTGTGCTGCGGTGCGGTGACCTCCCTCTCACCCCGGTGCCACCCAGCCGGTGCAGGATTCAGGCACACATGGCCCCTGCCAAAACCCCATAGCGCCACATCTGCAATCCATAAACGCCAGCCACTCTGGTTCTCCCGCTCCCTCACCCACTCTGCCTCAGACTCTCACACGCCTCCATTTCACTCGCTCTCTCGCTTTTTTCACCCACCAGTGTTTAAGTTTAATTTTCAGACTCCATGCATTCCCCTTTTTCGCATTCCTTCGACTCCTTCCTCCCACCACTTCTGGCTTTATTCATGCTGAACATCAACTAACTCTTCTCCTTATCTTCCACTCCCTCTCTGCCCCTTCTTCTTTCCTTCCGTTTCTGCGTCCGCATCCAACGGAAAAATCTCTCACCCATTATATCTTCGGCGAGAGCCAGCGAAGTGTGGTGGCAGCGAACTCGGAACCACAAGACATTCCTGGTCCAAACAGCGCTAAGTCACCGGCGTTCACATCCTCTGCCGGTGGCCCGTGCCAAACACGCACTTCACTTATGGGCTGGATGCAGTCTCGCCACGCTGCAGTCGGTCCCCGGACGGCGAAATGTTTATCTGTTTCAAATTGATAGTGTCAGGGAAAAATGTAGTGTACACATGTAAATGCTGTCGGTTTTTGTATGTGTTACTGTAAGAGCGTTCTCCATCATGGGGTGACTGAATTCCCCCACCTCCTCTCAGCTTGAACTGCTGGCCACAGCGGAACACACCCCTCCCCTCAGCTTCCACTAGACGTGTTAGACACATCACAAGCATGCCCTCGCCTTAATACATGCAAAAAAAAAAGAACAGCAAAGAAATAAATTGAGTGTTACCACAAAACTGTCAGGAGCCCCCCCCCGTGTGCAATTCAGACATTTGTCTTCCTCGATTGTATTATCTTTTTTCTGCAGCTTTTTTTTCCACCGTAATCAAATAAAAATGCAGAGAGTGAACTTTTGTTCCCCTTCTTCTCTTGGATCATGTTCTCCTCTCCATCCCCGAGTCTTCACCTCCTGGTTTCCCAGACATATTGGCATGCCTCTGTGGTGCAGTCCCAGCAGAGTCCGCCGATGAATCATGTTGCTGCAGGCATGCAAGAGCTCAGTTTTTATGATAAATATTACAATTCATAAATCAGTGTTTTCCTAAGCAAGAGAGTTTGGGACAGGGAAGAGCGCAAAACCGAACAGCTTCAAAACAACAGAGGATGTGACCAGACTGTGTGAGTGTGTGTGAGAGTGTGAGCTGTAAAGAAGGCTGCAGGTCAGATCAAGACCACCATGTAGAGGAAGAACAGTGTGTGTGTGTGTGTGTGTGTGTGTGTGTGTGTGTGTTAGGCTAGTAGGAGGCAAAGTATTATCAGCACTTCTATAATTCCAGTCACTCCGCTTATAAATGACATCAGGGAACGTGGCAGGCCTGTGTTTGGAAAAATAATTGTTTTTGAAGCTGTTATTTGCTCTCACAGTGATGTAATGCTGGCAGTGGTATTTATTCAGTGTCTGGCATTTTGCAGCATTGTTGCTTCACACTACGTCCAAACCTATTCTCCGGTAAATCCCACTGAGGGACGTCTGTGATCAACCTGAGAGCCGCCATTTCTCCAAATCTTAATGACCAATTTTGGATTTGTATGTATAAAAGCCCAGCCTGGGTGTTCCTTTTCCACGATTGCACTTCCTCGAATGTCAGACATTATCTATATAATAATTTTATCCCAGTTCTTACATGTGAAGGCAGCTGCAGGCGCCCAGTCAGACGTTCAGGGCTTCACAGAGCTGCCAGTGTAATGATCCTGAAGCCTGACTAATGTTCAAATCATTGCTGACTAGCTGGTTGTTTGGAAGCAGCTCATGGATTTGTTTAATCAAACTACTCCTTACACATTCTGCAGTGGAGCAGCGAAGTTACTCATACCGGATCTTGACCCCATTAAAAAAAACAAAAATAGAGGGAGAGCCGCTCTACAGAACAGTGAACAAGTTTCATTAATTCTTATTTATCGCCGCCATCTAGTGGGAAGAACCAACTCTGCAGCATGTTAAAGGCTTGAAATGAGAGCAGCGGTGAAACAGCTTTGGATGAAAATTGTTTTAATTCCACACACACACACTGCAGGCTTCGAACGTCTGATGTGATCGTACTGACACAACATCGATAAATCACTCCATGTCCAAGTCACTGACGTCCACGGTGACCTCTTTCTTCACCCAGGGTAACGTCGGGGGCACGTAGGGGTCGTACGTCCAGCGGGGGTAGACTCTCTTGTACAGATTCATCAGGACAGTGTCTTGAGAACGCAGCTGGTTATCGAACACACACTTCATGTGACCGTGTGTCCCTGGAAGAATTCACAACGGCAGTTACACTTCAGAGGACAACGATCTTCCCAGGAATCACCAAACCTTGAAAGTAGGAGACGACTAAAAGTGTCTCCACATTTGAGTGCGATACGATTTTACGTTAATTCCATTTCAGATCATCTGTACTGGGAATCACAAGAGTGTAGTGCTGCTCACTTTCACCTCATGTGCAAGTTTAAAAACATATTTCCTTTTGAAAAGCTGATTTTTTTTTTTTTTTACTTATTCACTCAGTAATTTCCAGATAAAATGCCTTATCTATATCGTCAGTATTTCTCCTTCACATCTCTACTTCCTGTTCGTCAGGTTTCCTCACCTAAAGCCTCCTTGATGTGACCTCTCCGACCCCACTTTGTTCGCAGCTCCACTGGTTTGAACCACATGATATCATCTGCAACAGAAAAGCAGCATGAAGGCCGCCGTCGAGCCAGACTTCACCGGTCTGTGACGAGCGTCTGCTTCCTCTCACCCCTGTTGAAGAACATGTAGCGGACCACCGCCGAGCGCCGGTTGATCTTAAACGGGTGTCCGCTCAGCACGATCCTCTTCAGCACCACGCGCTGAGGGTCGCAGCTGAGCAGGCTGCCGGTGGCCACCAGGTCCTGGATGCCTAGAAAGATACGATCAGGGGACACAGGCTCAAAATGCCAGCAGAGAATCAGCTTAAGTGGATAATTAAATGAAACAATTAAACCGGCAGCGGGATGGATGGTCAAAAGTTCAGCGCGAAGGCCAGCTGGGCACTAATTAAATCCAGCTAGTTCAAGGAGAAACACGACTTCTCATCGTACCGTCGCTCCTCTGTTTGAAGAGCAGGACTCCGGCGGGGGGGAAGGTGATGGGGGCGTAGACGGACACCACAGTGGGAGCGTCGGGTCTGAGGAAACGCTCCATCTTGTGTTTGTCAGCTGAGGGACAACACAGTCCAGTGATTAGTGGGACATTCAAATCAGATGACTTGATTTCACTCGAACAGCACATTAACCGCACGTCTAAACAAAGATCAAGCTTTGCACCGGGACCAGAGGATACAGCGAGGCGCAGAAAACACGTTTTAATAGACAAATCAAACCTGACGTGTGCTGAGAGAAGATGGGAGAAGCACGAAACCTCCGAAAGCCGCAGTGGAAAACGAGCTCCTCTTTGGACTTGATGGGCTCCGTGTTGCTGGGGTGTCGGTGCACCAGGACGTGCATCACTGACATCTGTGCACAGGAGGAGGCGGAGGAATGAGGCAGGTCTAACGAGGCTTCCAATGCGAGTTCAAACACGGGTTTCTGAATGTCGGCACCTTCTGCTCATGTGGCAGGAGAGACACCAGCACCAGAGGCCGGCCCGACTGGACGCTCTCCATCACGGAAACGGGAACATCGACGACGTGCAGGGTGACGTACCAGCCATCCTGGAGTCAGGAAGCAGAAAACCCAGTGAGGAGACCAATAAGCCCTGTGAGAGGAGAGGCTGCGGACGGCGAGGTTTCAATACCATGGCTCCGTCCTCCTCGGCCGCAGCCTCAGCCAGGATGCGGCGGCGGGTGCGTTCGTAGCTCTGGAACTGGAAGATGCGCGAATAGTTGAGAGGCAGGTTCTCCATGGGGTCCCAGGGCGAAGACCGGAAGCTCTTCAGCCCTCTGTAGCGCTGGAACCTGGAGGCGGAGACGCACGGTGAGGCCGGGCTGCCGACAACACGCCGGACACCGACAGCCGAGCGGAGAAAACATGGCCGACCTGATTCTCGCAGCGACGTCCAGCGGCGTGTCCACCTCGTCGGGGAACATCTCGTGGGACCGAGCCTCTCGGTACACTTTCAGGCCTTCTTCTTCTGCCTCTTCGTCCATGTGGTCGTCGTAGCGCTGATCCGCTCCGGCTCGCTCTGTGGAGCACAGCTCCTCCTGCTCCTCCTCCTCATCGTCCTCCTCTTCGTCTGAGGCACAGCCTGAGCCTGGATCCTGAGCACAGCAGATGAAGAACAACCCTGCTTCAACAAGATTTTCCTTGACGTGCACCTTTACTAAAAACGTCTTTTTTCCATTCAGATTTTCAACTTAATCCAAAATGTATCATTTTTATTGACATTCTGAACATCTTCCTGATTTCTAAACACCAAATTCATACTTTAATGTTTATTTAACTGCTATTCTTGGAATAAAACATCAGAAAAAAATTCTGTATAAACCCCAAAATGCAAAAGTAAGATGACTGAAGTGTAGTTTTAAAAATTCTGTGCTTTTTTCACAATGATTCCACTGGCACCTCAAACGCTCGCTTCACTGTCCCATGCTGAGGTTTCGCCTCATTATTACAGAGCAAATTCAGTCTGTAAAATGAGGCCGAAGTATTTTATAGAAACAATGATTCGCCGCACATGTTGAGAACCCAAGCACAGTCAAAAACCATTCTAAGAATAGAAACTGTAATTGTATAATAGCCAACAAAAAGCCAAAAGCAGCTGAGCCACAATAAACAAACGCGTACACTGAATAATAGTATTTGTGTCTGTGTGTGGATGTGATAAGGACCTGCCAGAATTCAAATGAAGGGATTCCTGATTTTGCATGAATTTAAATCTAACTCAGGGTGCGCTCGCTCATGACCATCTTTGATCCAGGATATTGATTCTTATCTGAGTATCTAGAAATTCAACTTTCCTGATGTGAATCATGAAAGGAGACGCACCGCGATCCCTCCACTGGCACATGAGAGGAGAAGTCAGACGTACGAGAGGAAGCTCAGCGTGAGGCTGATTCACAACCTTTCCGACATCCTCGCCGCAGTAATAATAATCATCATCATTTGAAGTACCCCTTCCCCTATTGTTACCCTTTCCTAAATCCATATTCCTGTGTGCTGACCTCCACATCAAATGCAACGCCGATCGGAGCGAACCCGTTGCATAAGGAGAGCTTCCCCAACTTCTTTTCAAGCACAGATGGAAATAAATAAATGGTGGACCCCTCCCTCCGTCCAGACGGGAAGCGGCGTTCACAGGGCAGGAAGACGGGGGGCTTCTCTCGGGACTCCTGCTCCAAACACTATTGTTGTGGTGAGCAGCCTGGCACTGCAGGCCCGAGGCAGACGCTGAGAAAACAAACGGCGCGCCGACCGCGGGTCACGTATGCACCGGCGCACCGCGGCGGACTCTCCTGCTCACCCTCCGTGACGCTACACCGTCTGACCTCCGCCGCGGCGTCGCCATGGCAACCAGGAGCAGCTGTGCAAACTAAAACTCGAGGTGTGTTCATGCTGGACCCAATCACAGTCGCAACAGGACACCAGGCACAGCAGGATGGACTCCTGCTAAAAGTCATGTGATCCCTGAGTGACTTCCTGTCAGTGATGCAACATTAAGATGGTCATATATGAGGGGGGTGAGGTGGTTCATCACTCATCACAGCAGCATTCCTGTTCAACCCCAACGGAGTTTCCATGTTCTGCCTGAGCACTCCCCTCACCCCACCCACCACGGATGTGTTTTTTTTTTTTTTTAGAGCGGTCCTCTGCCAATCCAAAGGTTTGTGGTTTCATCCTCCATCTTAACCTCGCTGCTCTGGAGTGTGAGTGGAGGAGTGAACGGCTTCATGTGAAAAGCGTGCCGAGACTGTCAAAGTGCTCAAATCAGCTAATGAAGCCAGTTCATTCACTTTGCTGAACTTGGCTGGGAGGCTGTTTCTGATCAGTGGGCCAGAAAAGCCTCTCTGTCAGGTGGAGTGGAGGTTTGTGATCAGCGCCGCCTCCCCAATCGCCTTTGTAATGAGTAAAATTAGCTCGCAGCCTGAACTGATCCACTACACAGGAAACTTTATCAGTGCTCCTCAGTGGAAACCGAGAAAGTTCAAGGTCATCCTGCAGGCATTTATTTAGCTTACAAAACACAATGAGTTATCAAGCAACTCGTTCTCACATTCCTGGATGTCTTTAAAGCCGCCGGGATTCAAACCCTGGTCCCTTCCACCAGGCTACTCGGGACTCATGTTATAAAACTAGATTAAACGTGTACCTGAGAGTTCTCCTCGTCGTCTCCATCCATGGCTTCATCCATCATGTCGTCACCATCATCATCATCATCATCATCGCTGCTCTCTTCATCCACGTCACCGTTCTCCTCCTCTTCGTCAACGATCCACGTGGCCTGGTAGTCCGACGTTCCTTTGGGAACCTTCATCACGCGCTTGTTCTTTCTGGCCTCTGGAAAGACAAGACAAGCGTTGAATAAAGGTTCATAGTCTCATGGTTCTCCGGCCGGTCAGACTGTTTACGGTTAAGTCTAAAGGATCAAAAACAGCTCATTAGACTAAAGAAAGGTGCCTCAGAAATCATTTTCATTGGAACTAACAGTAGATGGCATCACAGCTGCTTCTGTAGAATCTTTTTTGATAATCATGGTGTGATCGTCACACCACAGCTCTATATAGAGCTGTAGCAGAGTGTGACATGAGTCAATGTTTCTGTGAAGTCTCTTTCAACACGGCAGTGTCTGATCACACGACGGCTCCTTCAGACCTCTGTGACTTTTAATCTCATTTCAAAACAACACCAATCCAGAGGTGCAACTCCACGAAACCAGGCGATTCTGCGGTGTTTCACACAGAACAATGGTCCCTGTTTTCAGCCACATTATCATCTGAAAATTGCTGTTTCTGCACCTTCGGCTTCCAGCAGCTCCGTTTCCGTCGGCCAGGTCTGCTCTCCGTCCATGGGGTCCACCTCTGCCTCGGCCTGCAGGCTCTCCCGGCACGACGGGTCCGCCTTCATGAGCACCCGCACAGGAGCCTCGCCCTCACCCCCGTCCTGCACGGCACACGGGTCAGCGAGCGCATCCAGTCAGAGGACCGGACAATCCAGACCGCGGGTCTGCAGCGTGTGGCTCGCCCTCCCCCTGAAGCTTTCACTGAATTACACCCTGATAAACGCTTCTTCTAATTTTGATTTTCACAACAAAACAATTCTCAAAAGGACTTGTGTCCCTCATGCAAAAAGTACAACAACTAAAATGGGAAAAATATGGGACAAAAATGGGAGGAAAATGCAAAATAAATAAATAAATAAATAAATAACAAAAAATGACTACAATTTCTAAAAGGTAAAATAAAAAAAAAGCATACAAAACTGAGAAAAAGAGCCAAAATGGTTAAAACAGCTTAAATATCAACATTGTTGGACCAAAAATTGCTGAAAAAGAAGGTGACAGAAAAACAGCTGAAAATACAGTAAAATGTTTACCATTGTGAATTGGAATTTAAATTCCTGAAATGCAAAATAAGATAAAGTTCTTGTACGAAATCTAAATCATATTTGAAACTTTATAAGCTGTCAGCCTCATTTTAAAGGTCAAACATGTTTTGTGGCTCCAGTTAAATCTGATTTGGTGAAAAGTCACAAAAATGCTCCTCTGATCTCGAGCCACATGAAAAGCTTTTCTTAAAAAACAAAAATGACTTCTTAATCTTTCACACTTCCCTTTAGCTGAGTGGTTGGTGGAAACGGTTTCGCAGTGTGATAAACTCTGAATAGATGCTGCTAAACACAGACGTGGAGGGCATCGTTCAGTCACTGGAGAGTAAAAAAATGAAAATCCTACCATCATGTCCACGTCTCCCTCTTTCCCAGGCTTCGCGGGCCTGGCTGGGGTCAGGTGGAGAGGCAGAGGGTCTGGCGGCGCGTCAATCTGACTCAGCTGAAAGTCTCCGTGCCCGCTGATGTGCACGAGCCTGTCGACCCGCAGCGGACGGCCACGGACGTATCCGGAGACGCGCAGGGTGCCCAGGCCCGTGGCCCCGCCGGCCGCCCCCTCGGCGGGGCTGTTGGGGGTAAACGTGACCTGCTGGGCCAAAAGGTGGGAGCGCCTGGAGCGGAAGCCCAGCTTCCTCTGCCTCTGAGCACCCAGGTGTCGGAGCAGCAGGGTGGCGTCTTGCTCGGTGTCCAGCGGGAAGAGGCGGGCGTCCGGGAATCGAACTTCGGTGATCTTTGACAAAGCTCGCCTGGACTCAACCCTCTTTTTCACAGGAAGGTCGGCCACACCCTGACACACCAGTGCTGCGTGGGATTCGGCAGAGACACAAGAACTTGTAAAAAAAAAAACGACACTCTAGAGGAACGAAGGGCCAACATTTGAATGAGCGGAGGGACTGACACTCACCGTGGCTGGGAAGGCCCTGAGCGAACAGACAGGAGAGGCAGTAATCCCCGTAGGCGTCCCAGGCTTCAGCAGAGTCCAGCACAAACACCAGGCTGTCTGCAATCTTAGCCACGTCCAGCAGGGAGTGCATGTCAGCTGCAGAAACCAGAAACCAGTGCAGAAACTTCACATCAAACAGTAAAATCCCAGTATCTTCATATCTTCGACATTATTTTCACACATCAACTTCAGTGTTTCTGAGCAGCAGCTGTTCTCACCTGTGCTGAGGCTCAGGAAGATGAACCTCTGTTTGAATCGGGGCAGGATCAGCCCGAAGCTGTCGCCGACTCCACCGACGCACTGCTCCTGGTGCACGACCCCCCCGGCGCCGTCTCCACGCAGCAGTTTGGTGACGGCGCCGGCGTCCGCCCCGGCGTGCAGGGACACCACGGCCACCAGGTGAGGAGGCCCGTCCCTGCTGCCGAGCCGTCGCTTCTCCGTCAGGACCTGCCGACGCAAACAGACGGACTGAAACTCTGCAGAGGATTCCAAGAAATAGGATCCACGAAGAAACAGAAATAAGAACTCACCTGGTCCTTTTTATTCCTGCGCAGCTGGTTTGCTTTGTGCCGGCGGTCCATCTTCCGCAGCTCCTTCCTCTGTTTTTTAGTGAGCGTTATCACCGACACTCTGCCTGTGAAGCAGTTCAACGGAAACACTGATTGCTGTACATCACAGAGGAGTAGATTTACACACTGAGCATCAAACTGCAAGCTGATTTCAACACTTTACTGCACAATGTAAAACGGACAGCAACAGACGCTCTGACAGTATGATTTATTTAATGGAAAACTGCACACATTAACTGTGATTGTTCGGACTAAGGCTCTACTGTGGCGTAGTGGTCAGCACTGGTGCCTCACAGCAACATTATTCACGGTTCAAAATAGTGCTGAGTTTGCATTTTTTGGATTTGCACGATAGTTTTCTCCAAACACTCTGGTTTCTTCCCAGAAACTAAATATATGGAACAACTATTGCCATGCACATATTAAGTTAGTTATTTTCAAATATAAACCAAAATCCTGCTGCTCGAATTAGAATTCTTAACAAGAAAATGGAGGCTTTGTGTTGCAGCATCACATCAAGCAAACGGATTACACTGAAGTGGTGTTTAAGTAGGTGAGATCCCTGAGGTGAAACGTACGACTGAAATCTGCTGTCGGCATGTGAACAGGTGCACATTGTAATTATGACGGATGTCTACAATATCTTGCCTGCTTGAAAACATGCGGCGAGCTGAAAGCACTTCAAAAGCACCTGCAGAGCGCACTGCAGTCTCACAACAGAGCAGCTATCTTCACTTTAAAATCATGAGACTCGTTTTTCTGAAGATTTCACTCTGGATCGCCCAAGTTGTCTCATAACTTTGATGGGAAATTCTTAGAATCCACATTTCTTAAACACTTCAATAATCCTAAAGCATTTGTACAAAAATCAAAGTAGTGCATAGGACAGCTTGAACTAATCAGGTTGGAATAATATCACAGAGAACCAGCGTCATAATCACACATTCTTCAAGCGTCTCCATTATCAAATACTGTGTCATCGACACGCTTCATTTGAGATTTTTAACATGTTTTTTCATACTGCAGTATTCTCCACTTAATATACATTAATTACTGCATCTTTTTCCCCGATATTCACATGTTCCGTTTCACAGTCAGCTTGTCACCCATCAGGAGAACATGTTAAACCGTTCATAACAAAGTCTGCTCATACAATTCAAGTGTCACAACAGAAATAGAGGTTTGGCACACCAATTAGTGTAGCCCGGGCTACAGGCCTCCTATGGATCAGATTGTTTATAATCAAGTATAATGTAGTTGTAACCAGAGATTATCAAAGCAGATTGTTTTCTGTTATTTACACCTCCAACACATATCAACTGCCAATCCTCACTCACTGAATTCCACTTGCTGATTATTGTTGCCTATTTAAACCGGTCTATTTAAACGTCTCTGCTTCTAAAGATGTTTGCATGTGACAATCATCCCACCATAAAAGACTTTGCCATTAAAACATTTTCATACTTTAAATTTAATGAGCAATCAAACAGGAGTACATAATCTGAGACCAGTCAGAGCTCCAGCATGTGCACCCAGCACTGTTTTCTAAAATGGCTTTGGCTCATTAGTCATGTTTGCAACTAATGAATTAGAGAAGGGGATTATTGCACTTCATCATGCCTCTGCCTGGGTGTTGTGTCATGTCATTATGTTCCTTCAGGTGTATACACACAAACTCACTGGCCACAAAGAGGTAGCAGCCCTTTGATAGAAGATTTCAAAGTAAACTATCCAGATTTTGCTGTAAATCTGGATGAAGGAATGCGTGCTCCAGACAAAATCGTGGAATTTGCTAATTGTACATTTACAGTAATGAGCAGAGACACAGGTGGCTTTTATGTTGTTCACAGGAAATTGATGAGAGCTTCCCAACTTTGCTGCCATAATAAGATTAGCACGCCATTTTCTGAGATATCTATGCATAAAAGGGAATGTCACTGTAGGTGAAGACACTCCATTAAAGAAAAAACACCTTTAACTTTTATTATACATATGTTGCAGTATTTATTCTTGCTGGTGGCATTTACTATGACTGTACAGCTGCACAGTGCTGCTTACAACAAGCTTCACCAGCGTGATTATTCATAACATATGCATTTTGACTTGCAATTTTTTGAAAAATGAACATTATAAACGCAAACAGGAGATTTTGGATGGAGAGAAACTCAGATCAGATCGCAGCCTGTTCGTGACATCTGACTGGTTTCTCTTGAACAGAAACAGATCAGTGAACGATATGCACAACCCTGTTTAATTAAATATAAGACGCGACATTTCTGACAAGCACTCAGACCTCCTGAACTTCTTCTGGGGAAGCAGAAAAGTCAACACGTGTGTTTGCAGAGGCCACGGTCGACAGCTGCAATCGCACTATTTAACCCGCCGCTAAGCAACGAACACGCCTCACCTTTGTTTTCTCTCTCGATTTCACCTTTCGTCCGATGCTTTCCATGTTTGTGCTCTTTGTTTTTCTGTTTGTAAATACCGGCTCTGTGGCCTTGTTGTTTCTCGCCGTCGGCAGCCATCTTCCCCACGTGGGAGAGTCGATTGATTTACTTCCGCTGTCGTCACGACGGGGGCGTGTCCTCGCAGCTCCTCCCTTTAAAAAAGACGCACTAGCTTTGTACAGGATGTTTGGTTTGGAAGGAAAGTAGTAGCAGCTCCCTTGTGTCATCCCATGTGATTTAATCCCGTTTCTATTCGGTCCCTGATGAGTCAGACTGTTTTTCAGCTATGAAATGCTGGAGTTCACCAGAAGTGAGACGTCTGTACACAAGAGCAAGCTGCAACCTGAAAGTGTTACTCTGGAAACTGCCTGGAAGAAAAAGGGCACGAGGAATGAATCTGGGATAAGAGACAGAACTGAGTTCACTGCTTTGAAAATGAAATGAAAAATACTAACGAAAGACTGATCAACTGAAACTGCTTTCTGACATGTGTCACTAATACAGATGTTGTTGCTACAGTGATAGTCATATTCCACTATCAGAAATGAAACTTGATAATTTTGTTAATTAATTTGATGCTTAATTAATGATGAAGTTATGAGCTAAGCTTCTCCTCAGAAAAAGTTTTTCTTTCCAAAGTATTACAGTATGATACATGCAATGCATTGGATTTCAGTGTCTTCCCCCCTGGATGTTGTTTGATGTTCAGTTCCTGTTTCTGCTTTTGGAAGTTCATGGAGTTTGCATCTGTATCAAGAATATTCCCAGTCTGATTTCAGGTGGCCATTTTTCTGAAGATAATCCATGGTTTTTCCAGATCAGGGTGGATTTTCTGTATGCTCACTTTTTCTCATATAGTCCAAAGACATAGGCAATTGGTCGTATTTTCTGAGTTTATTTATTATTTTATTTGATCATTAATTGTCCAGACTCATGTAATCATTGTGAAAATCGGGTTATCTATACTAAATGCACAATTATTTCTCTGCTTTTAGAGTTCTGAAGCAGTTTATTTCACACTAGATGGTCTTACTGTTATTTTCTCATCCTGCACCCTTTGTAAAGGTTTGTTTTGTATACTTCATGTAATTGGTGTTATTTGTCCGTAATAAAACTGTATAAATTGGTTAAATACTAGATTTCAATAACTCAAGCATACCCAGTATAATCACAGATAGAGATCAATTGTATCATGATGAAAAAAAAAACACTGAAATATTGAAAATTAAACCTACTAAGTTTATATGCATTCAAACACTACATACAAATTTATCAATATACAGATTTTACTGAAATAACCATTGCATCATGGTTTATTTAAATGTAGTAGTTCATATATTTTATTACACTGTAGCTAATGTTTTTCCGGTATTAGTTCATTAAACATCTATCTATCTTTGTGTCTTCTAATGCTGTTATTATCATTATCTATCCATACTCTTTACCACTTAACAGTCCATCACGAGGCAAATCCACACTAGACTGAAGGGAAATCAACTCATGTCAACAATTAGCCTCAAACATGATTTTGGACTGTGTGAAGAAACTGGACCTGGTGAAAACACATTGATGCACAGAGAGAACATGCAAACTCCCAGTACTGTAGTCAATACCACGGAGTCTGAGGTTGAGTCAAGACTGAAACCACGTCAAGAGGATGAAAAAGTAGTCTGGAGACCAATACTGTTATTTGTTCAACAAGACACATTTCACACAGTGCAGAGGGAGCCGTGTTCTTCCTGGCTGCAGTCTTCAAGTTGTTGTTTTTAACGGTGTGGGAAAGTTTACAGCAGCAGGGCGGAACTGCTGTTTGTGTGGAAGAAGGAAGAAGACGGGAGCTGAACGCCCCGGCCGGACGCGGACTCGGCCGCCTCTCGGTTCCTGGGTGTTTTGGAGGCGTTTGAACTTCCCTCACATTTTCCCCTCCGTGTTTTCACGAAGGGAGGCGGCGGCGGAGCGGCCGGCAGCCATCTTTGGAGCGGACTACTGGCACTCCGCTCACTTCCAAGGGTGTGGATTTTAAACTGGAGTAATTCACCCGATGCGCACGTTATAATCGACTGACAGCACCAGGAACCGCGAGGATTTGACGCACGACGCTGCCGCGCCTGGGATGAAAGTGGGGGGATAGCGTGATAATCCCAGACTGTGTTGAAATACACGGCGGCTTCCTGAAGCCCGGCCTGTCAACCGGAGGGTGAGCTCCTGCTAATGGCTAAGCTAACTTAGCAAACATCACACAGGTTGGCTAACTAACTTAGCATTATCTGACCGGAGACTCCAGCTAAGGTGGTTTAACTCAACTTTATTCGTGTAGTTGTTGGTTTTTCCATGCTTTGTATGCGTCGTCGTGATTGTTGGGACAGTTTCATGATGTGACACGTAACTTGGCTAACATGAAGTTTGGTGTGGAGCTAACATCTCAGGCTAGCCGCTGGAAGCTCCTGAAAGCTCTGATTTGCCTGCGCACATTTCAGAGCTCAGGAGGGATTTTACACTTTAAGCTGATAGAAAGTGACAACTCTCACATCTCACTCACAACACTTTTCCAAGTTCACACGTGCTTAGAATCACATCCAAGTCGTTATATAGACTGACATCTGAACAGCGGTGTAATATGGAGGCAGGGTTGTAACACAGTGGCATGGATTAGGATCAGTTTTCATCACTTTGAACAGGATCGCTGCTGCAGGTTTTTGGTTATAATGTCAGGTATGGCGGTATAGACCATGGGTGGTCCATGAGACAAACTGCCCCCTGGGCACAGACATATAAAAGCCCCCCCTTCTTGATGAACTCGCCAGGCACATTTGGACATTATCATGTGATTCAGGACAACAGCTCTGACACAAACTGCATTTGCAGAATAAGTTGCTTTTCATCAACAAAGTTGTCTTAATTAGTAATTTTTCGGGTGTGTAGACTTGTGATTCTCCCCATAACATGTTAATAACCTGATTATAGCATGATAAACTGCTTTCAATAATATATTGGAGCTCAACACACATGTAAATGTCAACCTCAAACATACATGGATGAATAGGCATCGCTTATATGGTGCATTTTCTGCTCCTCTGTGGTCTCGAAATGCTTTACACTGTTAGTCACCCATTCGAGGAAGTGTTTGGGGGTGAGACAGTGTCTTGCACAAGGGCCCTTTGATAAGTGGGTAGGGGGAGATAGTTGATCAAACCGCCAACCTTTGGACAAGTCACTTCACCAACTGAGCCACAGATTTCCCAAAACAGTGTTATTAAAATAAAACCTCTTTGTCATCAAGAGCTTCTGGACAGCTGGAATTGGTTTTTACATCCTTGTGTGTGTATTTTGTCTTTACATTTGTTTGACTTCAACAGTTCGAAAGTGACACCTTCATGTACACACTCCAACTCAACTCGTGATGCAACTGCAGTGAGGAGGGTTGCCGCAGACTGAAACATGTCAGGAGTAACAGTGGTAGGATAGATGTGTATCCACAGAGAAACACAGGCCCAGTCTAACTCGATTGTTGTGCTTGAGGTCGGTTTGTAAAAAAAAAAACACTTCCTAAAACATGACAAAAAAAAATTCTTTGATATGTGTTGGTAATGCTGATTCAACAGCTGTATTTTGTCTTGGCACTTTCTGTACTTCACACGGTTGATCTCAGAACGCCGATTTCAATTGGAAGTTGTAATGTTTGTATGAAGTAATGCGAGTTGTGATAAGGAAGAAATTCACCAGTCAAAATGCTCACCAAGGCCTATTCCTGTCTCTCTATAGCTGCGCAAACAGGAAATGCAGTGCAGTGAGAGCATACATTGAGAATTCCAACTTTCCAGCTTTGTTGTCCTGTCTAGCTGCATTCTTGTGTGTATGCACGTGCGTGTGTGTGCATGCATGCACGCGCTTCGGAATGCAAGGGTGTTTTATGAAGGTATCAGTTCTCATCACTCACTTCTGACTTCACGTGCTCACTGTTGAAAATGCTGTCATGAGGGATGACAACAAAGCTCATTCATGAGCGACAACGTGGTGAAGAACAATGGCAATAAAGAGGCACAGTCCCTCGTGGTAATGAGCCTTTACTTGAGGCTGTGTCTCTGTAGAATAGTGAGCTGTTCAGTGATACTGTGAGACAAAAGATGTCTGCCTGAACTGGGGGCTGATTCTCCCAGGGCTGGGAGAAGTCTTATGACTTGAGCGTCAGCTCTGCATCTGTTTTGCGAGTAATCATCTGAGCCACATGGACTCAGTAAATGCTTTAGTTACCTATTTTTTATTATATATGCTACTGTTACCACAGTGAAGCTGCAAAAAAAAAAAAAAAAAAAAAAAAAAGGTCCAATAATAAAATGTTGACAGTGGAGGTGGGCGCTTGAATTCTTGCCTCTTCTGAAAAGTTTGTAAAAAAAAAAAAAAAAAGACAACAAGCAAATAAATGCTAAAGTAGACACACGTGTTCTTCATACTATTCCCTGACCTTTGAAGGTTCAGTTAATCTACACACTACTGCAGATTTTTCACTGTTTCAGAATTTACAGAACCACATTAACTGTTTCAAGGTCAGGTATAGATATTATTGTAGCATCCGTGCTGCTGTTTCCTTTCATCAGTTATTTTTTTGCACATAATAAGCACAGAATTAGGATTATTGAGGTATATTTTTGTGATAATTGTGATCTGAATCACTTGTTTGACTGTGGTTGTCTTGCGCTTTAATCACTTGAAAGAAAGGTGATATGGAGAGTGTTTGCATGTGCCTGTTTACCCGAGCAGATTCAGGTTTAGCGAGTAGTCCTATCACAGGAATGCTTTGTCTCGGTCTGGCCTTCGTTCACTCAGCAGAGCAGCTTGTTGTTACCTGGCTTTGGCTTTGTATCCTCCTCACATCTGTCTGCATACCAGAAACTGAAGGTGTGAGATGAGAGGTTGTCAGGACACGGCCCACCGATTTCATTAACTCTGGCTGCCGTTACTATGGAAACAGGAGGCTTTATCTGTCGTTTCCTCAGGATTTCCGACTGGCTGTTGGCACTTGACATCGCTGTTCATCTCAGGATTAAACTGTGGTTGCACTGAAGAAACTTCCTCACTTATTATGCATGCATAGCAATTCCTCGGTACCGACATCTAATAAAAAACATCCTGATCTTCTATTTCTGATAGGAGTTCTGTGGACAGATGACTGATTTGTTTTTCTTTTGTCTTCCAGCTCTGGCCACATATGAAACCACTGTCCTGCAGATGAGCCGTCAGTGGGGGCTTCCACGTCGCTGTCGCAGACCCAGATAGTTCCTGGCGGCAGCGGCATCGCCCCCATCTCCCCATTATGCCCAACAGCAATCGGGCGGGGAGCCTGAAGGACCCCGAAATTGCGGAGCTCTTCTTCAAGGAGGACCCGGAGAAGCTCTTCACAGATCTACGTGAGATCGGACATGGCAGCTTTGGTGCTGTATATTTTGTGAGTATTTGACAACACAGGATTCAGACTTATGATGTAAAAGTTGCATCTTTTGGATGTCCTAAATTAGTAAGAAAAAAAGAATAAAGTAAGGAAGATCATGACCAATGTTTTTATCATTCAGGCACAGGATGCACGGACAAATGAGGTGGTTGCCATCAAGAAGATGTCTTACAGTGGGAAGCAGTCCACTGAGGTATGTCGATAGCTTTCACTGACATATGCCGTGTGGACAGACTCTGAATGTTGTTTTCCTTGTGTCTGCAGTCTTTCTGATTCTCCCTGTTTTCACAGAAATGGCAAGACATAATCAAAGAGGTCAAATTCCTGCAGCGAATACAACATCCAAACAGCATAGAGTACAAAGGATGTTACCTGCGAGAGCACACCGCCTGGGTAAGTCCCACATGATGGTAATTTATTTACTGATAAAGTGCAAAATAACACAAACGTCTCTTTGTTTCCTTGCAGCTTGTAATGGAGTATTGTCTTGGTTCCGCTTCAGATTTGTTAGAAGGTGAGTTATTAAAAACTTCAAACTTCTTGCAAGTTAATCCCTCATGTTTAACTTGACATCAATCTTGCTGCATCTCCCCCAGTTCACAAAAAACCTCTGCAAGAAGTTGAAATCGCTGCAATTACCCATGGTGCTCTTCAAGGCCTGGCTTATCTTCACTCCCACAACATGATTCACCGGTGAGTATTTCAGTTGCTGAGCAGCATGCAGCTGGCCGAGCTGCGTTGCCCTCAGGCGTTCGCTCCTCTGCGTGGCGCTGTAATCATCCCCTCTTACCTGTCTGACAGAGATATCAAGGCCGGAAACGTCTTGCTGACGGAGCCAGGGCAGGTGAAACTGGCAGATTTTGGCTCTGCGTCCATTGCCTGTCCTGCAAACTCCTTTGTTGGGACTCCATATTGGTACGTCACAAACACTTACGTACAACGCGCTGCGCTCTTCTCGGTGTGTCACGACTTACACGTGTTTCTCTTTTCAGGATGGCCCCAGAAGTCATTTTAGCCATGGATGAGGGTCAGTACGATGGGAAGGTGGACATTTGGTCGTTGGGAATCACCTGCATTGAATTAGGTTGGTTTTTATTTCACCTGGCTTCAGTCAACCTGACACTGGTTGTATTTCTTCCACCCACATAATGTTTTGCATACTTCTATAAACCTCCGTGAACCTGCATTGCCTTTGCTCATTCGGCCCTTCAGTATTTCTATTTTGTAACACCACATGTGTCTTGTTTTATAGCCGAGAGGAAACCTCCACTGTTCAACATGAATGCAATGAGTGCCTTATACCACATAGCACAGAACGAGAGCCCCACGCTTCAGTCCAGTGAATGGTGAGGGCACAGTTCCACTCAAAAGACCCAACGTTTGCTTTTTGTTTTTCGTTCAGAGTTAATTGAAAAGCTCTTTCATCTGTCGTCTCCAGGACGGATTATTTTCGAAACTTTGTTGATTCTTGCCTTCAGAAAATGCCCCAAGATCGCCCCACCTCTGAAGAGCTCTTAAAGGTAAAGTTTTCTTTTCTAGTGGAGTGTCACAGCTTGGTCAGATTCCCGAAATGTAATGCTTAAGGAAATTTCTGTGCTTCTCCTCCAGCATGCGTTTGTCCAACGTGAGCGGCCGGAATCTGTTCTAATCGACCTGATAAATCGGACTAAAGATGCAGTGAGGGAGCTGGACAATCTGCAGTATCGTAAGATGAAGAAGATCTTGTTTCAGGAAGCTCACAATGGCCCGACGACCGAGGCACAAGATGAAGAGGAGGTCTGTTGTGTGGCTTGTTTTTCACCATTCCCCCTGCCCCTGTCCGTCTCGCTGTGTGTTGTAAAACGGTGTTGCTGTCTGCTGTGTGTGTTATTTTTAGGAGGCAGATCACAACGTGGGCAGGACGGGGACGGTGAACAGTGTGGGGAGCAATCAGTCCATCCCCAGTATGTCAATCAGTGCCAGTTCCCAGAGCAGCTCTGTCAATAGTCTAACAGATGCTGGCGATGACAAGAGCGAGGTGGACATAGAGGGAGACCACACGGTGATGTCCAACAGCTCCGTCATACATCTCAAGCCAGTAAGACGCTCAATCAGCAGCATTCTGGAGTAGAGTTTCAATATTATTTGAATTTCCTTTGAGTCCAGCAAGAGAAGCTTGTGTGTCCCTCCTCCACTTACTGTACGATCTGCTGCTGACGTCTAACCGTGTGTCTTTTAGGAGGAGGAGACGGGTCACGTGGAGTCTGAGCCAAACAACCGGCCACCTGAGCCACAGCCCACTCCCGCACACGCTCCACGGCCCAAACGGAACCGCGAACACTTCGCCACCATACGCACAGCTTCAGTGGTACGAATACTGCTGACATATCGGTCGACCAGAGGAAAACTGCATTCCAGATCTGATTTACAATTTTCAGGAGCTAAAAGCACCAAATGTGCACATTTCATACACGTTTCTATTGAATCAGGATTTATTTTGACCATGAAGTACCAGACATTTGACTTTGATAAAGGGAGAGCAGGAGGGATGTGAAAACAACTTTCTGGACAACTATTTTGGAACATTTAAGCAAAAAAAAAAATTAAAATGTTTTCCTATTTCATGGAGTTGTTAAAAAGTTTTTGTGATACCTTTTCGCTCAGATGATTAAATTATTTTTCCTATAAAATCTGAAAATTTTTTTTTACATTATCAAATATTCATCAAGTTACAGAGTTGCCTAAAAATTGGTTATCTTTTCCAAAAAAAAAACTTGTGTGCAGCCGGTGTGAAATAAATCTTTGTGGTTTGCCAGCTCACTCGCCAGATTAAAGAGCACGAGCAGGACTCGGAGCTACGGGAGCAGATCCTGGGCTACAAGCGGATGAGGCGGCAGCACCAGAAACAGCTGATGGCTCTGGAGAACAAGCTGAAGGCTGAGATGGACGAGCACAGACTCCGTCTGGACAAGGAGCTGGAGAACCAGAGGAACAGCTTCACCCAGGAGATGGAGAAACTCGTCAAGAAGCACCAGGCGTCCATGGAGAAAGACGTATGTTGACAGCCCGCACAAAACAATTACTGCTCACTGTTCCATAACGCCGCAACAGCAAACATCGGCGTTTTAATTCAGTCATGCTTTATATTGAGGAACATCACACTGCAGTGTAGAAATCTGTAGAAAGTTTTAATGCAACTTCTTGTCTTTTCAAACACTTATTCCATAAGCATGACGGTGGCGATGTGTTTCTCGATCAGGCGAAAACTTTCAGCAATGATGAGAAGAAGTTCCAGCAGCACATCCAGAGTCAGCAGAAAAAAGAGCTGAACAGCTTCTTGGAGTCCCAGAAACGGGAATACAAGCTTCGCAAGGAGCAGCTCAAAGAGGTACGAGTCCTACTTTCCAAGTGCCAATTCCTGCTTATCTGAACTGAACTGGCAGACGCGAGTCAGCGGGGTGACTTTAGCTTGCGTAGTGACGTGCGATCATTTCTTTTCTGTTCAGGAGCTGAATGAAAACCAGTCAACCCCAAAGAAAGAGAAGCAAGAGTGGCTGTCCAAGCAGAAGGAGAACTTCCAGCACTTCCAAGCAGAGGAGGAGGCCAACCTGCAGCGCAGACAGAGGCAGTACCTGGAGCTGGAGTGCCGCCGGTTCAAACGGAGGATTCTAATCGCTCGTCACAACATTGAGCAGGACCTAGTACGAGAGGTCAGTCCTCGCTCTTCCTGACCGCTCAGCCTCAGTGGTTTAACACAGAAAGGGTCATTTAACCAGCTGTAATTACCTCATTATGCACTAACTCTTCTCTGTGCGAGCAGGAGCTAAACAAGCGTCAAACCCAGAAGGACCTGGAGCGCGCCATGCTTCTGCGGCACCACGAGTCCATGCAGGAGCTGGAGTTCCGCCAGCTCAGCACCATCCAGAAGACCCGGGCCGAGCTGACCCGTCTGCAGCACCAGACGGAGCTGACCAACCAGCAGGAGTACAACAAGAGGAGGGAGAGGGAGCTCAGGCGCAAGCATGTGATGGAGGTCCGCCAGCAGCCCAAGAGCCTCAAGGTGGGACTGTGTGTGGGTGTGTGGGTGTGTGTGTGTGTGTGTGTACAGTGGAAAGCTCTTTGAGATTACAAAATGACAGTTCAACCTGAAGAAGAAACCCTCAGTAGAGAATTGAAAGTCCATCTCTGAAGAAGCCTGCTTGACGCGATGTCTGTTCTCCACCACACAGTCCAAAGAGCTGCAGATCAAGAAGCAGTTCCAGGACACGTGTAAGATCCAGACCCGGCAGTATAAAGCCCTGAGGAACCACCTGCTGGAGACCACGCCCAAGTCGGAGCACAAGGCTGTTCTGAAGCGGCTGAAGCAGGAGCAGCACCGCAAACTCGCCATCTTGGCAGAGCAGTATGACCACTCCATCAATGAGATGCTTTCCACCCAGGCGGTGAGTCTGGTAATGCCAAACATTTCTGATCCTAATTGCGAAGAAATACGATTTAAGCGCGAAGCCAGTATTATATTTACCAACCGCCGAAGTCGGTCGTGTTGCATTTCCTCCCTGGATCCTGATACTGATCGTCTCTCTTTCTCAGCTGCGTCTGGACGAGACTCAGGAGTCTCAGTGCCAAAGCCTGCGAATGCAGCTTCAGCAGGAGCTGGAGCTGCTCAACGCCTACCAGAGCAAGATCAAGATGCAGACCGACTCCCAGCATGAGCGAGAGAGCAAGGACCTGGAGCAGAGGGTGTCCATCCGCAGGGCCCTGCTGGAGCAGAAGGTGCAGCCTCCGCTGAACATTCCTTCTGCTGGTTCAGTGTGAAGTGGAGAACTTTCTCTTATTCTAAGCTTAATCCCCTGCCTCTCCCATAATCCCTTTTGTTTTTCCTTTATTCTGTAGATCGAGGAAGAGCTGCTGTCCCTGCAGAACGAACGCATGGAACGAATCCGGAGCCTCCTGGAACGCCAGGCCCGAGAGGTGGAGGCCTTTGACTCGGAGAGCATGCGCCTGGGCTTCAGCAACATGGTGCTATCGAACATCTCCCCCGAGGGCCTCAACAAGAGCTTCCCCGGCGCCCCCGGAGGCTGGAGCCACCACCTGCAGCAGCACCCGCCCGGGAGCTCGCTGCACGGGGGCTCGCTGCACTGGGGCGTCGGCGGCGGCGGCAGCAGCGGAGGGCCCGGTCCCCAGGGCGGCCATCACCACTATCACTCCAGCCCGGGAGGAGCAGCCATGCAGCAAGGCTGGGGGCCGGGCGTGCAGGGGGGAGGGGCCCCGTCGCCGTGGGGCCACCCGTCGGCCGCCGCCCTGGCCTCCCGCGGCGGCGCGGGGATGCAGAACAGCCCCCAGGCCATGGGCAGGACACCCCCGGGAGGCCGCAGCGAGCAGGGCATGAGCAGGAGCACCAGCGTCACGTCTCAGATTTCCAACGGGTCACACCTCTCCTACACATAGAGCCCCGGCGATGCCGGCGCCGCCGCTCTGCCTCGCTCTGTGACACTACCCCAGCATCCCCCCCCCCTTCCCTGTACAGACATGGATGTGTGATAAAGTAAATGTTGCTCAGGTCAAAAGGGCTGGGAAAGGCACAGCCCGTCCTCACGGCAGTTTATCGGCACACATGCAGACCCTTAGTTGCGTTACGTAAGCAGTTCGAGTGTCAAAATGTTACTCCCTTTTGTTTCGTTTAGTTTTTATTCACGGCGCTCTCGATGTAAAACACGTTCGTACTCTTCACAGCCATTGCTCTCATTTTGCACATGAAACACTGTTTTAAAAAAAGCCTTTAATGTGTATGAACTAAATGTGGAGTCAAAGAATCACAGTAGAGTGAGTTATTCAGGACCCCCCCCCCCTCCTCCAGAAGACGCTGGGCTGTGGTGAATCCAGCCTGCTGTAATGGTCATTCTGATCAATTAGAAGCCTCTTTTTTATTTCACCTTATTTCCTGGTCATCAACCAAAACAAGACAGAACAAATCCAGAGCCAAATAAATGTTACCAGTTTTAGGAGTAAGCTACAACACAACTTCAGTGCCTTTTTAACTCACGAGGTCAAACCTTCGTCATTCTCTCCTCATCGTCGTTCTCCGATCAGCTGGACTTGGCTCCAGCATCCTGTGTCAAATAGAGAGAGATCATAGCCACAACGTATGAAGTGAAGCTTGTTTGAGTCTTAAAAACGTTGATTTATGTACTTGCGTGTACATATCGCTGACTTGATGTCTTTAGGCGGTACTCGAAGATAAATAGACTTATTGGCCTTTAAAAACAATCCTATATTCAATCTCTTTCTTTTATTAGTGCCTTTTTTTCAAACTGCTGCCTTTTTCAAAGCACTTTATTCAGCGAAACGTGTGTAAAAAGAATATCTGACTTCACGAAGCACCTCTTGGATGAATGTTTCATCGGTACGGATGTGGTTTAGTGGAGGAGTCGAACTTGACTGCTGTGATTTTATTATTTCAACAGCGATCTCCCAAGTAGGGGTTTGGTTTCCGAGCGATATGCAAAGGATGGCGTTTTGAAAGCAGAACGCTGCAGGAGAGTTGGTTCTGTGCAGGCAAGTAATGTAAGCTAATTGTCATGACCATGACAGCAGGCTCGGCACTACTCGGTGTAAGAAACACACACACACACACACACACACACAGATTCAAAATGCTTTTTTCCAGATCAGCAACGAGAAACATTTAAAAAGGTGCTACTCTTCAAAAAAATTCAACCATCTCATCGTAACAGGAGTGACTGAACGAGGCACAGAAAATGAGTCCGTGCAAAAAGAAAACCAAAACAGCCAAATCAGACAAATTGTGGCACGAAGCACTTGCTTATTCCTCTGAGACCTCCAGCAGTTCCTCTCCCAGTCATGTTTAACTTCTCCCTGCTCTCCAGCTTGTGGTTGATGTAAAAAAAAGAAAAGGAAAGAAAAAAGTTTCACTTCTCAAAGACTTGACGGAGACTTTCCATCCAGAGAATTCCGAGGCCTTTCAGGAGAATCCTCCAGAGATCACGACATGCGCTCTCAGACCGTGGAGTTGAATGTTACATGTGTATTTTTTTATGGAAGAGAAAAGTTCTTTACACCTTCACTTTCAGGAAATACAGTCTACAAGCAAATTCCTTAACTACACACTGACACAAGCAGAGTGTGTGTGTGTGAACAGGTTGTTTGAGGTGTGTGTCTCGCTGTCATCTCCTCTGAACGCCACTGTAGGATTAGCCATCCTGAAGCGTCGCCTCAGCAGAACTCACACCTTTCTTCTCATTCCTCTGGTTCAGAGCCAATTCCATCACTTCCGAGGACACAAAAATCAATGCTGGGATTTTTTTTTTTTTTTTTTTTTTTTTTATCATCTAGGCAGGAATTTAATTCCCCTGTGTGAGTGTGTGTGTGTGTGTGCGAGAGAGAGAGTGAGTATCCTGCTTCGAAGGTAAACATTTTATCAAAGTAAGTTTGTTTTGTTTCCACTATTTTTTTTTTAATGCCAACTGATTACTTCAAGCTACTGTAACACATCAGAGTATATTTTTCTGATTTATTCATATTTGGTTAAGAAGATGACAGCGTATTTATCATTTTTGGATTCTGTGAGGAAGTCAAACGCCACATGAAAGCCGGGCCACTCGGACCTCACATGAATGACGATTTTTAACTTTTCTACGTTCTGTTCTCGTTGAGGGAATCTGGTTCTTGTTGTCGGTCATAGCGAATCTCCACCAAGCTAGATTTTATTTTCTGTTTTAATAACTTTTGTTTTCCACGTCAGATTTGTGTCCTACTGACTGAATGCATGTGGGACACAGAAGCAGAACGGGCAACAGGAAATCCTTTCTATGGTCAAACACTGTGCCATACCGGAGTTGCCAAGCCGCCCAGATGGTTTTACTCACCTGTCATCGGGCTGACCACAAGAAATGTATGAAACTTCTAATCAAATGAGTTCTGGTGGAGTGGCCAAAGAGGAGGAAGGAGGAAAAAAATACAAATAACAGAAAAACATGGCGGGGACGGTGGGCAAATGATGAGAAAATGTTGCATTTCTTTGAAGATGTCAGTATTGTTTGGCACATTACCACTACAACTCATAACCTGTATTAAAATGTATAGATGGTGGAACATGTTATATAGAGAGATTATGAAGATGCTAAAGAGAAGATGGTAAAGTACTAAAAGTGGATTTACATTGTGTAAAGAGATGGATGAAAGAATAAAGAATAGGATCAAATTTGCTCTATTGTTTGTATTGTATTTACCATTGTGTTGGCAGAGGGATATTGAACAGAAATCAGCTGTAATAAAGTAATTTTAGTATAAATACTTTTGTGTCACTCCTTTTATTGTTTTAAAGACTGAAGAGGGGCAGCCAGCTAATCTGACAGGTATTGGAGATACTTTACCAATAACTAAAACCAGTACAGGATTGCATAGTGGGAGACCAGACCGTCTATCAAAGTCTAACTTACACCTCTCTAAGAGGGGCGTGAAATTTTTGCAGAAAAGACAATTAATCGAATCTGTAATATGCACCCCCAAATATTTAAAACCATCTGTAGCATATTTGAAAGGGAAAAAGGATGGTGGAATATTTTTAGCCAGAGAATTAATAGGAAGACGCTCACTTTTGTGGAGGTTAAGTTTATAGCCTGAGTACAGCCCAAATTTGTCGAATACCTAGAACTACAGGGAGGGAGGCAGCTGGGTTAGACATACTGTAAATAACAGGAGGTCATCAGCATAATTACAGAGTACTTTGGTAAATATATGTACTTGTGGTGTCTGCTGGGAGAGGATTTTGCCTCACATTAGAAGGGGCGGGATTTAGTCACGTGGGGAGGTATGACACACTGATGGTGGGGGTTAAAAGGGCGGAAGCGGTTTGTCAGGGGTGTGTGTGTGGATAACAAACCCCACTCGACTCTATTCCTGTGTTTGTCTCCTCTTTGTGCGATCCCCACATACATCATATACCTGATAGCTATTGGTCAGACCAAGGATTCAGCCCTCAGTCCTGTGTGTATAAAACATGAGTAAAACATCTGGAAGTGTTGTGTCTAGATTCAGGGTTGTGAAGCTGGGATGTTGGGTGATTCAGGTTGAACCAACGGCACAGATGAGTCCTTGTATTTCATGTATGTCCACACACACACACACACACAGTTGTAGGTCCCCTCCCCCCTTTTTCAAAACAAACTGACGGCCTTGCTGACAACAGTGCATAAGAACGAGAGTTACGAATGTAACTACGGTTCTATGAATCCCTACTGACCGCCTATGAAATAGAACTTGAGGTGTCGGGCTTAATAGGTTCAGACTCCTTTTCCATCATGTGAACATGCAAACTGCACTTCCATTTCATCCCTACTGACTGCCAGGCGGTGCATAAAGCACTGAATGATCATCCTTTCGCATACGCAGGTCGAGAATTAAATGACAACAAAGTCACATGTGACCTCCCGGTGGCTGACATGAGTCTATATAGTCACGTCACACCGGAAGCTCAGTCCCTTTAAACCTTCTCGCGCGCAGGTTGGTTGGATCTGGTGGTGAGCATTTTGAGCTTAACTCCACTTACAGTTGATGTGCTGTTTGTGACTGGTAGCCCTGTGACTGGGTGAGTCAGAGCTGCGAGCTTGCTCGCCCTCTAAGGGCTGCACAAGCAGCACTCCATCTCCTTTTTTTTTTTCTTTCCCGTGAAAGCCGTGTATCGTTTATCGCCGTGTCTCTTAGACGGTTGTTTTCTGTTGTGACGGCCCACCGTGTGGTGCACGCCGCTCGGGTTGATTGCCTGGGCGGCTTAATTGTTAATTTGTTAATTAGGGGGCATAACTTCGCCCAGTTGTTATTGAAGACGGCTGTCTGTCAGCTCATGTGTCTGTCTGAGTGTGATTCATACACTGCCTCTTCAGCTGTTTAAAGAAAGGAAGATAATAGTAATAATTAATTTAAAAAAAAACAGCAGGATTGTTTTCCCTCATTGTGAGCCTGTTGCAAATCGCAAGTGGCGTTCTCTGCTCGACCCGGTTTGTGACCCCGCGCTCGGACATTCAGGAGTCACTAGTGGCGTTCTCTGTTCGACCTGACTCTGTAGTTGCTTGTCTGAACACTGAGTTTCTTAGTGAGTAAGACAGCTGAGGGTTTTTTGACGCCATGTTGGAGCAGCTGTGTTGCAGACTCTGCTTGGCAGCACTCCAACCTGAGGATGGCCATGATTTGTGTCCCCCCTGCCTGGGTGTGGACCACCTATGGGAGGCCCTCCATGGCACGCACTGCCCGAATTGCTTAATTATGCCGCATTCCGTGAAGGTTGCGCGCTTGGCTGAGTTTGAGGGTTGCCCGGAGGGGGATCCCACGTCTATGGTGTTGCCTGCCGGACAGTCACGGACACGGAAGCACTCTTCTTCGGAGGCACTAGCGCGTACGAGGAAGAGGCGCAGGAAGGAGGACCCCAGGGACGGGTTGTCTGGTAAAGTGGAGAACCTGTCATCGGAATTGGCTCAGATGAAGGCGATACTTCTGAACCTTTAGGAAGACACAGGACGCCATGCGGCGGTTCAGCAGGAACACGATTTGGCATCGCACGAGGACGTGATCTTGGTGGCGGCGTCGGACACTCAATTTAGGAGTGATTTCGATGAGCTGAGCTCCCAGGTTTCTGAGTCCGGGTCCTACACCTCTGCAGGCTCCCGGAACACTGGAGATGAGTCTATGGCTGTGGCTATTCGGACAGCTCTCACCCGCCTGCAGTTGGATGTCCCCACGTCAAACCAAGTCCGCTCCAGCGCATTCTTCCGACGCCAGACAGCAGCTGAGCCCTTTGTGGTCCCGCCATCAGAGGAATACGTTAAGGAGCTGCATGCATGTTGGACAGATAACAAGGCATTTTCCAGGCCCACCACGGATGGGCGGGCCTTAGCAGCGATGCAGGATGCCGATAAGTTTGGCCTGGGACGCATGCCGGCTGTGGAACCAGCTATCGCGTCCCTCATTGTGCATCTGGTGGAGACGCTACGAACGAACGCCAGGTGCCCGCAACCGCAGTGTAGGATCACAGACGATCTACTCTGTAAAGCCTATGACACCGGTACGCGCATGGGCCGCATTGGTTAACTACCTCTCCCACCTCCTGCTGGGTCTGTCGTCAACATTGGAGGAGGTTTCTGTCGACCCACCTAAGCAGGGCCTAATGGACGCGTCCCTACAAGCTTTCGCCCTAATGTCAAGGGAGCTTGGTCACCTGATGTCTACGCTCGTACAGACTTGACGCCAGGTTTGGTTGGCACAGTCACCACTTTCAGAGTCCAGTCGGGGGACGCTGCGGAGCGTGCCGGTGGTTCCTGGGGAATTATTTGGGTCCACAGCACTGGAGGCCCTGGAGCGCACCGCGCAGGCAAACCGTACTCGGCAGCAATTGGTGGGACTCCAGAGACATCCCCCTCCTCGGGTGGGTCCAAGGTCTGCCTCATCATCTTCTCGGAGGTACTCTGCTGGGCCATCGCACCCTCTTCCGGAAACTCGCCACCAGGATTACAGAACGGTTCTGGAACGGAGGCCACAGCCTGGGTCTCTACCCCCCCGCTCATCACGGATGGGGCAGCCACACCAGCGCCCCCCCAAGCCCTCCAGACGGCAGGGGGCACAGATGAGACTCCACGGCCGGCAGTCGTTTTTTTTTTTACCCCGGGTCAACTCAGACACTGGGCTACCCACACTCCAGATGCTTGGGTGCTGGCCACACTGTCCCGGGGTTATCGCATTCAGTTCTGCCGCCGGCCTCCCATTCATGGCCGGGTCACAATGACTGCAATCCACGACCGGGCCAGGGCACGAGCACTGTCTGAGGAAATTCACACCTTGCTGGCCAAAGGTGCTGTGGTTCCTGTCGATCCCCTGTGGGACCCGGGGGGTATTTCCTCATACCGAAGAAGACAGGCGACTGGCCCCGCTCTGCATCTTCGGGGTCTAAACTAATTTTTTAAATGTATTCCATTCAAGATGCTGCGCATCCCTCAGGTTCCCTACACAATATCGCCAGGGGACTGGTTCACAGTGATCTATTTGAGGGACGCTTACGTTCATGTCCCTGTTGTGCCGTCACACTGGCGGTTCCTTCGGTTTGCATTTCAAGGGCAGCACTATCAGTTCAGGGTCCTCCCATTCGGGCTTTCCCTGTCTCCTCGGGTGTTTTCCAGGTGCGTGGCTGCAGCTCTGTCCCCCCTGCAGACTCGGGGCTTGATGATCTTGCCCTACCTGGACGATTGGCTAATCTGTGCCTCGTCTTGCGAGGACGCCGTTCGGGACACGCAGGCGGTGCTCGATCACACTGCTGCTCTCGGCTTGCGTGTCAACATGGCCAAGAGCAACCTGGTCCCCACACAGGTGACCACTTTTCTGGGGATGGTCCTGAATTCTCGGACTATGATGGCATGCCCCTCACCTCGGCGGGTTCAGGACATTTTGGAAATGCTCCCACACTTCCGGCGCGGCAGAGCCCCGCCGGATGTTCTCTACCTCTGTCTTCTCGGCAAACTGGTGGCGGCGTCTGCAGTCATTCCCCTGGGTCCTCTATCTCTTCGTCCACTTCAGATGTGGCTGAACAGTCTACACCTGAGCCCTGAGCGACACAGCCACAGGCGCAGGCGCCTACGCGTGTCGACTCAGTGCCTGACGTCTCTCTCGCAGTGGCGGGAGAGGCGCTTCATCACACAAGGGGTTCCTATGGGTTCCCTACAAGGCTGTCGGGAGATCGTTCATACGGATGCGTTTCTCCGGGGTTGGGGAGCAACATGGCAGGGGCGCATGGTGCAGGGGACATGGTTGCCATGGCAACAGGGGCAGCACATTAATATCCTCGAATTGAGGGCTGTGCTTTTGGCACTGCAGCAGTTTCTCCCGCATCTGCGGGGCCGACATGTGCTGGTCAGGATCGATAACACCAGCGTGGTTTTTCACATCAACCACCAGAGGGGCACTCGGTCCGTGGCTTTGACAAGGCTGGCCACTCAAATCCTGACTTGGGCGGCTCCAGCCTGAGAGCACTGCACATTCCGGGAGTGTTGAACACATCAGCGGATTTCCTGTCCCGGGAATCACTGCTGCCAGGGGAGTGGCGCCTTCACCCAGAGGTCGTGGACCGGGTCTGGCAGGCCTTCGGCAGGGCAGAGGTAGACCTGTTCTTGTCCAGGGAGTCCACCCACTGTCCCCGCTGGTTCAGTATAACGGACGACGCGGATTCTCTGGGCATGGATGCGCTGGCGCACAACTGGCCCCAAACGCTGCTATACGCCTTCCCACCTTTTCCCTTGATATTTCCTTTAATATTCAGGGTCTCTCAAGAGGGGCATCGACTGATCCTGATAGCCCCATTTTTGGCCGGCGAGGATCTGGTTTCCTCTGCTGCGCAGGCTCTGCTGCAGCTCGCCGAGGCGCCTGCCATCCAGGAGGGATCTTTTGTCCCAGTTCGGGGGGAGGATCCTGCACCCCATTCCAGACCGCCTCCAGCTATGGGTGTGGCTGCTGGAGGGCCGGGGGTCTCATTCTCAGAGTTCAGTGGAGACATAGGCCACACCATCGCCAATGCCCGGGCTCCATCCACACGACAGCTGTATGCCAGCAGGTGGAGGTTCTTCGACAGGTGGTGTCAGGACAGAGGTCTGGATGCGGTTCAATGCCCGGTGCCATCCATATTGGAGTTCTTGCAGGAGCTGTTCAAATTGGGTTGCTCGCCATCTACACTTAAGGTGTATACGGCTGCGATTTCCTGCTGGCACCAGGGTTTTAATGGCCGTTCTGTTGGCGGTGACAGGACGGTCTCATCTTTTTTAAAGGGTGCTCGTTGTCTCCGCCCCCTAAGTCAACAAGGGTGCCGACGTGGGACCTGTCTTTGGTGCTCGAGTCCCTGCGGGCCCCGCCATTCGAGCCCCTGGATCAAGCAGGGTTGAAATGGCTGTCGCTGAAGACTGCGTTCCTCTTAGCGATGGCCTTGGGTAGACAAGTGGGGGAACTGCAGGCGCTGTCGGTGACACGGGCTGCAGGTGGAATGCCGATGGCTCTGGGGTGACACTCTGGCCTGACGCCTCTTTCCTCCCCAAGGTGCTTGGTTCTACAACTGTTATGCGCCCCCTCCCACTGGCGCGTTTCGGGTCTCTGGCTTCAAACGAACTGCTGTGTCCAGTTCAGGCACTTGAAATGTACATACGGGCTACGATGGGTGTCCGTAAGTCCGAAAGGCTGTTTATCTGCCACACCAGGCCTCGCATGGGCCAGGCCCTGTCAAAACAACGACTTGCCCACTGGGTTGTGGATACTATCAAACAGGGATATCTCTCCCGGGGTCATTCACCACCGGACGGGGTGCGGTGCCATTCGACCAGGGGTCTGACCACCTCCTGGGCCGCAATGGCCAGCGTTCCTTTGGACATTAATTTTGAAGCGGCCTCATGGACATCAGCGTCAACGTTCACACGGTTCTACAGGGTGAATGTGGCAGCGTCCCACCCCCTTGACGGGTTTCTCCGACAGCACTCATCAACGCTGTGAGGTGAGCGTGGGTTGGTGGTCACTGTTGTTCTGCGATTCCTCGTGACTTTGCTGGTATATGTCATCCAGTGCTTGATGCACCGCCTCTGGCCGTCATCCGGGATTCATAGAACCGTAGTTACCTACGTAACTTTTGTTTTCAAAGACACATTCTCCAACATTTGTTTTTTTAATTTTTTTTTAATTTTTTTTTTCACATTTTCATAATGAAGATATCAGTAAATTAATCAATATTTACAGAGGGGGGCTGCTGCTTGGGGCTGAGGGGGGCTGCTGCTGGGGGCCTGAGGGAGGCTCCTGCTGGAGGCTGAGTGGGGCTGCTGCTGGGGGCCTGAGGGGCCTGAGGGGGGCTGCTGCTGGGGGCCTGAGGGGCCTGAGGTGAGCTGCTGATGGGGTCCTGAGGCGGGCCTGAGGTGGGCTGCTGCTGGGGGCCTGAGGGGGGCCTGAGGAGGGCTGCTGCTGAGGGCCTGAGGGGGGCCTGAGGAGGGCCTGACTTGGGCTGCTGCTGGGGGCCTGAGGAGGGCCTGAGGAGGGCTGCTGCTGGGGGCCTAAGGGGGGCCTGAGGAGGGCCTGACTTGGGCTGCTGCTGGGGGCCTGAGGAGGGCCTGAGGAGGGCTGCTGCTGGGGGCCTGAGAGGGGGCCTGAGGAGGGCTGCTGCTGGTGGCGTAAGGGGGGCCTGAGGTGGGCTGCTGCTGGTGGCCTGAAGGGGAATGAGGAGGGCTGCTGCTGGGGGCCTGAGGGGCCTGAGGAGGGCTGCTGCTGGGGGCGTAAGGGGGGCCTGAGAGGGGCCTGAGGAGGGCTGCTGCTGGGGGCCTGAGAGGGGCCTGAATTGGGCTGCTGCTGGGGGCCTGAGGAGGGCCTGAGGAGGGGTGCTGCTGGGGGCCTGTGGAGGGCCTGAGGTGGGCTGCTGCTGGGGGCCTGAGGGGGGCCTGAGGAGGGCCTGACTTGTTCTGCTGCTGGGGGCCTGAGGAGGGCCTGAGGAGGGCTGCTGCTGGTGGCCTGAGAGGGGGCCTGAGGAGGGCTGCTGCTGTTGGCCTGAGGGGAGCCTGAGGTGGGCTGCTGCTGGGGGCCTGAGAGGGGCCTGAGGGGGGCCTGAGGTGGGCTGCTGCTGGTGGCCTGAGGAGGGCCTGAGGAGGGCTGCTGCTGGTGGCCTGAGGGGGGCCTGAGTAGGGCCTGAGGTGGGCTGCTGTTGGTGGCCTGAGGGGGGCTTGAAGGTTGGCTGCTGCTGGGGTCCTGAGGGGCCTGAGGGGGGCTGCTGCTGGGGGCCTGTGGAGGGCCTGAGGTGGGCTGCTGCTGGGGGCCTGAGGGGGGCCTGAGGAGGGCTTGACTTGTTCTGCTGCTGGGGGCCTGAGGAGGGCTGCTGCTGGTGGCCTGAGAGGGGGCCTGAGGAGGGCTGCTGCTGTTGGCCTGAGGGGGCCTGAGAAGGGCTGCTGCTGGGGGCCTGAGGAGGGCCTGAGGAGGGCTGCTGCTGGTGGCCTGAGAGGGGGCCTGAGGAGGGCTGCTGCTGTTGGCCTGAGGGGGCCTGAGAAGGGCTGCTGCTGGGGGCCTGAGGGGCTTGAGGAGGGCTGCTGCTGGGGGCCTAAGGGGGGCCTGAGAGGGGCCTGAGGAGGGCTGCTGCTGGGGGCCTGAAGTGGGCTGCTGCTGGGGGCCTGAGAAGGGCCTGAGGAGGGGTGCTGCTGGGGGCCTGAAGAGGGCCTGAGGGGGGCTGCTGCTAGTGGCCTGAGGGGGTCCTGAGGTGGGCTGCTGCTGGGGGCCTGAGGTGGCCCTGAGGAGGGCTGCTGCTGGGGGCCTGAGGGGGGGCTGAGGAGGGCTGCTGCTGGTGGCCTGAGGGGGGCCTGAGAGGGGCCTGAGGTGGGCTGCTGCTGGTGGCCTGAGGGGGGCCTGAGGTGGGCTGCTGAAGGTGGCCTGAGGGGGGCCTGAGGTAGGCTGCTGCTGGGGGCCTGAGGGGGGCCTGAGAGGGGCCTGAGGTGGGCTGCTGCTGGGGGCCTGAGGGGGGCCTGAGGTGGGCTGCTGCTGGGGTCCTGAGGGGGGTCTGAGGGGGTCCTGAGGAGGGCTGCTATTGCGGGCCTGAGAGGGGCCTGAGGTGGGCTGCTGCTGGGGTCCTGAGGGGGGTCTGAGGGGGTCCTGAGGAGGGCTGCTATTGCGGGCCTGAGGGCGGCCTGAGAGGGGCCTGAGGTGGGCTGCTGCTGGTGGCCTGAGGGGAGCCTGAGGTGGGCTGCTGCTGGGGGCCTGAGAGGGGCCTGAGGGGGGCCTGAGTAGGGCCTGAGGCGGGCTGCTGCTCGGGGCCGGAGGGGGGCCTGGGGAGGGCTGCTGCTGGTGGCCTGAGGGGGGCCTGAGGAGGGCTGCTGCTAGGGGCCTGAGGAGGGCCTGAGGAGGGCTGCTGCTGGGGGCCTGAGATCGGCCTGAGGAGGGCCTGAGGTGGTTTGCTGCTGGGGGCTTGAGGAGGGCCTGAGGAGGGCTGCTGCTGGGGGCCTGAGGGGCCTGAGGGGGGCTGCTGCTGGGGGCCTAAGGGGGGCCCGAGGAGGGCTGCTGCTGGGGGCCTGAGGGGCGCCTGAGAGGGGCCTGCTGGAGGGCTGCTTGGGGCTAGAGGGGGGCCAGAGGGGGGCCTGAGGAGGGCTGCTGCTGGGGGCCTGAGGGGGGCTGCTGCTGGGGGCCTGAGGAGGGCCTGAGGTGGGCTGCTGCTGGGGGCCTGAGGGGCGCCTGAGGAGGGCCTGAGGTGGGCTGCTGCTGGGGGCCTGAGGGGGGCCTGAGGTGGACTGCTGCTGGGGGCCTGAGGAGGGCTGCTGCTGGGGTCCTGAGGGGGGCCTGAGGAGGGCTGCTGCTGGGAGCCTGAGAGGGGCCTGAGGTGGGCCTGAGGAGGGCTGCTGCTGGGGTCCTGAGGGGGGCCTGAGGAGGGCTGCTGCTGGGGGCCTGAGAGGGGCCTGAGGTGGGCTGCTGCTGGGGCCCTGAGGGGGGCCTGAGGAGGGCTGCTGCTGGGGGCCTGAGAGGGGCCTGAGGTGGGCTTCTGCTGGGGGCCTGAGGGGGGCCTGAGGAGGGCTGCTGCTGGAGGCCTGAGGAGGGCTGCTGCTGGGGGCCTAAGGGGGGCTGCTGCTCGGGGCCGGAGGGGGGCCTGGGGAGGGCTGCTGCTGGTGGCCTGAGGAGGGCTGCTGCTGGGGGCCTGAGAGGGGCCTGAGGTGGGCTTCTGCTGGGGGCCTGAGGGGGGCCTGAGGAGGGCTGCTGCTGGAGACCTGAGGAGGGCTGCTGCTGGGGGCCTGAGGGGGGCTGCTGCTCGGGGCCGGAGGGGGGCCTGGGGAGGGCTGCTGCTGGTGGCCTGACGGGCCTGAGTGGGGCTGCTGGGGGCCTGAGGGGGACTACTGCTGGGGGCTGAGGGGGGCTTCTGCTGGGGGCTGAGGGGGGATGCTGCTGGGGGCCTGGGTGAGGTTACTGCTGTGGGTCTGGGTGGGGCTTCTGGTGGGGGCACATGTAGTGCTTAAACCCTGGGCAAATGCGGGGCTCTCGCCAGGAATGTGAGCTGGGCTCCAGCTCAGGACGAACGTGTTTCTTCTGCTGGGGATGTGGTTTGGGCTCATGCTGTCGGCCTGGATGGAGCTTTTGGTGGGGGCAGATGTAGGGCTCAAACCCTGGGCGCACACGGGGCTCTCGTCGGGAACGTAGGTTGGGCTCCAGCTTCGGGCACATATTATTTTTCAGTTGGGGCCCTGGGTGGGGCTTCTGCTGGGGCCCTGGGTGGTGCTTCTGCTGGGGCCCTGGGTGGAGCTTCTGCTGGGGGTGACTGTAGAGCTCGTGCCCCGGGCGCACGCGGGGCTCTGGCCGGGAATGTGCCTGGGTATGGAGATAATTTTGTTTCTTTATTATTCAATCAATCAAAAACGGTTTTGCAAACAAGAAAGAGAGTTGAGACCAAAAAACATAAAGTTGCCATTAAAAAATAAAAGTTCAATCAAATAGAATAGATCTGAGAACTAAATAATTTAAGTGGCAACCCCACCACTTTTTTTTTTAGATCAAAACAGAAAAAAGTTTTGGTTGCAAATTCAGAAGTTTTGCTTGCGAATCTGAGTGAACCCAATGGGCAGGGCCAACACTGGTGGAAGAGAGAAGAGCTCCTATTGGTCATTTTGACCTCGCTCCACCACCTGTCTCCACGCTGTTGCTGGCTGCTTCCGCATTTGGTAAAGGCCAGTACACATTACAGGCTTTTTTCAGTCTTCCCCGATTCAGAAACCCCACACTAGAAGACAACAGAGGACAGATCGCACCAGATCTTTCTCTCCTGATCTTCTTGTGTGTGGAGTCACTGTGGAACAGACTAGAAGATTCTTCATCAGAGAATCGGCTCCTCACTCTTCCAAATCACGCGGAGTCAAACTTGACTTTAGCGGTTTCCCTTCAGTCCTGTGTTCACATTAATCTCCACTATTAATAATAAGCAAAGAGCTCATTCCCTCAGGTCATTCATTCATATCGGCATCAGCTTCGTTCTTTCAGAGCACACACACACACACACACACACACACACACACACACACACACACACACACACACACACACACACACACACACACACACCCTCCGTGCACACGCAGCACGACGTGTAAGGACTCTCAGAAACTTTAAATGGTACAGTACAGATGAGGGGAACATACATAGTTTGATTTGATTTGATTTGATTTGATTATAGTGTCTTGCACATAAGTGCCCAGCCCTCATGGGCTTACAAGACACATTTCACAAAACAATATTCAGATGGCTGCCGGCATAAATTCACAGAAACTGTTCAATCCATCATAACATAACAATATCCACATCACATAGGAGGAAACAACTTCATTTGTCTTCGATCCCAGGCTTTACAGATATAATGACTTAAAGCAAAAACGTGCTTTTCAAAAAGCTGACTCAACATTTTATAATTTGAAAACCAGAATATATCTGGGTTCCTCCACCACATTTAAATCACACAGTGTGCATAGTCTCTCCTCCTCAGGAAGGCCTTTGAACCTGCCCACCTCCACCGCCAGAGGCAAAGTGCCAGTTCGTAATTGGGCACAGAGGGACCTTTGTTTTCTACTTAGATATAAAAGAATATATGATTCTGTTTTGTATTCATCCTTAAATTGAATATAAAGCCTTAATTAATTTTTTCTACATAGATCACATTTCCACTGTTCTTTAAAACCAATCAACAACTTTTCATTTCATAATTTTAGATTGCAAAGCAATTTGTTTCTATAAACATAGTTTAAATCACAGTCTGAAAATATTGTTGCCATTTCTTTAGCCCAAGGATACTGATTTGAACAGTCCCACCTAAAGACCTTTTTGGTCAGTCTGTGCTCTGGCAGCTGAGTCAGGCGGTTCCACCGACGAACCATTTCGACTTTCTGCTTCACAATGCACGGATCCTATCCCATATCCCCCTCCAGAGCTAATTTAGTAGTGAAGTTATGCAAACCAAGGAAAATCCGGATTGCCCTATTCTGAAGCGCATTAAAAAAAACACTTTCCTTAAAGCCCCACACACCCGCCACATAAAACAAAATTGAACTAACCTTAGAATTAAATAATTTTGTAAATACCGAAAAAGGTCAGGTACAATTTTCATCTTACTCACTATGGCTCCGAGAGCTCTCCCTGCAGACTCTGAGAGGAACTTAGTTCCATCTGTAAAGCTCATGGTCTCAATAAAGATCAAACCCTTATAATTTACTCCCGCATTTGATAATAATTTAGCTTATTCATGTGTGTTGTTGTTTTTTTTTTTCACTTTCCACTCCAGAGAGGAACAGTATAGAAATAAGTTATAGCAGTCTGTGACAAACAAGCTACTTTTTTTAAATCACCAAATATCTTAAATCATTTTTTTGTCCCCAGATTGAATGATTTAGACCAGAATAAAAACGTGTTTAGCATTGATTAGGAAAAAGTTTCATTATACGTCCAAGTCCTTGGAAATTTGTTTTTCCAATATTTCCTATTCTTCCATGATGGTTAATAATGGAGATGAATGGGGGTCGCGTGATGCAGCTGAGCTCGGAAGACGCCTGCTCAGGAGCTCCTGAGAAAAACTCGATTTTAACTGATAAATAACACCCGCTCTACTTCCAACGTCGCCTGACAGGTGAAATATGGACTTGAGATCTTGTAACAAGACTCAAAGCTCGATTGTTGATCACTTTTCCTCTCGGGAATTGTTAACCTGCAGGAGGGCGGAGAGGGAACGGATCCGGTGCAGTTCTTCAGAGACTGGATTCCCAGTGAAGGGAAAAGAGCACTTTCCCGAGCCGCTGATTATTGAATGGGCGCACCGGTCCCCGACCTTCCGCTCCCCAGCAGAGAAACAGCCCAGACCCATTCTCATCCGCCTGCTCAAGTATCAGGATCGGGAGAGAATTCTCCGAATAGCCGCTAAGATCTCCAGAGAAAAAGGGCCGATCATCCACAATGGAAGCGTGGTGATGTTTTTTCCGGATCTGAGCGCAAGATTGGTGAAGCGCAGGAAGGAATTCAACCACGTTAAGAAGGAGCTCCACGCCAAGAAGCTCCAATTCAGCCGTCTTCATCCAGCCACTCTGAGAGTCACCCTACCCGATGGAGAGAAGAGGTTTTCTAAAACACCTGAGACGGCAGCGTCCTTTCTCCGAGACTTCCCTGGAGGCGGCAGTCCCCAGCCCCTCTGACATAGAGGGGGAGAGACACTCATGCATATCCTTTCTATGAACAGTATAGAGATCTTTTCTTCAAGATTCATAATTTCTCCTGTTGTTGTGTTATTTCTTCTAGTCTGGTTCTGGATATATTATCAGAAAAGCGATTGTTTGGGTACTGCACTTGAAAGGCAGTTTCAGCCATTACATTCATAGTTAGAGCGGGTGTGAAAATGTTTATATTGTGTTATTTTATGACGAATAATTATAAGTTTATGTACCTGGGGCTCCTGGCAGAGTGAAGTATTAGTTAAGTATGTTGTGTTTCGGAAGCGTTCAATGGAGATCCCGGTTGGTAAGTTTGGATTGTGCCGAGTGTTCGGGGAGTCGGTACTTAAAGGGTTTAGTTTCTTCTATGTTTTTATGTTTGGTTTTATCGTAAGAGATGCATTTTCTTAAGGTTTTTGCTGAGAGGCTATGAAGTATATTACTGTCAAACCACTTATTTTTTCTCATGAACAAGGTTCTAGAATTTGTCAGTTTGAATGTTAATGGTTTAAATGGGCCTGTCAAAGGAAAAAGAGTGCTAACATACTTAAAAAAGATTAAAACTGATATAGCCTTTATTCAGGAGACTCGTCTCACTACAGAAGAGCACAAAAAATTAAAGAGAGGGTGGATAGGCCAGGTTTTCTCCTCATCTTTTAACTCCAAGGCAAGAGGAGTCTCTATTTTGATAAATAAAAATATTCTCATCACTATCCATGATACAATTACTGACCCATTAGGCCGCCACGTTTTGATAAACTGTCAACTTTACTCAGAACAATGGACTCTGCTAAATCTTTATGCTCCAAACTATGATGATGTTTCTTTTATCCAGGACATTTTTCTTAAGGTTATCAGGAGGTCATGAACATATTCTTATGGGAGGAGACTTCAACTTCTGTTTGGATCCAGTACTGGATAAATCTTCAACCTCCATTTCCAAAACAAACTCAGCCTTAACTACTTTGTCATTCATGAATGATTTAAATCTAGCAGACGTCTGGAGGCAGATGCAGCCCCAAAACATAGACTACTTAAGTATAATACATTAAGTACTTATAGAGCTGAGAAGAATATTTTGAGAACAAAACAAAGGCACTAAGAATTGGGGGAAAAAGCTCAAAAAGTCCTGTCTTGGCAGTTAAAAAGGGAGGAAAGTTTAAAAACAATTAATCAAATTGAAAATGAATGTGGATGTATTACCCAAAATCCAAAAGAAATAAATGAAACCTTCAAAAACTTTTATGTTAATCTATATAAATTAGAATCACCGGAAGATCTGTCTGCAGTAGATACATTTTTATCTAATCTAGGACAAGAGGGATCTGGATCTCCCATTTACTTCAAAAGAAATCCAGGAGGCTTTATCTTCTTTACAATCCAATAAATCACCAGGGGAAGATGGGCTTCCTCCTGAATTTTATAAAGAGTTTAAGGATTTGCTTGTGCCTCTTCTTATGGATAAATAAATCTAGCATCCAGAACACAAAGCCTTCCTGACTCCTTTTTTTCCACTATAATTACAGTGTTCCCTAAAAAAAACAAAGATCCCCGAAGTGCTCATCTTACAGACTGATCTCCCTTTTGAATGCTGATTATAAAGTGATTTCTAAAGCTCTAGCAAACAGGCTGAGTAAATATTTACCAAAACTGACACACCCAGACCAGGTGGGTTTTATTCAGAAGAGATCCTCTGCCAATAATGTATGCGGGTTGTTTAATATTATTCATGATGCAACATCCAGTTCTGAACCCAGTATAGCTGTCACTTTAGATGCTGAAAAAGCCTTTGACAGGCTTGAATGGCCTAATTTATTCAAGGTGTTATCTAAATTTGGATTTGGTTCTTATTTCATTAATTGGATTAATACACTTTATAGAAAACCAGAAGCTAAAATTATTACTAACGGACACATTTCCACTGTTTTCCCCCTGAACGACAAGGTGGCCCCCTGTCCCCTGGCCTTTTTGTTATCGCCATCGAGCCTTTGGCCGGGTTAATCAGGCAAGATTCAGAGATAAAGGGGGTAAAAGTGGGTAGGACGACACATAAAGTTAATCTTATGGCAGATGATATTATTCTGTATTTAACAAACCCGTTCAATTCTCTGGCTAAATTACAATCAATTTTACATCATTTTGGGTTTGTTTCAGGATATAAAGTGAATTATGAAAAAAGTGAAATTCTTCCCCTCTCAGACTTTGATTATGTGGAATATCAACAGAGGAGCCCATTTAAATGGTCCCCAGAGGGGATAAGATACCTTGGAATAATGGTGGATAAAAATTTAAAGAATCTGTACAATCTTAATTATGTGACACTAATTAGTCAAATAACAGAGGATCTGAAAAAATGGATAAATCTACCTTGATTGGCCAGATAAATTGTATTAAAATGAACATATTGCCTAGACTGCAATACCTCTTTCAGTCCTTACCGATTCCATTACCACTCAGATATTTTAAGAACCTTAATAAACATATTAGACAATTCATATGCAATGTTAAACCTCCAAGGGTTTCAACTGAAAAACTTACCTGGGACTTTAAATTGGGGGGTCTTAAATTACCAAATCTGAAAAAGCATTATTTGGCAGCCCAAACCCAAATGCGACTTGTTTTTCTTTTTGGTAGGGAAAATATCCCACCGTGGGTTTTAATTGGAATGCATGCACTCAAAGAAACTGTTCCTGCAGATTTTGTTTATAAGTGGACGCCCAAAACTATTTCTACTAGAACTGACAACCCTGTATTAATGCATGTCATCAAACCATGGTACGAAGTTCGTAAAAATGTTGAACTGGAAAATAATTTGTTACCCAAAACACCTCTGAAACAGAACGGACTCATACCCATGTCCCTGGACAATAAGACCCTGGAAATCTGGCACCAGAAAGGAGTCCGCTATCTGGAGGACTGTTATGAGAATGGATCTCTCATGTCTTTTGAGGACCTGAGGAGGACGTATGATCTGTCCAGCAGAAACTTCTTCTGTTACTTCCAGTTAAGATCCTTTCTTGAAACTACTCTTGAACATCAGAAGACTCTGCCTACACTCAGTGAGCTGGAGAGACGACTTCATGAGGGCAACGCACCTCGTCTTTTTTCAAAAGTGTACTCTCTCCTGATGGAGGATACTCCAAAACCAGGTCTCCATAAGTCAAAGGAGAGATGGGAGTCGGACTTCAATATGTCAATTCGTCCAGAGCTCTAGTCTGACTTATGTCAAAAAAGTTGAACTACCACAATTAATTCCAGATACAGGCTGACCAATGATAACTTTCTCCATCAAACCTACATCACGCCAGAGAAGCTGCATAAATATAAACCTGAGATATCCAGCTTGTGCTTTAGATGTGGTCTTGAAGAGGGCTGCTTCCTGCACTGCACATGGTCTTCCACTAAACTTATTACATTCTGGCATGATTTCTCAGACATTATAACACGACTCCTGGGAGTACATCTCCCATCATGTCCTCAAATGTGCTTGTTAGGGGATTTAACAAATATTGAAGCTCATTTGAGAAGAACTCAAAAGAACTTTCTGGCTTTGGCCTTATGTGTTGCCAGGAAGTGCGTAGCCACTACATGGAAGTTCAATTCCATGTTTCCATGATTGATTGAATAATAAAGAAACTAAATTATCTCCATACCTGGGGTCCCAGCCGGTGGGGTTTCTGCTGGGTGCCTGAGTGGGCCTCCTGCTGGAGGCTTGTAGGAAGCTCCTGCAGGGGGCGTGGGTGGCGCTCCAGTCGGGGGTGACAGTATGGCTCAAACCCCGGCCGCACGAGGGACTTCCGGCGGTTACATGCCTGGGACCCCAGTTGGGGGCACATCTGAGGCTCTCTTTGAGGCCCACTGGGTCCAAGCTGGTTCATCTTAGATGACTGCTGTAAATACATCGGTTCAGAACATGTTGCTTTCACAAATGTCCAATATACACCTGCCTCACACACACACATCTGCTAAATCTAACAATATGAGCAAAATGAAACAGTAAAAGCCAGTAAAGTTGTTGTGGAGTGCTGCCAATTTAGAAAACGTTGGTTTTGTTATTTATTTCCAGAAATAATGTGAAATATTGACTTGAAAACAAGGGTTCTTACATTTCTCAGTGAGCGGTTGGTTCTCTTGATGGTTTTTCCTCCGCCAAACGTCCTGGAAAACTTGAATTCACCAAGAACTGGAAGTCAAAAGGTCATTCGGTAACTACAAGGGCGGATTTTTAATGGTTGGATCCTAAATATCGACAGCAAGAGGCTGTTTGTCTGAACTGGACGAAGAAAAAATTTAAAATGAAATCCAGTTAACTGGCTGCAGATTTGAGTGGATCAAAGAGTTGCTATGGAAACGGAGTCGGACTCTGGTCACATGACCTGGAATCGAGTCAGACTCGGTTCTTGATTCATGAATCGAGTCTGACTCGGAACGTGTGTGTATGTGATGTGTGCGTGCATGCACGATACGATTAATGTACTGAAAGTCTGCAATAAAGTGTTTTATTCAGTCCAGCATGTACTTGACACTGATTGAGCATTAAACCCACCGCCCGACCCGGGCTCCGGCCGGGTTGTGAACCCTGCGGGCCCGCGGAGTGACGGCGGGGCGGGACGCAGCGCGGATCGGTCCGGTTCCGAGCTCACATTCCGGGGTCAGGCCGAGCCGAGGAACCCCGCGCCGCACCGCCTCCCCGCCTGCTGCCCCGGTGACGGCCGTGAGAGAGTCTCCAGCAGACGAGGTGAGGAACCGGAGGCTGCAGCCGGAGATGGAGGCTGTGGACTCTGGTCCTCGTTGTTCAAGCGGAGGAGCTGAGAGCAGTGGCGGTCCGAGCTGGGTTAGCCCCCGGAGTAGCTGGGGGTGGGGAGGGCGGGGTGGCTATGACTATGGGACTTTTAATTCTTAGAAAAAAAATAAGTTAATTATGCTTTAAAATGACCATGAAAGCACCTGAAACCTTTATTTGGAATTAACCTGCCAGTTTATTCTAATTAATGAGCAGCTTTAAAGGTGCTGTAGGCAGGATTTTGCTAGTCAATGCTAATTTTTCAGTGTTTTCTTTGGATTAAATGTTAGAGTATCCATTGATAATCCTTTAGGAGTGTAGCATAATTGCACTACTGCGCAGGCGCAGTGTTTCCATCTGTCTCTGTTCTGAGCTGAAAAGGAATCTCGACAGCTCCAGGTATCTTTGACCAATCAGAAGAGCCCCTGAGGCTCTAACCGTGATTGGTCGAGGGGCATTCGTCACACGTTCTTGTTGGAGGGACTTAACTTGCGCAAGGGCGTGATTTCAGAGAAAACAGTACAGAATTGGCTGTGCTGGGTTTCAAATCGCCATCTTAGATGGGTCAAATTGCTTAGGTAAACCTAAGCAAGATGGCGGAGATGCTGAATCCTGCCTACGTCACCTTTAATATGCCTCATATGTAAATTAGACATGACTTTATTCTGCTCATTCTGCACAGGATTGTTCCCTCCAGACATTTATTTAACAGAGCCTCAGTAGAAATGTATCATGAAAAGAGTGGATGGGCTGAAGCATATCTATGCAGACATATTATACAGCTGTAGCATCAAAGTTCACGGAGAAAGAAAGAGAGAAAGTTCCAGCGCCAGGATCTGTTTACTTCCTGTCCTGTGGCTCCTCTCTCTATTTTTTTTTATTTTTATTCTTTTTTTCAAATGCAACCATTTAGAGCAACAGGAACAATTATTATTTCTGATTACATTTCTGATTACACACACACTCCACATCGCTGTCCATCACCACACAGTGTCCACACCTGCTCCAATTTGTGTTACTGTCAGTCTATTGATAACCTCTCCTCCTCTGAATCACTACCAGTGTTTGTTTGTTTGTTTGTTTTTGTCTCGTAATTTCTGTTTCTCATGAGAAATTGTATGCATTACAGGTCTTTGTCCCATTTTTCCATAGATCAGGAGTATTCTGTGTGTTTCTCTTCCCCTTTAACATCTACTTCTAATAACAATATGTAGTTTCTTGAGAAAGTTAACACTTATGTATTTCTTCAAACATATATGTCAGTGTAAGTTGCAACCTTTGTTGGCAGAAAGAAATAACCATGATCCAATAATCAACATAGGGCAGTATGAAGATTCTCATCAATATCTGTGTGCATTTGTCCAGGTAAAGCTCTTGAAATGCCTCTGAAGTCAGGCTGAATGGTCTCTACCAATGACTCCTTTTCACACAGCAAACTGATGCTGACATGAAATTCTGACAACTGAAATTCTGAAATTCTGTAGTTTTCACATCAGGCCACAAGTCAGCGCTGTTTGTTTTTGTAATGACACCTCACACACACATATACATGCAGAAAACAATACACATTAACAATGAAAAGTACACAGATGTTTAGCCACTACTGTTGATATAGTCCATCTCCTCGTGTATGTGCAATAGATCTATTAATTACGGCAGCCATTCGCAACCTTGGGGTCCCGACCCCACTTGGGGACCAGAAGTGATTTCTTAGGGGCGCCAAATAATTTTGGAAAAACATAAATGCGCATAATTAATTTTGAATTAAATTATTTTGGATAGGGAGCATTTTTTAAAGCGTAAGATAGCTGTCAGTTAGAATTTGTATGCAGAAACGCATCTGTGTAAAGCCTGAAAGGCATTCCACTGCTTTCCTCCAGTAAACCCAATGATGAGGCCAATCAGTGACTGTGTGAACGCTGCCACTGTCAAACTGATGGCTTAAAGGCACAATACCTAAGAAATTTACTCTTCCCATTTTTCACATGTCATCGAAGAAGCATTCCCTTTCAATAATGTGTTGTCTCCATCAACAAATGTCTTGATCAAGTTTTTTTTCTTTCAAAAGTTTCAGTTTCAGGACAGAATAACTCCGATGGGCGGGGCTGGACTGTCACACTTCTGGGTTCCAGAGCCAATCATACCGGTATGTGAGTTCCTGAGGTTGCCAAATAAGCAGTGCAGCAATCCATATTTTCTGACTGCGTGCGCGCCACAATGGCAAAGCACCTGAACTCTCTGAACTCACTTAAACTCAAACTGTCAACCTGCACGACGCCCTCCAGAGAGGAGGAGGGGGAGGAGTTATATGTAGTATGTAGGAGTCCGTTATATGACATAATATTACTTATTAGTGTACTTGTAAATCTACTGAGCCACAATCAAATTGAATTTTATGAGCAATTTGTGCCGAAATAGCTCATTTGGGAGCGTTAGACTGAAGTTCTAAAGGTCCCTGGTTCAATCCCGGGTTTTTGCAGGCTATAAGAACTTTGCAGTCACAGGGTACATCAGGTCTCGAAACTGTCTCTTTCCTACTGTGAAAGAACAATGGAACAGTTCCCAGTTCCCAGTTTTTAGCATTTCTGCCATTGCCGTGTAAATGTTTCTGGAATGAAAACACAAAAGCAGTGTGTTGTCATTTGAAGTGTCCTGTAAACAGGGGCCAACAAACATGTATACTTGCATATACAGTATACTCTGCGATTATTCCATTGAATTTTTAACTGTATCTGTGCCGAAATAGCTCAGTTGGGAGAGCGTTAGACTGAAGATCTAAAGGTCCCTGGTTCGATCCCGGGTTTCGGCAGACAGGGGGATGTTTTAAACCTAATCTGTTGCTAGTGCTCTGCCCTGTTCAGGGTCAAAGGGCAAATCCCACTGAAATGACAACATGAGGGCAGTACGCATGGTTAACAGCCCATCAGGCCAAACACGGAGAGGCTCTCACCTACAGGCAGAGTTGCTGATTAACCTTAAATGCATGCTTATTGAAAAATGTATACTTTTGTATATACAAGTATTGACCATTGTAAAGAAATGTACCATTCTGTATTAGGCTTCAGCGATTTCATCAGCTCCGGTAATGTCTCATTTCTACTTAGCACTACGGTATGGACAAGCATCACCAGGCACAAATCTGTTGCCTGTGTCCACTGTAGAGAGTACTACAGTTAAAATGTAAGCAGAGAACGAAAAAATAGCTTCTCCAAATGTGAAAACATTTTTCCCTTATCTTTCCCCTTAAATTCCGAATAGCAAGCTGTGATTGGGAAGTTAACTTCAGCCTCGCTGATTACGCTCCATGTTGGCGCCTCTCAGTTGAACCGACGTTAAACGCATTTGCAGTTTGTGGAATCAATTTATCTTCCTCTCCATACATAATATCTGTGACATGCGACTGCATGATGTATTTCTGACAGTTGTTACGCGACTGAACGCTGGTGAACTCACAATGAAGAAACCGGAGTCATAATTGAAAACTGGTATTTGTAATTTTTGAAGTTTTAACTTTTAAAATTATTTTCTAAAACAGTCTGCTAGGGGCTGAAGACTGCTGACTACAAAGCTAAACATCAGAACCTGGAACGTGGAAAAGAGGCCTTCAGCTCCTGTCACAGACTGAGCCATCCGCTTCATATGGTGTCCATGTATACACTAGATGCACTTAATACGATTGTTTTCAATCGTACTGAAAAAAAACACTCATGCAAACTGGTCCAGTGTGTAATTTAATCACTTAGCACCTGCAATCTCATTCATCAAACCCGCAACTGTTGTGCAGTGTTTATGCATTTAAATGTAGAACGTCTCCAGGCAGGTGTACGACAGACGCAGTGTTACGCAGAGGGCTGTGGATGTGGCCAGAAATAGGGGTCACATTAACTGAATGTTTTTCATCACTGACTGAATTTTTAGAAGGATGATGGAGAGATCTGGAGACTCTCTGTCATTATGAGTGAGTAGAAAATGAGGGACACTCCAGTACGCCTTTATGCTCATTCTGACGCACACGGAAAGTAAACTCTCTCTATTTTGTGCTCAAAAGACATCATGTGATGGAGCTGTAAGACTGCTCATCACGGGAGGTATGTTCAGTGACCAAAACTATGTCATTTTAGATTATATTTCATTGTAATCAGAAAAGGAAAATTAAAAGTCACGACCTTCTCCATCAAAATGACAGACAACCAAAAAAAAAAAAAAAAAATTACTTTTAGTGTGTTCATTTGCCTGACTTCATGGATTCAACCTTCATTTTTCATTTTTATTCTAAATCTTCCCTTAAGGGGGGGTGGCTTTCACACCATTTTTGCACATGCATTCTCAGTAGATCACCAGCGACACCCACTAATAACATGGAGACCGATACATGTTAAATTTGGGGTCGCGAATCAAGAAGGGAGAGCCACTGTACTACGGCAGTGGGGCATGCAGTAGCAACATTTCCGATGTCTTCAAGGGGTCTGAACAGGACAGGAGGAGACAGTGCTGTTCTGAACGAAAACGGTTTCCAAAATGTTTCACAGAGAATGGAGGTTCACGGTTTCACGCCTGAGCAGTGCCGCTAGCAGAGAGTGAAGGATCACAGCCAGGGGCGGGGTGGCCATCCGGACGGTCGGGAGGTTTCCTGAACGGCCGGTCTATTCCAGTCCGGTGGGGTCTATTCTGGGCCGGCGGCCTCAAGCGGCCGCACTTCCCCCCACTCTCACGGCCCATGTACGCAACCACGGTTTGCGAATCGGAGCATGTGAACCCCTCCATTTTAACTGTACCCTCTACAGTAGACACAGGAAACAGATTTGTGTCTGGTTAGGCTTTGCCATACTGTACTGCTAAGTAGAAATGAGGCCTTATTGGATATCATGAAATCGCTGAAGCCTAATGCAGGATGATGAATTTCTATTACATGATCATGACTCTATCACTTTTCATGATTACCTGATCAATATATCCAACATTAGTGCCTATTTCAAGAGGAATGCTGCCGTATGTGTGAGCCTCTCTGTGTTTGACCTGCGTCAGTCTGATGAGCTGTAAACAATGGCACTACCCTCAATTTCACTTCAGTGGGATTTGCCCTTTGACCCTGAACAGAGCTGAGCGCTAGCCATGGATTAGGTTGAAAAGTTACTCTGATCGGCCAAAACCCAGGATTGAACCAGGGACCATTGGATCTTCGGTCTCACACTCTCCCAACTGAGCTATTTTGGCTCAAGAGGACAAGAAATATCAACCAAATCGTTCCAGAGTACATGTGCAGGCCCCATTTACAGGATGTTTCACGTGACAGCACATTGTTTTTGTGTTTTAGTTCCAGAAACGTGTTTACGCAGCCAATTTAGAAACACTAAACTTGTTAACGTGCCAAGTCACCAGGTGGCGCTGAAGATACACATACACACAATTAGAGAACAATATACTGGGGTCAATGACATTCCTATGGACAGATGACAAATTCAATGATATTAGGGGTGAAACTCAACTATGGAACAACCAATATAGATTATAAAACTAGAATATGGGCTGGGAGTCATGCAATGTCAGAGGTTGCCATGTTTGTTACTTGTGCATGATCAGACGAACTACTTACCATGACGGTGGTGTGCATGTGCAGAAGCAGCGCTCATGCCATCTCTTCAGGTAGAATAATGAGCCGTTTCAGCACAAGCACTTCAATTATGAGAAAAAAAAAACATCCAATGAAAAGTAGGAAAGATTATAAATATTTGTCTGAGAACATTTGGCAGTTCCTGTCGACACCCAGAATCCCTGACCTCCATTTTAATTTCTACCCCATTTGCATGGGCACAAAAATCCTCATTATTATCAGACGGTAAGGTCAAACGGATTGTAAATGTCTCATATAAAAACCTGAGTGGACTCGCTTCACACAGATCGGTGATAATTCTGGATCAGATTGTAAGATGTAGTCTACCCCAATGGACAATCTGTTTGTGCCTCATGAAACAGCAGAAGTTAACCAACATTAGTACCTAACTCAAAAGGCATGGCTTTCGGGTTAAATAGTAACCATGAATTGCCGATAGGTGTGTCTATCTGTGGTCTGTGATGAGCTGATGAGCCACTCAGGTGAAAACTCCTGTTGTGACGTGGGATTTGTCTCATTGTTCTGTGACCTTGAATTGGACGAAGCAGTGACATACCCTTGGGCCTAAAAATTCAACTCTGCCGAAACCCAGGAACAGACCAGGGACCTTCAGATCTTCAGTCTAACGCTCTCCCAACTGAGTTATTTCGGCACAAAGGCATATGTATGGTGGCACAATAGATCTGCAAGTATAAGCCACCATTAACCAGTTCAAGAATGGCAGCATTCACTCTTTCACTATTGAACTTGTCAATGGGTTATTTTTAATCAGTCCAATATGACAAGTGTGAAAACACCCTGACATACATTTGTCCCTGGGCGAGGTGCTTGAGAGTGGGAGGGATAATATCCCCCCTCGACCTTTGTGCTCTGGAAGCATCTTTCTGCTGATCAGTCTGCGGGGGAGGCAGGTTTCATTTGAGAAGAGAAGAGTCCTTCCAGACATTTGGCAATGTATCGTTTAGTTTGTCCAGCTATGTGTCCTCTGACATTGTCAACTCGCAGAGAAACACAGTGAAAAGTGACTTCGTAAGTCATTCTATAAATGGCATTAATACTGAAACAAAACCAACTTCACTTTAAGGTTGACCTGTAATCTTTATCATAAATACATTAGATTGTACATAAAAACCTTAGTGTGAACTCCATACAAGTGCTTCTAATGCTTTTCACACAAGAGTTCCCAATTCCTAACATCCAGACAACTTCTTCACAGTATCCACAAAGAATTTATTAAGCTTACCAGCAATGACCTTTTGTAAAGTCCTTATCGCCGAACTTACTGTGGCCAATTCAGATAAGTTTTCAAGGTTAAAAGTGCTGTAGGCAGGATTTTGCTAGTCAGTGCAAATTTTTATGTGTTTTCTTTAGATTAAATGTTAGAGTATCCACTGATAATCCTTTAGGAGTGTAGCATAATTGCACTACCGCGAGGTAGTGCAGTGTTTCCATCTGTCTCTGTTCTGAGCTGCAAAGGAACCTCGACAGCTCCAGGTATCTTTGACCAATCAGAAGAGCCCATGAGGCTCTAACCGTGATTGGTCGAGGGGCGTTCGTCACACGTTCTTGTGGGAGGGGCTTAACTTGCATAAGGGCGTGGTGTCAGAGAAAACAGGACAGGATTGGCTGTGCTGGGTTTCAAATCACCATCTTAGATGGGTCAAATTGCCTAAGGTTTACCTAAGCAAGATGGTGGAGATGCCGAATCCTGCCTAAAGCACCTTTAATTGGTGATTCTCCCCCTCTCTCTCTCTTTCCACTGTGGGAGACCGAAAAGTCAGAACACCGAAACCCTGGACAAAAAGGCTGTCTCTTAGGTGGACTAGAGCCGTGCTTGAGGAATTGCAGACAGAACATCAATCACGGCTGATCCATTGAGACAGCCGGAATTCAATGGGTGTAATTCTAATTGGGCATCAAACCAAACAGCTGCTCCACTGATTAATCGAGGAACCCGGACCCAGTGGGTGTAAGCTTTTACTTAACCTCGGCCTCCTACCTTGTGGAACCAGTTCTGCTCCTTCTCTCATTTCAATGTAATTTCATGGTGCTACTGTAATTTCATTGTATTGCTACATACCATTGATGATTGTTCCTCTTGTAGCCTATGTACCCTGTGTTTATATATGAACTGTATGTAGATACAAGAAACTGTCTGTCCTATCTCCTTCTCCTTCTGTCCCCTCACCCCATCCGGAACAGCAGAAAGCCGCCACCTCTGAGCCTGGTTCTGCAAAGGTTTCTTCCTGATAAAAGGGAGTTTTTCCTTTCCACAGTCGCTTATGCTTACTCATGTGGATCTGTTGGGTTTCTCTGTAAAAGTGTCTAGAAACGACCATGTTTCAATTGGCAATTCATAAATAAAGCTTAATTGATTTGAATTCTAAATTGCACATGTAGGTGAATGTCACACTTATCCGCTGAAGTTTCATTCTGCATTGTTCATTGACAAATGACACAGTTGCCAAACAAGTTGACTGAGAGTATACTTTTAGACGTAATGTGAAACAGTGGACTGTTTGCTGTTCACTGTGCCGAAATAGCTCAGTTGGGAGAGCGTTAGACTGAAGATCTAAAGGTCCCTGGTTCGATCCCTGGTTTCGGCAGAAGGGGGTGGTGTTTTCGTCCGAACCCTGAGTGGCATTCATGTCTTTCAGAATCCAGTTGTGCCCGTTCACAGAGACAACACAGAATACAACTTCATCAGATCAGTCTCACCTTAACACACATGTGCAATTGAGAATCACCAATTAACCTCAAATACTTGTCCAAATTATTCACAGTAAGCAAGAAGACTGGGGCTTTACCAAAAGTCATTGCTGGTCAGCTTAGAAAATAATGCAACTTGGTGGCATCATTTAACACGTCAGCAGCAGCTTTTATGAGGTCGTTTTGAATCCCTCCTAATGTCCCCATAAAAAAAGTGGCTGATTCAAGGTGCTGTCACATGTCAGCATCTTAACTTGACAGCAGAGTTAGTAATACCATGTATTTATCTCTATTAAGAGATTCACTTCTTTCGTCATGTCTTATTACAATATTTGCCAATAGCATTTGTTTCTGTGATTGCCGTGAATTATTTATTTTATCCACAAAGAGCTTTGAGGCCAATATCATCGCACTGTGAAAGCAGCAGCGGCAGACGGCAGAAACCCTGGATCTTTAGATCTTCAGTGTAACGCTCTCCCAACTGGGCTATTTCAGCAAAAAATGCATGCAAAAGTCCACTGTCTCACACTCCATCCAGAAATATACTCTCAATCAACTTTCATAAAGGATTCGCATGTGATGCTCTGAGACCTGATGTTTGGCAACTGTGTCATTTGTCATTGAGCAATGCAGAATGCAACTTCAGCAGATCAATCTGACATTCACCTACATGTGCAATTTAGAATCACCAATTAACCTTGAAAACTTATCAGAATTGGCCACAGTAAGTTCAGCGATAAGGACTTTACAAAAGGTCATTGCTGGTTTTCAAGTAATTCAATGAAAACTTGACTACAGTCTTGGTTACGAGTTCCAACTTTAAAGAGCAGTGGACTTACATGCTTTACTTGTAGTTCTCAGTTGTTACTTCATCACTCTCCTACATTACAGTTTTAGTATTTACAGTTTTAAATGTAAATAGGACAGCAGATATTTGAGTAAAAGAAAGCAATATGTCCAAGTAGAAGACAGCTGCTCATCATGTCTGGACACTGTTTGTGGAGTCCCCCAGAGGTCAGTGTTGGGTCCCAAACAATTCATTTTATATTAATGATATGTGTAATGTTACAAATGTTTCAAAGCCTGATTTGTTTGCAGATGATACAAATATATTTTGTTCAAGTCATGATATGAATGAAGTGGTCCAACAGGTTAACTCAGAAATAAAGGAATTACCGTATTTACTATATTGTGCTGAGGTTTGGGGTAACAGTTACAAGAGTTCTCTACACTCTCACACTTCAAAAAAAGAGCAGTTACGGTCATAAACAGAGTGGCCTATCAGAGTCACACACATTCACTTTTTCTGCAGTCAGGAGTGTTAAAGTTTCATGATCAAATAGAGTGTCGAACAGCACAAACCATGTTTAAAGCAATAAATAATCAACTACCAGGAACTATTCAGGGCATGTTTAATAAACCAAGAGAAGGAAAATATAATTTAAGAGGACTGTTTTATTTTGAAAACATAAAAGTGAGCACTACAAGGGAAAGCTTATGTGTATCTGTTTATGGGGTGAAACTTACAAGCTATGAGAGATCACATTTAAAAGATACAACTATACAAACACATATGTATCAATGAAAGCTCATTTTGCTTTTCCTTATTTCCTTGTTGAGCCATGTATTTACTTTTTTACTTATTGGTTTTCTTTTGCTAATATCATTCCATTATAACAGTTCCATTATATTATTGATGTTTTGCTGTGATTATTACTGCTATTATCATTAAAATTATTTGTAAGCAGGAATTTTAGGTTCATTACTCAGGTAAAGTGAAGGGGAGGGATGAGATAAGTTTCCACTTCCTCCCAATCTTCTTTTTTTTTTTGAATATGGAAAAAAGACAAATAAATTTTGATTTTTCTCATTGTTGTTGTTGTTTTGTTATTCTGTGTTTATTGTGTTTATGTCTTAGGCTTATAGTCTGGTACTATGTTGAAATGTTGGTGTTAAAAAAACTGTAATAATGAAGGACTTTATTGTGACTACATTTAAGTTTAAATAACAGAGAACTAGACTATAGTCATAGACACTGTTAAGTACTGCAAAGTAACTAATGCTAATATGTTTAACTTTGTGTTATTGTTTTACAAATTAATTAAGTAAAAACTTTATAGGAACTGATTTCATCTTGATTAATTTAAATTGTGAAGAGGCTGTTGTGCAGATGCAGAACATAGATTACATTTCCCAAATATTTAAAAAGGCATATTAGATGTGTTTTTCATTCCATCTAGATCCTGACAGCTGTTAATAGTATGTAGAGAGTGTTGTGACCACTGACAACCCTGCTAGAGAGACCAATAGGTAGGAATGGAGCCGAGTAAAGTTTACTCATGTATAGACCTTTTTCACAAAAACCGGAAATACGCATTCCGTGGGTGACTTTTCTTCCGGTCCAGCGCCAAGTCCATTCATTTTCTCCGAGATGGGTTGCGTTTTCAGTGCTTTTCTCCAACATTTCCCCAGCATTTCCTTCGCTGATGTGGAAAGGATGGTGGAAGAGAAATCGGTGACAAAAAAGTCAAAGATGAAGAAAGGATACAAGTTTTTCCACGAAAACTTCATAGAAAAACACGAAGGTAAGTAGAGAGTTAGCATGTTAGCCTAAGCTACTGAACCCTAGCAACTGTATTTAGGCATACTTTTTCATGTGTAGATCCTGATAACCGTATCCAAACATTTAAGTTTCATTTGCAGCATGATGACAACAGCTTGTTCTCTTTCTGGCTGTTTCAGTGAACGTCTTTCAGATATGATATTAGACGAATGCTATCATTGATTAGCCCAACAGCTAACAGCGTTAGCTCTCAGCTAACGTGTTTTTGTGCGTGTCTTATCATCATCATAGTATCAAATGCATTAAAAAGCCAGGTGACAGTGAGGGCAAGGTGCTGCAGGTCGCAGAGGAAAAGCCAGGAGCCTCATAAACTAGAGGTTTGACCACAGAGAGCAGAAGTTCCTGCCGTTGCAGCTGCTGCTGCAGCTCTCTGCTGACATGCTGTCCGTCCCAGCCTTATCTTATACAGGAGCCTCGACGCCGCTCTTTTTGTCATTTTATTTCAATTCATTCCATAGGTTATAAGTCTCTACTGCTGTTATCTGCTTTTATAATAGATCTGTGGCCAGAAGAGTGCATCCCCACTCAACCAAACCAGCTTTGTGTGGTGTATTTCTATTGTACTGAATAAAGTCGTGCCTGTGTGTGTGTGCAAATATATTGTAAAAATTAGTTATTTTGGGGGATAAAAAAGGGTCGTGGTGGGTGCACTACAGAGTCCCCTTGCCATCAGCTGTTACCATCTCTTACCACTGACAGTGACGTATTTCCATGATGTCATGTTCATCATTCTTATCCATTTCTGTACAGATGACGCTTGCTGACAGTGGACATCTGATGGCGTTTTCCTGTAGCTGTGCAGCAGGAAGAGAGTTTTTCAACCACACTGTCTCCCTGCTTCATCAGACAGCGCATTATACACAGTATGGCCTGCAGACTATCCTCCATCTCTGGCCTGCACAAGCAGTCTACAACAATGGCATAGAGCAAGAACTCAGGTGGGTGTTTAATAAGGTAGTTTATTTACTCTGTTTTCATTAAGTGCTTGTGTTTACCATATGTTGTCTTTTTTGTTTGTGTCCTGAAATTATAAAAAAAAAAAACAACACACACAGACACAGACTGTGTATTACTACAATTCTTTGCAAAAATGAACATATTTCACCATTGATTTCAGTGAATTCATCCAGAACCTGTGAGTGATGTGGTGGTGCGAAAGCCAACAGCAGCTGGTGAGAGTGGTCGTCAGTCCACACTGTACCAGGCATATACAGGTAATAATATTCAGCATTTCACTTTTGTGACAGCTAAATGCTAATGCCTTTGTGTAATGATGGCCAGATGTAACTACTGTAACTACATTTTCCCAAAATATAAGCACAAATAAGTAGAGGCTTTATGTATCTTTTTTAGGACCGTTTCCCCGACCCTGACTTGATGGCGGATGGACCCAAGCTGCATGAGGAACAACCCCAGCCCCTCAGTGCTCCTGTGTTGGATGGCTTGTCTGAAATGGAGCAGGTTCCATGGCCCTGTCCCACGTGGATGCCGCATATCATACCTTTGTCCACATGAAACATCCAGTGATCTTATCCAGCACCACTTGGCTCCTGAATTCCCAGTTCTTCCTCTTCCTTGGTCTCAGGATTCCCTCTCTAACTTATACTTCTGTTGTCTGTTATAAATATTTGCTGCACTGCTGTAACATGATTATTTTGATATTTTGTCACATTGGTTATTATTTTACAGTTTAGCATAGTGATCCAACATTGTACATTCTTGTAAATGCACACATGGTGATTAATTACACAGCTCATTTGATATTTCATTCGTTAAATAAATTGTTCAGAATATAGCCTTGGCCTATATTGTACTGTGTATGTGTTTAAATCAAATGAATGCTTATTGATAAAATATCTTAAGCCTCAGTTGAATTAATTGTGCTTGTTGCAGTGTGTATGATTTCACTTTTTCAGATGTGGTTGCATGGCTAAATTCAAATCCTCTCCCCACAAAGGAACAGTAACAAAAGAATGTGTTACATGTAAATCAATCAAACTTTATTTATACATCAATTCGACTGAGGACGGCAGGGAAACACTCTGCAGTTTGGCTTCCAGGTCTCTGATGTAATCTGCCACCTCATCCAGAACAGCTGTGGTGATTCAGAAGAAAGATTAATTCTGGTCTTTATACAATTTATTAAAATAATAGACCCTGTTGACACACACAGACACAAACACACACTTTATTAAAATAATAGACCCTGTTGACAGACAGACACACACACACTTATATAAGAAAAATAAAATGTGTATGTAATCCGTTGTTTACAACAGATGGAGTTTCTTAACTGCAGGAGGCGGGTCGCAGAGTCACGGACTTACGGTAGATGGTCAATACGCATCCGCGCCGCTAGATGGAGCCAAAGTATCACTGACCAGAGAGCGAGTGGAGCGATGAAACGCCCTCGGCCGTTAAGTGCGCACTCGTGGACTTGGAGAGTACACACCTGTTAGTCGGACTTCGAGTCCAGACTTTCGACGAGGCAAGAACGCATCGAAGTTATTGCGCAATTGGAACATGCGAACTTGATGACTTCATCGTGTGTCTACAACGCCGATATCTGATAGTTGTCATTCATTCATACATTAAAACATTGATCAAAGAGCAACATAAGATGAGTGTTTATAGCGGCCAGTGATCAGGAAGTATTAGAGGAAGACAGTAATTGTTGTGGAACAAGTTTATAAAGCAAGTCGCTGCATTAAATATTGGAAAAAGGTTAAAATGACAATACAGGATGATCTACACAGAAAAATGTGGCAAAACTGCTTGTACCTATTCTGTCACATAAACGCTGTGTGTAATACAGCGTTACTCTAACTTCGAGCCTACCTGCCCTCCTAAACAGCTTTTCAATTAGTGTTTAACTACTTGGAGCTGATCTCAGAAGAAATGCAGCTGATCAGACGTTTCTACAAACACAATTATTTCACTTTGTTTTACTGCCTGTCATACCTGTGTGCCTTCTGTCCTCCGTCTGCTCCGGTCTTCATGTGCACTAACTTACATGAGTCTAATATATATTATATAGTTAAACACATCATTATCACTATTCAGTTCTCTCTTCAGTAAATACATCAATGTGTTGCAAAGAGAGATATTAATCATAAACAGATGTCTAACAAAGTCAGGAGTTCAAGGAAATGTATTAAACTTCAACAGAACCTTCAAGAATAAAAGCAAAAATAAGTGGAACCATCGGGAAGGTTTAAAAAATGACATGTTTTTAAATATTCAACAGTTCTTTCTTTTATTTACCAGGAACAACAACAACATGAACAGGTCGGTGATAAAGAGGTCATGTGACTCCAGTCTTCAGGGGTTCCTGGGAGAACAGATTCTACAGATTCTGCTCCAGGAAAAAGCTCCTGGATGGAGTCAGGAGCTCCGGTCTGGTTCTGCAGGGTTCTGGACCGTCCTCAGTGTTGTGGATGAGCTGATGAACACCATCTCAGTGATCCATTTCCAGACAGGAGCAGGTGGAGGAACCTGGAGCTTTGCCCTCCTGGTCTTCAGGCATTTCTCCGTCCTGCTGGAGTCGCTGATGAAGCCACATCAGAATTCTTCCTCCTGCAGAACCACAGAAACAAATTTTACCTAAACAGAGAGTTTCCCCTCCATCATACCGAGGGGTGTTGGTGATGCCAAAGGGAGCTTTACTGAGGTCTATATTGACAACCTGGATGAGGCCTGGTCCTGCTCAGATCCACCATGAACCAGCTGGTCCTGTCTCCACCAGCTGGTCCTCTGCTGGGTGGAGGTTCAGACTCAGACCTGCTGCACCCAGGAGCCTTTATGACTCCAGACTGACAACCTGCTGGAAGGAAGAAAACTTTATGTCAATAACCAGAAACACAAACATGTCCACAGTGAATTTTTACCATAACATCACAATTTATCAATCACAGGAAGCCTCTCTGGCGTCATTCAAAGTACAGAAACAGGTCTGATACCTTGGATCAGGCCTTCAGATTATGCCTCTTATATTTATATCTTGTTTGGTGTCACAGCCAACCCTGCAGACGTCCCAAAGTCTCTGAGGAGGACAAAAAAAAAATGAATCACACTCTACCAACTCAACATTTGTATGAATAATTCATACCTGCATTAACTGAAGCATGGAAAAACAAACCTCCCTCCATCCACATCTGGCTGCAGATCACCTCTGGACCAGGTTCTGGTTCCTCAGTGGTCCCTTGATTGGAATAGTTAATAGTTTTTTGTCTGAATGCACAACATTCACCAATATAACGAGTAGAAGACATTAGCATCAAGCTACAGTCCGGCATGTTTACATGTTTAAGCATGTTCATTAATGTGCACTGTCCCATTCAAATAAACACATAAAAATTAAATCACATAAAAAAAAATACTCTGAAACAGATTACATTGGACCAAGACACCGGATTCACACAAAACGATCAATGTCTCATGTTTAAGCACAGCGGAGAGTCACAGCCTGCTGCAGCCGACATGCAGCAGCTCAGCACCGGGTCGCCTCGTTAAGCCGTCCGGTCCCCAAATGTCCGAAATCGTTGGGAAAAAATTTCAAATAAGCTTGATGTGGACAGACTGACCCCATATCAACATTCTAAACAGCTATATTCTCGCCTAAAATACCGTTAAAACTACGTTCTGTTAAACAATAACGCTAATATTTCATAGTTTTTTTTACTCACCTCTGTGTGTTTACACCTTAGGCATGTCTTGCGAAACGCATTCTGGGTAATTTCGCTTCTCAAGTCTGCACAAGTCTGGTCCGATGCAGACTCGGTAAAGTGGGCGGAGTTAGTCACATCCGGGTATTTTATGCGGACTTGGTGAGATGCGAACTTTGAATTGGAACAGTACTTGGTCTCTGACTGATGACGTTTCACGAGTCCGTGAGTTCACAAGTACAGAGAAGTACGCGTATTGAGAAACGGCCATCGATTCCATTCTCATACTCTTCTTCTCTGTGCTACACACTGCACTATGCATCTAACAATCACAATGCGCCGTCTGCTGGATTGAAGGAGGTACTGCTTGACTCAGGCGCTGCTGTGAACTCCAAACAACAAATACTTAAAGGTGCATTAAGGAGTTTTTCAACTTTAAAAATACTTACCGTATTTTCCGGACGATATAGCGCACCTAAATAGAAGCCGCACCCACTACAATTGAAAAAAAATACGTATTTTGTCACATATATGCCGCACTGGACTACAAGCCGCTGGATTACAGGCTGAGAAATAAGATATTTATACAGAAAGATTTTGCACCATAAGAGTTTATTCATAAAGTAACAGAACTGATTGTTTTTGAAAAGGGCCTATAACATGGCAGTAAAAGTGCTGATCAAACAAAACAAAAAAGAAATTGATTTTGTTCATTTTCCTCCTGTGCACTGAAACAAAGTTGCTTTATTTTTCTTCCTCCTACATGCTGAAATCACTGAACAAGAAATGAGTGTCACTTTTTCTTCTTGTGCACTTAAAGCGCAACTGCGCAAAGTCACTCCATTCTTCCGTGCACTGAAACAAAGTTGCTTTATTTTTCTTCCTCCTGCACGCTGAAATCACTAAACACCAAACCAGTGTCAATTTTTCTTATTGTGCACTTCAAGCGCAACTGTGCAAAGTCACTCCATTCTCCCGTGCACTGAAACCACAAGTCACTTATTATTCATCTTCCTCCTGCGCACTGAAGCCACTGAAGTCGTCCTCTTCAGTGTCAGAAATGAACAGCCTCAGATAATCTTCGTCACATACCTTTACAGTCTCTGTGTTGGTGTTGCTCCTGTCACTCTCATCTCGAGGTAAAGTGATCTCTGAAGTTGTGCTGTTCTCCCCAGTCTCTCTGTCAGTGTCGCTCTCCATGTCACTTTCATCTGGAGGAGAAGTTGCCTCAGAAGCTGCGCTGCTCTCTTCACGCAGCAGTCCAGCCTTTCGGAATCCGTTGATGATGGTGGATTTTTTCACACTCCTCCATGCATTTAAGATCCACTGACAAACGTCAGAAAAAGATGCTCTTCGCATGCGGCCAGTCTTTGTGAAAGATTTCTCACCGCTGGTCATCCAAACCTCCCATTCACCCCGGAGAGCTGCTTTGAAGGCTCGATTCACACTGATGTCCAGTGGCTGCAGATGCTTTGTAGTACCTCCAGGGATCACAGCTGGAATAGAGTTTGTTTTCTTAATAGCTGCTTTCACAGAATCTGTGATATGCGCTCTCATACTATCCAAAACAAGCAGCGCTTTTTTCTGGTGAAAAAATCCGCCAGGGCGCTTACTGTAGCACTCTGTTAACCATTCCTTCATTAGGCTTTCCAACATCCACCCTTTTTTGTTAACTTTAATGACTATGTCCTTTGGAAGTTTTTCTTTTGGCATAGTTACTCGCTTAAAAATCACCATTGGTGGAAGCTTTTGTCCGGACGAGATGCAGCCCAGAACACATGTGAAATGCGTCCTCTCGTGTCCACTTGTTTTCACCATAATAGATGATGCACCTGACTTGTTAACAGTCCTGGTGAGAGGTAAGTCAAATGTCAAAGGTACTTCATCCATATTTATGATGTTGTCTGGTCCAATGGAGTTCTCAGCAATCTTTGTTTCAATGAATTTGTGGAAGTTTGCAATCGTTTCCTCGTAGTCAGAAGGGAGTTGCTGACAGAGAGTTGTCCGTGTCCTGATGGACAGGCTTTTTCTTTTCATAAATCTGAAACACCACGACGGTCCACCTTGGAAATCTTCAATATTCATTTCTCGGGCGATTGTTTTAACTTTCAGTCGGATCTGCACAGTGGATACACCTCGGCCGCCTGCTCTCTGTGTGTTCACCCAATCTTCAAGAACATCTTCAAGTTCCAGCCACCTGCTTTTATGTCCTCTGAAAGTCTTTCTTGTCTTTCGGCATTGCATCAGTTCTTCCCGCTGCCGCCTCCAGCGTCTCACCATAGATTCATTAACGCCAAGTTTACGTGCAGCCGCTCTGTTTCCTTCATGGAGAGCCAGATCAATGGCCTTCAACTTAAAAGCTGCATCATAGGACTTTCTTCGTGTTTCTTCCATGATGAAGGGATGAGGGTGTAAAATATATTTTCGGATTTTGTTGTGTATCTTGGGTAGCATGTGTTAAAAATAAAAACTGGCGCTTTTTTACTTGCCCTGACTTCCGCTGCCTGTCTCATTTTTGCACTTCCTGCTAGAGCGCCTCCTGAGGTCTGAAGAAAAATGAACTGAAAAGCCGCATCTCTGTATATGCCGCACGGTTCAAAGCGTGGGAAAAAAGTAGCGGCTTGTAGACCGGAAAATACGGTATTTTCCACCATAAGTATGTTACAAATATTCAGTGATGTGTACAATGTGCCCTGACATATTCATTGTAAGTACCGCTGACAGCATTAAATTGTCACTTGAAAGTTGCAGTGCCGGTCCGGCACCAGAATTTTTTTGGGGAGAATATGAGAGAATATGACATAATGCACGCTCCCGCTGGCCTGATATCCTTAAGTTTTGTTTTGTCCGCCATTACTCCAGATGCTTAGTGAGCAGCAACTTGAGGATGGATCTTCCAGAAAGTCAGAAAAGACCGGCTTCTAGCACTGCCACAACTCCAGCACAGACCCCACCAGGCAAAAGAAACTTAAATTTTACTCGAGCGCTACTAAACGAGCGAGGAAGGAGTTCCCCTCTTCCGTGCACGTATGGCACCCAAGCCACAGACACGAGCGTTTCACTAAGCTGCCGTTGCGCACAAGGCCTGCAGGGGCCGTTGTTTCATATAAAACGTGAAAACTCCTTAATGCACCTTTAAGAACATAATGACATCAAAGGATCTAAACAGTAGTAACTGTAAATATGTAAATCTGCCAAAACAGTCAATGATTTACTGTGATACTACAGCATGTGTGGAATTTATGTGTGAGGTCTCTGGTTCCAACTTTCACCTTTATACGGTGGATTTATGCGCACACGAAAAATAAATGGGTTGTCGCACCCAAACGGGAAAAGTGTGGAATTTATCGATTGACTCACCGTGGACACGCATCCGAGACCATTCTCCCTCTCCACCCTCAGAGGACTTCAAAGTGTATCAGCCCAGATTGGTAATGGGCTGTACATTTTAAGTAAAAAGGCTACTGCACTAAGGACCATGGATGTAATCAGCTGATCTAAAAGAGATCGGCTGTGGACTTCGGCGTTTCTCACAGAACATTCATCCGAGCCTTTAAGCATTGTGTGGAGAACAATGCCAACAACAGTGGGGATTGTTTATACTACCTAGACAAGTACACAAGAGGTCAGCCAAAGGACTTGATACGTAGCTGTCAGCATATGCCTCCTGACAGAGGTTACGCCATGGCTGAACATCTGCTTGAGGAACACTTCGGCGATGAGCACAGGATCACAGAAGCTTACAAGGAGAAACTTCTCAGCTGGCCAGTCGTAAAACCCGAAGATGTGAAATCTCTTCAAGCGTATGCGTGATTGCTGAGTGAATGTTGAAATGCCATGGAGGATGTGCAATACATGAGGGAACTGGCTCTGCCTTCAAATATGAGAACAGTGATTCTGAAACTCCCATATAAACTGAGAGAAAAGTGGAGAGCGTCTGCGTGTGAAATACTAGAATGTCGCAAAAGCAGAGCTCAATTTATTGGCATTGTTACATTCATTGAGCAGCAAGTCAAAAATAGTGTCTGGTCCAGTTTTTGAGGATATTCAGAGTTCACAGCCTGCTACGGAGTGATTTTTCTAAACAACTGGTGCACCTTCTGGGCAAAGCCTGGGCTCATCCACAGGGACGGCATCCACCCAACTTTGGATGGTGCAGCCCTCTTAGCTCACAATATGGCTGATCGGCTTAGTACCCTAAATTGACAAACCAGCTATGAGCCCCGAGCGCAGAGCAGTCGTGCAGAACGCTCCTCTGTTGATCTTGTTGATCCCGTCACTTAACCTGCTCCCAGGTTTTTACAAGTAAAGCATGGAGGTTTACCTAGGCAAACAGAGACTGTGTCTGTCCATAGTGCTCAAAACATTAAAAAAAAGTCAATGGGTAAAAAGCTTAACACCTGTACGAGACAAAATAACTCTTTCAGTAGGAAATACATAAAATGTGATCTACTAAACATTAGAGCAATTTCCACTAAATCTCTGTTAATTAATGACCTTATCGGTGACAATAACATTGATCTCCTTGCTCTAACAGAAACTTGGCTTCAGCAAGATGACTATGTGAGGCTCAATGAATGTACCCCTCCAACCTATGTTAATTTCCAAACAGCTAGATCAACAGGTCGAGGTGGAGGTGTGGCAGTGATATTGCACTCCAGTCTTCTTCTTAAACCCAAAACTAATGTTAAATTCAACTCTTTTGAAAGCTTAATACTAACGCTTACTTGTCCAAATTGGAAGAATCAAAAAGCTGTGCTATTAATTATTGTATCGACCTCCTGGTCCTTACTCTGTCTTTTTAACTGAGTTCTCAGAGTTTTTAAGCAATATAGTATTGGCTCATAACAAGATCCTTATAACTGGTGACTTTAACATCCATGTGGATGATTCTGGTGACAGTTTGAGTAATGCGTTTATTGCAGTATTAGATAGCATTGGTTTCACTCAAAATGTTGATGAATCCACTCATAGTCACAAGCACACCCTGGATCAAGTCTTAACATATGGGATGGAGGTCAGTGACCTAAATGTTCTCCCTCAGAACCACATACTCTCAGACCATTTTTTGATTACTTTTCAGGTTTTGATTGAAGACTACTGTGCTCAAAAAGATCAAATTCAGCTGATACGGACATTATCTGACAAATCTGTGGCTCGGTACAAAGAATTGATCCAGCCTGCATTTGCTGCATTATCTTGTGAACTCACAGAAATGAGCTTATTGGCCAGTGGTGATAATAGTGATCAGTTCGTTGACAGTGCTATGCACTCGCTAAAATCTGTCCTTGACGTAGTGGCTCCATTGCAGCTGAAAACCAATCGACCCAGGCGCGCTGCTCCATGGTTTAATTCTGAAACCCGTGTTCTGAAACAAAAAACTCGGCAATTAGAAAGTAAATCTAAATCAGAACAATCTCTGAAGCCTTGGAAACGTAGCTTGTTAAGCTATAAACAAACTCTTTTTAAAGCCAAGACATTATATTACTCTTGTTTAATAGAAATAAACAAAAATAACCCTCGGTTTCTGTTCAACGCTGTAGCCAGACTGACAAACAGTCATACTGCAGTGGAACCAGTAATCCTAGAATCTTTAAACTGCCATGACTTTCTTAAATTCTTCTATGATAAAATCATAACCATCAGAGGTAAAATCAGTGAAGCGCTTAGATCAAGCTCAGGAAATCCAGCCACTGCCTCCACCTGAAATACCTGAAATACTAGATAGTTTCTCATCAGTAGATGGGGCTGGGATTACTTCGATTGTAATGTCTTCTAAAACTTCAACCTGTCTCCTAGATCCAATTCCAAATAAGCTTTTCAAAAATATTCTTCCAGTTATCTTAAATACGATCATAACTATAACTAGAAATTGGCACTCAGAGAGCGCAGACCTCCGCCACAGCTCAAATCAGTCACCACCAACAATAAGAACACCATATATAATCAAACATTGTGATCGGGGGTGTGATCGGAGCGAAGCACTGCAGCGTGCGGTGCCTCTCTCTGTCACCCTGTCGCCCTCTCTCCCTGTGTGTGTGTGTGTGTGTGTTTATCTGAAAAGGAAAACCGAAAAGCAACATCATTTATGTTATTTTACTTCATTTTAATTTGAAAATTGACCGGATTCTCTCGTATTTCCCGTTCCCGACTTCCTGTGTGGTGCGATCTGCTCTGTCCAGCTTTACAACTGACGGTGCACGGCGCGTGCGGCTCGTGGAGAAAATAGAGAGGAGCAGAGCAGCCGCGGTACATGGCGCGAGCCGCTACGCACGCGGCACTGTCCCGCACTTCTTGTATGAAACGTCAGATAGGTTAACAGGGGCGCTGATCTGACAGTCGGTGCACGGCGCTTCCCACTTCTGCGTCGGAAGCGGCGCGTCCTGTGTGAACCAGGCGTTTGTCGCCCTCTGTCAGCGGGCCTGCCCAACTATGTGAAAGACTCCCTATCTCGCAATGATAAAGAATCCTTTAAAAAATTCCTGGATCCAGACAGTGATCCGGATCATCACCAAAATTTAATGGATTCTAAGTTAGCCCAAGACCCAGCTTTCCACAAAGTCTCATTGCAATCCGTCCATTACTTTTTCCGTGATCTTGCTAACAAACCAACCAACCAACCAACCAACCAACCAACCAACAAACCGACGTGATTACATAACCTCGTGGCAGAGGTAATAAATACGTCTCTAGAAAATGGCTATGTGCCACAGTCATTTAAATTCGCAGTGATCAAACCACTGCTGAAAAAACCTAATCTTGATCCTGATATTCTAGCCAACTACAGACCGATATCAAATCTGCCTTTTATTTCAAAAGTCCTGGAAAAAGTCGTGGTTAAACAGCTTTGCCGCCACCTACAGGACAATAGTTTATTTGAGAAATTTCAGTCAGGCTATAGAGCTTATCACAGCACTGAGACTGCGTTAGTTAAAGTCACTAATGACTTGCTATTGGCAGCTGACGCAGGCCTAGTCTCAATTCTGGTTCTTTTAGACCTCAGTGCAGCTTTTGATACAATTGACCACAATATTCTCCTGCAGAGGTTAGAATGTGAGGCTGGCATCAGAGGAAAAGCCCTCTGCTGGTTCAAATCCTATTTATCTAATAGGTACCAATCCGTTCACGTTAACCAACAGTCCTCACCGTGCTCCCAGGTCAGTTATGGGGTTCCTCAAGGTCCGTGCTTGGGCCAGACGTGAACACATTACTCCCATTCTAAAATCTCTTCACTGGCTTCCTGTCGAGTTTAGAGTTAGATTTAAAATCCTTCTCCTCACTTACAAAATCCTAAATGGGATGGCTCCGATCTATCTCCAAGATGCTTTAACGCCTTATCAACCAATCAGAGCACTTCGCTCTCAAAATGCAGGGTTACTGGTGACTCCTAGGGTCTCTAAATGGACATTAGGTGGAAGAGCCTTTAGCTATCAAGCCAGCTTCCAAGTAGTGTCAAAGAGGCAGACACAGTCTCCACATTTAAGGTTAGGCTCAAGACGTTTCTCTTCGATGCAGCCTATGATCAGGTCAGCTCGGGACTCTAAACCATCATTATTAAAAGCTGCCCTAGGAGCTAGAATGCTGTGGGAAGTACGGTGCACTGAGCCCTATCCTCTAATGTCTGAATGTTATTCCCTTTAGTCCGTTCATTGCTTTTCACCTGCTGTCCCCCCCTTCGAGGGGGAGTCTTCTCAAGTTTCAGTTGCTGACTCCATTTTTACGAGGGCCTACGAACAAGCTCCGGCCGGACCAGGAGGACACTCCTGACGGTGCTGTGCCCACGGACTGGCTTCGGTTCTACTTCTGGGATCCGTGGTTCTTGTGCTGGACCGTCCAACGTACTGTACTCAACATAGTCCTAAACTTTACTTCTTATTGTCTCATGCTGGCTGTTGCCAAAGCTGTCCGTCCCTGGGAGTGGGATCCCTCCATACTGTGGTTCTCCCCAAGATTTCTTCTTTTCCCACTGGGTTTTTGGAGTTTTTTCTTGCCGGATGTGAGGGTCTAAGGCGGTGGTTGCTTCGTTTTGTCTCGTTACTGTGAATTTGACATATTAACATTATGCTTATTCACTGTTTTTATTTTTACCAACCAATGTAACATCTTGAAGCCCTCTGAGGCAGCTGTTGTTGTGATACTGGGCTATACAAAAATAAATTGATTGATTGATACATGAATCAAAACCATGAGCAGGATGAAATCACAGCCAAATCCAAGTTACAAACAGAGTTGCTTTGTAACCACGATCACCACCACGGGAACCCCTTCTGCAGAAATGTACAGAAATTCCAGTCAGATTCAAAGGCAAAATAGTGCATCTGCAAAAAACTCCTGTGTTTGTGTATATTGCTCTCAAGATCACCCACTGGAGCGGTGTCCAAAACTGGAGGAGAAAAGCCACGAGGATAACATCGGCTTTCTACAGGAGAAAGGAGTCTGCTTTGGCTGCCTTTGCAGTGGGCATAGGAACAAGGACTACAAAAACCGCCTGACTTGTAGTATGTGCAGCCAAACCCATCGCAGGGTTCTCCACATCAAACACAGGGTGACAGCGAGCAACACAGATCTTAAACCTCCTGAGGAAGCATCAGTGAGCAGCACTCAGGTCTCTCTGCAAGCATGTGGTCGAACAGGGGCCGGGATCAGCGACGGGGTTCTGTCCATTCTGCCAGTGCAGGTCAAGTCCAGCAAAGGAGACAAGATCATTCAAACATACGCATTTCTGGATCCAACCTTCTGCTCCGAGAACCTGATGAGGATGCTCAATCTAAATGGAAAGAAAATTCAAATCAACCTACAAACGATGGGCTCAAAGGCATCAATTTCAAGCTACAAACTGACCAGTTTGGAGATTTCAAGTCTCAATGTAAACAAATTGTATAATTTACCAGAGGTCTATTCCCATAAAAAGATGCCTGTAAGCACAGACATCATCAAAAGGGAGGAATTGTCCTTGTGGCCATATTTGGATGGTATTGGCATTGCTCACATCAAAGCTGAGGCAGGGTTGTTAATGTGTACTAACACCACCACACTGCTTGAACCCTGGGAAATAATTAATAGTAAAGGGGATGGACCATATGCCATTAGGACCCTATTGGGGTGGGCAACCGTTCAGTATGCTGGAATGAGCAAGGTGACAGTGGCCATCCCGCTGCTACTATCAACAGGATCTCCACAGAAAGACTGGAGATACAGAACAGCCAGTAAAAAAATGACTTTAATGAATGTACAGAGGAAAAGAAGGACAACCGGGTGATGAAGCAGCTCAAGAACAAGAGAACTGTGATGACCTTGGACCAAAAAATAGCCAGAATTAGGAAGACGAAGAAAGCTGAAGAGAAATGATTTCAGCCTGACGGTGTTGTTGCGTCAATGAAGGACGATGAAGACACATTGTATTTCTCTCGCTGGAAAAAAAAATACCGGTGAATTTGTCTGGTGTGCCGCTGCTCTTTTTTACGCACTTTTTATGTCTGTTTTTATCGATTGCACTATGTGAAAAGCACTTCTGTGCGGCTAAGCTGTCTGTAAATGTGCTCTATAAATAAAGCTGACTTGACTTGACTTGGCTGCTATGGAACCAGGAGGAATCAAACATGTCTGCAAGCCTCTCACTTACCTATAAATCAAAAAAGGAAAGGGGCGAGCTAAAACGGCGCAACAACCAATGAAAAAAAAAACATTATCATCACATTAGTCAGCTGGAGAGGGAGTGTGTGGTATTTAGCTTGGGGCTGAGTTGGTTGGGACATATCATTAAAGTTGCTGTAGGCAGGATTCCGCATGTCCGCCATCTTGCTTAGGTTTCCCTAAGCAAGATGGCGATTTGACCCATCTAAGATGGCGATTTGAAACCCAGCACAGCCAATCCTGTCCTGTTTTCGCTGACATTACGCCCTTACACAAGTTAAGCCCCTCCCACAAGAACGTGCGACGAACGTCCCTCGACCAATCATGGTTAGAGCCTCATGGGCTCTTCTGATTGGTCAAAGATACCTGGAGCTGTCGAGATTCCTTTTCAGCTCAGAACAGAGACGGATGGAAACGTTGCGCCCTCGCGGTAGTGCAATTATGCTACACTCCTAAAGGATTATCAATGGATACTCTAACATTTAATCCAAAGAAAACACAGAAAAATTAGCTCTGACTAGCAAAATCCTGCCTACAGCACCTTTAATTTAATTTATTATTTTATATCTTTTTTATATTCATTTTTCTTTAAATTCAATAAATATCCATAGAAATGGATTCCCGTTTCTTCAAAAGTGTATATAAAACCTTGTAAAAGTTTAAAAAGACGTGTTCTAATCACTCATGACGTGATTCCCGTCAGCCTGGTACCGCAGTTCTCTCAGAACGGCCACTGGACTCTGGAGAAGGATTCTCCGCTCTCTGTTCGTCCAAAGCTGCTGAAAATGGAATCATTCAGGTTTTGTTGTGGCTTTTTCTGCTGAGGCTGAAACGGAGTGAGTTGAAGAGGATTTAACGAGTAAATGTGAGTCACTGCCGCAGGGGTGTCAGGGCGAGCGTCAGCTCCTCACATCCTGGAGGATCAAGGTTCAAGTCTGTGTTGTTTTTCGATTTAACATATTAAAAAAAAAACCTGAAATCATGATACCAAATTTTACAAAAGGACCTTGACCTGAATAAATGCTTTGTAGTCCCGTCTCAAACAACCTGTGTATGTGTGTGTGTGTGTGTGTGTGTGTGTGTGTGTGTGTGTGTGTGTGTGTGTGTGTGTGTGTGTGTAAAACCAGTAAAACCAGTTTGGCAACAAATTTCTCCACTGCCGCTCCCATCCAGTTCAATCCAGCTGTCATATAGATCAGATGGGGGTTCTCTGTTCTCCGTTCAGAAACACAGCTGACAACAACCGACAGCGTCTCATCAACCTCCTCAGACTCATCAGCTCAAAACGTCTGCCTCCCTCCACCCACCTCACCCCCTCCAGGGGGTACTGACCAAACCAGGATGAATACATCCAGGATAAACGAGCAGGCGTGGCTTGAATAAGCCTAGTCGGTGCTTTCTCGGATTAGTCGGTTGCACGTTTGGCAAGCCAGGATGAAAAGACGCGACTTAGTCCAGCCCGGTGTGGATCATCTGGATAAGTGTGCGTTCACGGCATTCTGAAGAAGACCACGAGATCGATCACAGAATCACAGATTGAAACTGCAACAAGAACATGCATCTTACTTCACACGGGATGAGCAGACAATGCTTCTTCAACTATATGAAAAAGTAAAACATATAATCCACAAGAAAAGCAACACAAGTGTTGTAAAAAAGGAGACGGAAAAAGCCCGGCAGTTAGTAACGGACCAGTTTAATGCGTAAGTGGCGCGAACATGTGCAATTACTGACCTGTCCTCCACACACACTGTCATTACAGTTAAATGATGCGGAGCTGATGACTTTTCAAGTCCACTGATAAATACTGGTGTTTTTCTTTAATGTGGCCCAGAGAAGTGCATGTTACTCAGGTTATGTGAAGTATAATTAAGTTCAAAGAAAATTTCGACTCGGTGTCCGCGTTATCTATTGAATCAATTGTTCTCTTGCTGTGTTCTGTTTCATCACTTATCTGTCATGAAGACCAAACCTGTCCGGCCAGAAAAGAACCTGAAGCAGGTGAAAACAAAACATAAAAATATTTTATATTAAAGGTGTAATACAACATTTTGATTTCCGGGTGGATCACCTAAATAATTGGCGGGTCTGTTTGTCAATCATTCTGACGAGCTTCTTTCGTAAGGCGGTTCTACGTGCTTGCGCCCAATCAGCTTCTCCCTTTTGCGCATTCAGAGTGTTTATGTAGCCGTGAGCTTCTGAGCTAGTACTTACCGATGGCGAGTCTGACATAATGAAACTGTAACTGTTTTGGAAAAAAAGCTTTATTTATGAGCGAGGCGGATCGCAGAAACTGTAAACAGAGCTGTGCAAGCCTGAGAAGAGGAGATCGTGCTCGTACACTTCCACGTTTCCTGGGAGAAGCAGGAGAGCCGGGCGGATGGTCTGGAGCATGCGCGTTGTTCAAAAAGTGAGTAACAGACGTGGGGCTTCGTCTTTTTGAGAAAATCGTGTATTAGACCTTTAATATTAATATTATATCTGTTACAGGACCTAGAGACTGCACCACCTCAGAATCAAGCCGATTACATTCTAAGTATACTCTAGGCTGAAGCAAATGTGATACAAAAATCCTGTTGTGCTAATTGCTAATTCTTTTACCGAATTCACAAACTATTCAGGTGTTCTATGCCAAACACCTGCTGAAACAGGTAGAGCTGGCAGAAGTGAAAATCCAGAGGGAGAAGAGGAATGTGGAGGTGATTGATCTGGACACCGGAATTTAAAAAAGGAAGCTTAGGACATAGACGGACAACTGCATGGGCAAAGTGGGCATGTGCCCAGGGCCCAAGAGCCAATAGGGGCCCTCGGCCAGGCTTTTATTTAATTTTTTTTGTCCAAAAAAAAAAAAAAAAAAAAAAGTATGTACAACGTCACAACAGTTTGTTTTCAAATGGAGAAGCGGGCGCTTAGCGGTTCGGAAAAACGAAAGCTATCACTCATGGCCATAGAACAGTGGTCGGCAACTGGCGGCCTGCAATGATGTCTGGCCCACCAGATGATTTTAAGAATGTGAGGCAGCTGCTTCACGGAGGCAGTAACACCGTCCATTAACCTGTCAGTACCCATCTCCTCCTAACAGGGTTGGGGAGTAACGGATTACATGTAACGGCGTTACGTAATCAGGATACAAAAAAATTGTAACTGTAATCCGTTACAGTACACGCAAAAAATATGTAATCTCGTTACAGGTACTTCTGATAAAAACACGGAATACTGAGCTGGATTACTTTTGAAAATCAGACAACAGACATCCACGCCGTATACAGACATTGTGACACTTTACATCAATTTACAGCACTTTACGGCACAAACCGCCACACCATAGATATATAAACAATAGACACCGTAGATATATAAATGATGGACGCCGCATCGACCGCTGTCTTGTACATCTACCCAGACATACAGTAGGTGGCGGTATGCACCTAAGCTGTTGGTCGCCACCCGCCATTGTCCCAAAGAAGAAGAAGAAGAAGACCGCAGTCTTGGAGCAGCCTCCCGCTCTACTGATGTGTTTAACCATGAATGAAACAACCCGTGAAACAACAATGTGTCTTCAGATCCAGGAACTCATCTGAGTCCCTGGATCTGAAGACACATCTTTCTACAGGTATGATGCACACCTGAACTCAGTGAAGCTAAAGTGTTAATAGCCTGCTAACCTGTCAGTGACCTGCTGCTGAGAACCACAGCCTCACCAGGCTGAACTCAGAAGAATCTGATGGAGGCGATAATATCTTCAGCCTGTATGGAGGATTTATTGGAGATTGCATGTTTCTTTCTGTCACTGAGGAATGAATCAACTCTGAACTCTTGAAAAAATACTTTGTATGGCATACCTGAAGACAAACCCTGCTCCTCACTACAGCAGTACAGCTACACAGCAGATTGAGTATATACAGTATAATATAAATGTGTGTTAACAGTGTCAATGCGGCTCCTGGTGCTGCTGGACTGTAGAACTACTAGAGCAACACAGTCTGAACGGATGGTTCTGATCCTGAGTCAGAAAGAAAGAAAGTCAGATTCTCAGTAGGTTTCGAGGTCAAAGGTCATGCTGTTGGTATTAATTGGGGCTGATCTTCAGAGTTCAGCAGAGTCCAGAACACTCAGAGCATTTAGTGTTTACTATGTAGAGTTGTTAATACACTATGGGGATGACACATTGTATTTGTCTTTATTTTTTATGTTTGCTGGTGAAGTAATCTAAAAGTAACTAAAAGTAATCTGGTACGTTACTTTTTAATTGAAGTAATTAGAGTAAGTTACTGATTACATTTTTTGACAAGTAACTTGTAACTGTATCGGATTACAGTTTAAAAGTAACCCTCCCAACCCTGCCTCCTAAACCGCCTTCATTACCTGTGAAACACCTGGAACCCTCTGATTCACTGAACAACCTGCTCCGGGCAGCGCTGTGCTGCGTTCAGTGACACTTCGTAAAAGCATCGTGCTGCTAAACGTCTCAGTCAGCTGTTAGCTTAGCTGTTAGCCACCGATGAACTAGCTGGATTTGAACGATTCCTTCGTGCTAAGACATCAGTCGACGGGACGCATCTCAACTTCTGAGACGGTGGAAATAAGATTTAAAAGCTGAGCGTCTCGGATAGAACAGGAAAAGTTGTTACTGGCGGACAGTTCATTTCTGAGAGGAAGGATCTGAGCAGCGCAGCGGCGGCTTGGAGAGAAGGAAGGAAACATTGTTCTGGTAGGTTTAATTTCTGGTTTAGCGTGGCTGTTACTGTTCCATTGTTGTTTTTTCATCATCTTGATGTTCAGGGATCGTCAGGAGTGAAGCTGCAGCTGTGAGGCGTTCAGGTTCCTCAGGCTCTTTTCAGGCTCTTTTCAGATCAGAGGTCTTATCAAACATTTGTAAATACTCACAGTCAGCGCTTCTATATGTTCGTTTCTAAGGAAAAGCGATCATTCACAACATTGAAATGGTTCTAAATTGTTGGCAATACAGAATTATAATTATTTATTAAAATGTACTTTCCACATTTCACACATTTCATACAATTGCGCCCTGGGCGAGAACCGTCCAAACCCCCACCCCCCGCCCAACAAAAACTTACCGCCAAACCCCGCCACCAAAACAACAATATATAGCAATACATTATATTATTTTTGGATTATTTTATTAAATATAATCTTGAATATAAAAACAAAGGATAAACAGGATGAAAGGATAGATTCTCTCTCTCTCTCTCTCTCTCTCTCTCTCTCTCTCTCTGCCACACACACACACACACACACACACACAAACACACACACACACACAAACTGAGGAGTCCTGCAAAGAACATGTGGCTGAGGAGGTCGATGGCTCCTCACCAGACTCCAGGACCAGGTCTGTGGCTGCTGTGCTCATCTTGGTCAGTGGCTCCAGCCCCAAAATATTTCAGAATTGCCCCTGAATTTACAATTAAGACACATGTATGTTAGATCACACTGACATCCCACATGCATCAGTTACCCAATTAAAATGACCATAATGCACATTTTATTAACATTTGTCAACATCCTATTAGCTAAGCATGACACACTGCAAATTATTTAAAAAGCCATATCTCGTGTATCTTACAAAATGCCATGTCAATTTATGTTAGAAGTTATTGATCTTAGCATATAGCATATGTGAATAAGTCCACAGTCAGGATGTCTGTGTGAATTTGCACTTCTTGTTGCACTTGAAACACTAACTATACCAGGCTGCCTCTGGGTGAAACTAGTTACATGACATGATGCCTCAATTACAATAGTTGGTAGTTCAGCAAAACTAAATACCAGATACAGTCGTCTTCTGTGGCTTAGCAAAAGGCTAATAAATGGCTAATAAAGTCATTCACATCACTCATAAAAATATGCATACCTTTATCTTTTGCCCATTTCTCCTCTTCTTCTTTTCTTCTTTTTCTAAACGGGGCTCCTGATAGCTTCTTTGGACTTTTACTTGCATCCATGAACAAAACAGTACCTTTCGCCAGCACCTCCGGTCACAGTTCACCCGAGTCCGGAGTCACGTGACATAAACAAATTTACGTAGATTTTTTTTTTCATTTTTTTTCCCCACATAACCCAGTCAGTCACGTGTGGGTCTGTATTAATTATGAAATACAATTAATTTTGAAGCAGTATGTGTTGGCATCAGTCTGCCCCCCCTCCCCGCACCGCCCCCCGCCGACTTTTCCTTGAGGAAGGCCAGGAAAAAGCCAGCAGTTCAGGTAAGTTTTGGTTTATTTTATTTGAGGTGTGTTTTATTGTTAGGTGGCCTGGTACGTGCATCAGTGCTGATATATGTAGATGGATCAGGAGCTTTTTTTTGTGGTTGTGTATTGCCCAGTGTTATGTGTGTGACGCACACTCTGTTTGTATGGTGGCCGTGGGCCCATGACAAGTTTGTGTCCAGGGCCCTTGGTGATGATAATCCGTCTATGGCTTAGGATATTGGAGTTAGAGATCGATAAAGTGGAACAGGAGGTGAGGAGACATAGCAGTGCACATTGTAACCATATCTGTAATTGAGTGTGTTAATAATCATTTTTTACTTTTTCTCTCTCAGTTCCAGAATGAAAGCTGAGCAATGACGAAATAAGGAATAATTTTGGAAATGTTTTTTTTCCCTCTCTCTTTTACTGTGAATGTGGAGGATACAATTGATTTGGAGATGTGGAATTTAGAAAGTGACTAATGCTAGACAAAATGCACATACACAGGAAAAAGTGCCACACAAGATCATTTATTCAAAATCCAGCACTATGAAAAAAGAATTGCCAATACAATGCTCTCTGACTACTCGGCCAGCGTTGTCCGGGAAGATGGGAGCATTTTCCAATTTCAATAAGGTCTGTTTTTTTCCATTCTCTGTATAATAATTGTGAACCTTTTATTGTAGGACTTGTATTAATAAAGAAAGAATTCTTAAATGTCTGAGTTAAAAGTTATTTTTATCTTCATATAATCTGTGCAAATAAATAATACTAAAGTCAACCAGAACCAGCAAATGCAGTGACTACAGTTGTAAGATTTGGGTGCTGGATGATTAAATAATGTAATGTGTAGAAAAAGCATGGAAATGCTGTAAACCACACCCATTTCTCACATTACAGATAGCGGATTAATCTTATCCTGGTAGTTACCCTGGTCTGGAGCAGGCTAGCTGCAGAGAATAAGTCACCAGGCTAACTTGTCATCCTGGTTTTGTACAAGGCCCCCCCCCCCCCCCCCCCCCCCCCCCCCCCCCCCGGACAAAGCCTTTTTCTCTATCAGTCTCCACAGCAAAAACACAAAGCGGCCGATCACTGATGAAATACTCCACCTGTGGCTTCAGGCTCCGCCCACCGGATTGAGAAAGAAGATGAGCGTTTCCAAAAACAACAAGCAAAACACATGTAATTTGTAAAACAACTGTGAATTTGAGGCGCGGTGCCAACATTCAGAGAGAAAATATGTGAAGGATGGAATCACATGATGACAAGAAGCAAGAACACTCATTTATCACATTTTGTTAAAATGAAGCACAAGATATTTGTATGTTTCTACAAATAAATTGTGATTTACATATAAAGTTTGTGTACATTGTACTTAAACCTTACAACTCAAGCTTTACTTGATTGATTCCTGGAATCCAGTTCAAATGCAGACAGGAAATCTGGGACCCTGTCATGACATGCCATGCCATTCCCTGAGTGCTGGAGCTATTTATTAGGAGCTATTTATTAGTTTTTGAGCATTTTCTGAATATTTCCTAATTTATTTTTATTTGTGTTATTGCATATTGTGTTTATTTAGTTTAGATTTGTTATTTGTTTATTTTGCATGTTTGGTTTGGGTAAATGACACATTTTATGTTAAGCTCAATTTTGTAGATTTAATTAGTACTACGTGCACTTGGAGGCTATTTAGGGAGGATACAGGTAGAGGATCAGCATGCACCTGGGTGGTGCTTTGGTTTTTTACCAGTAATCCACAACCTGGTGCATCAGTGGCATTTTAAAGTTTAAGTTTTGATTTTTGATTTTTGTTGTATTCAGGACAAATAGCCACTACACCAAGATTCCAATTTACATCGAATGTCTGTATGAATGAACTCATCACACACATCTGTGTGTTGTACGGTTGATGAGTTTGGCCCCTGCTGTCTCTCCCTGCTCCTCATGCTTTCAGTCTTCCTATTAACCGATAGTGCCTGACCCCACCCCCTCTGCCTGACTCCGCCCCCCTCCCTGTGTATTTGGTAGTGCTGGGCAACGATTAAAGTTCTTAATCGCAATTAATCGCATAATTTGTCTTTGATTAATCATGATTAATCGCTTTATGCACAAAATCTAATAATGAATTAAATTGGGACTGACTGAAAACCTCCGGCACCCCCCTCCCCCATGATCTTTCGAGATGGACTGGGCCAACAACCAAATAATAATTAATTAAAAAGTACTCTGTAATGATCATCCTGCCCCAAGCCGGGGTGACAGCGATTTTTTTTGTTTTTTTGTAAGAAGCATAATTTTACAATAATATTTACAATTCATCAAATATGATTTATAATCATTCAAAATACCAAGTCTTTACTAAGAGCAGAGCAAATGAAAAATGGAAGTTTCTTATGAGCGCACACTTCCTCAAAATTCATTCTATCTCCGACCCTCAGAGAGAGAAGACAGCCTACACAATTCAGTCACGCTGAATTGTGCCTCATACTTACCTTTATTAAGCCAAATTGTGTGTTGAAGGGAAATTTACCGTATTGGCCCGAATATAAGACGATGTTTTTTTTCTAGAAATTGCATCCTCAAAAGTGGGGTCGTGTTATAATCGCGGACTTACGGTAGATGGTCAATACGCATCCGCGCTGCGAGATGGAGCCAAAGTATCACTGACCAGAGAGGGAGTTGAGTGATGAAATGAGATCAAATGATCTGATGAAAAATGGCGGATCATCTGGAACAAAGGGGCTGAACGCTGGACAACTGAGCAACAACAGAAACGAAGTTATGATACCAACTTTAAAGGTGCTGTAGGCAGGATTTTGCTAGTCAATGCTAATTTTTCTGTGTTTTCTTTGGATTAAATGTTAGAGTATCCATTGATAATCCAGTGAGGTGCCGAGCCCCAGGTTGCGCAACTTCATAACCAGTCTGTGAGGAAGAACTGTATTGAAGGCGGAGCTGAAATCCACAAACAGCATTCTCACGTAGGTGTTACACCCTTCCAGGTGTGTGAGGGCTGTGTGGAGAGATGTGATGACGGCATCTTCCGTTGACCTGTTTGCCTTGTATGCAAACTGATGTGGATCGAGGTCAGGAGGAATAGCAGCCTTAATATGGGAAGATATGAGTCTTTCGAAGCATTTGGTTATGATGGGGGTCAGAGCAACAGGGCGATAGTCATTCAGGCAGCTCACTGTGCTCTTCTTAGGCACAGGGACGATGGTGGCTGTTTTAAGGCAGGTGGGTACTGCAGACTGTAGCAGCGAGAGGTTAAAGATGGTAGTGAAAACCTCTGCCAACTGTTTAGCACAGGACTTTAGCATTCTTCCTGGGATGCCGTCTGGACCAGGTGATTTCCTCACATTGACTCTGCTCAGGGTGTCTCTGACCTGATGCTGCTGCAGCTGAATGGGGGTGTCGTTCCTCTCAGGCAGAGTAACCAAGGTGGGGGCCTGTCCATTGTGTTGGTCAAAACGGACAAAGAACCGGTTCAGAGTGTCTGATAGAGTGCTGTCTGTGCAGACTGATGTTGTCTGACCATCCTTATAGCCGGTGAGTCTCTTGACCCCTTGCCACATGTTCCGGGTGTTGTTGTTGTCAAAGTGCTTCTCAATGCGCTGTTTGTATTTGCGCTTAGCCGTTTTGATGCCTTTCTGCAGGGATCGCCGTGCCTCTTTATAAGCCTGCTGGTCTCCTGACTTAAAGGCCTCCCCCCGTGCTCTCAGCAGAGCGCGCACCTCACTGTTAAACCATGGTTTCTGGTTTGGGGACACTTTAACAGTCCGTCTTGATGTGATACTCTCGGAGCAGACGTTGACGTAGGAGAGCACAGCAGATGTGTGACTCTCCAGGTCTGCCCCTTCTGCAAATATCCCCCAGTCTGTGGTCTCAAAACAGTCCTGCAGGGCTGAGGTGGCTTCTTCAGTCCATACACGAACTGTTTTTGTTGACAGTTTCTGACTGCAGATCTTAGGTCTATAAGCAGGAATCAGGGACAGAGAGAGATGATCCGAGAGTCCCAGATGTGGCAGGGGGATCGCTTTGTAGGCACGACGTTACGTAATCAGGAGACAAAAAATTGTAACTGTAGTCTGTTACAGCACATGCAAAAATATGTAATCTCGTTACAGGTACTTCTGATAAAAACACGGATTACTGAGCGGGGATTACTTTTGAAAATCAGACGGAATATACCAGCAACAACAGATATACGCGCTGTATACAGACATTGTGACACTTTACAGCACTTTACGGCGCTTTACAGCACAAAGCGCCACATAACAGATCTATAAATAATAGACACCGTAGATATATAAATGCTGTTTAACAATGAATGAAACAACCCGCCTTGCCATGAATTTTACCCCCTACTGCTGGAGTCTTGGCTGCTCCAGAGAGAAACTCATTCTTTGGCTGGAAACGTCGACATTTTGTATTTTAGTCAGATGAGACCAGAACTTCTCTGTTCAATGTAAATTCTGAATCCCAGCTGTGAAAATTCTCTCAACATCCAGGAACTCATCAAACCTGAAGACACATCTACAGGTACGAAACACACCTGAACTCACAGTGAAGCTAAAGTGTTAATAGCCTGCTAACCTGTCAGTAACCTGCTACTGAGAGCCACAGCCTCACCAGGCTGAACTCAGAAGAATCTGATGGAGGTAATAATACCTTCAGCCTGGATGGAGGATTTATTGGAGACTGCATGTTTCCTTCTGTCACTGAGGAATGAATGAACTCTGAACTGAAAAAAATATTGAGCATCGCCGACCTGAACACAAAGCACTGCTCCTCACTGCAGCAGTACGGCTACACAGCAGACTGAGTATATAATATGAATGTGTGTTAACACTGTCAGTGTGGCTCCTGGTGCTGCTGCTGGACTGTAGAACTACGAGAGGAACACAGTCTGAACTGATGGTTCTGATCCTGAGTCAGAGAGACAGAAAGTCACATTCTCAATAGGTTTGGAGGATGCCATGTTGTTGGTATTAATTGGGGCTGAACACACAGAGTTCAGAACACTCAGAGCATTTAGTGTTTACTGTGTAGAGTTGTCAACACACTGTGAGGATGACACATTGCATTTGTCTTTATTTTTATGTTTGCTGGTGAAGTAATCTAAAAGTAACTAAAAGTATTCTGGTACATTACTTTTTAATTGAAGTAATTAGAGTACGTTACTGATTACATTTTTTGACAAGTAACTTGTAATTGTACCGGATTACAATTTTAAAGTAACCCTCCCAACCCTGTTCACCGCAAAAAGCGTGTGTGTGCTTTATTGGGCTCAGCTGCAGCGCGGTGTGGGACTCTCGGGGCGCAGGACAGGCTCGGCTCGTTCACCCCCCCACAGCGTCATTCAGCCAGGCTGGGCCAGGCAGACATCCACACTGAAATACATCAAAGTGAATTGCATAGCTTGCACGTGTAAACCCGGCTCCCAGACCCAACTTTGAAAAGCAGAGATTAATGGTGAGACTCTTTTTTCTCGCTTAAATGGTAAATGGACTACACTTATATAGCGCTTTTTCATCTGCATTAGCAGAGACCAAAGCGCTTTACACTGCAGGATCACATTCACCCATTCACACACACATTCACACACCGGTGGAGGAGGCTGCCATGCAAGGCGCTCAGTCCATCCACCGGGGGCAATTCAGGGTTCAGTGTCTTGCCCAAGGACACTTCGACATGCAGACAGGGGGAGACGAGAATCAAACTAACAACCTCCCAATTGTCAGAGGACTGCTCTCCCCACTGAACCACAGCCGCTTGATACGAGTCTTGCGGTAACGCAGCACGTTATCGCCGTTGACGGCCCAGCTACAGTATTTAGGCCCCCTGCTGCTGGATGATTGCTCCTGCAGTTGTGGTGGTGCAGTGATCAGTGTTCCTGCCTCACAGCAAGAATGCCCCAGGTCCAGGGGCGGACTTACCATTAGGCGAAACTAGGCAGTTGCCTAGGGCCCCAAGTTCCTGGGGGCCCCATAAAACTCCTCATACACTTATGGTTAATACAGTTATTGCTTATTTGTACACATTAATTATGTTTTGATTGAAATCCTGTCGCTAAAATGCCAGCAGAATGCTTATTGTATTATGTGTGTCTCGGGGGCCCCCCTTCAGTCTCCACATTGGATCAGTCCATCTTACTGCGCATGTGCAGAGAGGATCCAGGAAGACAGCAGCAAAACATACGAAAACAAACGGCGCGAAGACAAGAGAAGAGCAGAGAAGAGAAAAGAACAGAAAAGAAAAAGATGATGAAAAGAAGCTACCCCAGCGGTGCTGAAAAAAGGAGGAAAAAGGAGGAAAGCAGAAAGCTGCTCTCAAAATGCCCCAAAGTGACTACATACTTCACCGCGGCAGCGGCTCCAGCAGCAACCCACCACGGCCCCAAGCCAAGTTGTCCCCGACCAACTCAACCCCAGACACCTGACCAACTCGGTCCCAAGTAACTGTTCCAATGGAACAGAGCAAATTTAGAGCAGCCGCACGTTGTTTTTATTTTTTTAATTCTCGTGAACGTCTGTGTGCGTCTCTGCGATCAGGGGGGGACATCCAAGATGGCGGAGTGAGAGGCTGCAAATTAGCAGGCAGCAGCAGGAAAACGAAAATTTTCGTCCAAATCATTGAATTTCAAGAAACAGTGGACTTTGAAGAGATTACAAGGTGAGCAAATCGGTGTCAAGAATAGGGTGGAGACAAAATCTTGAGAAATGACGAGCATAGCACCGTCAGAAGAGAATGCTAAGCCCCAGCTACAAGCTAGCCTCACCGACCATGACTATAGCGTGGCTGGGTTAGGTGAAGCATGCTTTGATGACTTAATTGAGCAAGAAGGAATGGAAATGCTTTCAACAAAGCCTCAGAATGTTCACACTCCGATACAAAGTCCTAATCCAAAGAAACTGAAAAAGAGAGAAGAACAAAAAGAAGTCAGCATGGGAAGTCTTTATGAAGTGATATGCGCTCTGTCACAAAGATTTGAAGAAAGACTGGATGTGCTCGAGCAAAAGCTGGAAAACTTTGAGCTGCGAATCCAAACTAATGAAAAAGCGGTGAAGAAGAATGAAGAAGAAACAAACCAACTCAAAGCCAAAGTTGAAAAGCTGGCAAAAGAGAACAGGGAAATGACAGAAAGATGCCGTGAGATGGAGAGATACAAAAGAAGATGGAATCTCAAGCTGATCGGGCTCCCAGAGGAGGAAAATGAAAATACAAGAGAAAAGGTGATCGGCATTTTAACAAAAGTTATTCCTGTGTCAGTGGATAAACTTCGAGACCAAGTCGACACTGTCCACCGTTTGGGGAAGAAAGATGATCCGGCTTACAACATGAGACCACGACCCATCATCATCCAGTTCGGGATGCGGACCATGAAGGACGAGATATGGAAGAGGACGAAGGATGCCAGAGTCTGCAAAGAACTAAACATTCATTTCAGGTTGGACTGGTCCAAAGAGGATCGAGAGGTACGGGCCAAGCTGTTTCCTCTGGTGGCAGAAGCTCGGCGAAACCAGAAGAAAGCCTTCCTGAAAGAGGGGTATGCTATCATTGACGGGAAAAGAGTAGAGGCACCTGTTACAGGCTAAAAAAAAAAAAAAAAAAAAAACCTAATTTGAGCTCACTGCTTTTGTTGAAGGTTATTGAAGATCACTGTGAAGAATGTTGATTAAGATAAAGGACAAATAATTACTCCTGCCTAAAAATGTACCTTAGGTTCATCTAAGCGTTTCTGTTGTTTTCTTCTGCATAACTATGTCGATTGAATTGTGTTCTTTGAATGTTTGAGGTTTAAAAAATAATGTTAAGCGCAAGGCCATGTTTTTATTTTGTAAGGGAGTTAAAGCAAATTTCATTTTACTACAAGAAACTCATTCTGTTAAAGACGATGAAAAATTCTGGAAGCAACAATGGGGAGATAATATTTTGTTTACACATGGAACTTCTCACTCAGCGGGAGTGATGATTTTATTTTACAGGTTTGCAGGTAAAATCATTGACTACAAAAGTGATGGAAATGGTCATTGGATAATGGTGGTCTTTGAGATATTTGATTTTAAATTCATTGTAATCAACATATATGGGTACAACAACAGATCTCTCAACAGAAGTATGATGTCCAAGCTATCTCGAGATATTAGCGAATGGAGTGAGCTATATAGAACTAGTAACATCATAACAGGAGGAGACTTTAATATCGCTCCTAATTCTTGGATGGACAGGAAACCTCCCAAAGGATTACAACCTAACATTGATGATACCTTCAGCTCTTTTTGTCTAGCAAATCACTTGGTGGATTATTGGAGGGAGACAAACCCCAATTCAAAGACATATACATGGATGAGTCCTGCTGATACAAATCTATGTTCAAGACTAGATTATTGGCTTTTGTCTCAAAATGTGGTCAGTATGACATTGAAATGTGATATCCAAATATCTCCTCTAACAGATCATTGTCTTATTAATTTGTCTCTGACAATAATTAAACAAAAACCGAAGTCAAGTAATGTTTGGAAGTTTAATAACTCTCTACTGTTAAACAAAGAATTCTGTATCCGGGTAAAAACACTTTGCACCGAAGTGAACCAATTAGATTCATCAAACATAAGTAAATGGGAATGGTTTAAATTTAGAGTGAAACAAATAGCTATTGAAATGGGGAAAAAAATATCAAAGAGATGTAAACTAAAACAAAAGGAACTGGTCAATAAAATCAGTTCATTATGTAGTATGTCCAACAGAACAGCTGAACAAAATGAGGAACTTCTTCTACTCCAAAACCAATTAGATGATTTGTTTTTGCAAAAGGCAAAAGGTGCTTTTGTAAGATCTAAAGCAAAGTGGATTGAACAAGGGGAAAAAAATTCATCATATTTTTATAGTCTCGAAAAAAGAAGACAGGCCAAAAAATGCATTACCAAACTAAACAAAAATGGAATTACAATCCAAGATTCAAATGAAATTACAGAAGAAGTCAGTCAGTTCTATTGCAATTTATACAAGAAAAAATTTAAGGAGGACAAATGCAAAGAATTCATGAATTTAATAAAAAATAATGTAACTAAAAAAATAACGGAAGAGGATAAATTAATTTTGGAAGAGGAATTAACACTAGCAGAGTTAGAAGGGGCTTTAAAGCAAATGAAAATTGGTAAATCACCTGGTATTGATGGCCTATCCATAGACTTCTACAGAGCTTTTTGGCAAGAGATAAAACAATTACTATTTAATGCATATCTGGATTGTATAAACAGTGGTCAATTGTCCTCAACAATGAAAACTGGTTTGATAACCTTGCTGCCAAAGTCCAACTAGAAAAAATTTGCAGTTCCTGAAGAAACTGCAAGTGTGAATGCTGAGCTGAAAATGCTAAACTGTAATGCAGAAAAGCTCAAGAAGCTCAAGATGAAAAGTTGAAAAAGGTTGAAAAATTTGAAAATCTGCAAAAAGTTGAAAAAGGTTGAAAACGCTGCAAAAAGTTGAGAAAGGTTGCAAAAATTTGAAAACGCTGCAAAAATTCGAAAGAAGTTGAAAAAGGTTGAAAACACTGCAAAAAGTTGAAAAAGGTTGAGAAAGGTTAAAAACGCTGCAAAAAGCTGAAAAGAGTAGAAAAAGGTGGTGAAAGTTTGAAAACACTGCAAAAAGTTGAAAAAGTTTGAAAAAGGTTGAAAACACTGCAAAAATTTGAAAAAGTTTTAAAAAGGTTGAACACACTGCAAAAAGTTGAAAAAAGGTGAAAAATGTTGAATAAAGTTTAAAAATGTTGAAAACACTGCAAAAATTGGAAAAAAGTTGAAAAAGGTTGAAAAAGTTTGAAAACGTTGCAAAAAGTTGAAAAAACTTTAAGAAAGTTGAAGGAGCAGTAGAGTTAGTGTCAGAGTAACAGAGGATCAATAGAGCTCCAGTCTTAATGGAAAAATCCAGACTAATCAAGCAGCAGCAGCACAACAGGTGTGTCTGTTGCTATGGAGACCAGCTGCACAGCAGCCATGACAGTGAATCAGCACTTTTTAATGGAGTGCGCATGGTTGAAGAAATGGCATTTCTCAGGGACCGAAAGGTGAAATTGAAAAATATTTTCATACAGTCAGATTCAGAAGCCTTTCATGAATTTAATGGTGCAGGAATCATGTCCATCCATTCAGCCACGACGATTGTGCGAACACGAGTGAAGTTTTGGATTCAGGCGTCTCAAAAATGCATTGGAGCGGATGGGAGAAAATTCTGCACTCTCCTCAAACAAATGCCTCTGGAGAGAGAACCGTTTGAGATAGAGACAAAGTGACTCAATTTTACGGGTCACAAGAAAAATTCCTACGTTTTGAGGGGTTATTGTGCAGATTGAGCCAGAAATGTGGCCAGGAGGACGAGAAAAGAATTTTTTTTTTGGTTAAAATTCAGAGCCTCCCGCACTCTAACTGCCACTCTCCCACTCTAGCTTTTCCAATACACACCCATTGTAAACTCCAAAAGCAACTGAAATTCTCTCCGTACTTGAAAGCCCACAGTTTAAATTTGGTAGAAGGTCTTGAAATGATGTTACATACGTGAATAGAGGACAAAAATGCCTACGTTTTAAAAGTAAAATGACTTGTCTACGTGAAAGTATGACAAAGTAGTAAGGGTTCAAAGTTGAAGGAGTTGAAAGGTCAGTTGAAGGGGTTTTCCATCCACTTCAATGTTAAAAATAATTTTAAAAAGTTGAAATATTTCAAAAAGTTTAAAAAAGTTTAAAAAGTTTAAAAAGGTTTAAGAAAGGGTTTAAAAAGTTGAATATTTTAAAAGTTGAATGGTTAAAATCGGTTAAGATTTGAAGGAGTTAAAGGGTTTCAAAGTTTGAAAAAATCTCCATCCGTTAACATGGGGCAAAAACTTGCACAAAAGTTGAAATATTTCAAAAAGTTTAAAAGGTTTTAAAAAGCTAGAACATAGCAGGAATGTCCTTAAAAAGCTGAACATTTTGATACTTGAATGGTTCTAATCGGACAAAAACTGTAAGAGGAGTTAAGCGTCAAAAAACGGCGGAAGAAGTCAGAATAATATTAAAGAGAAACAGGAAAATAAAGGTGTGAATGCCTTCAGCATTCACACAACTAGAAAAAATTTGCAGTTCCTGAAGAAACTGCAAGTGTGAATGCTGAGCTGAAAATGTTAAACTGTAATGCAGAAAAACTGAAAAAGAAAAGGTGAAAACCCCTGAAATAAAGTTGAAAAAGGTTGAAAAAGGTAGAAAGACACTGCAAAAAGTTGAAAAGGGTTAAAAAAAGTTGAAAAAGGTTGAAAAAGTTTGAAAACACTGCAAAAAGTTGAAAAAGTTTAAAAAAGGTTGAAAACACTGGAAAAAAACTTGAAAATGTTGAAAAAGGTTGAAAACACTGCAAAAAGTTGAAAAAGGTTGAAAAAGGTTGAAAACACTGCAAAAAGTCGAAATGGGTTGAAAAAAGTTGAAAAAGGTTGAAAATTTTTGAAAAAGGTTGAAAACACTGCAAAAAGTTGAAAAATGTTGAAAAGGGTTGAAAACACTGCAAAAAGTTGAAAAAGGTTGAAAACGCTACAAAAAGTTGAAAAAGTTTGAAAAAGGTTGAAAACACTGGAAAAAAACTTGAAAATGTTTAAAAAGGTTGAAAACACTGCAAAAAGTTGGAAAAGGTTGAAAGAGTTTGAAAAAGTTTGAAAACACTGCAAAAAGTTGAAAAAGATTTAAAAAAAAGTTGAAAAGGTTGAAAAAGTTTGAAAACACTGCAAAAAGTTGAAAAGGGTTGAAAAAAGTTGAAAAAGTTTGAAAAAGTTTGAAAACACTGCAAAAAGTTGAAAAGGGTTGAAAAAAGTTGAAAAAGGTTGAAAACACTGCAAAAAGTTGAAAAAGTTTGAAAAAGGTTGAAAATACTGGAAAAAAAACCTTGAAAATGTTTTAAAAGGTTGAAAACACTGCAAAAAGTTGGAAAATGTTGAAAAATGTTGAAAACACTGCAAAAAGTTGAAAAGGGTTGAAAAAAGGTGAAAAAGGTTGAAAGCACTGCAAAAAGTTGAAAAATGTTGAAAAAGGTTGAAAACACTGCAAAAAGTTGAAAAAGGTTGAATGCGGTTGAAAAATTTTGAAAACACTGCAAAAAGTTGAAAAAGTTTAAAAAAGTTGAAAAAGTTTGAAAAAGTTTGAAAACACTGCAAAAAGTTGAAAAAGATTTAAAAAAAAAGTTGAAAAGGTTGAAAAAGTTTGAAAACACTGCAAAAAGTTGAAAAGGGTTGAAAAAAGTTGAAAAAGTTTGAAAAAGTTTGAAAACACTGCAAAAAGTTGAAAAGGGTTGAAAAAATTTGAAAAAGGTTCAAAACACTGCAAAAAGTTGAAAAATGTTTAAAAAGGTTGAAAACACTGCAAAAACTTAAAAAAGTTGATAGAGGTAGAAGGAGCAGTGCAGTCAGTGTCAGAGTAACAGAGGATCAATAGAGCTCCAGTCTTAATGGAGAAATCCAGACTAATCAAGCTGCAGCAGGACAACAGGTGTGTCTGTTGCTATGGAGACCAGCTGCACAGCAGCCATGACAGTGAATCAGCACTTTTTAATGGAGTGTGCATGGTTGAAGAAATGGCGTTTCTCGGGGACCGAGATGTGAAATTGAAAAAGATTTTCACACAGTCAGATTCAGAAGCCTTTCATGAATTTAATGGTGCAGGAATCATGTCTGTAGGATCATCCATTCAGCCATACCAATTGTGCGAACACGAGTGAAGTTTTGGATTCAGGCGTCTCGAAAATGCATTGGAGCGGATGGGAGAAAATTCTGCACTCTCCTCAAACAAATGCCTCTGGAGAGAGAACGGTTTGAGATAGAGACAAAGTGACTCAATTTTACGGGTCACAAGAAAAATTCCTACATTTTGAGGGGTTATTGTGCAGATTGAGCCAGAAATGTGGCCGTACGGACGAGAAAAGAATGTTTTTCTTGGTTAAAATTCAGAGCCTCCCGCACTCTAAATTCCTTTCTCCCACTCTAGCTTTTCCAATACACACCCATTGTAAACTCCAAAAACGTCTGAAATTCTCTCCGTACTTGAAGGCTCACAGTTTAAATTTGGTAGAAGATCTTGAAATGATGCTACATACCTAAATAGAGGACAAAAATGCCTACGTTTTAAAAGTTAAATGACTTTTCTAGGTCAAAGTATGACAAAGTTTTAAGGGTTCAAAGTTGAAGGAGTTGAAAGGTCAGTTGAAGGGTTTTCCCATCCACTTCAATGTTAAAAATAATTTTAAAAAGTTAAAATATTTCAAAAAGTTAAAATATTTCAAAAAGTTGAAAAAAGTTTAAAAAGTTTAAAAAGGTTTAAGAAAGGGTATAAAAAGTTGAATATTTTAAAAGTTGAATGGTTAAAATCGGTTAAGATTTGAAGGAGTTAAAGGGTTTCAAGGTTTGAAGAAATCTCCATCCGTTAACATGGGGCAAAAAGTTGCACAAAAGTTGAAATATTTCAAAAAGTTTAAAAGGTTTTAAAAAGCTAGAACATAGCAATAATGTCCTTAAAAAGCTGAACATTTTGATACTTGAATGGTTCAAATCGGACAAAAACTGAAGAAGGAGTTAAGCGTCAAAAAACGGGGGAAGAAGTCAGAATAATAATAATATTAAAGATTTGAAAAACAAAGGTGTGAATGCCTTCAGCATTCACACAACTAGAAAAAATTTGCAGTTCCTGAAGAAACTGCAAGTGTGAATGCTGAGCTGAAAATGTTAAACTGTAATGCAGAAAAACTGAATAAGAAAAGGTGAAAAACCCTGAAATGAAGTTGAAAAAGGTTGAAAAACTTTGAAAACACGGTAAAAAAGTCGAAAAAGGTTGAAAAAGGTTGAAAAACACTGCAAAAAGTTGAAAAAGGTTGAAAACACTGCAAAAAGTTGAAAAATGTTGAGAAAGGTTGAAAACATTGCAAAGAGTTGAAAAGGGTTGAAAAAGGTTAAAAAATGTTGAAAACACTGCAAAAAGTTGAAAAGGGTTGAAAAAAGGTTCAAAACACTGCAAAAAGTTGAAAAGGGTTGAAAAAAGTTGAGAAAGGTTGAAAAATTTTCAAAAAAGGTTGAAAACACTACAAAAAGTTGAAAAAGTTTGAAAAAGGTTGAAAATGCAAAAAGTTGAAAAAGTTAAAAAAAAGTTGAAAAAGTTTGAAAAAGGTTGAAAACACTGAAAAAAGTTGAAGAAGGTTGAAAAAGTTTTAAAACACTGCAAAAAGTTTAAAAATGTTGAAAAGGTTTTAAAACACTGCAAACGCTTGAAAAAGGTTGAATGAGGTTGAAAAATGTTGAAAACACTGCAAAAAGTTGAAAATGTTTGAAAAAAGTTGAAAAAGTTTGAAAACACTGCAAAAAGTTGAAAAGGGTTGAAAAAGGTTGAAAACACTGCAAAAAGTTGAAAAAGTTTGAAAAAGGTTGAAAACACTGCAAAAAGTTGAAAAAAGGTGAAAAATGTTGAATAAGGTTTAAAAATGTTGAAAACACTGCAAAAAGTGGAGAAAAATTGAAAAAGGTTGAAAAAGTTTGAAAACGTTGCAAAAAGTTGAAAAAACTTTAAGAAAGTTGAAGAAACAGTAAAGTCAGTGTCAGAGTAACAGAGGATCAATAGAGCTCCAGTCTTAATGGAAAAATCCAGACTAATCAAGCAGCAGTCAGCACAACAGGTGTGTCTGTTGCTATGGAGAGAAGCTGCACAGCAGCCATGACAGTGAATCAGCACTTTTTAATGGAGTGGGCACGGTTGAAGAAATGGCATTTCTCAGGGACCGAAAGGTGAAATTGAAAAAGATTTTCACACAGTCAGATTCAGAAGCCTTTCATGAATTTAATGGTGCAGGAATCATGTCTGTAGGATCATCCATTCAGCCACGGCGATTGTGCGAACATGAGAGAAGTTTTGGATTCAGGCGTCTCGAAAATGCATTGGAGCGGATGGGAGAAAATTCTGCACTCTCCTCAAACAAATGCCTCTGGAGAGAGAACTGTTTGAGATAGAGACAAAGTGACTCAATTGTACAGGTCACAAGAAAAATTCCTACGTTTTGAGGTGTTATAGTGCAGATTGAGCCAGAAATGTGGCCGTACGGACGAGAAAAGAATTTTTTTTTTGGTTAAAATTCAGAGCCTCCCGCACTCTAAATTCCTTTCTGCCACTCTGGCTTCTCCAATACACACCCATTGTAAACTCCAAAAACGGCTGAAATTCTCTCCATACTTGAAGGCTCACAGTTTAAATTTGGTAAAAGATCTTGCAATGATATTACATACCTGAATAGAGGACAAAAATGCCTACGTTTTAAAAGTTAAATGACTTTTCAATGTGAAAGTATGACAAAGTTTTAAGGGTTCAAAGTTGAAGGAGTTGAAAGGTCAGTTGAAGGGTTTTCCCATCCACTTCAATGTTAAAAATAATTTTAAAAAGTTGAAATATTTCAAAAAGTTTAAAAAAGTTTAAAAAGTTTAAAAAGGTTTAAGAAAGGGTTTAAAAAGGTGAATAGTTTAAAAGTTGAATGGTTAAAATCGGTTAAGATTTGAAGAAGTTATAAGGTTCCAAAGTTTGAAAAAATCTCCATCCGTTAACATGGGGCAAAAAGTTGCACAAAAGTTGAAATATTTTAAAAAGTTTAAAAGGTTTTAAAAAGCTAGAACATAGCACTAATGTCCTTAAAAAGCTGAACATTTTGATACTTGAATGGTTCAAATCGGACAAAAACTGTAGGAGGAGTAAAGCGTCAAAAAACGGGGGAAGAAGTCAGAATAATAATACTAGAAAAAATTTGCAGTTCCTGAAGAAACTGCAAGTGTGAATGCTGAGCTGAAAATGTTAAACTGTAATGCAGAAAAACTGAATAAGAAAAGGTGAAAAACCCTGAAATAAAGTTGAAAAAGGTTGAAAAACTTTGAAAACACGGCAAAAAAGTTGAAAAAGGTTGAAAACACTGCAAAAAGTTGAAAAATGTTGAAAAAGGTTGAAAACACTGCAAAAAGTTGAAAAAGTTTAAAAAAGGTTGAAAACACTGCAACAAAACTTGAAAATGTTGAAAAAGGTTGAAAACACTTCAAAAAGTTGAAAAAGGATGAAAAATGTTGAAAACACTGCAAAAAGTTGAAAAATGTTGAAAAAGGTTGAATGAGGTTGAAAAATGTTGAAAACACTGCAAAAAGTTGAAAAAGTTTAAAGAAAGTTGAAAAAGTTTGAAAACACTGCAAAAAGTTGAAAAAGCTTAAAAAAAAGTTGAAAAGGTTGAAAAAGTTTGAAAACGCTGCAAAAAGTTGAAAAAGGTTGAAAAAGTTTGAAAACGCTGTAAAAAGCTGAAAAAGATTGAAAACACTGCAAAAAGTTGAAAATGATTGAAAAGACTACAAAAAGTCGAAAAAAGCTGAAAACACTGCCAAGAGTTGAAAAAATGAAACACAGTTGAAGAAACTGACACATTTTCAAAAACTTAAAAGTTGACAAAGGAGGAGAGAGCAGTAAACAGCAGTGCAGTCAGTGTCAGAGTAACAGAGGATCAATAGAGCTCCAGTCTTCATGGAAAAATCCAGACTAATCAAGCAGCAGCAGCACAACAGGTGTGTCTGTTGCAATGGAGACCAGCTGCACAGCAGCCATGACAGTGAATCAGCACTTTTTAATGGAGTGCGCATGGTTGAAGAAATGGCATTTCTCGGGGACCAAGATGTGAAATTGAAAAAGATTTTCACACAGTCAGATTCAGAAGCCTTTCATGAATTTAATGGTGCAGGAATCATGTCTGTAGGATCATCCATTCAGCCACGGCGATTGTGCGAACACGAGTGAAGTTTTGGATTCAGGCGTCTCGAAAATGCATTGGAGCGGATGGGAGAAAATTCTTCACTCTCCTCAAACAAATGCCTCTGGGGAGAGAACCGTTTGAGATAGAGACAAAGTGACTCAATTGTACGGGTCACAAGAAAAATTCCTACGTTTTGAGGGGTTATTGTGCAGATTGAGCCAGAAATGTGGCCAGGAGGACGAGAAAATAATTTTTTTTTTGGTTAAAATTCAGAGCCTCCCGCACTCTAAATTTGATTCTCCCACTCTCGCTTTTCCAATACACACCCATTATAAACTTCAGAAACGGCTAAAATTCCCTCCATACTTGAAGCCTCACAGTTTAAATTTGGTAAAAGATCTTGAGATGATACTACATACCTGAATAGAGGACAAAAATGCCTACGTTTTAAAAGTAAAATGACTTGTCTATGTGAAAGTATGACAAAGTAGTAAGGGTTCAAAGTTGAAGGAGTCGAAAGGTCAGTTGAAGGGTTTTCCCATCCACTTCAATGTTAAAAATAATTTTAAAAAGTTGAAATATTTCAAAAAGTTGAACAAAGTTGAAAAAGTTTTGAAAGGTTGAAGAAAGAGTTTAAAAAGTTGAATATTTTAAAAGTTGAATGGTTAAAATCGGTTAAGATTTGAAGAAGTTATAAGGTTCCAAAGTTTGAAAAAATCTCCATCCGTTAACATGGGACAAAAAATTGCACAAAAGTTGAAATATTTCAAAAAGTTTTAGAGATATGAAAAAGTTAGAACATAGCACCCAAGTCCTTAAAAAGCTGCACAATTTGATATGTGAATGGTCCAAATCGGACAAAATTTGGAGGAGTAGTTAAGCGTCAAAAATCGGCGGAAGAAGTCAGAAGAAGAAGAATAATACTAGAAAAATTTGCAGTTCCTGAAGAAACTGCAAGTGTGAATGCTGAGCTGAAAATGTTAAACTGTAATGCAGAAAAACTAAATAAGAAAAGGTGAAAAACCCTGATATAAAGTTGAAAAAGGTTGAAAAAGTTTGAAAACCCTGCAAAAAGTCGAAAAAGGTTGAAAAAGCTTGAAAAAAGGTTGAAAACACTGTAAAAAGTTGAAAAAGGTTGAATGAGGTTGAAAAATGTTGAAAATACAGCAAAAAGTTGAAAAAGTTTGAAAAAGGTTGGAAACACAGCAAAAAGGTTGAATGAGGTTTAAAAATGTTGACAACACTGCAAAAAGTTGAAAAAGTTTAAAAATGTTTGAAAACACTGCAAAAAGTTGAAAAGGGTTGAAAAAAGTTGAAAAAGGTTGAAACATTTTGAAAAAGGTTGAAAACACTGAAAAAAGTTGAAGAAGTTTGAAAAAGGTTGAAAACACTGCAAAAAGTTGAAAAAGGTTTAAAAAGGCTGAAAACGCTACAAAAAGTTGAAAAAGGTTGAAAAAGGTAGAAGAAGCAGTGGAGTCAATGTAAGAGTAACAGAGGATCAATAGAGCGAGTCTTAATGGAAAAATCCAGACTAATCAAGCAGCAGTCAGCACAACAGGTGTGTCTGTTGCTATGGAGACCAGCTGCACAGCGGCCATGACAGTGAATCAGCACTTTTTAATGGAGTGCGCATGGTTAAAGAAATGTCGTGTCTCGAGAACCCAGAGGTGAAATTGAAAAAGATTTTCACACAGTCACATTCAGAAGCCTTTCATGAATTTAATGGTGCAGGAATCATGTCTGTAGGATCATCCATTCAGCCAAAGCGAGGGTGCGAACACGAGTGAAGTTTTGGATTCGGGCGTCTCCAAAATGCATTGGAGCGGATGGGAGAAAATTTTGCACTCTCCTCAAACAAATGCCTCTGGAGAGAGAACCGTTTATGATAGAGACAAAATGACTCAATTGTACGGGTCACAAGAAAAATTCCTACGTTTTGAGGGGTTATTGTGCAGATTGAGCCAGAAATATGGCTGTACGGACGAGAAAATAATTTTTTTTTGGTTAAAATTCAGAGCCTCCCGCACTCTAACTGCCACTCTCCCACTCTAGCTTTTCCAATACACACCCATTATAAACTCCAAAAATGGCTGAAATTCTCTCCATACTTGAAGGCTCACAGTTTAAATTTGGTAAAAGATCTTGAAATGATATAACATACCTGAATAGAGGACAAAAATGCCTACGTTTTAAAAGTAAAATGACTTGTCTACGTGAAAGTATGACAAAGTTAAAATGGTTGAAAGTTGAAGGAGTTGAAGGGTCAGTTGAAGGGTTTCCCCATCCACTTCAATGTTAAAAATAATTTTAAAAAGTTGAAATATTTCAAAAAGTTTATAAAATTTGAAAAAGTTTAAAAAGGTGGAAGAAAGGGTTTAAAAAGTTGAATAGTTTAAAAGTTGAATGGTTAAAATCGGTTAAGATTTGAAGAAATTATAAGGTTCCAAAGTTTGAAAAAATCTCCCTCCGTTAACATGGGACAAAAAGTTGCACAAAAGTTGAAATATTTCAAAAAGTTGAAGAGATATTAAAAAGCTAGAACATAGCACCCATGTCCTTAAAAAGCTGCACAAAATGATATTTGAATGGTTCAAATCGGACAAAATTTGTAGGAGGAGAAGCGTGCCAAAAAACAGCGAAAGAAGTCAGAGGAGGAATTTAATCGTGTGAATGCCTTCAGCATTCACACAACTAGAAAAAATTTGCAGTTCCTGAAGAAACTGCAAGTGTGAATGCTGAGCTGAAAATGTTAAACTGTAATGCAGAAAAACTGAATAAGAAAAGGTGAAAAACCCTGAAATAAAGTCGAAAAAGGTTGAAAAAGGTTGAAAAACACTGCAAAAAGTTGAAAAAGGTTGAAAAAACTGCAAAAAGTTGAAAAATGTTGAAAAAGGTTCAAAAAACTGCAAAAGAGTTGAAAAGGGTTGAAAAAAGTTGAAAAAGGTTGAAAAAGTTTGAAAACACTACAAAAAGTTGAAAAAGTTTGAAAAAGGTTGAAAACACTGCAAAAAGTTGAAAAGGGTTGAAAAAAGTTGAAAAAGGTTGAAAAACACTGCAAAAAGTTGAAAAAGGTTGAAAACACTGCAAAAAGTTGAAAAGGGTTGAAAAAAGTTGAAAAAGGTTGAAAACACTGCAAAAAGTTGAAAAAGGTTGAAAAAAACTGGAAAAAGTTGAAAAATGTCGAAAAAGGTTCAACACACTGCAAAAAAGTTGAAAAGGGTTGAAAAAAGTTGAAAATGTTTGAAAACACTACAAAAAGTTGAAAAAGTTTGAAAAAGGTTGAAAACATTGCAAAAAGTTGAAAAGGGTTGAAAAAAGTTGAAAAAGGTTGAAAAATGTTGAAAAATTTTGAAAAAGGTTGAAAACACTGCAAAAAGTTAAAAAATGTTGAAAAAGGTTGAAAACACTGCAAAAAGTTGAAAAAGGTTGAATGAGGTTGAAAAAGTTTGAAAACACTGCAAAAAGTTGAAAGGGTTGAAAAACGTTGAAAAAGTTTGAAAACACTGCAAAAAGTAGAAAAAGGTTAAAAAAAAAAGTTGAAAAGGTTGAAAAAGTTGAAAAAGGTTGAAAACACTGCAAAAAGTTGAAAAGGGTTGAAAAAAGTTGAAAAAGGTTGAAAACACTGCAAAAAGTTGAAAAAGTTTGAAAAAGGTTGAAAACACTGCAAAAAGTTGAAAAGGGTTAAAAAGGTTGAAAACACTGCAAAAACTTAAAACAGTTGATAGAGGTAGAAGGAGCAGTGGAGTCAGTGTCAGAGTAACAGAGGGTCAATAGAGCTCCAGTCTTAATGGAAAAATCCAGACTAATCAAGCAGCAGCAGCACAACAGGTGTGTCTGTTGCAATGGAGACCAGCTGCACAGCAGCCATGACAGTGAATCAGCACTTTTTAATGGAGTGCGCATGGTTGAAGAAATGGCATTTCTCGGGGACCGAGATGTGAAATTGAAAAAGATTTTCACACAGTCAGATTCAGAAGCCTTTCATGAATTTAATGGTGCAGGAATCATGTCTGTAGGATCATCCATTCAGCCATACCAATTGTGCGAACACGAGTGAAGTTTTGGATTCAGGCGTCTCGAAAATGCATTGGAGCGGATGGGAGAAAATTCTGCACTCTCCTCAAACAAATGCCTCTGGAGAGAGAACCGTTTGAGATAGAGACAAAGTGACTCAATTGTACGGGTCACAAGAGAAATTCCTACGTTTAGAGGGGTTATTGTGCAGATTGAGCCAAAAATGTGGCCGTACGGACGAGAAAATAATTTTTTTTTTGGTTAAAATTCAGAGCCTCCCGCACTCTAAATTTGATTCTCCCACTCTAGCTTTTCCAATACACACCCATTATAAACTTCAGAAACGGCTAAAATTCCCTCCATACTTGAAGCCTCACAGTTTAAATTTGGTAAAAGATCTTGAGATGATACTACATACCTGAATAGAGGACAAAAATGTCTACGTTTTAAAAGTAAAATGACTTGTCTATGTGAAAGTATGACAAAGTAGTAAGGGTTCAAAGTTGAAGCAGTTGAAAGGTCAGTTGAAGGGTTTTTCCATCCACTTCAATGTTAAAAATAATTTTAAAAAGTTGAAATATTTCAAAAAGTTTAAAAAGTTGAAAAAGTTTAAAAAGGTTGAAGAAAGGGTTTAAAAAGTTGAATATTTTAAAAGTTGAATGGTTAAAATTGGTTAAGATTTGAAGAAGTTATAAGGTTCCAAAGTTTGAAAAAATCTCCATCCGTTAACATGGGGCAAAAAGTTGCACAAAAGTTGAAATATTTCAAAAAGTTTAAAAGATTTTAAAAAGCTAGAACATAGCACCCAAGTCCTTAAAAAGCTGCACAATTTGATATCTGAATGGTTCAAATCGGACAAAATTTGGAGGAGTAGTTAAGCGTCAAAAAACGGCGGAAGAAGTCAGAAGAAGTTGGAAGAATTTTAATAAAGATACGGAATGTAATAGTGTGAATGCCTTCAGCATTCACACAACTAGAAAAAATTTGCAGTTCCTGAAGAAACTGCAAGTGTGAATGCTGAGCTGAAAATGTTAAACTGTAATGCAGAAAAACTGAAAAAGAAAAGGTGAAAACCCCTGAAATAAAGTTGAAAAAGGTTGAAAAAGGTAGAAAGACACTGCAAAAAGTTGAAAAGGGTTAAAAAAAGTTGAAAAAGGTTGAAAAAGTTTGAAAACACTGCAAAAAGTTGAAAAAGTTTAAAAAAGGTTGAAAACACTGGAAAAAAACTTGAAAATGTTGAAAAAGGTTGAAAACACTGCAAAAAGTTGAAAAAGGTTGAAAAAGGTTGAAAACACTGCAAAAAGTCGAAATGGGTTGAAAAAAGTTGAAAAAGGTTGAAAATTTTTGAAAAAGGTTGAAAACACTGCAAAAAGTTGAAAAATGTTGAAAAGGGTTGAAAACACTGCAAAAAGTTGAAAAAGGTTGAAAACGCTACAAAAAGTTGAAAAAGTTTGAAAAAGGTTGAAAACACTGGAAAAAAACTTGAAAATGTTTAAAAAGGTTGAAAACACTGCAAAAAGTTGGAAAAGGTTGAAAGAGTTTGAAAAAGTTTGAAAACACTGCAAAAAGTTGAAAAAGATTTAAAAAAAAGTTGAAAAGGTTGAAAAAGTTTGAAAACACTGCAAAAAGTTGAAAAGGGTTGAAAAAAGTTGAAAAAGTTTGAAAAAGTTTGAAAACACTGCAAAAAGTTGAAAAGGGTTGAAAAAAGTTGAAAAAGGTTGAAAACACTGCAAAAAGTTGAAAAAGTTTGAAAAAGGTTGAAAAAGGTTGAAAACACTGCAAAAAGTTGAAAAAGTTTGAAAAAGGTTGAAAACACTGGAAAAAAAACCTTGAAAATGTTTTAAAAGGTTGAAAACACTGCAAAAAGTTGGAAAATGTTGAAAAATGTTGAAAACACTGCAAAAAGTTGAAAAGGGTTGAAAAAAGGTGAAAAAGGTTGAAAGCACTGCAAAAAGTTGAAAAATGTTGAAAAAGGTTGAAAACACTGCAAAAAGTTGAAAAAGGTTGAATGCGGTTGAAAAATTTTGAAAACACTGCAAAAAGTTGAAAAAGTTTAAAAAAGTTGAAAAAGTTTGAAAAAGTTTGAAAACACTGCAAAAAGTTGAAAAAGATTTAAAAAAAAAGTTGAAAAGGTTGAAAAAGTTTGAAAACACTGCAAAAAGTTGAAAAGGGTTGAAAAAAGTTGAAAAAGTTTGAAAAAGTTTGAAAACACTGCAAAAAGTTGAAAAGGGTTGAAAAAATTTGAAAAAGGTTCAAAACACTGCAAAAAGTTGAAAAATGTTTAAAAAGGTTGAAAACACTGCAAAAACTTAAAAAAGTTGATAGAGGTAGAAGGAGCAGTGCAGTCAGTGTCAGAGTAACAGAGGATCAATAGAGCTCCAGTCTTAATGGAGAAATCCAGACTAATCAAGCTGCAGCAGGACAACAGGTGTGTCTGTTGCTATGGAGACCAGCTGCACAGCAGCCATGACAGTGAATCAGCACTTTTTAATGGAGTGTGCATGGTTGAAGAAATGGCGTTTCTCGGGGACCGAGATGTGAAATTGAAAAAGATTTTCACACAGTCAGATTCAGAAGCCTTTCATGAATTTAATGGTGCAGGAATCATGTCTGTAGGATCTTCCATTCAGCCACGGCAATGGTGCGAACACGAGTGAAGTTTTGGATTCAGGCGTCTCGAAAATGCATTGGAGCGGATGGGAGAAAATTCTGCACTCTCCTCAAACAAATGCCTCTGGAGAGAGAACGGTTTGAGATAGAGACAAAGTGACTCAATTTTACGGGTCACAAGAAAAATTCCTACATTTTGAGGGGTTATAGTGCAGATTGAGCCAGAAATGTGGCCGTACGGACGAGAAAAGAATGTTTTTCTTGGTTAAAATTCAGAGCCTCCCGCACTCTAAATTCCTTTCTCCCACTCTAGCTTTTCCAATACACACCCATTGTAAACTCCAAAAACGTCTGAAATTCTCTCCGTACTTGAAGGCTCACAGTTTAAATTTGGTAGAAGATCTTGAAATGATGCTACATACCTGAATAGAGGACAAAAATGCCTACATTTTAAAAGTAAAATGACTTGTCTATGTGAAAGTATGACAAAGTAGTAAGGGTTGAAAGTTGAAGGAGTTGAAAGGTCAGTTGAAGGGTTTTCCCATCCACTTCAATGTTAAAAATAATTTTAAAAAGTTGAAATATTTAAAAAAGTTTAAAAAAGTTTAAAAAGTTTAAAAAGGTTTAAGAAAGGGCTTAAAAAGTTGAATATTTTAAAAGTTGAATGGTTAAAATCGGTTAAGATTTGAAGAAGTTATAAGGTTCCAAAGTTTGAAAAAATCTCCATCCGTTAACATGGGGCAAAAAGTTGCACAAAAGTTGAAATATTTCAAAAAGTTTAAAAGATTTTAAAAAGTTAGAACATAGCACCCAAGTCCTTAAAAAGCTGCACAATTTGATATCTGAATGGTCCAAATCGGACAAAATTTGGAGGAGTAGTTAAGCGTCAAAAATCGGCGGAAGAAGTCAGAAGAAGAAGAATAATACTAGAAAAAATTTGCAGTTCCTGAAGAAACTGCAAGTGTGAATGCTGAGCTGAAAATGTTAAACTGTAATGCAGAAAAACTGAATAAGAAAAGGTGAAAAACCCTAAAATAAAGTCATAAAAGGTTGAAAAAGTTTGAAAAAGGTTGAAAACACTGCAAAAAGTTGAAAAGGGTTAAAAAAGGCTGAAAACACTGTAAAAAGTTGAATGAGTTTGAAAAAGGTTGAAAACACTGCAAAAAGTTGAAAAAGGTTGAAAAAGTTTGAAAAAAGTTGAAAAAGGTTGAAAACACTGAAAAAAGTTGAAAAAAGTTGAAAAAGGTTAAAAACACTGCAAAATGTTGAAAAAGGTTGAAAAAGGCTGAAAACGCTACAAAAAGTTGAAAAAGGTTGAAAAAGTTTGAAAAAAGTTGAAATAGGTTGAAAACACTGAAAAAAGTTTAAAAAAGTTGAAAAATGTTAAAAACACTGCAAAATGTTGAAAAAGGTTGAAAAAGGCTGAAAACGCTACAAAAAGTTGAAAAAGGTTGAAAAAGTTTGAAAAAAGTTGAAAAAGGTTGAAAACACTGAAAAAAGTTGAAAAAGGTTGAATGAGGTTGAAAAATGTTGAAAACACTGCAAAAAGTTGAAAAGCGTTGAAAAAAGTTAAAAAAGTTTGAAAAAGTTTGAAAACACTGCAAGAAGTTGAAAAGGATTGAAAAAAGTTGAGAAAGGTTGAAAAATTTTGAAAAAGGTTGAAAGCGCTGCAAAAAGTTGAAAAATGTTGAATGAGGTTGAAAAATGTTGAAAACACTGCAAGAAGTTAAAGGTTAAAAAAAAAGTTGAAAAGGTTGAAAAAGTTTGAAAACACTGCAAAAAGTTGAAAAAAGTTTGAAAAAGGTTGAAAAAGTTTGAAAACACTGCAAAAAGTTGAAAAGGGTTGAAAAAAGTTGAGAAAGGTTGAAAAATTTTGAAAAAGGTTGAAAACACTGCAAAAAGTTGAAAAAGGTTGAAAAAGTTTGAAAAAAGTTGAAAAAGGTTGAAAACACTGAAAAAAGTAGAAAAAAAGTTGAAAAAGGTTGAAAACGCTACAAAAAGTTGAAAAAGGTTGATAGAGTTAGGAGGAGCAGTGGAGTCAGTGTCAGAGTAACAGAGGATCAATAGAGCTCCAGTCTTAATGGAAAAATCCAGACTAATCAAGCAGCAGTCAGCACAACAGGTGTGTCTGTTGCAATGGAGACCAGCTGCACAGCAGCCATGACAGTGAATCAGCACTTTTTAATGGAGTGCGCATGATTGAGAAAATGTCGTGCCTGGAGAACCCAGAGGTGAAATTGAAAAAGATTTTCACACAGTCAGATTCAGAAGTCTTTCATGAATTTAATGGTGCAGGAATCATGTCTGTAGGATCATCCATTCAGCCATACCAATTGTGCGAACACGAGTGAAGTTTTGGATTCAGGCGTCTCGAAAATGCATTGGAGCGGATGGGAGAAAATTCTGCACTCTCCTCAAACAAATGCCTCTGGAGAGAGAACCGTTTGAGATAGAGACAAAGTGACTCAATTTTACGGGTCACAAGAAAAATTCCTACGTTTTGAGGGGTTATTGTGCAGATTGAGCCAGAAATGTGGCCGTACGGACGAGAAAATAATTTATTTTTTGGTTAAAATTCAGAGTCTCCCGCACTCTAAATTTGATTCTCCCACTCTAGCTTTTCCAATACACACCCATTATAAACTTCAGAAACGGCTAAAATTCTCTCCATACTTGAAGCCTCACAGTTTAAATTTGGTAAAAGATCTTGAGATGATACTACATACCTGAATAGAGGACAAAAATGCCTACGTTTTAAAAGTAAAATGACTTGTCTATGTGAAAGTATGACAAAGTAGTAAGGGTTCAAAGTTGAAGGAGTTGAAAGGTCAGTTGAAGGGTTTTCCCATTAACTTCAATGTTAAAAATAATTTTAAAAAGTTGAAATATTTCAAAAAGTTGAACAAAGTTGAAAAAGTTGAAAAAGGTTGAAGAAAGGGTTTAAAAAGTTGAATATTTTAAAAGTTGAATGGTTAAAATCGGTTAAGATTTGAAGAAGTTATAAGGTTCCAAAGTTTGAAAAAATCTCCATCCGTTAACATGGGGCAAAAAGTTGCACAAAAGTTGAAATATTTCAAAAAGTTTAAAAGATATTAAAAAGTTAGAACATAGCAGGAATGTCCTTAAAAAGCTGCACAATTTGATATATGAATGGTTCAAATCGGACAAAATTTGTAGGAGTAGTTAAGCGTCAAAAATCAGCGGAAGAAGTCAGAAGAATAATAATAATAATATTAAAGATTTGGAATGTAAAGGTGTGAATGCCTTCAGCATTCACACAACTAGAAAAAAATTTGCAGTTCCTGAAGAAACTGCAAGTGTGAATGCTGAGCTGAAAATGTTAAAGTGTAATGCAGAAAAAGCTCAATAAGCAAAGATAAAAAACCCTGAAATAAAGTCGAAAAACTTTAAAAAAGTATGAAAACGCTGCAAAAGTTGAAAAAGGTTGAAAAAGTTTGAAAACACTGCAAAAAGTTGAATCAGTTTGAAAAAGGTTGAAAACACTGCAAAAAGTTGAAAAATGTTGAAAAACGTTGAAAACACTGCAAAAAGTTGAAAAAGTTTGAAAACGCTGCAAAAAGTTGAAAAAAGTTTAATAAGCTTGAAAAACGTTTTAAAAACTTGAAAAAGGTTGAAAAGGGTTGAAAACACTGCAAAAAGTTGAAAAAAGGTCAAAAAGATTGAAAAATGTTGAGAAAGGTTGAAAAAATTTGAAAACACTGTAAAAGTTGAAAAAGGTTGACAACACTGCAAAAAGTTGAAAAAGGTTGAAAAAGGTTCAAAAAAGTTGAAAAAGTTTGAAAAAGGTTGAAAACAATGCAAAAAGTTGAAAAAGTTTAAAAAAGGTTGAAAACACTGCAAAAAGTTGAAAAATGTTGAAAAAGGTTGAAAACACTGCAAAAAGTTTAAAAAAGGTTGAAAACACTGCAAAAAGTTGAAAAAGGTTGAGAAATGTTGAAAACACTGCAAAAAGTTTAAAAAAGGTTGAAAACACTGCAAAAAGTTGAAAAAGGTTGAGTAATGTTGAAAACACTGCAAAAAGTTAAAAAAGGTGATAGAGGTAGAAGGAGCAGTAGAGTCAGTGTCAGAGTAACAGAGGATCAATAGAGCTCCAGTCTTAATGGAAAAATCCAGACTCATCAAGCAGCAGCAGCACAACAGGTGTGTCTGTTGCAATGGAGACCAGCTGCACGGCAGCCATGACAGTGAATCAGCACTTTTTAATGGAGTGCGCATGGTTGAAGAAATGGCATTTCTCGGGGACCAAGATGTGAAATTGAAAAAGATTTTCACACAGTCAGATTCAGAAGCCTTTCATGAATTTAATGGTGCAGGAATCATGTCTGTAGGATCATCCATTCAGCCACGGCGATTGTGCGAACACGAGTGAAGTTTTGGATTCAGGCGTCTCCAAAATGCATTGGAGCGGATGGGAGAAAATTCTGCACTCTCCTCAAACAAATGCCTCTGGAGAGAGAACGGTTTGAGATAGAGACAAAGTGACTCAATTGTACGGGTCACAAGAAAAATTCCTACGTTTTGAGGGGTTATAGTGCAGATTGAGCCAGAAATGTGGCCGTACGGACGAGAAAAGAATGTTTTTGTTGGTTAAAATTCAGAGCCTCCGGCACTCTAAATTCGAATCTCCCACTCTAGCTTTTCCAATACACACCCATTGTAAACTCCAAAAACGGCTGAAATTCTCTCCGTACTTGAAGGCTCACAGTTTAAATTTGGTACAAGATCTTGCAATGATATTACATACCTGAATAGAGGACAAAAATGCCTACGTTTTAAAGGTTAAATGACTTTTCTATGTGAAAGTATGACAAAGTTTTAAGGGTTCAAAGTTGAAGGAGTTGAAAGGTCAGTTGAAGGGGTTTTCCATCCACTTCAATGTTAAAAATAATTTTAAAAAGTTGAAATATTTCAAAAAGTTTAAAAAGGTTTAAAAAGTTTAAAAAGGTTGGAGAAAGGGTTTAAAAAGTTGAATATTTTAAAAGTTGAATGGTTAAAATCGGTTAAGATTTGAAGGAGTTGAAGGGTTTCAAAGTTTGAAAAAATCTCCATCCGTTAACATGGGGCAAAAAGTTGCACAAAAGTTGAAATATTTCAAAAAGTTTAAAAGGTTTTAAAAAGCTAGAACATAGCAGGAATGTCCTTTAAAAGCTGAACATTTTGATACTTGAATGGTTCAAATCGGACAAAAACTGTAAGAGGAGTAAAGTGTCAAAAAAGGGCGGAAGAAGTCAGAAGAATAATAAAGAAACAGGAAAATAAAGGTGTGAATGCCTTCAGCATTCACACAACTAGAAAAAATTTGCAGTTCCTGAAGAAACTGCAAGTGTGAATGCTGAGCTGAAAATGTTAAACTGTAATGCAGAAAAACTGAATAAGACAAGGTGAAAAACCCTGAAATAAAGTTGAAAAAGGTTGAAAAATTTTGAAAACACTGCAAAAAGTCGAAAAAGGTTGAAAAAGGTTGAAAACAATGCAAAAAGTCGAAAAAGGTTGAAAACACTGCAAATAGTTGAAAAATGTTGAAAAAGTTTGAAAACGCTGCAAAAAGTTGAAAAAGGTTGAAAACACTGCAAAAAATTTGAAACAAGTTGAAAACGGTTGAAAACACTGCAAAAAGTTGAAACAAGTTGAAAACGGTTGAAAACACTGCAAAAAGTTGAAAAAGTTTGAAAAAGGTTGAAAACACTGCAAAAAGTTGAAAAATTTTGAAAAAGGTTGAAAACACTGCAAAAAGTTGAAAAATTTTGAAAAAGGTTGAAAACACTGCAAAAAGTTGAAAAATGTTGAAAAAGGTTGAAAAAGGTCGAAAACAATGCAAAAAGTCGAAAAAGGTTGAAAACACTGCAAATAGTTGAAAAATGTTGAAAAAGTTTGAAAACACTGCATAAAGTTGAAAAAGGTTAAAATAGGTTGTAAAAGTTTGAAAACGCTGCAAAAACTTGAAAAAGGTTGAAAACACTGCAAAAAATTTGAAACAAGTTGAAAACGGTTGAAAACACTGCAAAAAGTTGAAACAAGTTGAAAACGGTTGAAAACACTGCAAAAAGTTGAAAAAGTTTGAAAAAGGTTGAAAACACTGCAAAAAGTTGAAAAATTTTGAAAAAGGTTGAAAACACTGCAAAAAGTTGAAAAAGTTTGAAAAAGGTTGAAAACACTGCAAAAAGTTGAAAAAGTTTGAAAAAAGTTGAAAAAGGTTGAAAAAGTTTGGAAAAGGTTGAAAACACTGCAAAAAGGTTGAAAAGGGTTGAAAAACGTTGAAAAAGTTTGAAAACACTGCAAAAAGTTGAAATGGGTTGAAAAAGTTTGAAAACACTGCAAAAAGTTGAAAAAGTTTGAAAAAGGTTGAAAACACTGCAATAAGTTAAAAAAGGTTGAAAAACGTTGAAAAAGTTTGAAAACACTGCAAAAAGTTGAAAAGGGTTGAAAAAAGTTGAAAAAGGTTGAAAACACTGCAAAAAGTTAAAAAAAGTTTGAAAGGTTGAAAACACTGCAAAAAGTTGAAAAGGGTTAAAAAAAGGTTGAAAACAATGCAAACAGTTGAAAAAGTTTGAAAAAGGTTGAAAACACTGCAAAAAGTTGAAAAGGGTTAAAAAGGTTGAAAGCACTGTGAAAAGTTGGAAAGGGTTAAAAAAAGGTTGAAAACAATGCAAACAGTTGAAAAAGTCTGAAGAAGTTTGAAAACACTGCAAAAAGTTGGAAAGGGTTGAAAAAAGTTGAAACAGGTTGAAAACACTGCAAAAACTTAAAACAGTTGATAGACGGAGAAGGAGCAGTGCAGTCAGTGTCAGAGTAACAGAGGATCAATAGAGCTCCAGTCTTAATGGAAAAATCCAGACTCATCAAGCAGCAGCAGCACAACAGGTGTGTCTGTTGCTATGGAGACCAGCTGCACAGCAGCCATGACAGTGAATCAGCACTTTTTAATGGAGTGCGCATTGTTGAAGAAATGGCATTTCTCGGGGCCCGAAAGGCAAAATTGAAAAAGATTTTCACACAGTCAGATTCAGAAGCCTTTCATGAATGTAATGGTGCAGGAATCATGTCTGTAGGATCATCCATTCAGCCACGGCGATTGTGCGAACATGAGTGAAGTTTTGGATTCAGGCGTCTCGAAAATGCATTGGAGCGGATGGGAGTAAATTCTGCACTCTCCTCAAACAAATGCCTCTGGAGAGAGAACCGTTTCAGAAAGAGACAAAGTGACGCAATTGTACGGGTCACAAGAAAAATTCCTACGTTTTGAGGGGTTATTGTGCAGATTGAGCCAGAAATGTGGCCGTACGGATGAGAAAAGAATTTTTTTTTTGGTTAAAATTCAGAGCCTCCCGCACTCTAACTGCCACTCTCCCACTCTAGCTTCTCCAATACACACCCATTGTAAACTCCAAATATGGCTGAAATTCTCTCCGTACTTGAAGGCTCACAGTTTAAATTTGGTAAAAGATCTTGAAATGATATTACATACCTGAATAGAGGACAAAAATGCCTACGTTTTAAAAGTAAAATGACTTGTCTACGTGAAAGTATGACAAAGTTGTAAGGGTTCAAAGTTGAAGGAGTTGAAAGGTCAGTTGAAGGGTTTTCCCATCCACTTCAATGTTAAAAATAATTTTAAAAAGTTGAAATATTTCAAAAAGTTGAACAAAGTTGAAAAAGTTTAAAAAGGTTTAAGAAAGGGTTTAAAAAGTTGAATATTTTAAAAGTTGAATGGTTAAAATCGGTTAAGATTTGAAGAAGTTATAAGGTTCCAAAGTTTGAAAAAATCTCCATCCGTTAACATGGGGCAAAAAGTTGCACAAAAGTTGAAATATTTCAAAAAGTTTAAAAGATATTAAAAAGTTAGAACATAGCAGGAATGTCCTTAAAAAGCTGAACATTTTGATACTTGAATGGTTCAAATCGGACAAAAACTGTAAGAGTAGTTAAGCGTCAAAAAATGGGGGAAGAAGTCAGAAGAATAAAAACTAGAAAAAATTTGCAGTTCCTGAAGAAACTGCAAGTGTGAATGCTGAGCTGAAAATGCTAAACTGTAATGCAGAAAAAGCTCAAGAAGCTCAAGATGAAAAGTTGAAAAAGGTTGAAAAATTTGAAAATCTGCAAAAAGTTGAAAAAGGTTGAAAATGCTGCAAAAAGTTGAGAAAGGTTGCAAAAATTTGAAAACGCTGCAAAAATTCGAAAGAAGTTGAAAAAGGTTGAAAACACTGCAAAAAGTTGAAAAAGGTTGAGAAAGGTTAAAAACGCTGCAAAAAGCTGAAAAGAGTAGAAAAAGGTGGTGAAAGTTTGAAAACACTGCAAAAAGTTGAAATAGGGTCAAAAAGTTTGAAAACGCTGCAAAAAGCTGAAAAAGGTTGAAAACACTGCAAAAAGTTGAAAGGGGTTGAATGCGCTGCAAAAAGTTGAAAAGAGTAGAAAAAGGCGGTGAAAGTTTGAAAACACTGCAAAAAGTTGAAAGAAGTTAAAAAAGGTTGACAAAGTTTGAAAACGCTGCAAAAAGTTAAAAAAAGGTGAAAATACAGCAAAAAGTTGAAAAAGGTTGAAAACACTGCAAAAAGTTGAAAAAGGTTGAAAAAGTATGAAAACGCTGCAAAAATGTTGAAAAAGGTTGAAAGCGCTGCAAAAAGTTGAAAAATGTTGAAAAAGTTTGAAAGCACTGCAAAAAGTTGAAAACAGTTGAATAAGGTTGAAAAATGTTGAAAACACTGCAAAAAGTTGAAAAAGGTTGAAAAAGTTTGAAAACGCTGCAAAAAGTTGAAAAAGGTTGAAAAAGTTTGTAAAGGCTGCAAACACTTGAAAAATGTTGAAAAAGGTTGAAAACGCTGCAAAAAGTTGAAAAAGTTCAAAAAGGTTGAAAACGCTCCAAAAAGTTGAAAAAGGTTCAAAAATGTTGAAAACGCTGCAAAAAGTTGAAAAAGAAGCAGTAGACATCAGTAGAGTCAGTGTCAGAGTAACAGAGGATCAATAGAGCTCCAGTCTTAATGGAAAAATCCAGACTAATCAAGCAGCAGTCAGCACAACAGGTGTGTCTGTTGCAATGGAGACCAGCTGCAGAGCAGCCATGACAGTGAATCAGCACTTTTTAATGCAGTGCGCATGGTTGAAGAAATGGCTTTTCTCGGTGACCGAGATTCGAAATTGAAAAAGATTTTCAAACAGCCAGATTCAGAAGCCTTTCATGAATTTAATGGTGCAGGAATCATGTCTGTAGGATCTTCCATTCAGCCACACCGAGGGTGCGAACATGAGTGAAGTTTTGGATTCAGGCATCTCCAAAATGCATTGGAGCGGATGGGAGAAAATCCTGCACTCTCCTCAAACAAATGACTCTGGAGAGAGAACCGTTTGAGATAGAGACAATGTGACTCAATTGTACGGGTCACAAGAAAAATTCCTACGTTTTGAGGGGTTATTGTGGAGATTGAGCCAGAAATGTGGCCATACGGACGAGAAAAGAATTTTTTTTTTGGTTAAAATTCAGAGCCTCCCGCACTCTAACTGCCACTCTCCCACTCTAGCCTCTCCAATACACACCCATTGTAAACTCCAAAAAAAGCTGGAATTCTCTCTGTACTTGAAGGCTCACAGTTTAAATTTGGTAAAAGATCTTGAAATGATATTACGTTCCTGAATAAAGGACAAAAATGCCTACGTTTTAAAAGTAAAATGACTTGTCCACGTGAAAGTATGACAAAGTTATAATGGTTCAAAGTTGAAGGAGTTGACGGGTCAGTTGAAGGGTTTTCCCATCCACTTCAATGTTAAAAATAATTTAAAAAGTTGAAATATTTCAAAAAGTTCAAGAAAGTTGAAAAAGTTTAAAAAGGTTGAAGAAAGGGTTTAAAAAGTTGAATATTTTATAAGTTGAATGGTTAAAATCGGTTAAGATTTGAAGAAGTTATAAGGTTCCAAAGTTTGAAAAAATCTCCATCCGTTAACATGGGGCAAAAAGTTGCACAAAAGTTGAAATATTTCAAAAAGTTTAAAAGATTTTAAAAAGCTAGAACATAGCACCCATGTCCTCAAAAAGCTGCACAATTTGATATATGAATGGTTCAAATCGGACAAAATTTGTAGGAGGAGAAGCGTGCCAAAAAACGGCGGAAGAAGTCAGAAGAGGAATGTAATCGTGTGAATGCCTTCAGCATTCACACAATAAAGAAACAGGAAAATAAAGGTGTGAATGCCTTCAGCATTCACACAAAAATTTGCAGTTCCTGAAGAAACTGCAAGTGTGAATGCTGAGCTGAAAATGTTAAACTGTAATGCAGAAAAAGTTCAAGCAGAAAGGTTGAAAAAGTTTTGAAATTAATTGAAAAAGGTTGACAAAGTATGAAAACGCTGCAAAAAGTTGAAAAGACTTCAAAAAGGTTGGACAAGTTTGTAAACGCTGCAAAAAGTTGGAAAACTTTGATAAAGGTTGAAAAAAATTGAAAAAACCTGAAAAAAGTTGAGGAAATCTTAAAAAACCTGATAAAGTTAAAAAACCTGAAGGTTGTAAAACTTGCAAAAGGTTGAAAAAGTTGACAAAGTTAGAAAGACCTGAAAAACAGTTTAAGTAAAAAAAATAAAAAAACTTAAAAAGGTTTAGAAATACTTAAGTTGGAAAAGATTAAAAATCTGAAAAAAAAGCTGAAACAAAGCTGAAAAAATGATAGTTATCAAATTTTGAAAAAGCTGAAAGTTAGAAAGACATGAAAAACGCTGAAAAAGGTTGAACATTTTTCAAAAAAACCTAAAAAAGTTTTAAAGTTGAAAAACTGAAGAAGTTTACAAAAGTATAAAAGTTTGACGCTGTAGAGGTTAAAGAAGCATCATAACGTTCTGTCTTAAAAGTTTGAATGTTAAATATTTAATCAAAGTTAAATTGATTTAAAAGTAATTTCATATAATGTCTTGTTAAAACAGAGTTAAAGGCTGAATAATTTTGGATACGCCTAAAAATAGGCAGCAATGTTGAAGTAAAATACACATTTTATTAACTGTTCAACAAGATCAAAACTTAAACATTTACAACAGAAAATATAATATATTTAGTGTTAACCAGCGCTCAGTCTGACATTGCAATGAATAAAAGAACATAGTTGTCTCCATTTGTCTTGTTTTAAGAGACAGCAAACAGAACTGAAACCCAACAGATCCACATGAGCAAGCATCAGCGACTGTGGAAAGGAAAAACTCCCTGTTAACAGGAAGAAACCTTTGCAGAACCAGGCTCAGAGGTGGCGGCTTTCTGCTATTCCGGTTGGGCTTCAGGGACAAAGAAGAACATGCAGTAGAGGCTTGTCGTACCTCCCAGATCAATCAGTCAGGACAGCTTTCCTCTTCTGAGTCTTTCAAGAGTCAGACTTTTTTCACACAATTTTACTGAGCAGACGCTTTTGTCCAAAGCGACGTACAACAGTGGGGGCAATTCAGGGTTCAGTGTCTTCCCCAAGGACACTTCGACATGCAGACAGTGGGAGACAGGAATTGAACTCACAACCTCCAGACTGAGTTCTGAATGTCCAGCAGCTCAGACCTGCTGTTTCCTCCAGATGAAGCTTGTTCTGTCCTTGGCTGGACGGCTGCTGCTCTCACAGCTCTTGTCCATGTTGTTCAGAGAGAATAGGAGACCCAGACGGAACCCTGCTGTGTGGTTGAGCTGTTCATGATGGAGGAAACAGGAATCAGTCCTCCTCTTCATCAGCGCTGCAGAGTCCCGTCACTTTGATGAGGAGAGACTTGCAGCAGCAGCAGCTCTACAGTGAGGCCGTCAGCATGGAGGCTCCTCTGAGGTGAAGGTGGAGGGCAGAGGGAAACACTCCATCCTGCTGACAGAAGGTGGATGTTAGTGGGAGAACAAGACACATTCAGAGGTTCCATCTTCAACAATCCATGGAAATACCTTGAGACGCTGCAGTGAAGGCCCACGTCAGGACTGGAGCTGAAGTTTGTTCCTCTTGGTTCAGTCAGAGTGTCTGCAGACAACAAGGCAGGACGGACAGAGGACAGATGAGTGAGGATTCATGAGACATGTGGGAACAATCTCACTGCATGTTTCAATATTGGTGAAGTACCTGCAGCTCCGCTGAGAGGACACATGGGGACTGACTGGAGGACCTCTGGTCTGGACACGATGCAGCTGAGATGATCCCAGCAGTGTCCTCAGAGCATCAGGACGTCTTCTGCTCTCAATGCAGAATAAAGGCCAGCAGGCGCCGTCCCGTCTCACGTCTCTCTCATGTCCAGCACTGATGACTGCTTTATGGCTGATGGACATGCTGGGACTAAAGACACTGATGCTCTGCATGACCTGACAGGTGAATCTGACAGGCACTCTTGGAGACGGCTCAGACAGGTGACTCAGAGGACCCCACAGTGGACAGTCTGGAGGTTGTCCAGCTCCAGTCCTCAAAGGGGACTGAAGAAGGATTCAAACTACTGGGCAGGTGTTAGTTACACCACAGAGCATGTGACTGAATGAAGCTCTGACCCAGAAGAGTGTTGTGGCCTGTGCATTCACCAACCCTGACCCAGACCCACCCAGATGATGAATGCACAGGCCTACAGAGTTTTAGTCATTAAACATCAGATATATCTATAATCAATTAGGAAAGGAGGGATATCAAAGCAATAATCACTTTAACATGATTACAGGATTATTTTAGACATTTACAGATTAGTTTTACATGATGTCAATTAGAAAGTGGGGATCTCAATTCATTAATCAATTTTAAAAAAAATATTAAAGAACATTGTTGCCTCAATTATGGATGATCAAACATGACAGTGAAAAATCAGAAATCTGTTATTCACACTGAAGGAATTCAATTAAAGGATCACTTCAAGGAGAGCATGATGGCTTTCACATACCTTACCTCATTCATATGCTGTCAAACATGATTGAAACAATAAAAAAGGTTATGCATGATTCAGTTCTGTTAACAAAGGCCTTACCTCATCAGGCACCTACAGTCTTAATGGAAAACAATAAATGATTAGAACACTGATCAGGTTATTGAATGAAATGAAGAAAAAGGACATCCGAAGTCTTTCTCTGCTTCACACGTTGCTGAAAGTCAGGACACAGTAAACAGGATCATGGTAGCTGTGATACGTTCTCAGGACACCAGACTGGACACAGTGGTCGGGCCGTGAAATGAAAATCAGGTCCAGCAGTGTGTTCTTCTCTGTGGTGGAAGCAGTGATGAGTTGAGCATAACCTCTGGTCTGAAACAGCTCCAGAATGGGCTTCTTGGCTGTAGATGAAAGGTTTTCATTAAAGTCTCCACAGACAATGATGGGCTGACAGTCGAGAATCTCCAGAGAGTCCAGAAGGCTGCTGAGATTAGCCAGGAAAGAAGTCATGTCATAGTTAGGAGGTCTGTACACTGCTGCGATGATAGCACTCACTGGAGCATCAAGCTTCAAGGCCACAAACTCAAGGTCGGTGACATTCAGCAGATACTGCTTCTCTCGAGCTTGGATGTGGTTTCTCACATAGATGGCTACTCCTCCACCACCTCTGCTGGCAATCTGAGGGAAGTTGCTGTAGGACAGGTGTCTGTTACGTCTGAACAGGTTGTAGCCCGGTAACTGAAGACTGTCTGCAACAAAGGAGCCCTGCAAATGGGTTTCAGTGAGACACAAGATGTCAGCCAAACACATTTCATGGTGGCTCTTGATGTCATTGATGTGAGCCGGTAATCCCTCAGTGTTATGGTGGATGATGGTCAGGGTATCAGGTCTGCTCAGGGTTTCTCTCATCTGTAGAAGGGGCATCATCTCAGCTGGACTGGCTTGTCTCATGCTCTCCAGTGCTGCAGTGATCTGTTGACTGGCGTAGAACTTACTCTCATCCATGTCTACAATGTAGAGTCCACCGAGGGAGGTGACCCTGCTCACAGCAACATAAGCCATCCCAGGTTCAAAGATGTTCTTCAGTGACACCACAGCAGACTGCATACTCATTCCCTGGACCTTGTGGATGGTACATGCAAAAGCCAGCTTGATGGGGAACTGTCTGCGCACCACACCTTTCTGCTTCAGGTTGTCTTCCTCTCTCTGAATATAAACCACATCATCATTTTGTTCTGAAGACACATGGCTGTCCATTCGGAGACCCAGCTTAGTGACATGATCATTTTCTGAGATGCAGCGCACCAGAGTGCCAAAACTTCCATTGACAAGACCACTTTGTACATCAATGTTTCTGGTCAGCATGACTCGAACGCCCTCAGCAACCTGTAGAGAGTCTGGTAGCTCATTTCTGCCTCCTTTAACTGGTGTTTGTTTCCGTGTCATTCTGCCAGTCTGAGGATCTTTCTCGAAGTCATCTGCATCAACTGTGATTATGTTGTCAAACAGTTCAGCCAGCCTTGCAGAGTTGTGTGCATCCACCTGTTTGTTCGTAGCATAGATGTGCAGGACATCAGTTGGACAAAGAGCTGGTTCTGTTACAGTCTGATAAATCAAAGCTCTGTCAGCTTCAGACAACTCAGCAGACTTGTCTTTGACTCGGATCCTGTTCAGCATCTCTGCAAAAGCAACATCATCTTTCTGCCGCATGATCTCAGTCAGAGTGATCATCTGGAAGTGCTCGTGCCACAAGTCGATTTCAGAGGGGTCAAACACACACAGAGGAGTGGAATGCCTCACTGGAGGAAGTTGATAAAAATCTCCAACAGCAATGACAGAAACTCCTCCAAAAGGTCTCTGACTGCCTTTGATCTGCTTTAGTCGAGCATCAACGTAGACAAACAACGGCCTGGAAACCATGGACACCTCGTCAATGATCAGGATTTCAGCGTTGAGGAGCTCTGCTCTGACTTCATCCAGCTTGTTACCAAGACCTTGGATTGGAGGTTTGAGACTTCTGGGAAGCTTCAGCAGTGAATGGAGAGTTGAACCTGAAATGTTGAACGCTGCTGTTCCAGTGAAAGCCGTCAGCAGGACAGTAGGCTTACTGATGTCAACCTCGTCACAATGTCGTGGAACATTCCTCAGGATCTTCGATGCTTCTGAGTGAATACATTTGATGAGATGGGATTTACCTGTCCCAGCACCTCCATTAATGTAATAGAAGAACTGCTCTGGACGAAGGCCACAGACTCTGCGAATGCACCATTCTCTCACAGTGTAAAAGAAACCAGCCTGCTTTAGGTTGAGACTCTGATACATGTGTCTTAACACAGCTGGGTCGATCACAGGAGGCTCTCTGGTCACTCTGGCTTCACTGACTGCATCAACTTGACGGCTGTACTCAGGGACATTTTCCTGCTCAGGATCATCAGGATGTGGTTGTTCTGCATCATCATCGTAGTCCACTCTCACAACTTCAGACTGAGGAGCAAGGTTACACCACTCATCCATCACACCTTGATTCTCTTGAAACTCTTCAACAGCTTTCTCAATCTCTTCACTGTTTTTCTCATATTTTTCTCTGTTCTGTTTGACGATCACTTCCACCGACCGGCCGTGGTTCCAGCCTGGCAGCTGCACCCAGCCGGCTCTGTAAAAGCTCTGGTAGGTTGGAAAGCCTGGTCTCTTCAGTTCCTCATCTGATCTGTGTGGAAGGTACAGCTTCAGTAATCTGCCATGGAAGTTCTCAGGATCTCTTTCCTCTGAGCAGCGGTAATATCTGATCACAGCTGGCTTATCGTTCTTTCTCCTCTGTACAAAGCCCATGTCATTCAGCAGTGGAAACACATCTGTTCCTTTGTTCTCACGAACAAACCTGCAGGTGGCAGCAAAATCAGCCATGCACATTTCCTCAAACTCTGGTGTTTCTGGTCTGTTCTTATACTTATCAGCCAAAGATGTCATCCAGATGTTTGTACATTCATCAGTGGTGTTCTCAAGGAAAGACAGAGGGCGACTCATTCTCAGTGGGTTCTCATCTGTTGGTATGAAAACTACAGCTCGGGAACACTTCTTCATCTTCAGTCCACATGCTCTGGCAACACATTCTTGTGCGCTGATTTCTCGTTTCTTGGAGTAGGCCTGCATGACTGCTTTCATCTCCTCACTGTCATTCACGTTGCTGCTGTTGGAGTTATTGATCACTGTTTTCAGGTACTCTGAGAGTCCAGCTTCCTTCTTGGTGATGTACTTGGTCAGATAATGAATACAGCCATAAGCATTCAGGATGTAGGACACGTCAATGTTAGCATCCCAGGCTGTGAGTAGGTGTGGATTGTAGGCATTGATCCAGCAATCCTTTGGATCTCGCTTCAGCAGGACAGCACTGGATTTGTTCAGTTCATTCAGGTAAAACTCATATTCAGCCACGGTTAAATCACACTGAGCCAGAAGCTGATCTAAACTCATGGAAGCTGCTTCAGGTTCATTCAGGAGTCTGTTCAGAGGTCTCAGCTTAGTCTTTGCAGTTGCAGTATATTTACCACCATCAGGTCTCGTGATCACTACGTTTCTGCAGGGAGGTTTGGGAAACCCAAAACGGCACCCAGAGCCAACACTTTTGAAACATGTCTTGGTGTGTGTACGACTGTGTTTCTGGACTTCACTGACTTTCTTGTACAGGTCGGGTTGAGTGTGAGGGTCAGGGAGCTGAGCTGTGATGTATCTGGACACAAAATCACACACAGTCTGATCATCATCCTTTTCAAACACAGGGGCACCTTCAACCCAGAGCAGGCAGTGAATGTGAGGACTTCCTCTGTGCTGAAACTCCACTCGATAAAAGAAGTCCACAACTTTACCCAGTGGCTGAGCAGGCGAAAGCAGCAAATCTCTGAATAAGGCCTCCACTCGCTTATCAAACATGCGCATTGCTGTCACAGGATTACTTCTCAGGATGTCACATTTTTCTGACCAGTCAAGCTCTTCAAAATTCACCTCCTCACCTTGTTGTCTTTTGATTGCCTCAATCACTTCAGGCCATCGCATCTCAGCAGCTGAAAACGTGCAAAAGAAGGTGGGAGTGCCCAGCTGTCTTATCATGGCAAACAGTTCACTGGTTTTCTGGTGCCAGTAGGCCGGAGTACCACGTAATGCTCTCATGAAGCGAAAAGCCTCGCGGTTTCTCACTAGTTTCTCTACTTCATGTCTGTCTTGCAGCATCCCTGAGGTGATTTTTCGTCCATCTCTGGTCATGGGTTTGCCTTTTCTCAACTGGATGGTCATGCTGTTGGTAGCCAGGTGAACCTCAATCACAAACTGTGCAAAGAACAAATAGTTTGTGTCTCTGGCAAATCTGTCATCAATGGAGAAAAGTCTGGATTTGAAGTAACTGCTGGGTGATAGTTTGACACGTCTGCTCTCATCCAGGGTGTTTTGACCTGTAGGAAATTGTACAGGGAAAGCCATGGCCTCAAGTTTAGGGGTCTTAAAAAAGCCGACTGGACTGTTTCTCTCAGCAGGAGCAACAGAGTAGATTCCTTCACTGAAAGACATGATTTCCTCTGCTACATTAGGAGGTTGAAGACAAGATTCCAGAGCAAAGCCACCATTGGACATGTCACCTTCCTGCTGTTCTTCAGGTCTGTTCTCTGGTTCTTCACCATCACATGACAGAACATCTCCATCCTCACACAGAGCATCTTTCTCAAACCTGTCAATCTCCATCAAGTCTGCTTCATCAAACTCCTCCTCCATGCCATCATCATCTTCATCATCATCATCATCAGGCAGGGTGGGGTCACACAGCTCAGCTTCATCTCTGATAGTGATTTCAGAATACTGTGGGTGGATCTGTTTGAGTTTATGCAGGGCCTGCATCAGTTTAGACCAGGTGACAGTCTGGAAGAGCTGATGTCCTCGGTAACACAGGCGTCTCTTCAGTTTCACTCTCATGACCTGGGATTCACTTCTCAGTCTCGGTAAAGCTTCAACTGTTTCCTGGATCTCAGACGGGACACACACCACATTTCCACGGATTGCACTCTGTCTGCCTTTAGGAAGAGGAATGATCTTAGCAAAAGGGATGCACTTGCTGATCAGATGTCTCTCTAATATGTTCAAGTCTGACAGCTCTGATGGGATGTCAACAAGCTCCAGGTTATTGTGTACAGCCAGGGAGGGCATGGCTCCACGTCTCAGGTGATCATGGCAGGTGTGACAGATCCACTCTTTCTTCCTTTCATCAGGAACTTTGCACTGTTCTTCAATTCTGCAGCTGTCATTACAGTGATGAACAAACTTTCCAGTGAGACAAGCTGCCACCAAGTTGGGATTTTTCAAATACCTTGTTCTGGTACAAACTTTGACTTGATTAGGAAATGAAGCTTTATGACACACAGTACATACCAATGTTGGTCCAGCCTTGATCTGAGACCTGAAAATGGATATGGCCTGTCCAATCAAACTGTTGTCTTGTTGTTGAAGTTGTCGGTTAACATGACGGTATTTACGTCTTATATTTAAGGCACATCTCATTCTATGCATTGTTCTAAATGCCAGATTGTTTTGATACCGGTGTTGCATTATCCTTCTCATGAGCAGCCTGTGTTTACTTCTGAATGCTTGGTCCTGGAAATAACGTGTCATATAAGATTTCTGCCGTTGTCTGAAGACCTCAGAGTTTCTGTATTTTGACGTGATGTATTGTCTCTGTTTCTGCTGGAATACAGGGTTACTTTTGTATTGGTCTCTGATGTATTGTCTCTGTTTCTGCTGGAATACAGGATTACTTTTGTATTGGTCTCTGATGTACTGTCTTTTCTTTTGTTGGATTACATCACTGTTTCGGTATAAATTTCTTACCAAATCTCTGTGTTTTTGTCTGACAGCAGGATTGTTTCTGTAGGACTTTTTAACTTGACTTCTCTTTCTCTCTTTCTGTGTTTCATTTGCATAAATTCTTCTGGAATAACACTTTTTACTTTCTCTGTATGTTTGGTTTGAAGCATACTTCTCTCTTCGTTTCCTGTTTTGATCTTTACTGATGGAATTCTTTCCTGAAGCCAACCTTCTCTGAATCTTTCTTCTTTTGTCTTTGTTAAATTTTGACAGTTTATCAGAGGTTTCTTTCACCACAGCTGGTCTTTCAGTTTCTGGTTGGACTGAAGGGACATCAACTTGTTGATTCAGGGACACTGACACTTGGCTTGAGCTGCTTTCTAAACAAACCTCAGTGTTCGTTGTGTTCAGACTGTGTGAGTGTGATTCATCAACAACAACAGGTGTCTGTACAGAGTGTGAAGCAGCAGGTTGTGGACTTACAGGTCTGATGCTGACAAACGTCAGAGGTTTGAACTCATACTGGGTTGTGGATGAGGCGCCATGCTCTCTGTAGCAGCGCAGGAGTCGATTCACCATGTCCTGGAGATGTTTGAACGTCACCATCACACCTGTTCCAGGCTCTTTCTTTGAACCATCGTCTTTTCTGGAGTGAGGATCAAAGAAGCCATATCTGCCACTGGGAGTCCTGAACACTGCAATACACAACCTGGCCATGATCAACAGAGCATACTGCACGTCATCAGTCAAACAGTTCAGCCTGGAAGACAGGGAAAGGTAGGTATCCATACATCCAGATGGTGGGTTTCCAAAGCTGCCATTGTAAGGAAGCATGGAGAGATCAGCTGTGAGAGTAGAGCTGCGAGAAGGAACGAGGTTAGGGAGCTGATCAGAGGCCAAATGTCCAGTACCATCAGTGTGGATGTTCGGGGTGTTAATAACCTGTTGATATAAAATGTTCCCTTTGTCCAGAACCAGGTCCAGGTCTGCTTTTGAGATCGTCTCGTTCTCATGGAGGAAAGCCAGAAATGTCAGAGAGTTACATGTACACTGTTTGTTTCCATTGTCACCATACCTGGCAGAGCTCTGGCTGCGGGAAGCACACAGTCGAATCTCAGAAGGCAGTTCTGTTATCACATTACCTTCATCACATGGGGCCATCATCACCTCACTGCTCATATCTTTCACTTCTTCAGGATTCAGCACCACAGCCGCCATGTTCTCACAGAGATCAGCAGAACCTTCTGCTGACTGAGGAGTTGCACCATGGGATCCAGTCTGCTGCTGGAACCGACGTTTCTGAGCTTCAGATCTCTTGTTAGAGCGAGGCATTTTCACAGGCAAACCTAAAGTATAATGAAGTGAAGCAGATGTAGAGAGACACTCCAAACAACGTTACCAGATTCACAACAGGAAACACTCAACAACTGACTGACAACGCTGAGGCGTCAACACACAAACAGGAATCACAGTATTGCTTTTCAGTATTTCTCAAATGAATGCGCAGGTGGGATTTCCTGCAGGTTTATCCCAATCATTCGTTGGAGGACCACCAGGTCTCTCGGGTGGGACTCAAAAAATTGAACGAGTCCCCAAATTTCACAACGGCCCCAATAAATTGAGTTGTCGACGGAGGCGTGTTCCCAATAAATTGAGTAGGTCGACACACAAGCTTGACTGGAAAAAATTTATGAGTCAAGTAACTTTTGACCAAAAATAAAATAAAAAAATCAGACAGAGTGGGACAGAGGAGAGGGACAGAGGAGAGGGATAGCTAGACAGAGGTCCAGACAGAGGAGGAGACTGACAGGAAAGACAGAGGTTGAGACAGAGCAGGAGAATGACAGGAAAGACAGAGATTGGTTTTAGACAGAAGGGGACAGAGGAGAGGGACAGAGGAGATGGACAGCAAGACAGAAAGAAGAGATCTTTAGTGAAGATGGGTAGGAGATGATCCAGGTACCTGCAGGACAGAAAGAAAGAAATGAGTGACTGTTTAAGGAAACAGCAGAACCAGCAGACAAAATGATTAGAACAATCTGTCACTGAAGGCAAAACTATGAAAACAGCCGGTCCGTGCTTGGCCTGCTAGCTGCATGTTGGGGTTCGTTTTGTTTTTTATGTTTTTTTCTGTCTACCTGCTGCCGCTCTGTCGCTGCTCTCTGGATTTTTTAAGCTGTCTTTCAGGACAGCAGCATGAGAGGAGGACAAAAGATGGTTGGTTTGTTTTGATTAACACCCTGAGGGTGTGTGTTGCATGTGTGCCTGTGTGGTACCTGCATGTGGCTCCTCTGAGTGTGTGTGAGTGTGTGCACGTTTGTATGCGGTATATACTGTAAATACTGTATATCTTGTGGGTGGGAGGGATGGGTTTATTTTGTAATGTTTTAATTTTTTTTCTTCTTTCTTTCCTTCCCATCATGGAACCAATAAGTTTTATCTTATCTTTTGAAATGCTGTTGCTTTTATGATATGAAAGGTGCTTTATCAGTAAAGACTGAACATAACTTCAAGTCTCTGTTGGGCTGGGGATCTTATAACAGGGTAAAAAACTGTTGTTTCACTTGTTTTTCCCCAAACATGTTTCAAGATTCAGTAACAGGACGAGTAGCTTGAAATAAGAATCATACAAAAGGAATTCTTTCAAAATACAACAACTGACTTCAAGCATGACCAACATCATAAAAGAGAAACCAGACAACTTTCCTCACAACTCATCATATGATGACATGTTCAGTGTTGACAATGGGATTGAAATATTTAGGAGGTTCCGGAATTATTTCATCTTATATTTCTGATTTTTGGTTTTCACACAAAAAATATATATTTCATTTACAGTTTTCTGTCAGAAACCCTCCTGGAGACATTGTAAGAACATCCAGACTTATTAAAAGAACAGAGTAGCTTTATGAACCAGGCATTTATTAAAAACCTTCCTTTACTGTTTTAAGAGAAACTTTTCTATGAAGTAAACATCACTAAAACCTTGGAAGAAGCTTCAGTAATAAGAACAATAGAGACAGATTACTGCTCATAATTAGATTTCACACACACTGGATCTCAGCCAAAATGCTGAACAGTGATTTAAAAAAGATTTATATTGTTAAGTAAACAAATAATTCCTCAAAATCTTACTTAAAATAAAAAAATACAGATACAGTTTTTGTGTCTTATTGTTAAACAAAATAAGAGGTCACCAAATCCTGTTTTAACTGCGCGAATAGAGAAAAAAGAACATTTCTTTAAAAAAAAAAACAGAATCAATTGTTTATAGTTTACTATTTAGTTAAGTTTTTTTTTTTTAATCTAAAAATCTGTTTTATTAAAAAAAGTATGTCAACTCTTGGATACTTGTCTGACAAATTTCTACATTTAAAAATCTTATTTCAATATTTCTTCTCCAATAAAATATATTTCCTACACAGACATATTTTGATTAGTTGAAGTAATTTCAGTCACATAAACTCTATTTCTATCTCATACGTGGGCTTAATTTTTGTTGCAGTACAGAAAGAGGATGAAATGTGTTCAGTGGTTCAATAGAAGACAATACTTTCTTGATCCCAGAGAGAAACTGTTTGTCTTCCTGGTCCACACCAGTGTTCTGTGGCCCTGTTCCTGCAGAGCCTCTATCCAGCAGCTTCCAGCTCAGTCTCTGCTTCAACACACCTGAGTCTAATGACTGTGTCCTCAGCAGCTCCCAGCAGAGCCACTAACAGCCTGTTACTGCAGCAGGTGTGTTGAAGCAGGCTGGACTCCACTGAGCCACACAGAGCAGAAACTGAAAATATGCTTCTATTTGAATAAAAATACCTGAAGCTCTATGAAACAGTCATGTGTGTGAAGTTTGACACTCACCAGTCCAACAGTAGAGGAAGGCAGTTCTCTGTGTGAAGAGAGACATGAATTAAACCTCTGGTCAGCAGGAAACTGATGAAGAAAACTGCTGAGTCATGCTACATGCTCCTTTAAAACTTACTGTTGACAGCTTATACCAACAACAGCAGTTGAGGGGAAAAGCTCACAATGAAGCAAAGCATTACAGACAGCAATGAACACTTTAACACACCTGAAACATGAATTAACACCACTAAGCTGGCTTCATGTTAGCCACCTAGCTTCTGCTAGCAGCGCCTGCTAGCTAGAGCGTTAGCCGTCATCAGCATCATCAAACACACTTTTAGAGACAATGTAACTCTCATTCATTCGACCCAAGAGAGACTCCAGAGACTGGAGAGGTTCTCTGAAGCCAGTGGAAGCAAGACACACGCTGTTTATGAAGTTAAAACCGAGTTTCGACAGAGTTTTTCAGAGGAGCTGCGGACTTACCTCTCAGCTGCAGCAGCGGAGTGACAGGCTGACGGAGCGCGGTGCGTTCAGGGACGCTCCGAGAACAGAGCGTCAACAGAGAAGTTCAATTTCTGAGCTTTTTTCAATCAAATAAAGTTTTTCTGGTCCAAAAAAATATCGTGAAGATACGGAACCTGGATATACTTCATTAAAACAATAATAATACAAAAAATGTTCAGCTTGCATCTACAAAATATACAGTTTTTATTTTCCACTAAGAAAATGGATGAATGTATGCTGTGCATTACTTTTTCTTTCTGACAAAGCAAATGAGGAACACACACACACATCTCAGAGACAGACTGAGACACAGACAGACTAAGAGAGAGAGAGAGAGAGAGAGAGAGAGAGAGAGAGAGGTGTTGTGCTTGGAGTAGTCTGAGTGTTGATTTGATATTTCTACATATTAATACTGACTGTTTTTCCACTGTCTGGGTTCATAGTGTAAAGTTAACAGGTGTTTCATTCATCACTTGTAGCTTAAAGGGAGCACAGTCACTTTTCTCATACTTTCATGGAGGAGTCATGGAGCGCTCACTGTCTCTGACCATGAGACAAGGGTCCAGGGTGGAGGCTGAGCCCCGGTCCTCTGTGGACAGGTGCTCCTGGACATAGGAGCTCAGATGGGACATATTAATGTTATGAGCTGCTTTCAGTGAAACCACTGGGCTGTAAACACCACGCGTTGCTCTGCAGACAGGCCTTCATGTTTCTGAGCAACCCGGATCACACTCTGGAGGAATCTGGATAGACAGTCTGTCTGTCAGCTCTGGACTTATGGCTTTGATTGTGGACACGTGGGACATAAATGTCAACAACGTCTGAACAGAGAGCGTCCTGCATTGGCTCCATGGGCCGCGGCGCGTGAACGTTTAAAGCAGTAGAGCGCTCCGTCCTGATGAGCCGGCAGCAGAGACATCCTCAGCGGCAGCAGGTCACCAGGACAGAGCGCTCCGCTGTCACAAAAGCTGCAATACAAATTTTGACATATCCATGAAAGACTGAAACCATAAAAAAGTTGATAGAATAAGTAAAAAGCTTAAATAGTGTGGTTTTTAAACATAGTTTAAATAATCTGTAAACACTGACACACACGAACACACATCACACACACACACAGACTGACACATATCAGAGACAGACTGACATACCACAGACAGACCGACTCACACACCACACAAAGAGAGAGACTGACACACACACACACACACACACACACACACACACACACACACACACACACACACACGCATATACAGATTGACACACACACACACACACACCACACAGAGACTGACAGGCAGACAGACACACACACACATACAGACTGACAGACACATACAGACACACACATACATCACAGAGACACATACACACCACACACAGAGACAGACTGACATACACTTATATTCACACACATGTTCACACACACTCAGACACATACTGACACACACACATACACACACGCGTGCACGCGCACACACACACACACACACACACACATACAGATCTTCAAGAAAAGATGAACAAAGCATTAATATGCATAAAAAGTTAAATGTCTTAAAAGTGGAATTGTGAAAGTTAAGATATTGTTAAAAATCCAGAAAAAAACATTCAAATTACTGAAATGAAGAAGACAATGGCATGAAGAAGTGTAAAATTAAAAAAAAGAAAAAAACTGAAAAAGTTGGAAGTCTTAAAAGTTTAAATGAAAAAGTAAAAAAATGTCAAAATACACTGAAAAATTAACATGTAAAGGTAAAAATCTGAAAAAACTTGAAGCAAGCATTAAAATCAATTAAAAAGTTGAATGCTTCATGATAATAAAGTAAAACTTAAAATACCTTTGAAAATCTTGAAAACATGAAAAGTTTTTTGTAGAAGCTGAAAACATGAAACACTTGAACTTATTATAAGAAGTTGAAAAGAGTAAAATCATGGAAAAACACTCGAAAATAAGCAAAAACAGATATGAGAAAGTTGAAAAGAATTCAACGAAATTGAAAAACATTGGAAAAGTTTTAAAAAGGTTAAAAAAGTAAAAAAGAAAAGGTAAAAAAAGTTGAAAAAACTCAAAAATGAGGTAAAATACTGCTGAAAAAGTTGAAAAAAGGAAAAAAATCAGAAAAAGCTGAAAAGACTTGAAAAACTTTTAAAAAGGTGAAAAACCTGGAAAACATTGAAAAACGCTGAAAAATGTTGAAAAAGGTTGAAAACGCTGCAAAAAGTTGAAAAAGGTTGAAAACACTGCAAAAAGTTAAAAATAGTTGAAGATTTTTCAAAACGCTGCAAAAAGTTGAAAACAGTTGAATAAGGTTGAACAATGTTGAAAACACTGCAAAAAGTTGAAAAAAGTTCAAATGTTGACAAACTTTGAAAAGACTGTGAAAAAGTTGAAAAAAGTTGAAAAAGTTTGAAGACACTGAAAAAAGTTGAAAAAGGTTAAAAAAAGCTGAAAAAGTTTGAAAACACTGCAAAAAGTTGAAAAAGGTTGAAAAAAGTTTGAAAACACTGCAAAAAGTTGAAAAAAAGTTGAAAAAGGTTGAAAAAGTTTGAAGACACTGAAAAAAGTTGAAAAAGGTTAAAAAAAGCTGAAAAAGTTTGAAAACACTGCAAAAAGTTGAAAAAGGTTGAAAAAAGTTTGAAAACACTGCAAAAAGTTGAAAAAAAGTTGAAAAAGGTTGAAAAAGTTTGAAAACGCTGCAAAAAGTTGAAAACAGTTGAATGAGGTTGAACAATGTTGAAAACACTGCAAAAGGTTAAAAAAATTGAAAAAGGTTGAAAAAGATTGAAAACACTGCAAAAACTGGAAAAAGTTGAAAAAAGTCGAAAAAGTTTGAAAACGCTGCAAAGAATTGACAAAAAGTTGAAAAAGGTTGAAAAATTTTGAAAACACTACAAAAAAAAGAAAAATATTGACAAGGCTGAAAAAGGTTGAAAAATGTTGATAAAGGTTGAAAACACTGCAAAAAGTTAAAAAAGTTGAAAAAGGTTGAAAAATGTTGATAAAGGTTGAAAACACTGCAAAAAGTTAATAAAGGTTGAAAAAGGTTGAAAAAGGTTCAAAACACTGTAAAAAGTTGAAAAAGGTTGATAAAGTTTGAAACACTACAAAAAGTTGAAAATGTAGATAAAGGTTGAAAACACTGCAAAAAGTTGAAAAATGTTGATAAAGGTTGAAAACACTGCAAAAAGTTAATAAAGGTTGATAAAGGTTGAAAACACTGCAAAAAGTTGAAAAAGGTTGAAAAAGTTTGAAAATGTTTGAAGACACTGCAAAAAGTAGAAAAATGTTGAAAAAGGTTTAAAAAGTTTGAAAACACTGCAAAAAGTTGAAAATGGTTGAAAAAGGTAGAAGAAGCAGGAGAGTCAGTGTCAGAGTAACAGAGGATCAATAGAGCTCCAGTCTTAATGGAAAAATCCAGACTAATCAAGCAGCAGTCAGCACAACAGGTGTGTCTGTTGCAATGGAGACCAGCTGCAGAGCAGCCATGACAGTGAATCAGCACTTTTTAATGCAGTGCGCATGGTTGAAGAAATGGCTTTTCTCGGTGACCGAGATTCGAAATTGAAAAAGATTTTCAAACAGCCAGATTCAGAAGCCTTTCATGAATTTAATGGTGCAGGAATCATGTCTGTAGGATCTTCCATTCAGCCACACCGAGGGTGCGAACATGAGTGAAGTTTTGGATTCAGGCATCTCCAAAATGCATTGGAGCGGATGGGAGAAAATCCTGCACTCTCCTCAAACAAATGACTCTGGAGAGAGAACCGTTTGAGATAGAGACAATGTGACTCAATTGTACGGGTCACAAGAAAAATTCCTACGTTTTGAGGGGTTATTGTGGAGATTGAGCCAGAAATGTGGCCATACGGACGAGAAAAGAATTTTTTTTTTGGTTAAAATTCAGAGCCTCCCGCACTCTAACTGCCACTCTCCCACTCTAGCCTCTCCAATACACACCCATTGTAAACTCCAAAAAAAGCTGGAATTCTCTCTGTACTTGAAGGCTCACAGTTTAAATTTTGTAAAAGATCTTGAAATGATATTACGTTCCTGAATAAAGGACAAAAATGCCTACGTTTTAAAAGTAAAATGACTTGTCCACGTGAAAGTATGACAAAGTTATAATGGTTCAAAGTTGAAGGAGTTGACGGGTCAGTTGAAGGGTTTTCCCATCCACTTCAATGTTAAAAATAATTTAAAAAGTTGAAATATTTCAAAAAGTTCAAGAAAGTTGAAAAAGTTTAAAAAGGTTGAAGAAAGGGTTTAAAAAGTTGAATATTTTATAAGTTGAATGGTTAAAATCGGTTAAGATTTGAAGAAGTTATAAGGTTCCAAAGTTTGAAAAAATCTCCATCCGTTAACATGGGGCAAAAAGTTGCACAAAAGTTGAAATATTTCAAAAAGTTTAAAAGATTTTAAAAAGCTAGAACATAGCACCCATGTCCTCAAAAAGCTGCACAATTTGATATATGAATGGTTCAAATCGGACAAAATTTGTAGGAGGAGAAGCGTGCCAAAAAACGGCGGAAGAAGTCAGAAGAGGAATGTAATCGTGTGAATGCCTTCAGCATTCACACAATAAAGAAACAGGAAAATAAAGGTGTGAATGCCTTCAGCATTCACACAAAAATTTGCAGTTCCTGAAGAAACTGCAAGTGTGAATGCTGAGCTGAAAATGTTAAACTGTAATGCAGAAAAAGTTCAAGCAGAAAGGTTGAAAAAGTTTTGAAATTAATTGAAAAAGGTTGACAAAGTATGAAAACGCTGCAAAAAGTTGAAAAGACTTCAAAAAGGTTGGACAAGTTTGTAAACGCTGCAAAAAGTTGGAAAACTTTGATAAAGGTTGAAAAAAATTGAAAAAACCTGAAAAAAGTTGAGGAAATCTTAAAAAACCTGATAAAGTTAAAAAACCTGAAGGTTGTAAAACTTGCAAAAGGTTGAAAAAGTTGACAAAGTTAGAAAGACCTGAAAAACAGTTTAAGTAAAAAAAATAAAAAAACTTAAAAAGGTTTAGAAATACTTAAGTTGGAAAAGATTAAAAAATCTGAAAAAAAAGCTGAAACAAAGCTGAAAAAATGATAGTTATCAAATTTTGAAAAAGCTGAAAGTTAGAAAGACATGAAAAACGCTGAAAAAGGTTGAACATTTTTCAAAAAAACCTAAAAAAGTTTTAAAGTTGAAAAACTGAAGAAGTTTACAAAAGTATAAAAGTTTGACGCTGTAGAGGTTAAAGAAGCATCATAACGTTCTGTCTTAAAAGTTTGAATGTTAAATATTTAATCAAAGTTAAATTGATTTAAAAGTAATTTCATATAATGTCTTGTTAAAACAGAGTTAAAGGCTGAATAATTTTGGATACGCCTAAAAATAGGCAGCAATGTTGAAGTAAAATACACATTTTATTAACTGTTCAACAAGATCAAAACTTAAACATTTACAACAGAAAATATAATATATTTAGTGTTAACCAGCGCTCAGTCTGACATTGCAATGAATAAAAGAACATAGTTGTCTCCATTTGTCTTGTTTTAAGAGACAGCAAACAGAACTGAAACCCAACAGATCCACATGAGCAAGCATCAGCGACTGTGGAAAGGAAAAACTCCCTGTTAACAGGAAGAAACCTTTGCAGAACCAGGCTCAGAGGTGGCGGCTTTCTGCTATTCCGGTTGGGCTTCAGGGACAAAGAAGAACATGCAGTAGAGGCTTGTCGTACCTCCCAGATCAATCAGTCAGGACAGCTTTCCTCTTCTGAGTCTTTCAAGAGTCAGACTTTTTTCACACAATTTTACTGAGCAGACGCTTTTGTCCAAAGCGACGTACAACAGTGGGGGCAATTCAGGGTTCAGTGTCTTCCCCAAGGACACTTCGACATGCAGACAGTGGGAGACAGGAATTGAACTCACAACCTCCAGACTGAGTTCTGAATGTCCAGCAGCTCAGACCTGCTGTTTCCTCCAGATGAAGCTTGTTCTGTCCTTGGCTGGACGGCTGCTGCTCTCACAGCTCTTGTCCATGTTGTTCAGAGAGAATAGGAGACCCAGACGGAACCCTGCTGTGTGGTTGAGCTGTTCATGATGGAGGAAACAGGAATCAGTCCTCCTCTTCATCAGCGCTGCAGAGTCCCGTCACTTTGATGAGGAGAGACTTGCAGCAGCAGCAGCTCTACAGTGAGGCCGTCAGCATGGAGGCTCCTCTGAGGTGAAGGTGGAGGGCAGAGGGAAACACTCCATCCTGCTGACAGAAGGTGGATGTTAGTGGGAGAACAAGACACATTCAGAGGTTCCATCTTCAACAATCCATGGAAATACCTTGAGACGCTGCAGTGAAGGCCCACGTCAGGACTGGAGCTGAAGTTTGTTCCTCTTGGTTCAGTCAGAGTGTCTGCAGACAACAAGGCAGGACGGACAGAGGACAGATGAGTGAGGATTCATGAGACATGTGGGAACAATCTCACTGCATGTTTCAATATTGGTGAAGTACCTGCAGCTCCGCTGAGAGGACACATGGGGACTGACTGGAGGACCTCTGGTCTGGACACGATGCAGCTGAGATGATCCCAGCAGTGTCCTCAGAGCATCAGGACGTCTTCTGCTCTCAATGCAGAATAAAGGCCAGCAGGCGCCGTCCCGTCTCACGTCTCTCTCATGTCCAGCACTGATGACTGCTTTATGGCTGATGGACATGCTGGGACTAAAGACACTGATGCTCTGCATGACCTGACAGGTGAATCTGACAGGCACTCTTGGAGACGGCTCAGACAGGTGACTCAGAGGACCCCACAGTGGACAGTCTGGAGGTTGTCCAGCTCCAGTCCTCAAAGGGGACTGAAGAAGGATTCAAACTACTGGGCAGGTGTTAGTTACACCACAGAGCATGTGACTGAATGAAGCTCTGACCCAGAAGAGTGTTGTGGCCTGTGCATTCACCAACCCTGACCCAGACCCACCCAGATGATGAATGCACAGGCCTACAGAGTTTTAGTCATTAAACATCAGATATATCTATAATCAATTAGGAAAGGAGGGATATCAAAGCAATAATCACTTTAACATGATTACAGGATTATTTTAGACATTTACAGATTAGTTTTACATGATGTCAATTAGAAAGTGGGGATCTCAATTCATTAATCAATTTTAAAAAAAATATTAAAGAACATTGTTGCCTCAATTATGGATGATCAAACATGACAGTGAAAAATCAGAAATCTGTTATTCACACTGAAGGAATTCAATTAAAGGATCACTTCAAGGAGAGCATGATGGCTTTCACATACCTTACCTCATTCATATGCTGTCAAACATGATTGAAACAATAAAAAAGGTTATGCATGATTCAGTTCTGTTAACAAAGGCCTTACCTCATCAGGCACCTACAGTCTTAATGGAAAACAATAAATGATTAGAACACTGATCAGGTTATTGAATGAAATGAAGAAAAAGGACATCCGAAGTCTTTCTCTGCTTCACACGTTGCTGAAAGTCAGGACACAGTAAACAGGATCATGGTAGCTGTGATACGTTCTCAGGACACCAGACTGGACACAGTGGTCGGGCCGTGAAATGAAAATCAGGTCCAGCAGTGTGTTCTTCTCTGTGGTGGAAGCAGTGATGAGTTGAGCATAACCTCTGGTCTGAAACAGCTCCAGAATGGGCTTCTTGGCTGTAGATGAAAGGTTTTCATTAAAGTCTCCACAGACAATGATGGGCTGACAGTCGAGAATCTCCAGAGAGTCCAGAAGGCTGCTGAGATTAGCCAGGAAAGAAGTCATGTCATAGTTAGGAGGTCTGTACACTGCTGCGATGATAGCACTCACTGGAGCATCAAGCTTCAAGGCCACAAACTCAAGGTCGGTGACATTCAGCAGATACTGCTTCTCTCGAGCTTGGATGTGGTTTCTCACATAGATGGCTACTCCTCCACCACCTCTGCTGGCAATCTGAGGGAAGTTGCTGTAGGACAGGTGTCTGTTACGTCTGAACAGGTTGTAGCCCGGTAACTGAAGACTGTCTGCAACAAAGGAGCCCTGCAAATGGGTTTCAGTGAGACACAAGATGTCAGCCAAACACATTTCATGGTGGCTCTTGATGTCATTGATGTGAGCCGGTAATCCCTCAGTGTTATGGTGGATGATGGTCAGGGTATCAGGTCTGCTCAGGGTTTCTCTCATCTGTAGAAGGGGCATCATCTCAGCTGGACTGGCTTGTCTCATGCTCTCCAGTGCTGCAGTGATCTGTTGACTGGCGTAGAACTTACTCTCATCCATGTCTACAATGTAGAGTCCACCGAGGGAGGTGACCCTGCTCACAGCAACATAAGCCATCCCAGGTTCAAAGATGTTCTTCAGTGACACCACAGCAGACTGCATACTCATTCCCTGGACCTTGTGGATGGTACATGCAAAAGCCAGCTTGATGGGGAACTGTCTGCGCACCACACCTTTCTGCTTCAGGTTGTCTTCCTCTCTCTGAATATAAACCACATCATCATTTTGTTCTGAAGACACATGGCTGTCCATTCGGAGACCCAGCTTAGTGACATGATCATTTTCTGAGATGCAGCGCACCAGAGTGCCAAAACTTCCATTGACAAGACCACTTTGTACATCAATGTTTCTGGTCAGCATGACTCGAACGCCCTCAGCAACCTGTAGAGAGTCTGGTAGCTCATTTCTGCCTCCTTTAACTGGTGTTTGTTTCCGTGTCATTCTGCCAGTCTGAGGATCTTTCTCGAAGTCATCTGCATCAACTGTGATTATGTTGTCAAACAGTTCAGCCAGCCTTGCAGAGTTGTGTGCATCCACCTGTTTGTTCGTAGCATAGATGTGCAGGACATCAGTTGGACAAAGAGCTGGTTCTGTTACAGTCTGATAAATCAAAGCTCTGTCAGCTTCAGACAACTCAGCAGACTTGTCTTTGACTCGGATCCTGTTCAGCATCTCTGCAAAAGCAACATCATCTTTCTGCCGCATGATCTCAGTCAGAGTGATCATCTGGAAGTGCTCGTGCCACAAGTCGATTTCAGAGGGGTCAAACACACACAGAGGAGTGGAATGCCTCACTGGAGGAAGTTGATAAAAATCTCCAACAGCAATGACAGAAACTCCTCCAAAAGGTCTCTGACTGCCTTTGATCTGCTTTAGTCGAGCATCAACGTAGACAAACAACGGCCTGGAAACCATGGACACCTCGTCAATGATCAGGATTTCAGCGTTGAGGAGCTCTGCTCTGACTTCATCCAGCTTGTTACCAAGACCTTGGATTGGAGGTTTGAGACTTCTGGGAAGCTTCAGCAGTGAATGGAGAGTTGAACCTGAAATGTTGAACGCTGCTGTTCCAGTGAAAGCCGTCAGCAGGACAGTAGGCTTACTGATGTCAACCTCGTCACAATGTCGTGGAACATTCCTCAGGATCTTCGATGCTTCTGAGTGAATACATTTGATGAGATGGGATTTACCTGTCCCAGCACCTCCATTAATGTAATAGAAGAACTGCTCTGGACGAAGGCCACAGACTCTGCGAATGCACCATTCTCTCACAGTGTAAAAGAAACCAGCCTGCTTTAGGTTGAGACTCTGATACATGTGTCTTAACACAGCTGGGTCGATCACAGGAGGCTCTCTGGTCACTCTGGCTTCACTGACTGCATCAACTTGACGGCTGTACTCAGGGACATTTTCCTGCTCAGGATCATCAGGATGTGGTTGTTCTGCATCATCATCGTAGTCCACTCTCACAACTTCAGACTGAGGAGCAAGGTTACACCACTCATCCATCACACCTTGATTCTCTTGAAACTCTTCAACAGCTTTCTCAATCTCTTCACTGTTTTTCTCATATTTTTCTCTGTTCTGTTTGACGATCACTTCCACCGACCGGCCGTGGTTCCAGCCTGGCAGCTGCACCCAGCCGCTCTGTAAAAGCTCTGGTAGGTTGGAAAGCCTGGTCTCTTCAGTTCCTCATCTGATCTGTGTGGAAGGTACAGCTTCAGTAATCTGCCATGGAAGTTCTCAGGATCTCTTTCCTCTGAGCAGCGGTAATATCTGATCACAGCTGGCTTATCGTTCTTTCTCCTCTGTACAAAGCCCATGTCATTCAGCAGTGGAAACACATCTGTTCCTTTGTTCTCACGAACAAACCTGCAGGTGGCAGCAAAATCAGCCATGCACATTTCCTCAAACTCTGGTGTTTCTGGTCTGTTCTTATACTTATCAGCCAAAGATGTCATCCAGATGTTTGTACATTCATCAGTGGTGTTCTCAAGGAAAGACAGAGGGCGACTCATTCTCAGTGGGTTCTCATCTGTTGGTATGAAAACTACAGCTCGGGAACACTTCTTCATCTTCAGTCCACATGCTCTGGCAACACATTCTTGTGCGCTGATTTCTCGTTTCTTGGAGTAGGCCTGCATGACTGCTTTCATCTCCTCACTGTCATTCACGTTGCTGCTGTTGGAGTTATTGATCACTGTTTTCAGGTACTCTGAGAGTCCAGCTTCCTTCTTGGTGATGTACTTGGTCAGATAATGAATACAGCCATAAGCATTCAGGATGTAGGACACGTCAATGTTAGCATCCCAGGCTGTGAGTAGGTGTGGATTGTAGGCATTGATCCAGCAATCCTTTGGATCTCGCTTCAGCAGGACAGCACTGGATTTGTTCAGTTCATTCAGGTAAAACTCATATTCAGCCACGGTTAAATCACACTGAGCCAGAAGCTGATCTAAACTCATGGAAGCTGCTTCAGGTTCATTCAGGAGTCTGTTCAGAGGTCTCAGCTTAGTCTTTGCAGTTGCAGTATATTTACCACCATCAGGTCTCGTGATCACTACGTTTCTGCAGGGAGGTTTGGGAAACCCAAAACGGCACCCAGAGCCAACACTTTTGAAACATGTCTTGGTGTGTGTACGACTGTGTTTCTGGACTTCACTGACTTTCTTGTACAGGTCGGGTTGAGTGTGAGGGTCAGGGAGCTGAGCTGTGATGTATCTGGACACAAAATCACACACAGTCTGATCATCATCCTTTTCAAACACAGGGGCACCTTCAACCCAGAGCAGGCAGTGAATGTGAGGACTTCCTCTGTGCTGAAACTCCACTCGATAAAAGAAGTCCACAACTTTACCCAGTGGCTGAGCAGGCGAAAGCAGCAAATCTCTGAATAAGGCCTCCACTCGCTTATCAAACATGCGCATTGCTGTCACAGGATTACTTCTCAGGATGTCACATTTTTCTGACCAGTCAAGCTCTTCAAAATTCACCTCCTCACCTTGTTGTCTTTTGATTGCCTCAATCACTTCAGGCCATCGCATCTCAGCAGCTGAAAACGTGCAAAAGAAGGTGGGAGTGCCCAGCTGTCTTATCATGGCAAACAGTTCACTGGTTTTCTGGTGCCAGTAGGCCGGAGTACCACGTAATGCTCTCATGAAGCGAAAAGCCTCGCGGTTTCTCACTAGTTTCTCTACTTCATGTCTGTCTTGCAGCATCCCTGAGGTGATTTTTCGTCCATCTCTGGTCATGGGTTTGCCTTTTCTCAACTGGATGGTCATGCTGTTGGTAGCCAGGTGAACCTCAATCACAAACTGTGCAAGAACAAATAGTTTGTGTCTCTGGCAAATCTGTCATCAATGGAGAAAAGTCTGGATTTGAAGTAACTGCTGGGTGATAGTTTGACACGTCTGCTCTCATCCAGGGTGTTTTGACCTGTAGGAAATTGTACAGGGAAAGCCATGGCCTCAAGTTTAGGGGTCTTAAAAAAGCCGACTGGACTGTTTCTCTCAGCAGGAGCAACAGAGTAGATTCCTTCACTGAAAGACATGATTTCCTCTGCTACATTAGGAGGTTGAAGACAAGATTCCAGAGCAAAGCCACCATTGGACATGTCACCTTCCTGCTGTTCTTCAGGTCTGTTCTCTGGTTCTTCACCATCACATGACAGAACATCTCCATCCTCACACAGAGCATCTTTCTCAAACCTGTCAATCTCCATCAAGTCTGCTTCATCAAACTCCTCCTCCATGCCATCATCATCTTCATCATCATCATCATCAGGCAGGGTGGGGTCACACAGCTCAGCTTCATCTCTGATAGTGATTTCAGAATACTGTGGGTGGATCTGTTTGAGTTTATGCAGGGCCTGCATCAGTTTAGACCAGGTGACAGTCTGGAAGAGCTGATGTCCTCGGTAACACAGGCGTCTCTTCAGTTTCACTCTCATGACCTGGGATTCACTTCTCAGTCTCGGTAAAGCTTCAACTGTTTCCTGGATCTCAGACGGGACACACACCACATTTCCACGGATTGCACTCTGTCTGCCTTTAGGAAGAGGAATGATCTTAGCAAAAGGGATGCACTTGCTGATCAGATGTCTCTCTAATATGTTCAAGTCTGACAGCTCTGATGGGATGTCAACAAGCTCCAGGTTATTGTGTACAGCCAGGGAGGGCATGGCTCCACGTCTCAGGTGATCATGGCAGGTGTGACAGATCCACTCTTTCTTCCTTTCATCAGGAACTTTGCACTGTTCTTCAATTCTGCAGCTGTCATTACAGTGATGAACAAACTTTCCAGTGAGACAAGCTGCCACCAAGTTGGGATTTTTCAAATACCTTGTTCTGGTACAAACTTTGACTTGATTAGGAAATGAAGCTTTATGACACACAGTACATACCAATGTTGGTCCAGCCTTGATCTGAGACCTGAAAATGGATATGGCCTGTCCAATCAAACTGTTGTCTTGTTGTTGAAGTTGTCGGTTAACATGACGGTATTTACGTCTTATATTTAAGGCACATCTCATTCTATGCATTGTTCTAAATGCCAGATTGTTTTGATACCGGTGTTGCATTATCCTTCTCATGAGCAGGCCTGTGTTTACTTCTGAATGCTTGGTCCTGGAAATAACGTGTCATATAAGATTTCTGCCGTTGTCTGAAGACCTCAGAGTTTCTGTATTTTGACGTGATGTATTGTCTCTGTTTCTGCTGGAATACAGGGTTACTTTTGTATTGGTCTCTGATGTATTGTCTCTGTTTCTGCTGGAATACAGGATTACTTTTGTATTGGTCTCTGATGTACTGTCTTTTCTTTTGTTGGATTACATCACTGTTTCGGTATAAATTTCTTACCAAATCTCTGTGTTTTGTCTGACAGCAGGATTGTTTCTGTAGGACTTTTTAACTTGACTTCTCTTTCTCTCTTTCTGTGTTTCATTTGCATAAATTCTTCTGGAATAACACTTTTTACTTTCTCTGTATGTTTGGTTTGAAGCATACTTCTCTCTTCGTTTCCTGTTTTGATCTTTACTGATGGAATTCTTTCCTGAAGCCAACCTTCTCTGAATCTTTCTTCTTTTGTCTTTGTTAAATTTTGACAGTTTATCAGAGGTTTCTTTCACCACAGCTGGTCTTTCAGTTTCTGGTTGGACTGAAGGGACATCAACTTGTTGATTCAGGGACACTGACACTTGGCTTGAGCTGCTTTCTAAACAAACCTCAGTGTTCGTTGTGTTCAGACTGTGTGAGTGTGATTCATCAACAACAACAGGTGTCTGTACAGAGTGTGAAGCAGCAGGTTGTGGACTTACAGGTCTGATGCTGACAAACGTCAGAGGTTTGAACTCATACTGGGTTGTGGATGAGGCGCCATGCTCTCTGTAGCAGCGCAGGAGTCGATTCACCATGTCCTGGAGATGTTTGAACGTCACCATCACACCTGTTCCAGGCTCTTTCTTTGAACCATCGTCTTTTCTGGAGTGAGGATCAAAGAAGCCATATCTGCCACTGGGAGTCCTGAACACTGCAATACACAACCTGGCCATGATCAACAGAGCATACTGCACGTCATCAGTCAAACAGTTCAGCCTGGAAGACAGGGAAAGGTAGGTATCCATACATCCAGATGGTGGGTTTCCAAAGCTGCCATTGTAAGGAAGCATGGAGAGATCAGCTGTGAGAGTAGAGCTGCGAGAAGGAACGAGGTTAGGGAGCTGATCAGAGGCCAAATGTCCAGTACCATCAGTGTGGATGTTCGGGGTGTTAATAACCTGTTGATATAAAATGTTCCCTTTGTCCAGAACCAGGTCCAGGTCTGCTTTTGAGATCGTCTCGTTCTCATGGAGGAAAGCCAGAAATGTCAGAGAGTTACATGTACACTGTTTGTTTCCATTGTCACCATACCTGGCAGAGCTCTGGCTGCGGGAAGCACACAGTCGAATCTCAGAAGGCAGTTCTGTTATCACATTACCTTCATCACATGGGGCCATCATCACCTCACTGCTCATATCTTTCACTTCTTCAGGATTCAGCACCACAGCCGCCATGTTCTCACAGAGATCAGCAGAACCTTCTGCTGACTGAGGAGTTGCACCATGGGATCCAGTCTGCTGCTGGAACCGACGTTTCTGAGCTTCAGATCTCTTGTTAGAGCGAGGCATTTTCACAGGCAAACCTAAAGTATAATGAAGTGAAGCAGATGTAGAGAGACACTCCAAACAACGTTACCAGATTCACAACAGGAAACACTCAACAACTGACTGACAACGCTGAGGCGTCAACACACAAACAGGAATCACAGTATTGCTTTTCAGTATTTCTCAAATGAATGCGCAGGTGGGATTTCCTGCAGGTTTATCCCAATCATTCGTTGGAGGACCACCAGGTCTCTCGGGTGGGACTCAAAAAATTGAACGAGTCCCCAAATTTCACAACGGCCCCAATAAATTGAGTTGTCGACGGAGGCGTGTTCCCAATAAATTGAGTAGGTCGACACACAAGCTTGACTGGAAAAAATTTATGAGTCAAGTAACTTTTGACCAAAAATAAAATAAAAAAATCAGACAGAGTGGGACAGAGGAGAGGGACAGAGGAGAGGGATAGCTAGACAGAGGTCCAGACAGAGGAGGAGACTGACAGGAAAGACAGAGGTTGAGACAGAGCAGGAGAATGACAGGAAAGACAGAGATTGGTTTTAGACAGAAGGGGACAGAGGAGAGGGACAGAGGAGATGGACAGCAAGACAGAAAGAAGAGATCTTTAGTGAAGATGGGTAGGAGATGATCCAGGTACCTGCAGGACAGAAAGAAAGAAATGAGTGACTGTTTAAGGAAACAGCAGAACCAGCAGACAAAATGATTAGAACAATCTGTCACTGAAGGCAAAACTATGAAAACAGCCGGTCCGTGCTTGGCCTGCTAGCTGCATGTTGGGGTTCGTTTTGTTTTTTATGTTTTTTTCTGTCTACCTGCTGCCGCTCTGTCGCTGCTCTCTGGATTTTTTAAGCTGTCTTTCAGGACAGCAGCATGAGAGGAGGACAAAAGATGGTTGGTTTGTTTTGATTAACACCCTGAGGGTGTGTGTTGCATGTGTGCCTGTGTGGTACCTGCATGTGGCTCCTCTGAGTGTGTGTGAGTGTGTGCACGTTTGTATGCGGTATATACTGTAAATACTGTATATCTTGTGGGTGGGAGGGATGGGTTTATTTTGTAATGTTTTAATTTTTTTTCTTCTTTCTTTCCTTCCCATCATGGAACCAATAAGTTTTATCTTATCTTTTGAAATGCTGTTGCTTTTATGATATGAAAGGTGCTTTATCAGTAAAGACTGAACATAACTTCAAGTCTCTGTTGGGCTGGGGATCTTATAACAGGGTAAAAAACTGTTGTTTCACTTGTTTTTCCCCAAACATGTTTCAAGATTCAGTAACAGGACGAGTAGCTTGAAATAAGAATCATACAAAAGGAATTCTTTCAAAATACAACAACTGACTTCAAGCATGACCAACATCATAAAAGAGAAACCAGACAACTTTCCTCACAACTCATCATATGATGACATGTTCAGTGTTGACAATGGGATTGAAATATTTAGGAGGTTCCGGAATTATTTCATCTTATATTTCTGATTTTTGGTTTTCACACAAAAAATATATATTTCATTTACAGTTTTCTGTCAGAAACCCTCCTGGAGACATTGTAAGAACATCCAGACTTATTAAAAGAACAGAGTAGCTTTATGAACCAGGCATTTATTAAAAACCTTCCTTTACTGTTTTAAGAGAAACTTTTCTATGAAGTAAACATCACTAAAACCTTGGAAGAAGCTTCAGTAATAAGAACAATAGAGACAGATTACTGCTCATAATTAGATTTCACACACACTGGATCTCAGCCAAAATGCTGAACAGTGATTTAAAAAAGATTTATATTGTTAAGTAAACAAATAATTCCTCAAAATCTTACTTAAAATAAAAAAATACAGATACAGTTTTTGTGTCTTATTGTTAAACAAAATAAGAGGTCACCAAATCCTGTTTTAAACTGCGCGAATAGAGAAAAAAGAACATTTCTTTAAAAAAAAAAACAGAATCAATTGTTTATAGTTTACTATTTAGTTAAGTTTTTTTTTTTTAATCTAAAAATCTGTTTTATTAAAAAAAGTATGTCAACTCTTGGATACTTGTCTGACAAATTTCTACATTTAAAAATCTTATTTCAATATTTCTTCTCCAATAAAATATATTTCCTACACAGACATATTTTGATTAGTTGAAGTAATTTCAGTCACATAAACTCTATTTCTATCTCATACGTGGGCTTAATTTTTGTTGCAGTACAGAAAGAGGATGAAATGTGTTCAGTGGTTCAATAGAAGACAATACTTTCTTGATCCCAGAGAGAAACTGTTTGTCTTCCTGGTCCACACCAGTGTTCTGTGGCCCTGTTCCTGCAGAGCCTCTATCCAGCAGCTTCCAGCTCAGTCTCTGCTTCAACACACCTGAGTCTAATGACTGTGTCCTCAGCAGCTCCCAGCAGAGCCACTAACAGCCTGTTACTGCAGCAGGTGTGTTGAAGCAGGCTGGACTCCACTGAGCCACACAGAGCAGAAACTGAAAATATGCTTCTATTTGAATAAAAATACCTGAAGCTCTATGAAACAGTCATGTGTGTGAAGTTTGACACTCACCAGTCCAACAGTAGAGGAAGGCAGTTCTCTGTGTGAAGAGAGACATGAATTAAACCTCTGGTCAGCAGGAAACTGATGAAGAAAACTGCTGAGTCATGCTACATGCTCCTTTAAAACTTACTGTTGACAGCTTATACCAACAACAGCAGTTGAGGGGAAAAGCTCACAATGAAGCAAAGCATTACAGACAGCAATGAACACTTTAACACACCTGAAACATGAATTAACACCACTAAGCTGGCTTCATGTTAGCCACCTAGCTTCTGCTAGCAGCGCCTGCTAGCTAGAGCGTTAGCCGTCATCAGCATCATCAAACACACTTTAGAGACAATGTAACTCTCATTCATTCGACCCAAGAGAGACTCCAGAGACTGGAGAGGTTCTCTGAAGCCAGTGGAAGCAAGACACACGCTGTTTATGAAGTTAAAACCGAGTTTCGACAGAGTTTTTCAGAGGAGCTGCGGACTTACCTCTCAGCTGCAGCAGCGGAGTGACAGGCTGACGGAGCGCGGTGCGTTCAGGGACGCTCCGAGAACAGAGCGTCAACAGAGAAGTTCAATTTCTGAGCTTTTTTCAATCAAATAAAGTTTTTCTGGTCCAAAAAAATATCGTGAAGATACGGAACCTGGATATACTTCATTAAAACAATAATAATACAAAAAATGTTCAGCTTGCATCTACAAAATATACAGTTTTTATTTTCCACTAAGAAAATGGATGAATGTATGCTGTGCATTACTTTTTCTTTCTGACAAAGCAAATGAGGAACACACACACACATCTCAGAGACAGACTGAGACACAGACAGACTAAGAGAGAGAGAGAGAGAGAGAGAGAGAGAGAGAGAGAGGTGTTGTGCTTGGAGTAGTCTGAGTGTTGATTTGATATTTCTACATATTAATACTGACTGTTTTTCCACTGTCTGGGTTCATAGTGTAAAGTTAACAGGTGTTTCATTCATCACTTGTAGCTTAAAGGGAGCACAGTCACTTTTCTCATACTTTCATGGAGGAGTCATGGAGCGCTCACTGTCTCTGACCATGAGACAAGGGTCCAGGGTGGAGGCTGAGCCCCGGTCCTCTGTGGACAGGTGCTCCTGGACATAGGAGCTCAGATGGGACATATTAATGTTATGAGCTGCTTTCAGTGAAACCACTGGGCTGTAAACACCACGCGTTGCTCTGCAGACAGGCCTTCATGTTTCTGAGCAACCCGGATCACACTCTGGAGGAATCTGGATAGACAGTCTGTCTGTCAGCTCTGGACTTATGGCTTTGATTGTGGACACGTGGGACATAAATGTCAACAACGTCTGAACAGAGAGCGTCCTGCATTGGCTCCATGGGCCGCGGCGCGTGAACGTTTAAAGCAGTAGAGCGCTCCGTCCTGATGAGCCGGCAGCAGAGACATCCTCAGCGGCAGCAGGTCACCAGGACAGAGCGCTCCGCTGTCACAAAAGCTGCAATACAAATTTTGACATATCCATGAAAGACTGAAACCATAAAAAAGTTGATAGAATAAGTAAAAAGCTTAAATAGTGTGGTTTTTAAACATAGTTTAAATAATCTGTAAACACTGACACACACGAACACACATCACACACACACACAGACTGACACATATCAGAGACAGACTGACATACCACAGACAGACCGACTCACACACCACACAAAGAGAGAGACTGACACACACACACACACACACACACACACACACACACACACACACACACACACACGCATATACAGATTGACACACACACACACACACACACCACACAGAGACTGACAGGCAGACAGACACACACACACATACAGACTGACAGACACATACAGACACACACATACATCACAGAGACACATACACACCACACACAGAGACAGACTGACATACACTTATATTCACACACATGTTCACACACACTCAGACACATACTGACACACACACATACACACACGCGTGCACGCGCACACACACACACACACACACACACACATACAGATCTTCAAGAAAAGATGAACAAAGCATTAATATGCATAAAAAGTTAAATGTCTTAAAAGTGGAATTGTGAAAGTTAAGATATTGTTAAAAATCCAGAAAAAAACATTCAAATTACTGAAATGAAGAAGACAATGGCATGAAGAAGTGTAAAATTAAAAAAAAGAAAAAAACTGAAAAAGTTGGAAGTCTTAAAAGTTTAAATGAAAAAGTAAAAAAATGTCAAAATACACTGAAAAATTAACATGTAAAGGTAAAAATCTGAAAAAACTTGAAGCAAGCATTAAAATCAATTAAAAAGTTGAATGCTTCATGATAATAAAGTAAAACTTAAAATACCTTTGAAAATCTTGAAAACATGAAAAGTTTTTTGTAGAAGCTGAAAACATGAAACACTTGAACTTATTATAAGAAGTTGAAAAGAGTAAAATCATGGAAAAACACTCGAAAATAAGCAAAAACAGATATGAGAAAGTTGAAAAGAATTCAACGAAATTGAAAAACATTGGAAAAGTTTTAAAAAGGTTAAAAAAGTAAAAAAGAAAAGGTAAAAAAAGTTGAAAAAACTCAAAAATGAGGTAAAATACTGCTGAAAAAGTTGAAAAAAGGAAAAAAAATCAGAAAAAGCTGAAAAGACTTGAAAAACTTTTAAAAAGGTGAAAAACCTGGAAAACATTGAAAAACGCTGAAAAATGTTGAAAAAGGTTGAAAACGCTGCAAAAAGTTGAAAAAGGTTGAAAACACTGCAAAAAGTTAAAAATAGTTGAAGATTTTTCAAAACGCTGCAAAAAGTTGAAAACAGTTGAATAAGGTTGAACAATGTTGAAAACACTGCAAAAAGTTGAAAAAAGTTCAAATGTTGACAAACTTTGAAAAGACTGTGAAAAAGTTGAAAAAAGTTGAAAAAGTTTGAAGACACTGAAAAAAGTTGAAAAAGGTTAAAAAAAGCTGAAAAAGTTTGAAAACACTGCAAAAAGTTGAAAAAGGTTGAAAAAAGTTTGAAAACACTGCAAAAAGTTGAAAAAAAAGTTGAAAAAGGTTGAAAAAGTTTGAAGACACTGAAAAAAGTTGAAAAAGGTTAAAAAAAGCTGAAAAAGTTTGAAAACACTGCAAAAAGTTGAAAAAGGTTGAAAAAAGTTTGAAAACACTGCAAAAAGTTGAAAAAAAGTTGAAAAAGGTTGAAAAAGTTTGAAAACGCTGCAAAAAGTTGAAAACAGTTGAATGAGGTTGAACAATGTTGAAAACACTGCAAAAGGTTAAAAAAATTGAAAAAGGTTGAAAAAGATTGAAAACACTGCAAAAACTGGAAAAAGTTGAAAAAAGTCGAAAAAGTTTGAAAACGCTGCAAAGAATTGACAAAAAGTTGAAAAAGGTTGAAAAATTTTGAAAACACTACAAAAAAAAGAAAAATATTGACAAGGCTGAAAAAGGTTGAAAAATGTTGATAAAGGTTGAAAACACTGCAAAAAGTTAAAAAAGTTGAAAAAGGTTGAAAAATGTTGATAAAGGTTGAAAACACTGCAAAAAGTTAATAAAGGTTGAAAAAGGTTGAAAAAGGTTCAAAACACTGTAAAAAGTTGAAAAAGGTTGATAAAGTTTGAAACACTACAAAAAGTTGAAAATGTAGATAAAGGTTGAAAACACTGCAAAAAGTTGAAAAATGTTGATAAAGGTTGAAAACACTGCAAAAAGTTAATAAAGGTTGATAAAGGTTGAAAACACTGCAAAAAGTTGAAAAAGGTTGAAAAAGTTTGAAAATGTTTGAAGACACTGCAAAAAGTAGAAAAATGTTGAAAAAGGTTTAAAAAGTTTGAAAACACTGCAAAAAGTTGAAAATGGTTGAAAAAGGTAGAAGAAGCAGGAGAGTCAGTGTCAGAGTAACAGAGGATCAATAGAGCTCCAGTCTTAATGGAAAAATCCAGACTAATCAAGCAGCAGTCAGCACAACAGGTGTGTCTGTTACAATGGAGACCAGCTGCAATCAATCAATCAATCAAGCAATCAATTTATTTTTGTATAGCCCAGTATGTTTGCACAGCAGCCATGACAGTGAATCAGCACTTTTTAATGGAGTGCGCATGGTTGAGAAAATGTCGTGCCTGGAGAACCCAGATGTGAAATTGAAAAAGATTTTCACACAGTCAGATTCAGAAGCCTTTGATGAATGTAATGGTGCAGGAATCATGTCTGTAGGATCATCCATTCAGCCACGGCGATTGTGCGAACACGAGTGAAATTTTGGATTCAGGCGTCTCGAAAATGCATTGGAGTGGATGGGAGAAAATTCTGCACTCTCCTCAAACAAATGCCTCTGGAGAGAGAACCGTTTGAGATAGAGACAAAGTGACTCAATTGTACGGGTCACAAGAAAAATTCCTACGTTTTGAGGGGTTATTGTGCAGATTGAGCCAGAAATGTGGCCGTACGGACGAGAAAAGAATTTTTTCTTTGGTTAAAATTCAGAGCCTCCCGCACTCTAAATTCCTTTCTCCCACTCTAGCTTTTCCAATACACACCCATTGTAAACTCCAAAAACGGCTGAAATTCTCTCCGTACTTGAAGGCTCACAGTTTAAATTTGGTAAAAGATCTTGAGATGATATTACATACCTGAATAGAGGACAAAAATGCCTACGTTTTAAAGGTTAAATGACATATCTGCGTCAAAGTATGACAAAGTTTTAAGGGTTCAAAGTTGAAGGAGTTGAAAGCTCAGTTGAAGGGTTTTCCCATCCACTTCAATGTTAAAAATAATTTAAAAAAGTTGAAATATTTCAAAAAGTTGAACAAAGTTAAAAAAGTTTAAAAAGGTTTAAGAAAGGGTTTAAAAAGGTAAATATTTTAAAAGTTGAATGGTTCAAATTGGTTAAGATTTGAAGGAGTTATAAGGTTCCAAAGTTTGAAAAAATCTCCATCCGTTAACATGGGGCAAAAAGTTGCACAAAAGTTGAAATATTTTAAAAAGTTTAAAAGGTTTTAAAAAGCTAGAACATAGCACTAATGTCTTTAAAAAGCTGAACATTTTGATACTTGAATGGTTCAAATCGGACAAAATTTGAAGGAGGAGTTAAGCGTCAAAAAACAGGGGAAGAAGTCAGAATAATAATATTAAAGAATTGGAATGTAAAGGTGTGAATGCCTTCAGCATTCACACAATAATATTAAAGATTTGAAAAACAAAGGTGTGAATGCCTTCAGCATTCACACAACTAGAAAAAATTTGCAGTTCCTGAAGAAACTGCAAGTGTGAATGCTGAGCTGAAAATGTTAAACTGTAATGCAGAAAAAGCTCAATAAGCAAAGTTGAAAAACCCTGAAATGAAGTTGAAACAGTTTGAAAAAGTATGAAAGTGCTGCAAAAAGTTGAAAAAAGTTGAAAAAGGTTGAAAACACTGCAAAAAGTTGAAAAAGGTTGAAAAAGTTTGAAAACACTGCAAAAAGGTTGAAAAAGTTAGAAAGACTGCAAAAAGTTGACAAAAGTTGAAAAAGTTTGAAAACACTGCAAGAAGTTGAAAAATGTTGAAAAAGGTTGAAAACACTGCAAAAAGTTGAAAAATGTTGAAAAATGTTGAAAACACTGCAAAAAGTTGAAAAGGTTTGAAAAAAGTTGAAAAAGGTTGAAAAATTTTGAAAAAGGTTGAAAACACTGCAAAAAGTTAAAAAATGTCTAAAAAGGTTGAAAACGCTCCAAAAAGTTGAAAAACGTTGAAAAAGGCTGAAAACACTGCAAAAAGTTGAAAAGGGTTGAATGAGGTTGAAAAATGTTGAAAACACTGGAAAAAGTTGAAAAAGTTTTAAAAAAGTTGAAAAAAGGTTGAAAACACTGCAAAAAGTTGAAAAAGTTTGAAAAAGGTTCAAAACACTGTAAAAAGTTGAAAAAGTTTGAAAAATGTTAAAAGCAATGCAAAAAGTTGAAAAGGGTTAAAAAAGTTTGAAAACACTGCAAAAAGTTATAAAGCGTTGAAAAAGTTTGAAAACGTCTCAAAAAGTTGAAAAAACTTTAAGAAAGTTGAAGAAACAACAGAGTCAGTGTCAGAGTAACAGAGGATCAATAGAGCTCCAGTCTTAATGGAAACATCCAGACTAATCAAGCAGCAGCAGCACAACAGGTGTGTCTGTTGCAATGGAGACCAGCTGCACAGCAGCCATGACAGTGAATCAGCACTTTTTAATGGAGTGCGCATAGTTGAAGAAATGGCGTTTCTCGGGGACCGAGATGTGAAATTGAAAAGATTTTCACACAGTCAGATTCAGAAGCCTTTCATGAATGTAATGGTGCAGGAATCATGTCTGTAGGATCATCCATTCAGCCACGGCGATTGTGCGAACACGAGTGAAGTTTTGGATTCAGGCGTCTCGAAATGCATTGGAGCGGAAGGGAGAAAATTCTGCACTCTCCTCAAACAAATGCCTCTGGAGAGAAAACCGTTTGAGATAGAGACAAAGTGACACAATTGTACGGGTCACAAGAGAAATTCCTACGTTTTGAGGGGTTATTGTGCAGATTGAGCCAGAAATGTGGCCAAGAGGACGAGAAAAGAATTTTTTTTTTGGTTAAAATTCAGAGCCTCCCGCACTCTAACTGCCACTCTCCCACTCTAGCTTTTCCAATACACACCCATTGTAAACTCCAAAAGCAACTGAAATTCTCTCCGTACTAGAAGGCCCACAGTTTAAATTTGGTAGAAGATCTTGAAATGATGTTACATACGTGAATAGAGGACAAAAATGCCTACGTTTTAAAAGTAAAATTACTTGTCTACGTGAAAGTATGACAAAGTAGTAAGGGTTCAAAGTTGAAGGAGTTGAAAGGTCAGTTGAAGGGGTTTTCCATCCACTTCAATGTTAAAAAAAATTTTAAAAAGTTGAAATATTTCAAAAAGTTTAAAAAAGTTTAAAAAGTTTAAAAAGGTTTAAGAAAGGGTTTAAAAAGTTGAATATTTTAAAAGTTGAATGGTTAAAATCGGTTAAGATTTGAAGGAGTTAAAGGGTTTCAAAGTTTGAAAAAATCTCCATCCGTTAACATGGGGCAAAAACTTGCACAAAAGTTGAAATATTTCAAAAAGTTTAAAAGGTTTTAAAAAGCTAGAACATAGCAGGAATGTCCTTTAAAAGCTGAACATTTTGATACTTGAATGGTTCAAATCGGACAAAAACTGTAAGAGGAGTTAAGCGTCAAAAAACGGCGGAAGAAGTCAGAATAATATTAAAGAGAAACAGGAAAACTAGAAAAAATTTGCAGTTCCTGAAGAAACTGCAAGTGTGAATGCTGAGCTGAAAATGCTAAACTGTAATGCAGAAGAAGTTCAAGAGGAAAAGTTGAAAAAACCTGAAACAAAGTTGAAAAACAATGAAAAGGTTGAAAACACCTGTGAAAAGTTCCAAAAAGGTGATAAAAGTGGAAAATGGCTGAAAAAATTTGAAAAAGGTGAGAAAAGTAAAAAAAAATAAAAAAATTACAAGTTGGAATAGTTTAAAAAGGTTGACATTACAAAAGCCTGAAAAAAAACTCAAAGTTGAAAAAAATTGAAACACTTGAAAACAGTTGAAAAAACAAGAAAAAGGTAGTAAAAGCTCAAAAAGGTTGAATAATTTATTCCGGTTGAAAAAGCTGAAAAATTTGAAAAAAACCTGAAAAAGTTAGAAAAAACTAATGTAGAAAAATACTGAAAAATATTCAAAAATATGAAGAAGTTTAAAATGTTTACTCAGTTCAGAAATGAAAAGGTTGCTTCAAAATTGAAAAAAGGAAAAAACTCGGAAAAGTGTATATAAGCATAAATATAGCTGCACTGTTTTCAACAGTTTAAAGAAACAAAGTTGTGTCATAAAGTTTGATGTTAAAATCTGAATTAAAACTTAAATTGTTATAAAACTAATTTGATGTCATGCCATGTTCAAAGTTAAAGGCAGAATATATTTTGGAAACGTCTAAAATAAGGCAGCAGTTTTCATGTAAAATACAAACATTTTATTAATTATTCAACAGTTCTAAACTTGAACATTGATAAAAGAAAATAGCATATATTTAGTGTTAACATCTCACAATTTGACGTTTCAGTGAATAGGCCAACAAAACTGTCATTTATCTTGTTGTAAAAGACAACATATGTAACTGAAACCCAACAGATCCACATGAGCAAGCATCAGCGACAGTGGAAAGGAAAAACTCCCTGTTAACAGGAAGAAACCTTTGCAGAACCAGGCTCAGAGGTGGCGGCTTTCTGCTATTCCGGTTGGGCTTCAGGGACAAAGAAGAACATGCAGTAGAGGCTCGTCGTACCTCCCAGATCAAACAGTCAGGACAGCTTTCCTCTTCTGAGTCCTTCAAGAGTCAGACTGAGTTCTAAATGTCCAGCAGCTCAGACCAGCTGTTCCTCCAGATGAAGCTTGTTCTGTCCTTGGCTGGACGGCTGCTGTTCTCACAGCTCTTGTCCATGTTGTGGGAGAGGCAGAGAGAACAGGAGACCCAGACGGAACCCTGTTGTGGTTGAGTTGGTCATGATGGAGGAAACAGGAATCAGTCCTCCTGTTCATCAGCGCTGCAGAGTCCCGTCACTTTGATGAGGAGAGACTTGCAGCAGCAGCAGCTCCACAGTGAGGGCGTCAGCATGGAGGCTCCTCTGAGGTGAAGGTGGAGGGCAGAGGGAAACACTCCATCCTGCTGACAGAAGGTGGATGTTAGTGGGAGAACAAGACACATTCAGAGGTTCCACCTTCAACAATCCATGAAATACCTCGAGACGCTGCAGTGCAGGCCCACGTCAGGACTGGAGTTGAAGTTTGTTCCTCTTGGTTCAGTCAGAGTGTCTGCAGACAACAAGGCAGGACGGACAGAGGACAGATGAGTGAGGATTCATGAGACATGTGGGAACAATCTCACTGCATGTTTCAGGATTGGTGAAGTACCTGCAGCTCCGCTGAGAGGACACATGGGGACTGACTGGAGGACGTCTGGTCTGGACATCCAGCAGTGTCCTCAGAGCAGCAGGACGTCCTCTGTTCTCAGGGGAGAATGAAGGCTGGCAGGCACCGTCCCGTCTCACTCGCTGGAGAATGTCTGGTGGTACCAGGGACGTCCACGTCTCTCTCATGTCCAGTACTGATGACTGCTTGATGGCTGATGGACATGCTGGGACTGAAGACACTGATGCTCTGCAGGACCTGACAGGTGAATCTGACAGGCACTCTTGGAGACGGCTCAGACAGGTGACTCAGAGGACCCCACAGTGGACAGTCTGGAGGTCGTCCAGCTCCAGTCCTCAAAGGGGACTGAAGAAGGATTCAAACTACTGGGCAGGTGTTAGTTACACCACAGAGCATGTGACTGAATGAAGCTCTGACCCAGAAGAGTGTTGTGGCCTGTGCATTCACCAACCCTGACCCAGACCCACCCAGATGATGAATGCACAGGCCTACAGTCTTTTAGTCATTGAACTTTAGATTTAAATATTGTCAATTAGAAAGTGGGGATCTCAATGCAATAATCACTTCAAGAAAAACATAGTTACCTTTGAAGATTTTCACACACCTTCCCTAATTCATGAATGGTCAAACACAGAACTGAAACATCAGAAAAAGGTTATTCACAGTTAAGGAATTTAATTCAACAATCACTTCAACAATCACTTCAAAAAAAGCATGATTTCTTCAAAAACAGTTTTTCACATACCTTACCTCATTCATATGCTGTCAAACACATAATTGAAACAATAAAATAAAAAAGTTAGGCATGATTCAGTTCTGTTAATTAACAAAGGCCTCATCAGGCACCTACAGTCTGAATGGAAAACAATAAATGATTAGAACACTGATCAGGTTATTGAATGAAATGAAGAAAAAGGACATCCGAAGTCTTTCTCTGCTTCACACGTAGCTGAAAGTCAGGACACAGTAAACAGGATCATGATAGCTGTGATATGTTCTCAGGACACCAGACTGGACACAGTGGTCGGGCTGTGAAATGAAAATCAGGTCCAGCAGTGTGTTCTTCTCTGTGGTGGAAGCAGTGATGAGTTGAGCGTAACCTCTGGTCTGAAACAGCTCCAGAATGGGCTTCTTGGCTGTGGATGAAAGGTTTTCATTAAAGTCTCCACAGACAATGATGGGCTGACAGTCGAGAATCTCCAGAGAGTCCAGAAGGCTGCTGAGATTAGCCAGGAAAGAAGTCATGTCATAGTTAGGAGGTCTGTACACTGCTGCGATGATAGCACTCACTGGAGCATCAAGCTTCAAGGCCACAAACTCAAGATCAGTGACATTCAGCAGATACTGCTTCTCTCGAGCTTGGATGTGGTTTCTCACATAGATGGCTACTCCTCCACCACCTCTGCTGGCAATCTGAGGGAAGTTGCTGTAGGACAGGTGTCTGTTACGTCTGAACAGGTTGTAGCCTGGTAACTGAAGACTGTCTGCAACAAAGGAGCCCTGCAGATGGGTTTCAGTTAGACACAGGATGTCAGCCAAACACATTTCATGGTGGTTCTTGATGTCATTGATGTGAGCCGGTAATCCCTCAGTGTTATGGTGGATGATGGTCAGGGTATCAGGTCTGCTCAGGGTTTCTCTCATCTGTAGAAGGGGCATCATCTCAGCTGGACTGGCTTGTCTCATGCTCTCCAGGGCTGCAGTGATCTGTTGACTGGCGTAGAACTTACTCTCATCCATGTCTACAATGTAGAGTCCACCGAGGGAAGTGACTCTGCTCACAGCAACATAAGCCATCCCAGGTTCAAAGATGTTCTTCAGTGACACCACAGCAGACTGCATACTCATTCCCTGGACCTTGTGGATGGTACATGCAAAAGCCAGCTTGATGGGGAACTGTCTGCGCACCACACCTTTCTGCTTCAGGTTGTCTTCCTCTCTCTGAATATAAACCACATCATCATTTTGCTCTGAAGACACATGGCTGTCCATTCGGAGACCCAGCTTAGTGACATGATCATTTTCTGAGACGCACCGCACCAGAGTGCCAAAACTTCCATTGACAAGACCACTTTGCACATCAATGTTTCTGGTCAGCATGACTCGAACGCCCTCAGCAACCTGTAGAGAGTCTGGTAGCTCATTTCTGCCTCCTTTGATTGGTGTTTGTTTCCGTGTCATTCTGCCAGTCTGAGGATCTTTCTCGAAGTCATCTGCATCAATGGTGATTATGTTGTCAAACAGTTCAGCCAGCCTTGCAGAGTTGTGTGCATCCACCTGTTTGTTTGTAGCATAGATGTGCAGGACATCAGTTGGACAAAGAGCTGGTTCTGTTACAGTCTGATAAATCAAAGCTCTGTCAGCTTCAGACAACTCAGCAGACTTGTCTTTGACTCGGATCCTGTTCAGCATCTCTGCAAAAGCAACATCATCTTTCTGCCGCATGATCTCAGTCAGAGTGATCATCTGGAAGTGCTCGTGCCACAAGTCGATTTCAGAGGGGTCAAACACACACAGAGGAGTGGAATGCCTCACTGGAGGAAGTTGATAAAAATCTCCAACAGCAATGACAGAAACTCCTCCAAAAGGTCTCTGACTGCCTTTGATCTGCTTTAGTCGAGCATCAACGTAGACAAACAACGGCCTGGAAACCATGGACACCTCGTCAATGATCAGGATTTCAGTGTTGAGGAACTCTGCTCTGACTTCATCCAGCTTGTTACCAAGACCTTGGATTGGAGGTTTGAGACTTCTGGGAAGCTTCAGCAGTGAATGGAGAGTTGAACCTGAAATGTTAAACGCTGCTGTTCCAGTGAAAGCCGTCAGCAGGACAGTAGGCTTACTGATGTCAACCTCGTCACAATGTCGTGGAACATTTCTCAGGATCTTCGATGCTTCTGAGTGAATACATTTGATGAGATGGGATTTACCTGTCCCAGCACCTCCATTAATGTAATAGAAGAACTGCTCTGGACGAAGGCCACAGACTCTGTGAATGCACCATTCTCTCACAGTGTAAAAGAAACCAGCCTGCTTTAGGTTGAGACTCTGATACATGTGTCTTAACACAGCTGGGTCGATCACAGGAGGCTCTCTGGTCACTCTGGCTTCACTGACTGCATCAACTTGACGGCTGTACTCAGGGACATTTTCCTGCTCAGGATCATCAGGATGTGGTTGTTCTGCATCATCATCGTAGTCCAGTCTCACAACTTCAGACTGAGGAGCAAGGTTACACCACTCATCCATCACACCTTGATTCTCTTGAAACTCTTCAACAGCTTTCTCAATCTCTTCACTGTTTTTCTCATATTTTTCTCTGTTCTGTTTGACGATCACTTCCACTGACCGGCCGTGGTTCCAGCCTGGCAGCTGCACCCAGCCGGCTCTGTAAAAGCTCTGGTAGGTTGGAAAGCCTGATCTCTTTAGATCCTCATCTGATCGATGTGGAAGGTACAGCTTCAGTAATCTGCCATGGAAGTTCTCAGAATCTCTTTCCTCTGAGCAGCGGTAATATCTGATCACAGCTGGCTTATCGTTCTTCCTCCTCTGTACAAAGCCCATGTCATTCAGCAGTGGAAACACATCTGTTCCTTTGCTCTCACGGACAAACCTGCAGGTGGCAGCAAACTCAGCCATGCACATTTCCTCAAACTCTGGCGTTTCTGGTCTGTTCTTATACTTATCTGCCAAAGATGTCATCCAGATGTTTGTACATTCATCAGTGGTGTTCTCAAGGAAAGACAGAGGGCGACTCATTCTCAGAGGGTTCTCATCTGTTGGTATGAAAACTACAGCTCGGGAACACTTCTTCATCTTCAGTCCACACGCTCTGGCAACACATTCTTGTGCACTGATTTCTCGTTTCTTGGAGTAGGCCTGCATGACTGCTTTCATCTCCTCACTGTCATTCACGTTGCTGCTGTTGGAGTTATTGATCACTGTTTTCAGGTACTCTGAGAGTCCAGCTTCCTTCTTGGTGATGTACTTGGTCAGATAATGAATACAGCCATAAGCATTCAGGATGTAGGACACGTCGATGTTGGCATCCCAGGCTGTGAGCAGGTGTGGATTGTAGGCATTGATCCAGCAATCCTTTGGATCTCGCTTCAGCAGGACAGCACTGGATTTGTTCAGTTCATTCAGGTAGAACTCATATTCAGCCACGGTTAAATCACACTGAGCCAGAAGCTGATCTAAACTCATGGAAGCTGCTTCAGGTTCATTCAGGAATCTGTTCAGAGGTCTCAGCTTAGTCTTTGCAGTTGCAGTATATTTACCACCATCAGGTCTCGTGATCATTACGTTTCTGCAGGGAGGTTTGGGAAACCCGAAACGGCACCCAGAGCCAACACTTTTGAAACATGTCTTGGTGTGTGTACGACTGTGTTTCTGGACTTCACTGACTTTCTTGTGCAGGTCAGGTTGAGTGTGAGGGTCAGGGAGCTGAGCTGTGATGTATCTGGACACAAAATCACACACAGTCTGATCATCATCCTTTTCAAACACAGGGGCACCTTCAACCCAGAGCAGGCAGTGAATGTGAGGACTTCCTCTGTGCTGAAACTCCACTCGATAAAAGAAGTCCACAACTTTACCCAGTGGCTGAGCAGGCGAAAGCAGCAAATCTCTGAATAAGGCCTCCACTCGCTTATCAAACATGCGCATTGCTGTCACAGGATTACTTCTCAGGATGTCACATTTTTCTGACCAGTCAAGCTCTTCAAAATTCACATCCTCACCTTGTTGTCTCTTGATTGCTTCAATCACTTCAGGCCATCGCATCTCAGCAGCTGAAAACGTGCAAAAGAAGGTGGGAGTGCCCAGCTGTCTTATCATGGCAAACAGTTCACTGGTTTTCTGGTGCCAGTAGGCCGGAGTACCACGTAATGCTCTCATGAAGCGAAAAGCCTCGCGGTTTCTCACTAGTTTCTCTACTTCACGTCTGTCTTGCAGCATCCCTGAGGTTATTTTTCGTCCATCTCTGGTCATGGGTTTGCCTTTTCTCAACTGGATGGTCATGCTGTTGGTAGCCAGGTGAACCTCAATCACAAACTGTGCAAAGAACAAATAATTTGAGTCTCTGGCAAATCTGTCATCAATGGAGAAAAGTCTGGATTTGAAGTAACTGCTGGGTGATAGTTTGACACGTCTGCTCTCATCCAGGGTGTTTTGACCTGTAGGAAACTGTACAGGGAAAGCCATGGCCTCAAGTTTAGGGGTCTTAAAAAAGCCAACTGGACTGTTTCTCTCAGCAGGAGCAACACAGTAGATTCCTTCACTGAAAGACATGATTTCCTCTGCTACATTAGGAGGCTGAAGACAAGATTCCAGAGCAAAGCCACCATTGGGCATGTCACCTTCCTGCTGTTCTTCAGGTCTGTTCTCTGGTTCTTCACCATCACATGACAGAACATCTAAACCATCCTCAGCCTCATTTTCACACAGAGCATCTTTCTCAAACCTGTCAATCTCAATCAAGTCTGCTTCATCAAACTCCTCCTCCATTCTTTCATCATCATCATCATCATCATCATCAGGCAGGGTGGGGTCACACAGCTCAGCTGCATCTCTGATAGTGATTTCAGAATACTGTGGGTGGATCTGTTTGAGTTTATGCAGGGCCTGCATCAGTTTAGACCAGGTGACAGTCTGGAAGAGCTGATGTCCTCGGTAACACAGGCGTCTCTTCAGTTTCACTCTCATGACCTGGGATTCACTTCTCAGTCTGGGCAAAGCTTCAACTGTTTCCTGGATCTCAGATGGGACACACACCACATTTCCACGGATTGCACTCTGTCTGCCTTTAGGAAGAGGAATGATCTTAGCAAAAGGGATGCACTTGCTGATCAGATGTCTCTCTAATATGTTCAAGTCTGACAGCTCTGATGGGATGTCAACAAGCTCCAGGTTATTGTGTACAGCCAGGGAGGGCATGGCTCCACGTCTCAGGTGATCATGGCAGGTATGACAGATCCACTCTTTCTTCCTTTCATCAGGAACTTTGCACTGTTCTTCACTTCTGCAGCTCTCATTACAGTGATGAACAAACTTTCCAGTGAGACAAGATGCCACCAAGTTCGGATTTTTCAAATACTTTGTTCTGGTACAAACTTTGACTTGATTAGGAAATGAAGCTTTATGACACACAGTACATACAAATGTTGGTCCAGCCTTGATCTGAGACCTGAAAATGGAAATGGCCTGTCCAGTCAAACTGTTATCTTGTTGCTGAGGTTGTCGGTGAATCTGACGGTATTTACGTCTGATATTTAAGGCACATCTCATATTATGCATTGTTCTAAATGCCAGATTGTTTTGATACCGGTCTTGCATGATCTTTCTCATTAGCAGCCTGTGTTTCCTTCTGAAAGTTTTGTCCTGCAAATAACGTTGTGTCATATAAGATTTCTGTCGTTGTCTGAAGATTTCAGAGATTCTGTAACGTGACGTGATGTATTCTTTTTGTTTCTGTTGGAATACAGGATCACTTCTATAATGGTCTCTGATGTATTGTTTCTGTTTCTGCTGGAATACAGGATCACTTCTGTACAGGTCTTTAATATATTGTTTATGTTTCTTTTGGAAAACTGGATCACTTCTGTACAGGTCTTTAATATATTGTTTTTGTTTCTGTTGGAAAACAGGATCACGTCTGTACTGGTCTCTGATGTATTGTTTTTTCTTCTGCTGGATTAAAAGGTCATTTCTATAGAGTTCTCTCAAGTACTGTCTTTTCTTTTGTCGGATTACAGCATTATTTCTGTATAAATTTCTCATTAAATCTCTGTGTTTTTGTCTGACAGCAGGATTGTTTCTGTAGGACTTTTTCGCTTGATTTCTCTTTCTCTCTTTCAGTGTTTCAGTTGCATAACTTCTTCTGGAATAACACTTTTTAGTTTCTCTGTATGTTTGGTTTGAAGCATACATCTCTCTATGTTTACGATTTCGATCATCTTTTCTCAGAGAATTCTTTCCTGAAGCCAACCTTCTCTGAATCTTTCTTCTTTCATGTTTACTATGTTTTGCCAGTTTATCAGAGGTTTCTTTCACCACAGCTGGGCTTTCATTCTCTAGTTGCACTGAAGGGACATCAACTTGTTGATTCAGGGACACTGACACTTGAATTGAGCTGCTTTCCAAACAAACCTCAGTGGTCGTTGTGTTCAGACTGTGTGAGTTTGATTCATCAACAACAGGTGTCTGTGCAGAGTGTGAAGCAGCAGGTTGTGGACTTACAGGTCTGATGCTGACAAACGTCACAGGTTTGAACTCATACTGGGTCGTGGATGAGGCGCCATGCTCTCTGTAGCAGCGGAGGAGTCGATTCACCATGTCTTGGAGATGTTTGAACGTCACCATCACAGCTGTTCCAGGCTCTTTGTATGAACCATCGTCTTTTCTGGAGTGAGGATCAAAGAAGCCATATCTGCCACTGGGAGTCCTGAACACTGCAATACACAACCTCGTCATGATCAACAGAGCATACTGCACATCATCAGTCAAACAGTTCAGCCTGGAAGACAGGGAAAGGTAGGTATCCATACATCCAGCTGGTGGGTTTCCAAAGGTGCCAAAGACAGGAAGTATGGAGAGATCAGCTGTGAGAGTAGAGCTGCGAGAAGGAACGAGGTTAGGGAGTTCATCAGAGGCCAAATGTCCAGAACCATCAGTGTGGATGTCCGGGGTGTTTATAACCTGTTGATATAAAATGTTCCCTTTATCCAGAACAAGGTCCAGGTCTGCTTTTGAGATCGTCTCGTTCTCATGGAGGAAAGCCAGAAATGTCAGAGAGTTACATGTACACTGTTTGTTTCCATTGTCACCATACCTGGCAGAGCTCTGGCTGCGGGAAGCACACAGGCGAATCTCAGAAGGCAGTTCTGTTATTATCACATTACCTTCATCACATGGGGTCATCATCACCTCACTGCTCACATCTTTGACTTCATCAGGAACCAGTGAGACAGCTGCCATGTTCTCACAGAGATTAGAAGAACCTTCTGCTGACTCAGGAGTTGGATCGTGGGATTCAGTCTGCTGCTGGAACCGACGTTTCTGAGCTTGAGATCTCTTGTTGGTGCGAGGCATTGTGACAACAAAACTGGAAAATATAAAGAAGGCAGACAAGTGTAGATCAACACAGAATGTATTATGTCAACACAAGTAGTTTGATATCAGTTTTTTGTTTGTTTGTTTGTTTTTGAAATAGAAGGGTTTTTTGTTGGGGGGACACTCAAAATTCGGGTCGAGTCCCAAGTTCAGAAGGGCCCCAATAAATTGAGATGACGGCGGTATGTTTCCCCAATAAATTGAGTTGCCGCCAGCACAGCTTGACAGAAAAAATTAATATGCCAAGACAAAAGTGACAAAAATAAAACAAAAAATCAGGCAGAGTGGGACAGAGGAGAGGGACAGAGGAGATGGACAGCTAGACAGAGGTCCAGACAGAGGAGGAGAATGACAGGACAGATAGAGTGTTCAGACAGAGCAGGAGAATGACAGGAAAGACAGAGATTGTTTTTTAGACAGAGTGGGATAGATTAGAGGGACAGGGGGAGATGGACAGCAAGACAGAAATGTAGAGGAGAAGAGGTCTTCAATGAAGATGAGTGGAGTTGATCCGGGTACCTGCAGGACAGAAACAATAAAATGAGTAGACTGTTTAAGGAAACAGCAGAACCAGCAGACAAAATGATCAGAACAATCTGTCACTGAAGGCAAAACCATGACAACAACCCAGAATTCATGCTCTCACTCTTGACATGTTCCAAGATTTAAAATGTGATATTTAGTCAAGAGGGATAATTTAACCTTCAGTTGAGGACATGTACGTTTCAGTAGAGTCTTCTCTGGGGATGTACTCGCTCCAATACTGGCCTATTTTGCTATACTCGTTAAATACTGGCTCATGACAGCAAGCGATACCGACAACACGTCAACCAGTGAGTTCTCAGTACCAGTGAACCAGTTGCCGCTGTACAACACTTCTGTGTGTGGTCAGGAGAGCAGTAGTAAGAGCTGGAGCCAGAGGACGTGGTGTGCATTCAGAGAATTAAATAATGCTGGAAGGTTTCCTAATGCGCCAGTCCGTGCTTATGGAATGAAATCCCTATCAAAATTCAAGAGCATTTTAAATATATTTGACGGCAGCATTTATCGATTTCATTCTCGGATTTCGTTATATTGTCTCTCAGAACTCTGCTCTCGTGCTCGAATTTGCCCTGTCGTGCTCAAACTGTGTCCTCGCGATCGGTCACGATGCTGCTCGTGCAGATTTCCTGCGCTCAAACTCCTCCTCTTGCTCTCACGGAACTTGTGCTCACAGATCTCTGCTCTGCTCTCGGATTTTTTGTGTATCAACGCTGTCAACCAATAGACAGCCGGCTCGCTTTGACCAATCAGATTATCCCTGTTAGCTGCGTTGAACACTGCTCTTTGAGGTGTGCTGGTGGAGAAAATGTCACCATCCTGAAGGGACGAGGTGCCTTTTGTCAGTTTGATTTTCTGTTAAATTGACATAATCAGATTCCAATAAAAGGGCCATTTTCTCGCTTTTTTGCCAAAAGGCAAAAATGAAAAAAAAGAATTCAACTCGTTTTACCGTCCTGACTGACAAAACAGATTTTTTACTCATTATTTCCTGTTTGACAGGTGGGCGGGGCTCACGGCCTGAACGCGGAAGCGCTGCACACGGCGCTTCTGATCGCCCCCCATGTTAACCTATCTGACTGCTGCACACAACGCGCAGGGGGGCACCGTGCGCGCCGCGGCTCGCGCTCTGCAGCGCCCACTCTGCTTCGTTATATTTTTTATGCGAGCCGCGAGCGGCAATTGTCAAGCTGGATCAAGCAGATTGGACCAGACAGGAAGTCAGAAACAGAAAAGGCAAGAGAATCCAGTGAATTTTTAAAATGAAATAAATTCAATGATGATTAGTTATGGTGTTGCTCGTCCGTCTGTCACTTGGGTCACAAGAGAGATGGACACACACACAGACATATGCACGTACGCAACCAATCAAACACACACACACACACACACACACACACACACACACACACACACACACACACACACACACACACACACACACACACACCTACAGAGACTCGTGTGATGCAAAAAAAAAGAGGACAGGAGGAGAAAAAGTCTCTCCACAGGTCACCAGAACACACACATCCATGCTGGCAGAGCGAGACAGAGGGAACAAATGACAAAACCAAGAGCAGACGGATCCAGCCAAGTGCAGTCCATGTGACCAGCGCGGAGAGCACAGGCAGCAGATACGCCTCCAGTGCGAACAGCCAAGCGCCGGCGCAGAGACGTGCGCGGCGCCTCTGCTACACGTACGCATCCAGTGCGTTCCCAGCGTGACGCCGCTCTCAAAGTAAAGCTGTTCCTAACACAGTAGCAAATGTCTGACTGCTGCTCAACCTCCTGTCAGGACTGTAAATAACTCATAAAAGTTGTATTAGTGTTACACGAAGAAGCTCACTCTGTGCGTTGCTGCTCTTGGGTTCTAATTGTCCGACGCTAAACGGCATTTTTTCGACTCTTGACGAAATGAAAGCAGTTAAAAAAATGACCAGAGGGGTCACTCTGTATTGCTCTCCTCATCACTCCGAATTTACACATTTAATGTCTGAAATAATCAACAGAGTTGTTGATATGCTGAAAAATAAAAACATCTCATGCAGTTATTTCCAATTAATCCAGCCTCACTGGACTGTAGCCTCTTCATCTGTGATCAGTGGAGAAACACAGTGGAGTTATCCAGATTATTGTTATATTATTTTCATGTTTTTACCTTGTAAGTATCAAAAAACCAAGACACACGCAGGCTCCAATACACATGTCAAATGCTACTTCTGACAGAGACGCATTATAATTGATTTCCACGTATGACATGAACACTGAAACTGGAGCCATTATAGTCAGAATGGTCTTATCATTGTTGTTATACAGTCTACAATGAGATTGGAGAGTTTCTCCTTTCCAGAGCAGGTACAAGAAATATAACAGTATTTGGCCATATTTCCCTTCCTGATTATGTCAATTTAACAAAAAAATCAAACTGACAAAAGGTACCTTGTCCCTTCAGGATGGTGACATTGTTTTCTCCACCAGCATGCCTCAAAGAGCAGTGGGCTTTTTTTTTTGTTGCAGTACAGAAAGAGGATGAAATGTGTTCACTGGTTCAATAGAAGACAATTATTTCTTGATCCCAGAGAGAAACTGTTTGTCTTCCTGGTCCACACCAGTGTTCTGTGGCCCTGTTCCTGCAGAGCCTCTACCCAGCAGCTTCCAGCTCAATCTCTGCTTCAACACACCTGAGTCTAATGACTGTGTCCTCAGCAGCTCCCAGCAGAGCCACTAACAGCCTGTTACTGCAGCAGGTGTGTTGAAGCAGGCTGGACTCACTGAGCCACACAGAGCAGAGACTGAAAATATGTCTCTATTTGAATAAAAATAACTCAAGCACTGTTAAACAGTCATCTGTGTGAAGTTTGACACTCACCAAATCCAACAGCAGAGGCAGACAGTTCTCTGTGTGAAGAGAGACATGAATTAAACCTCTGGTCAGCAGGAAACAGATGAAGAAAACTGCTGAGTCATGCTATATGCTCCTTTAAACCCTAATGTTGACAGCTCATACCAACAACAGCAGCTGAGGGGAAAAGCTCACAATGAAGCTAAGCTTTAGAGACAGGAATGAACACTTTAACACACCTGAAACATGAATTAACACCACCAAGCTGGCTTCATGTTAGCCACTTAGCTTCTGCTAGCAGCGCCTGCTAGCTAGAGCATTAGCCGTCATTACCATCATCAAACACGCTTTTAGAGAAAACATAACTCTCATTCATTTGACCCAAGAGAAAGCCCAGAGACTGGAGAGGCTCTCTTAAGTCAGTGGAAGCGAGACACATGCTGTTTTATGAAGTTTAAAGTGAGTTTTGACCGAGTTTTTCAGAGGAGCTGCTACTCACCTCTCAGCTGCAGCAGCGGAGTGACAGGCTGACGGAGCGCGGTGCGTTCAGGGACGCTCTGGACAACAGACCGTCAACGGAAAAATTCAGTTTCTGGGCTTTTTTCAACCAAATAAAGTTTTTCTGGTCCAATAAAACATTGCAAAGATACAGAAAATGGATAAACTTTAATGGAAAAAAAAACACATGTCAAGCTTGCATCTACAAATATCATTTTTTTTATTTTTTCACTCAGGAAATGGATGACTGCATACTGTGCATTACTTTTTCTTTTACACAAAGCAAATGAGGAACATATAAACACACACACACACACACACACACACACACACTATATTTCCTGATATCTGTCTGTTTGGCTATCCATCTAGTGTTCTATCTATCTATCATCTGTCACAATATATTATTATCACTCATTATTATAATTTTTTGTAAAGCAAGCACTAATAGCTTCCTTCTGTCAGACACATGCTCGAATCATGAAACAGAGGAGTTCAGCACAACGGACAGCGAGTGTGTGTGTGTGTGTGTGTGTGTGTGCGTGCATGCGTGTGAGTGAGTGAGTGAGTGTGTGAGTGAGTGTGAGAGAGAGAGAGAGAAAGAGAGAGAGAGATCTCACATCTGTTTGTCTGTGTGTCTGTCTGTTTATCTATCTGTCTTTCTATCTTTGTATCGATGATATATTAGATATTTTCTAAACAAGCACTAATAGCTATCAACTTTCAGACAGTGCTCAAATCATGAAACAGAGGAGTTCAACACCACGGACAAGTGTGTGTGTGTGTGTGTGTGTGTGTGAGAGAGAGAGAGAGAGAGAGAGAGAGAGAGAGAGAGAGAGAGAGAGAGAGAGAGAGAGAGAGCTTTGTCGTGCTTGGAGAAGTTTGAGTGTTGATTTGATATTTCTACACATTGATGCCGGCTGTTTTTCCACTGTCTGGGTTCTTTGTGTAAAGTTAACAGGTGTTTCATTCATCACTTGTAGTTTTAAGGGAGCACAGTCACTTTGCTCGTAGTTTCTGTTGGAGGAGTCATGGCGTCCCTCCCTGCGGAGCGCTCGCTATTCTGAGCATCAGACACGGTCCGTGGTGGAGGCTGAGCCCCGGTCCTCTGTGGACAGGTGCTCCTGGACATAGGAGCCCAAATTGGACATACTGATGTTATGAGCTGCTTGCAGTGGAATCACTGGGCTGTAAACATCACAACGTTGCTCTGCAGACCTGAGCGACCCGGATCGCACTCTGGAGGAATCTGGACATGGCTTTCTTTCTGTTGGCTCCACAGCGGCAGCCGGAACAAAGCACTCCATTGCGGGTGTCTCTGTTCCCAGCTTGCCTGGATGGATCACTGCGCTGTAATAAAAGTCGTAATTAAAATTTTCAATTATCCATGAAAATCTGAAACCATATTAAAAAATGAAAAAAGAAATAAAGACCTTGAAAAGTGTGATTGTCAAAACAAAGTTCAAATAATTTGAAAACAATGACAAAGTTGAACAAAACTGAATAGAGATTTAGAATAGAGGGTTAGCAAGTTAAAAAATAGTTTGAAATAAATCAAACAGGTGAAAACAGCTTAAAAAAAGTGTAGAAATTTAAGAAAACTCCAAGAAGTTCAATGAAGGAACAAAAGACATTAAAAGTTATAAAAATCTGGAAAACCTGAATAACTTGACAAAAAGAAAACAGCACATAAAACTTTTAAATACTGTGAAAAATGCATTAATTTGCATAAAAAGTTGAATGTCTAAAAAGTTAAAAGGTTGAAAAAGTTTGAATAAGTTAAAAAAAGTTGGAAAAAGTTGACAAAACTCAAAAAAGGTTGAAAAGCGAAAAAAAATGTTGATAAGGTTTGAAAGAGTTGAAGAAATGTTGTAAAAACTTGATAAAGTTTAAAAAAGTTGAAAAAAGTTATTAAAAGCTGAAAATTTTTGAAAAAGGTTACAACCTGAAAAAGCAGAAGAGAGCAGTAAACAGCAGTAGAGTCAGTGTCAGACTAACAGAGGATCAATAGAGCTCCAGTCTTAATGGAAAAATCCAGACTAATCAAGCAGCAGTCAGCACACTGCATAAAGTTAAAAAAGGTTAAAAAAGGTTGAAAAAGGTTGAAAAGGTTTGAAAGCTGCAAAAAGTTGAAAACACTTGAAAAAGGTTGAAAAAGTTTGAAAACACGGAAAAAATTTAAAGAATTTGAAAAGGTTGACAAAGTTTAAAAACGCTGCAGAGTTGAAAAAACTTTAAAAAGTTTGAAAAAGTTTATTTAGAAAGTTTGAAAACGCTGCAAAAAGTTCAAAAACGTTGAAAAAAATTTGAAAAATTGCAAAACACTGCAAAACGTTGAAAAAGGTGGAAAACGCTGCAAAAAGTTGAAAACGATTGAAAAAGTTGGATAGGGTTTAAACATTTTGAAATTACTGCAGTAAGTTGAAAAAAGTTAAAAAAAAAGGTTGAGAAAGCTTGAAAACGCTGCAAAAAGTTGAAAAAAGTTGAAAAAGGTTGAAAATACTGCAAAAAGTTAAAAAAAAGTTAAAGGTTGAAAAAGTGTGACAACACTACAAAAAGTTGAAAAAAGCACAAAAACGTTGCAAAAGGTTGAACACACTGAATACCACTGAAAAAAGTTTTAAAAAAAAGGTGAAAAAGGTTGAAAGATGTTGAAAAAGGTTAAAAGAGGGTAAAAACTTTGCAAAACGTTGAAAAAGGTTAAAAAAGTTTGAAACACTGCAAAACATGGGAAACAGTAGAAAGAAGATGTGACAGTTTGAAAACGCTGCTAAAAGTTGAAAACACTGAAAAAGTTGACAAAGGTTGAAGAAACAGTAGAGTCAGTGTCAGAGTAACAGAGGATCAATAGAGCTCCAGTCTTAATGGAAAAATCCAGACTAATCAAGCAGCAGTCAGCACAACAGGTGTGTCTGTTGCTATGGAGACCAGCTGCACAGCAGCCATGACAGTGAACCAGCACTTTTTAATGGAGTGCGCATGGTTGAAGAAATGGCATTTCACGGAGACCAAGACGTGAAATTGACAAAGATTTTCACACAGTCAGATTCAGAAGCCTTTCATGAATGTAATGGTGCAGGAATCATGTCTGTAGGATCATCCATTCAGCCACGGCGATTGTGCGAACACGAGTGAAGTTTTGGATTCAGGCGTCTCCAAAATGCATTGGAGCGGATGGGAAAAAATTCTGCACTCTCCTAAAACAAATGCCTCTGGAGAGAGAACCGTTTGAGATAGAGACAAAGTGACTCAATTGTACGGGTCACAAGAAAAATTCCTACGTTTTGAGGGGTTATTGTGCAGATTGAGCCAGAAATGTGGCCGTACGGACGAGAAAAGAATTTTTTTTTTGGTTAAAATTCAGAGCCTCCCGCACTCCAACTGCCACTCTCCCACTCTAGCTTTTCCAATACACACCCATTGTAAACTCCAAAAACGGCTCAAATTCTCTCCATACTTGAGGGCTCACAGTTTAAATTTGGTAAAAGATCTTGAAATTATATTACAAACCATAATAGAGGACAAAAATGCCCACGTTTTAAAAGTAAAATGACTTTTCTAAGTGAAAGTATGACAAAGTTATAATGGCCCACATTTGAAGGAGTTAAACTGTCAGTTGAAGGGTTTTCCCATCCAGTTCAATGTTAAAAAAAATATTTAAAAGTTGAAATATTTCAAAAAGTTGAACAAAGTTGAAAAATTTGAAAAAGGTTGAAGAAAGAGTTTAAAAAGTTGAATATTTTAAAAGTTGAATGGTTAAAATTGTTTAAGATTTGAAGAAGTTATAAGGTTCCAAAGTTTGAAAAAATCTCCATTCGTTAAAATGGGGCAAAAAGTTGCACAAAAGTTGAAATATTTCAAAAAGTTTAAAAGATATTAAAAAGTTAGAACATAGCAGGAATGTCCTTAAAAAGCTGCTCAATTTGATATATGAATAGTTCAAATTGGACAAAATTTGTAGGAGTAGTTAAGCGTCAAAAATCAGCGGAAGAAGTCAGAAGAATAATAATAACTAGAAAAATTTGCAGTTCCTGAAGAAACTGCAAGTGTGAATGCTGAGCTGAAAATGCTAAACTGTAATGCAGAAGAAGTTCAAGAAGAAAGGTTGAAAAGGAAGTTGAAAAATTTTGACAAAGCTTGAAAACACTGCAAAGACTTGAAAAAGGTTGATAAAGGTTGAAAACCTTTGAAAACACTGCAAAAAGTTGAAAAACCTTGAAAAAGGTGAAAACGCTGCAAAAAGTTGAAAAAGGTTGAAAATACTGCAAAAAGTTGAAAAAGTTTTAAAAAAGGTTGGAAACACTCTAAAAAGTTGAAAAAGGTTGAAAACACTTCAAAAAGTTGAAAAACACTGTAAAAAGTTGAGAAAAGTTGAAAACGCTGCAAAAAGTTGAAAATCGTTGAAAAAGTTCAAAAACGCTGCAAAAACTTGAAAAAAGTGGAAAAAGTTTGAAAACGCTGCAAAAACTTGAAAATCGTTGAAAAAGTTTGAAAACACTGTAAAAATGGTGAAAAAGTTTGAAAACACTGCAAAAAGTTGAAAACAGTTGAGAAAGGTTGAAAATGTTGAAAACACTGCAAAAAGTTGAAAAAGGTTGAAAAAGATTGAAAAAGTTTGAAAACGCTGTAAAAAGTTGAAAATCATTGAAAAAGTTGAAAAACGCTGCATAAAGTTGAAAAAGTCGAAAAAGGTTGAAAAAGTTTGAAAACGCTGCAAAAAGTTGAAAAAGTTGAAAAAGGTTGAAAAAGTTTGAAAACACTGTAAAAATGGTGAAAAAGTTTGAAAACACTGCAAAAAGTTGAAAACAGTTGAGAAAGGTTGAAAATGTTGAAAACACTGCAAAAAGTTGAAAAAGGTTGAAAAAGTTTGAAAACGTTGCAAAAAGTTGGAAAAACTTTAAGAAAGTTGAAGAAACTGCAGAGTCAGTGTCAGAGTAACAGAGGATCAATAGAGCTCCAGTCTGAATGGAAAAGTCCAGACTCATCAAGCAGCAGCAGCACAACAGGTGTGTCTGTTGCTATGGAGACCAGCTGAACAGCAGCCAAGACAGTGAACCAGCAGTTCTTATGGAGTGCGCATGGTTGAGAAAATGTCATTCCTCGAGGACCCAGAGGTGACATTGAAAAAGATTTGTTCACAATCAGATTCAGTAGTCTTTCATGAATGTAATGGTGCAGGAATCATGTCTGTAGGATCATCCATTCAGCCACTGTGATGGTACGAACATGAGCGAAGTTTTGGATTTGAGTGAGAAAATCTCTCTCCAAAATGCATTGGAGCGGATGGGAGAAAATCCTGCGCTCTCCTCACAGAAATGCAGCTGGAGAGAGAACCGTTTGAGATAGAGACAAAATGACTCAATTGTACGGGTCACAAGAAAAGTGGCTACGTTTAGAGAGGTAATTGTGCAGATTGAGCCAGAAATGTGGCCAGGGGGACGAGAAAAGAATTATTTTTTTGGTTTAAATCCAGAGCCTCCCGCACTCTAAATTCCTTTCTCCCACTCTAGCTTTTCCAATACACACCCATTGTAAACTCCAAAAACGGCTGAAATGCTCTCCATACTTGAAGGCTCACAGTTTGAATTTGGTAAAAGATGTGGACATGATATAACATACCTAAATAGAGGACAAAAATGCCTACATTTTGCAAGTAAAATGAAGTGTCCACATCAAAGTATGACAAAGTTGTAAGGGGTCAAAGTTGAAGGAGTTCAAAGGTCCGTTGAAGGGTTTTCCCATTGACTTCAATGTTAAAAATAATTTTAAAAAGTTGAAATATTTCAAAAAGTTGAAGAAAGTTGAAAAAGTTGAAAAAGGTTGAAGAAAGAGTTTAAAAAGTTGAATATTTTAAAAGTTGAATGGTTAAAATCGGTTGAGATTTGAAGAAGTTATAAGGTTCCAAAGTTTGAAAAAATCTCCATCCGTTAACATGGGGCAAAAAGTTGCACAAAAGTTGAAATATTTCAAAAAGTTGAAAAGATATTAAAAGGTTAGAACATTGCCAGGCTGTCCTTAAAAAGCTGCACAATTTGATATATGAATGGTTCAAATCGGACAAGATTTGAAGGAGTAGAAGCGTGTCAAAAAACGGCGGAAGAAGTCAGAATAATAATAATAATAAAGAAACAGGAAAATAAACGTGTGAATGCCTCAGGCATTCACACAATAATATTAAAGATTTGGAATGTAAAGGTGTGAATGCCTTCAGCATTCACACAATAAAGGTGTGAATGCCTTCAGCATTCACACAATAATAAAGAAACAGGAAAATAAAGGTGTGAATGCCTTCAGCATTCACACAACTAGAAAAAATTTGCAGTTCCTGAAGAAACTGCAAGTGTGAATGCTGAGCTGAAAATGCTAAACTGTAATGCAGAAAAAGCTCAAGAAGCTCAAGATGAAAAGTTGAAAAAGGTTGAAAAATTTGAAAATCTGCAAAAAGTTGAAAAAGGTTGAAAACGCTGCAAAAAGTTGAGAAAGATTGTAAAAATTTGAAAACGCTGCAAAAATTCGAAAGAAGTTGAAAAAGGTTGAAAACACTGCAAAAAGTTGAAAAAGGTTGAGAAAGGTTAAAAACGCTGCAAAAAGCTGAAAAGAGTAGAAAAAGGTGGTGAAAGTTTGAAAACACTGCAAAAAGTTGAAAAAGGGTCAAAAAGTTTGAAAACGCTGCAAAAAGCTGAAAAAGGTTGAAAACACTGCAAAAAGTTGAAAGGGGTTGAATACGCTGCAAAAAGTTGAAAAGAGTAGAAAAGGGCGGTGAAAGTTTGAAAACACTGCAAAAAGTTGAAAGAAGTTAAAAAGGTTGACAAAGTTTGAAAACGCTGCAAAAAGTTAAAAAAAAAAGTTGAAAATACAGCAAAAAGTTGAAAAAGGTTGAAAACACTGCAAAAAGTTGAAAAAGGGTCAAAAAGTTTGAAAACGCTGCAAAAAGCTGAAAAAGGTTGAAAACACTGCAAAAAGTTGAAAGGGGTTGAATACGCTGCAAAAAGTTGAAAAGAGTAGAAAAAGGCGGTGAAAGTTTGAAAACACTGCAAAAAGTTGAAAGAAGTTAAAAAGGTTGACAAAGTTTGAAAACGCTGCAAAAAGTTAAAAAAAAAGTTGAAAATACAGCAAAAAGTTGAAAAAGGTTGAAAACACTGCAAAAAGTTGAAAAAGGTTGAAAAAGTATGAAAACGCTGCAAGAATGTTGAAAAAGGTTGAAAAAGTTTGAAAACTCTGCAAAAAGTTGAAAACAGTTGAATAAGGTTGAAAAATGTTGAAAACACTGCAAAAAGTTGAAAAAGGTTGAAAAAGTTTGAAAACGCTGCAAAAAGTTGAAAAAGGTTGAAAAAGTTTGAAAAGGCTGCAAACACTTGAAAAATGTTGAAAAAGGTTGAAAACGCTCCAAAAAGTTGAAAAAGGTTCAAAAATGTTGAAAACGCTGCAGAAAGTTGAAAAAGAAGCAGTAGACATCAGTAGAGTCAGTGTCAGAGTAACAGAGGATCAATAGAGCTCCAGTCTTAATGGAAAAATCCAGACTAATCAAGCAGCAGCAGCACAACAGGTGTGTCTGTTGCTATGGAGACCAGCTGCACAGCAGCCATGACAGTGAATCAGCACTTTTTAATGGAGTGCGCATGGTTGAAGAAATGGCATTTCTCGGGGACCAAGATGTGAAATTGCAAAAGATTTTCACACAGTCAGATTCAGAAGCCTTTCATGAATTTAATGGTGCAGGAATCATGTCTGTAGGATCATCCATTCAGCCACGGCAATTGTGCGAACACGAGTGAAGTTTCGGATTCATGCGTCTCGAAAATGCATTGGAGCGGATGGGAGAAAATTCTGCACTCTCCTCAAACAAATGCCTCTGGAGAGAGAACCGTTTGAGATTGAGACAAAGTGACTCAATTGTACAGGTCACAAGAAAAATGCCTACGTTTTGAGGGGTTATTGTGCAGATTGAGCCAGAAATGTGGCCATACGGACGAGAAAATAATTTTTTTTGGGATTGAAATTCAGAGCCTCCCGCACTCTAAATTCCTTTCTCCCACTCTAGCTTTTCCAATACACACCCATTGTAAACTCCAAAAACGGCTGAAATTCTCTCCGTACTTGAAGGCTCACAGTTTAAATTTGGTAAAAGATCTTGAAATGATATTACATACCTGAATAGAGGACAAAAATGCCTACGTTTTAAAAGTTAAATGACTTGTCTACGCCAAAGTATGACAAAGTTTTAAGGGTTCAAAGTTGAAGGAGTTGAACGGTCAGTTGAAGGGTTTTCCCATCCACTTCAATGTTAAAAATAATTTTAAAAAGTTGAAATATTTCAAAAAGTTGAACAAAGTTTAAAAAGTTTAAAAAGGTTTAAGAAAGGGTTTAAAAAGTTGAATAGTTTAAAAGTTGAATGGTTAAAATCGGTTAAGATTTGAAGAAGTTATAAGGTTCCAAAGTTTGAAAAAATCTCCATCCGTTAACATGGGGCAAAAAGTTGCACAAAAGTTGAAATATTTCAAAAAGTTTAAAAGGTTTTAAAAAGCTAGAACATAGCACCCATGTCCTTAAAAAGCTGAACATTTTGATACTTGAATGGTTTAAATCGGACAAAAACTGTAGGAGGAGTTAAGCGTCAAAAAATGGGGGAAGAATACAGAACTAGAAAAAATTTGCAGTTCCTGAAGAAACTGCAAGTGTGAATGCTGAGCTGAAAATGTTAAACTGTAATGCAGAAAAACTGAATAAGAAAAGGTGAAAAACCCTGAAATAAAGTTGAAAAAGGTTGAAAAAATGTTAAAACACGGCAAAAAGTCGAAAAAGGTTGAAAAAGGTTGAAAAACACTGCAAAAAGTTGAAAAAGGCTTAAAACACTGCAAAAAGTTAAAAAATGTTGAAAACGTTTGAAAACACTGCAAAAAGTTGAAAAAGTTTAAAAAAAGGTTGAAAAAACTGCAAAAAGTTGAAAAACGTTGAAAAAGGCTGAAAACACTGTAAAAAGTTGAAAAAGGTTGAATGAGGTTGAAAAATGTTGAAAACACTGCAAAAAGTTAAAAAAGGTTAAAAAAAGTTGAAAAGGTTGAAAAAGTTTGAAAACACTGCAAAAAGTTGAAAAGCGTTGAAAAAAGTTGAAAAAGTTTGATAAAGTTTGAAAACACTGCAAAAAGTTGAAAAGGGGTAAAAAAAGTTGAGCAAGGTTGGAAAATTTTGAAAAAGGTTGAAAACACTGCAAAAAGTTGAAAAATGTTGAAAAAGGTTGAAAGCGCTGCAAAAAGTTGAAAAATGTTGAAAAAACTTGAAAAAGTTTGAAAACACTGCAAAAAGTTGAAAAGTGTTGAAAAAAGTTGAGAAAGGTTGAAAAATTTTTAAAAAGGTTGAAAACACTGCAAAAAGTTGAAAAATGTTGAAAAAGGTTGAAAAATGTTGAAAAAGGCTGAAAACACTGCAAAAAGTTGAAAAAGGTTGAAAAGGCTGAAAACACTGCAAAAACTTGAAAAAGGTTGAAAAATGTTGAAAACACTGCAAAAAGTTGAAAAAGTTTGAAAAAGATTGAAAACACTGCAAAAAGTTGAAAAATGTTGAGAAAAGTTGAAAAAGTTTGAAAAAGTTTGAAAACACTGCAAAAAGTTGAAAGGGGTTAAAAAAAAGTTGAGCAAGGTTGGAAAATTTTGAAAAAGGTTGAAAACACTGCAAAAAGTTGAAAAATGTTGAAAAAGGTTGAAAGCGCTGCAAAAAGTTGAAAAATGTTGAAAAAACTTGAAAAAGTTTGAAAACACTGCAAAAAGTTGAAAAGTGTTGAAAAAAGTTGAGAAAGGTTGAAAAATTTTTAAAAAGGTTGAAAACACTGCAAAAAGTTGAAAAATGTTGAAAAAGGTTGAAAAATGTTGAAAAAGGCTGAAAACACTGCAAAAAGTTGAAAAAGGTTGAAAAAGGCTGAAAACACTGCAAAAACTTGAAAAAGGTTGAAAAATGTTGAAAACACTGCAAAAAGTTGAAAAAGTTTGAAAAAGATTGAAAACACTGCAAAAAGTTGAAAAATGTTGAGAAAAGTTGAAAATAATGCAAAAAGTTGAAAAAGTTGAAAAAAAGTTGAAAAAGTTTGAAAAAGTTTGAAAACACTGCAAAAAGTTGAAAAATGTTGAAAAAAGTTGAAACAGGTTGAAAACACTGCAAAAAGTTGAAAAGGGTTGAAAAAGTTGAAAAAGGTTGAAAACACTGCAAAACATTTAAAAATGTTGAAATACCTTGAAGAAGCAGTGGAGTCAGTGTCAGAGTAACAGAGGATCAATAGAGCTCCAGTCTTAATGGAAAAATACAGACTAATCAAGCAGCAGCAGCACAACAGGTGTGTCTGTTGCTATGGAGACCAGCTGCACAGCAGCCATGACAGTGAATCAGCACTTTTTAATGGAGTGCGCATGGTTGAAGAAATGGCATTTCTCGGGACCAAGATGTGAAATTGAAAAAGATTTTCACACAGTCAGATTCAGAAGCCTTTCATGAATTTAATGGTGCAGGAATCATGTCTGTAGGATCATCCATTCAGCCACGGCGATTGTGCGAACACGAGTGAAGTTTTGGATTCAGGCGTCTCGAAAATGCATTGGAGCGGATGGGAGAAAATTCTGCACTCTCCTCAAACAAATGCCTCTGGAAAGAGAACCGTTTGAGATAGAGAAAAAGTGACTCAATTTTACGGGTCACAAGAAAAATTCCTACGTTTTGAGAGGTTATTGTGCAGATTGAGCCAGAAATGTGGCCGTACGGACGAGAAAATGATTTTTTTTTTGGTTAAAATTCAGAGCCTCCCGCACTCTAACTGCTACTCTGCCACTCTAGCTTTTCCAATACACACCCATTGTAAACTCCAAAAACGGCTGAAATTCTCTCCGTACTTGAAGGCTCACAGTTTAAATTTGGTAAAAGATCTTGAAATGATATTACATACCTGAATAGAGGACAAAAATGCCTACGTTTTAAAAGTCAAATGAGTTTTCTATGTGAAAGTATGACAAAGTTGTAAGGGCTCAAATTTGAAGGAGTTGAAAGGTCCGTTGAAGGGTTTTCCCATCCACTTCAATGTTAAAAATAATTTTAAAAAGTTGAAATATTTCAAAAAGTTGAAAAAAGTTGAAAAAGGTTTAAGAAAGGGTTTAAAAAGTTGAATATTTTAAAAGTTGAATGGTTAAAATCGGTTAAGATTTGAAGGAGTTGAAGGGTTTCAAAGTTTGAAAAAAATCTCCATCCGTTAACATGGGGCAAAAAGTTGCACAAAAGTTGAAATATTTCAAAAAGTTTAAAAGGTTTTAAAAAGCTAGAACATAGCAGGAATGTCCTTAAAAAGCTGAACATTTTGATATTTGAATGGTTCAAATCGGACAAAAACTGTAGGAGGAGTTAAGCGTCAAAAAACGGCGGAAGAATACAGAAGAATAACTAGAAAAATTTGCAGTTCCTGAAGAAACTGCAAGTGTGAATGCTGAGCTGAAAATGCTAAACTGTAATGCAGAAGAAGTTCAAGAAGAAAGGTTGAAAAGGAAGTTGAAAAATTTTGACAAAGCTTGAAAACACTGCAAAGACTTGAAAAAGGTTGATAAAGGTTGAAAACCTTTGAAAACACTGCAAAAAGTTGAAAAACCTTGAAAAAGGTGAAAACGCTGCAAAAAGTTGAAAAAGGTTGAAAATACTGCAAAAAGTTGAAAAAGTTTTAAAAAAGGTTGGAAACACTCTAAAAAGTTGAAAAAGGTTGAAAACACTTCAAAAAGTTGAAAAACACTGTAAAAAGTTGAGAAAAGTTGAAAACGCTGCAAAAAGTTGAAAATCGTTGAAAAAGTTCAAAAACGCTGCAAAAACTTGAAAAAAGTGGAAAAAGTTTGAAAACGCTGCAAAAACTTGAAAATCGTTGAAAAAGTTTGAAAACACTGTAAAAATGGTGAAAAAGTTTGAAAACACTGCAAAAAGTTGAAAACAGTTGAGAAAGGTTGAAAATGTTGAAAACACTGCAAAAAGTTGAAAAAGGTTGAAAAAGATTGAAAAAGTTTGAAAACGCTGTAAAAAGTTGAAAATCATTGAAAAAGTTGAAAAACGCTGCATAAAGTTGAAAAAGTCGAAAAAGGTTGAAAAAGTTTGAAAACGCTGCAAAAAGTTGAAAAAGTTGAAAAAGGTTGAAAAAGTTTGAAAACACTGTAAAAATGGTGAAAAAGTTTGAAAACACTGCAAAAAGTTGAAAACAGTTGAGAAAGGTTGAAAATGTTGAAAACACTGCAAAAAGTTGAAAAAGGTTGAAAAAGTTTGAAAACGTTGCAAAAAGTTGGAAAAACTTTAAGAAAGTTGAAGAAACTGCAGAGTCAGTGTCAGAGTAACAGAGGATCAATAGAGCTCCAGTCTGAATGGAAAAGTCCAGACTCATCAAGCAGCAGCAGCACAACAGGTGTGTCTGTTGCTATGGAGACCAGCTGAACAGCAGCCAAGACAGTGAACCAGCAGTTCTTATGGAGTGCGCATGGTTGAGAAAATGTCATTCCTCGAGGACCCAGAGGTGACATTGAAAAAGATTTGTTCACAATCAGATTCAGTAGTCTTTCATGAATGTAATGGTGCAGGAATCATGTCTGTAGGATCATCCATTCAGCCACTGTGATGGTACGAACATGAGCGAAGTTTTGGATTTGAGTGAGAAAATCTCTCTCCAAAATGCATTGGAGCGGATGGGAGAAAATCCTGCGCTCTCCTCACAGAAATGCAGCTGGAGAGAGAACCGTTTGAGATAGAGACAAAATGACTCAATTGTACGGGTCACAAGAAAAGTGGCTACGTTTAGAGAGGTAATTGTGCAGATTGAGCCAGAAATGTGGCCAGGGGGACGAGAAAAGAATTATTTTTTTGGTTTAAATCCAGAGCCTCCCGCACTCTAAATTCCTTTCTCCCACTCTAGCTTTTCCAATACACACCCATTGTAAACTCCAAAAACGGCTGAAATGCTCTCCATACTTGAAGGCTCACAGTTTGAATTTGGTAAAAGATGTGGACATGATATAACATACCTAAATAGAGGACAAAAATGCCTACATTTTGCAAGTAAAATGAAGTGTCCACATCAAAGTATGACAAAGTTGTAAGGGGTCAAAGTTGAAGGAGTTCAAAGGTCCGTTGAAGGGTTTTCCCATTGACTTCAATGTTAAAAATAATTTTAAAAAGTTGAAATATTTCAAAAAGTTGAAGAAAGTTGAAAAAGTTGAAAAAGGTTGAAGAAAGAGTTTAAAAAGTTGAATATTTTAAAAGTTGAATGGTTAAAATCGGTTGAGATTTGAAGAAGTTATAAGGTTCCAAAGTTTGAAAAAATCTCCATCCGTTAACATGGGGCAAAAAGTTGCACAAAAGTTGAAATATTTCAAAAAGTTGAAAAGATATTAAAAGGTTAGAACATTGCCAGGCTGTCCTTAAAAAGCTGCACAATTTGATATATGAATGGTTCAAATCGGACAAGATTTGAAGGAGTAGAAGCGTGTCAAAAAACGGCGGAAGAAGTCAGAATAATAATAATAATAAAGAAACAGGAAAATAAACGTGTGAATGCCTCAGGCATTCACACAACTAGAAAAAATTTGCAGTTCCTGAAGAAACTGCAAGTGTGAATGCTGAGCTGAAAATGTTAAACTGTAATGCAGAAAAACGGAATAAGAAAAGGTGAAAAAGCCTGACATAAAGTTGAAAAAGGTTGAAAAAGTTTGAAAACACTGCAAAAAGTCGAAAAAGCTTGAAAAAGTTTGAAAACGCTGCAAAAAGTTGGAAAAGGTTCAAAACACTGCAAAAAGTTGAAAAAAGTTGAAAAAGGTTGAAAATACTGCAAAAACTTGAAGAAGTTTGAAAAAGGTTGAAAAGGTTGAAAAAGTTTGAAAAAATTTGAAAAAGTTTGAAAACACTGTAAAAAGTTGAAAAGGGTTGGAAAAAGTTGAAAAAGGTTGAAAAGGTTTGAAAAAGGTTGAAAACACTGTAACAAGTTGAAAAAGTTTGAAAAAAGTTGAAAAAGTTTGAAAAAAAAATGAAAACACTGCAAAAAGTCTAAAAATGTTGAAAAAGGTTGAAAACACTGCAAAAAGTTGAAAAGGGTTGAAAAAAGTTGAAAAAGGTTGAAAAAGGTTGAAAACACTGAAAAAAGTTGAAAAAGTTTGAAAAAGGTTGAAAACACTGCAAAAAGTTGAAAAGGGTTAAAAAGGTTGAAAACACTGCAAAAACTTAAAACAGTTGATAGAGGTAGAAGGAGCAGTGGAGTCAGTGTCAGAGTAACAGAGGATCAATAGAGCTCCAGTCTTAATGGAAAAATCCAGACTAATCAAGCAGCAGTCAGCACAACAGGTGTGTCTCTTGCAATGGAGACCAGCTGCACAGCAGCCATGACAGTGAATCAGCACTTTTTAATGGAGTGCGCATGGTTGAAGAAATGGCATTTCTCGGGGACCAAGATGTGAAATTGAAAAAGATTTTCACACAGTCAGATTCAGAAGCCTTTCATGAATTTAATGGTGCAGGAATCATGTCTGTAGGATCATCCATTCAGCCATACCAATTGTGCGAACACGAGTGAAGTTTTGGATTCAGGCATCTCGAAAATGCATTGGAGCGGATGGGAGAAAATTTTGCACTCTCCTCAAACAAATGCCTCTGGAGAGAGAACCGTTTGAGATAGAGACAAAGTGACTCAATTGTACGGGTCACAAGAAAAATTCCTACGTTTTGAGGGGTTATGGTGCAGATTGAGCCACAAATGTGGCCGTACGGACGAGAAAATAATTTTTTTTTTGGTTAAAATTCAGAGCCTCCCGCACTCTAAATTCCTTTCTCCCACTGTAGCTTTTCCAATACACACCCATTGTAAACTCCAAAAACGGCTGAAATTCTCTTTGTACTTGAAGGCTCACAGTTTAAATTTGGTAAAAGATCTTGCAATGATCTTACATAAATGAATAGAGGACAAAAATGCCTACGTTTTAAAAGTTAAATGACTTGTCTACGTCAAAGTATGACAAAGTTTTAAGGGTTCAAAGTTGAAGGAGTTGAACGGTCAGTTGAAGGGTTTTCCCATCCACTTCAATGTTAAAAATAATTTTAAAAAGTTGAAATATTTCAAAAAGTTGAACAAAGTTGAAAAAGTTTAAAAAGGTTTAAGAAAGGGTTTAAAAAGTTGAATAGTTTAAAAGTTTAATGGTTAAAATCGGTTAAGATTTGAAGAAGTTATAAGGTTCCAAAGTTTGAAAAAACCTCCATCCGTTAACATGGGGCAAAAAGTTGCACAAAAGTTGAAATATTTCAAAAAGTTTAAAAGGTTTTAAAAAGCTAGAACATAGCACCCATGTCCTTAAAAAGCTGAACATTTTGATACTTGAATGGTTCAAATCGGACAAAAACTGTAGGAGGAGTTAAGCGTCAAAAAACGGGGGAAGAAGTCAGAATAATATTAAAGAAAAACAGGAAAATAAAGGTGTGAATGCCTTCAGCATTCACACAATAATAAAGAAACAGGAAAACAAAGGTGTGAATGCCTTCAGCATTCACACAATAAAGAAACAGGAAAACAAAGGTGTGAATGCCTTCAGCATTCACACAATAAAGATTTGGAATGTAAAGGTGTGAATGCCTTCAGCATTCACACAATAATAAAGATTTGGAATGTAATAGTGTGAATGCCTTCAGCATTCACACAATAAGGATCCAATGGAGCTTGACAATTGGAGACCAATTACACTTCTTTGTAACGATTATAAACTTCTAGCTTTAGTATTTGCAAATAGGATCAAGGGTATCTTGAATAAACTGATAGATGAATTCCAGTCAGCGTTCATTAAAGGCAGACACATTCACAACAATGTCAGATTAGTCATGGACATGCTGGACTATCAGACACTTATAGACTCACAGCATTATTTTATTTGTTGATTTTTTCAAAGCCTTTGATTCTATTGAGCATGATTTTCTTATTCAATCTCTGCAATTATTTGGCTTTGGCAATAAGTTTTGCAAGATAATCAAGATGTTTTATGACCAGATTTACAGTTATGTAACACTACATTCAGGCATTACAAAAAGAATTGAAATATCCTGTGGAATAAGACAAGGATGCCCGATTTCACCAAAACTATTCATTCTTTGCACTCAACTATTGGCTTATCTAGTAACAAGTAATGAAGGTCTAGAAGGAATAAAAATTTGCGGCAAAGAATACAGAATAAGTCAATTTGCTGATGATACAGTGTTGTTCCTAAAGGATAAATCAATTCTTGAAAAAGCATTGAATGTAATTTCTCTTTTTTCTCAGGCATCGGGACTTTACCTTAACCTGAAAAAATGTGAAATATTACCTCTGTATGACTGCTGTGACACAGTACTAGAGATGATTCCTTTAAAAAATGAAGTCAAATACCTGGGTTTCTGTATTTCAAAAGAAATGGGAATAAGACAGTCAAAAAATGTTAGTGGAAGAATTGAAGATATAACAAAAAGTTTTAATCATTGGTTAACAAGAGACTTGACAATTTTTACTGTCAAAGTCGGAAGGAATATCCAAAATGATCTACCCCAGTTATTCTCTTTATATTAGTCCACAAAATATCAGGAAAACAAACAGTATTATATATCAGTTCATTTGGCGTAATAAAACTCACTACATCAAGAAATCACAACTTGTGAAGGACTATAATAAAGGAGGTCTAAAAACAATTGATTTTGAAACTATGGTTGGAGTTTTCAGATTAAATTGGATAAAAGGGTATTTAGCTAATCCAAATTCAATTTGGTATCACATTCCAAAATCTATTTTCAATCAAGTGGGAGGTTTAGAATTTCTTCTTAAGTGTGATTACATGGAATCAAAACTACCAATTAAACTTGCAGAATACCACAAACAAGTTCTCCATTACTGGAAGATGATATTTGCTCATAATTTTACCCCTCATGGCGCCACCTTGTGGAATAATAGAGCCATTACAGTAAAAGGGAAAATGTTGTTTTTGAAAAGTTGGTATGAAAAGGGGGTTGTTTTTGTCACAGATCTGTTGGATGACCAGGGTAATTTTCGGAGTCACAATGAAGCAAAAGAAAAATTTAACATAGAAAGCCCATTAAAAGAGTACAACAGAATATGCAAAGCGATACCCACAGCTTTATTGAACTTAATTAAAAACAATTTACAATACAATAAAAAACAAATAACCTTGCCAAAATTAAAATTGGATCAGATCAATTTAAGTGACAAAAAATGTAACAACAAAATGGTCAATAAGATCCTTAAGGGCATAATATTTCACGATTTAAGTCAAAATATTAAGCTTAAAAACTATCATGAAAAGATATGAAATAAATATATTAAATTCATGAAGTGGCCAATACCTGCAAAAATTAAAGAAATGCAATTTAAAATAATGAATGGCTACTATCCAGCAGCAGATACGCTCAAAAAAAGATTTAACTTTGAGGTGGAGCCATGCTGTTTTTGTACTAATGAAAATGAAACAATTGAGCATTTGTTCTTCTCATGCAAATTAATAAAAGAATTTTGGAAAGATGTAACAAATTGGCTGAAATCAAAAATAGAAATTATTACTCAATTTGAATGTGTCGAAATACTGTTTGGCGTTTACAACTTACCTAAAGAAATTTTTAGAATATGCAACCTGGTCATTATTATGGGCAAATATCATATACACAAAAATAAATGGCAGAACAATAATCCTTCTCTAATGGTCTTTAAAATCGAAATGAAAGATTATACAAATTCTTTGTCATTGCTTAAAGACACTGATGAGAATTGCAATGTCTTGTATGAAGATATCTCCAAGTATCTGTTGTTATAATTCTAAATTGTAATGCTTCCTCTTATGTTGTTAATTTAACCTTGAAGATCGCTTGTACTTTTGTGGACAAGGCTTGTGTGAAAGGCTTTAACAGACTGGATATAGCTTGCAGTGTTTTGTTTTTTTTTTTTTTTTTTTGGTTTTCTTGTTTTTTTATATATATATATATATGGTCTGTTTCATTGTTTGTTCTGTTCTCCCATCGAGAGTTGATGTAAATTTTTTCTGTATGATAAAATTAAAAAACAAAACAAAAAAAAAGCTAAAGCTAAAAAGCTAAAAAAAAAAAAAAAAAAAAAAAAAGTCTCTGCGATCAGCGGATGGTGCGTTCAGGAGCGTCGGAATGTTAATTACTACTGAAAATAACGGGGTTACAATGGCTTCATGTGAAGGATTTGTGTGAGTTCTCCCCCCCCCCCCCCCCCCCCCCCCCAAACTGACCCCTATGTGCAGATGGTTTTAATGAGACAGATGTTGCAACTGAGGCTTTACTGTTCATTGTATTTATCATGTTCAAACTAAGTATGAATCAAAATAAAATACAATATTCACAACAGCCAGCAAGTGTAACGGCAACGTCAACACCTGTTTGGGAGGGTCAGTTGTCGACGTGTGGAGATGAGCAGCTAGTGAGTATCAAAATGGCGTGTGTGTTGTCTTCTCATTTGAGAGGGCCCCATTCCTGCCTTTGCCTTGGGCCCCAAATTTGTTAAATCCGCCACTGCCCAGGTCCAAATACCACCCGGGGCCTCTCTGTGTGAAGTTTGCATGTTCGCCCTGAGTGGGTTTCCTCTGGGAGCCCTGGCTTCCGGGATGGTCCAAAAACATGTGTGTGAAGCTAACGCCGGGCTCACAATGGATGCGTTCCGGCTGCAGTTAAGACACTGCAACGAATCAGTAGTCATTCAAATCAATGCTGTGCCTCATACTGGCCACAGCCTGGCTCCGGAGCCTGTCTGGCGCTGCAGAAACTTTCCGCTAGCATCCTATTTTTCCGGACGCCGGAGCCCTACCGCGTCAATCTGGAAACAAGCAAGTCGGGCGCCAGAAGGAAAGTGATTTCAAAATAATAATAAGTGATTTCTGTTTCATGTTTTTGCCTTAATATCCTATTTTTTTTATTATTATTATTCTAGTAGAATATATAACAAACAACGTGATCTTGTCATTATACGCATTAGAGAAATGAACGGTTTTGTATTTCATCACTGCAGGAAAGTCAAACGACACCAAAATTGCACAAAGATGCTGGAGGCCCAGAGCAGCTCTGTGTTGCCAGATTTGGCGGGTTTCTGCACAATCAGGCTTCTTTGAACACGTCAGGCAAGTTGATGAAACGGTTATGTGCTTGTGACGTGTTTTTATTATGCAAATACGGATTTTACGGTTTGAACGTGCATTTTCCACAGAGATGGAGGTATGGGCTGCTTTCTACTGAGTTAAACGGGTCTCACATTGTTTGGGCTGACAGAGCGACGGATCTGGCAACCTCCTCCAGCAACCACAGCGGCACCGGAGCCGGTGTGAGTCACAGTGCTGCGGTGCCACACCAGAGTCAGTGTGAGCCGGTGTAAACGTTGTCCCTGGCTCTAAGTGTGTGAGTGTGTGTGTGTGATTGGTGATGAACAGGGTGTGTCCTGCCTGCAGTAGCTCAGCTTGGCTCCAGAGTGCATATGGCTACCATAAGACGTAAACGGGGTGGGGGGACCAATTAGAAGTACTAGCCTGGCACATGACTGCATGTCAGCTTATGTTACAGTACATTTTCCATGCTGAAGACACACTGAAAGTTATTGTTAAATGTATGTTAAAATGCAGGAATGTTCATTCAGCCAGTGAACCGAAGACAGGAAGACACTCCAGACTCAGTGGGATGGAGTCAGTTCAGTTCAAATTTCAATTCTTCAGATGAACTGAATTCTTTGTGGATGACTCACCTGTTCATGGCTCCTGATTTCACAGGTGGATCAACTCATCTCAGCCACTCCTTCTCTTGCTGCCTTTTGTTATGAAGATTGTCAGAGCTGTTTGGTTTCCTCTCATTATAAAACATTAAGACTTGAAATTCTCAGTCAGCATCAGGCGACAAACTCTGATCACAGCGCAGTCTCTTCATGGCTGGAAACGTTCATTTCAGTCATGTTTTCTTTTAGTTCCACCTCTTTAAATGAATATCCACTGAAAATAGATAAAGATGAGCTCAGGATGCCTCTTGTGTTTTTGACTCTATCGAGCTACAGTAACTATATTGACTACAAATGTAGAAAAAAGCTCAGGAATAATATTGAATCTCAAATGTGACCCTTTTTATTCTTTGTTTGTCATAGCCAAGATGACTGATGGGTAGTTTGTAGTTGTCTTCAACTTGTAAGGCACTTTGAATCACTTTCTGGATGAAAACTGCCCCGACAGTGATCTCTGATTTGATTTGATTGAAGTGATGATGTGAGAGTAATTCAGGTGGTTTTATTGGGTGTTCTACCGGTTCAGTGAGCACCTGATGAGAGACAATAGCTCTGGAGGAGGAGGAGGAGGAGGAGGAGTCCTCGCAGACAGGTTCCCCTGCAGAACAGAAGAGAACAGAACATTACAGAACCTCTGCGCCTGCAGTTGAACATCAGGGTCTCCAGAGGAAGATGTCTGCTTCGACCACATCCACCAGGTAGGTCTGGACCTTCACCTCGCACCCGGTTTAATCAGGGCCGCTTCTGGAAAACACCTGGGATGTTTTGTAATGTAGTCAAAGCAAATGCTGGGGTTTGATATCTGTTTATTATTCACACACAGAGAACAGAGGTTGTTTTTTTGTTTGTTTTTTTGTAATTGTGGACAAAGATTGATTTTATATGTGAACACTGCTGTTTTTTTCTGTCTCAGGATCATAAGAAGATCTATCATTATCTATAATTATGCTAAATTATACATCAAACACCCTCCTAACAGCGTCAATACAAAATCAATTATTTGTCAAAAAGAAAATAAATGTGAAACCAGACACCCCACTCCCTCAACAAAATTAATCAGTGATGTTGAAACAATATTGAAATAATATCAAAATATCAAAGCCTGCGATTATTTTCGATCAAAGGTTGTATTTTTTCTGAGAAACATTTAGAGTTTTTGTCTGGAAGCTGTTTAGAGTTGATCAGCTGATCAGCCTCTGTGTCTCTTCACTGGTGTGAGTTTTAATCCTCAGTTCAGGACACTGGCACACTGCCAGCCACTTTTCTACTCAGCACAAACACACACACACACACACACACACACACACACACACACACACACACGCACACACGCACACACGCACGCAATATGTTTGGATTATGTGAAACTCAGATTTTTTGTTTTTTTGTGAAATATTTATCTCTAACTCCCCGGACCTCGGTGTCCTTCATGTTTTCGTTCTCTCCCAGCTGGAACACACTCATTACTGGGATTCTTTACAAGCTTGATGAAGACACCACCATGACATTCAGGCAGTCATACTCTCCTGCCTGAAACCTGCCAGTCGCCCCTGTGCTGAACAGTCGCCCTCGGTGATTACTGCCCTGTGAAGCCGACAGGGCGGCGGTCCAGAGGTTGGCAGCCTGACGTTCATCTAGCAGTCCCAACATCGCACAAACCAAGGCGTCGTAAAGCACTGAGGCCGACGGGAAGAGGCGGCCGGCCCGTTTGCACCTCGGGATGCCTCAGCAGAGCGCTCCACTTCACCACAGACCGCTGACAGCAGGCCTCCACCGGTCAGACCCATTTCCCTTCAGAAGATTCTCCAGGTCCGTGTTCATTCTACACATCGCAGCATCTCAGCCACATGCTTTGAAACAGCTGTGAGACCTGCTGCATTATTTATGTTGTTTTCTTCTGAACTGTGAAACGGAGCAGCTGTCTTCTTCAGTCATACATGTATAACGATGATACTCTGTTCTATGTTCTCCGTTTTTATTCTAGACTTCATCTGCAACATTACACTATAAGTGCCATTCAGTGCGTTCATATCTGTGTTGTTCGGTGTTTTCTGGTGGTGTTTTTCATCCCACAATGTAACAAACTGCTGTAAACTCTGTCTTTTCTTGTTTTTCCTGTCAGTAAACGTCCATGCCGCCACCTTCCCTCTCTGTGGAGCTTCCTCATCGTGCTGGTGGTCGGTACAGTCCTCAGCATTTCCAGCCAAGCATTCAGGTGAAGTTTTGACCAAACTACCAGATATTTGCCAACATGTCTGACAACCAACAGCTAAATAGAGACTCTCAAGAAATTGAAGAAGGAAGAGAAATTTAAGAAAAAGTGAAATGTCAGGAGGTTAAAGATAAAGTCAATTATTTTTGGCTGTTGCAGCACCCTTTTGAAGCAGAATGTCTTCAATTGGAGACAACTGGAAGACAGAAGCTTCAAGAGAGCTGGGAGCCTGTCCGGCGACGGATTTATGGAAAGAGAACATCCAAATCCTGACCCGAAAACCTGCCGACCGAAATCTCACATCGTTTTCCTGAAGACGCACAAAACAGCGAGCAGCACCGTCCAGAACATCCTGTTCCGATATGGAGAGAGCAGGGGGCTGATCTTCGCCTTGCCGCGAAATAGCAGACACGTGCTGTCTTACCAGGACTACATTACCACAGAGATGGTGGAGAAGAGACACCTGACGAACTTTGACCTCATGTGCAGCCACATGAGGTTCAGAAAGTCCGAGGTGAGCTTCATTCTTGTGATTCAGCTTGAGTTCTTATTATTGCCATGTGTGTTTGACAGTGAATTCAGATCATGTGACAATATAAATGATCTATAAAAATCAAGGTAACACTTTACTTGAAGCCCCCCTGTATAACACATTATAAGTACATTCATAAAGCATTATAATGCCATTATAACGCATGTAGCTATAGTTATAAATATTCATAGATGATCACAATGCCAGGACCTAACCCTAACCCGATGCTGTATCGTGCTGTATAGTGAGTTATAAAGCATTGTGATCATGTATGAGTGTTTATAACTACTTATAATGTGTTATACAGGGGGGCTTCAAGTAAAGTGTTACCAAACAAATGATTCAGATATGTGTCTTGTTGATTTTTTTTGACTGACATTTTCCTCTGCTCTCTTGATCTGGTTGTGCTAACTAGACTGGTGAGACAGTGAGACAAAACACATCACAAAATACTCTGTCAGAAAATGTTTTACTCCTTTGAAGGTGTCAGACTTCAAATAGAAAAGGTAATTTACAACACGTTAGACAGCATTTTGATTACAGTATTAAAGGCAGTGATTCCAGAACTTTTTACAAAAAGTAGCACTTAAAAACAGACCCTTGAAATTCCACCAGGCTTAGAATTGATAAAAGTACTAAACTCAGAAGTTATAGGAGCCGTAAACAAACAAGCCCCTTTGGAGTCGTTCTTGTGCTCCACCAGACGCTACATGTTGAAATCAAACTCATGTTGAGAAACTAAAGTGAAATATTTTGGTCCTATAAAGTATCTAATGTACCTGTAAATTTTAAAATGCAATATTTAAAAAAGCATTCATCTGCTTATTTCTGGTTGCATCTGGTTATTTTGACCATAATAACGACTGCAGGATTCCCCCTAGAGTCCAGGTTGTGTGGTTTCTGTCGGGGGTCTCAGAACAGTCACAACACAGGTTGTCATCAGGTGATGCTCTTTGAAACACCGTGGCATTGTAGCAAGAATGGCCTCTCTGGGCAGCCACGGGACCTGATCTTCTCCTCCATGATGTCCAGCCATGTAGTGATGATCCTGCTGACTCCAGACTGGGACACACTGAACCTCTCAGCAGGTCTTCCTGCAGCAGGTTCAGCCGGAGCTTCATGAGGGTCATCAGGACCTGGTCTCAGACATCAAGCTGAAAGGAGTTAATGTAATCTTTTGTGAGCTGATCAGCCAAAAAAATTAAAAGACTCCAGCGGGAGACCAGTGTACAGGAGGCTGAGACAGTCGGGGCGTAGGAGAGTGATGTGCAGCACTGATGGCCCTGAACACTGTGACTTTATGACACTGGAGGGGCTGATACAGGACGGGGCTTTATGACACTGGAGGGGCTGATACAGGACGGGGCTTTATGACCCTGGAGGGGCTGATACAGGACTGGGCTTTATGACACTGGAGGGGCTGATACAGGACTGGGCTTTATGACACTGGAGGGGCTGATACAGGACTGGGCTTTATGACACTGGAGGGGCTGATACAGGACTGGGCTTTATGACCCTGGAGGGGCTGATACAGGACAGGGCTTTCAGCAGAGTCCTGATCAGACAGACCCAGACAGGAGGCAGGAGGTTCAGCTGGTAGGTTGACATCGAGAGGCGGCACAGGACTTCCAGCCACATCACTGGTTGATGCATCTGAGGACAAACAATGTGTCATAAGTCATTTTATATTTAATACTTAGAAAAAACAAAATTACTTCGTCGTTTGCAATCCCTCGAATATTCGAGTATGATGTCTGCTTGCATTTCGGCCTAGTTGTGTGTCCTCAGATGGCTGACAAGTCCAATCCGCGAACGACACACCTTCTGACATTGAGGACAAATATGTAGATTAGCAGCATATGTTGTGTTGTCCATAGTGCTTTGACAAGCTTTCCGGGCTGCTCTTTTCTCATCACGTTTGTTTCTTCTCTGTTCTTCAAACAGATCGACTCCCTGGTGAATCGCAGTTCTCCAGCTGTTCCTGTCCCTAGCTTGGTGTTCCCAGTTGTTAGCCCCAATGTTGCATTTTTTGAGGCTGTTACGCAGAGAGTCTTTATAGCGCTTCTTCTGTCCACCTTGAGTGCGTTTGCCATCCTCTATCTCTGAGAACATGATCTGCTTTGGCAACCTATTGTCTTCCATTCGGACAAGATGCCCTGCCCATCTCAGCTGGTTCTTTATTATCATTGCCTCTATGCTGGTAGCGCTGGCTTCGTCAAAGACGCTGGTTGTTGTTCGCAGGTCTTGCCACTTGATACCGAGGATCTTTCTGATGCTTCGGTCGTGGAATTTTTCCAAAGCCTTCAGGTTGTGGGAGTAGGTAACCCAGGTTTCAGAGCCATAGAGGAGGGTTGGTAGGACAACAGCTTTGTATACCTTCATTTTGGTGTTCTTGAAGATGTCTTTGTGTTAAAGACGCGGGACTGCAGCTTTCCAATAGCGGTTCCGGCTGCTTGTATTCTTCATGTGATTTCAGCATCAATATTGGCTTTGGATGACAGGCAACTTCCCAGGTAGTTGAAAGTCTCCACATTTTCCAAAATCTGTCCATTGACCTTGATGGAAACATCTGGTTTTCCGTTGAGTTGAGCCAAAGGTTGTTGCTGATATAGGACTTTTGTTTTCTTGGCATTGAGTTTAAGGCCCAATGCAGTGTAGGCATTGTTAAATGCATCCATTGCGTGTTGGAGATCTTCTTCTGTGTGAGCTACAATGGCGTTATCGTCTGCGTACTGTAGTTCACACACTGATGTGACGGAAGTCTTGGTTTTGGCTTTAAGTCGACGCAGGTTGAATATGTCACCAAACCTATACCTGAGTCTTATTCCCGCTGGCATACTCTCCCTGGCCAAGTGTAAGACTGCAGTAAGAAAGATCGAGAACAGGGTAGGTGCCAAGACACATCCTTGTTTGACTCCAGTTTTCACCTCAAAGTCTTGTGTGTATTCGCCACCAACTAATACAGAGGCTCTCATGCCGTCATGAAGGATTCGCACTATGTTGATGATGTTCTCTGGGCATCCCACCTTGTGCAGGACTTTCCATAGAGTTGGTCTGTGAACGGTGTCAAAAGCCTTTGTTAGGTCAATGAATGCCATGTAGAGGTCTCTATGTTGTTCTTGGCATTTTCTTGGATTTGTCTTGCAGCAAAGATCATATCTACTGTTCCACGGTTTTGCCTAAACCTACACTGTGTCTCTGGTAGACATCCCTCTGTTAGTGGACTCAGTCGGTTGCTTACTATCCGAGCTAGTAGTTTCCCAGCGATGGACAGCAAAGAAATCCCCCGATAGTTTCCACATTCAGCCTTGTTCCCCTTCTTCAAGATGGTAACAATGTCGGCATCTCTGAGATCAGCAGGGAGTGTTTCGCTCTCCCATATCTTTTGGAATAGATCCAGGAGTTTTTGCGTGAGACCGGCTCCTCCATGTTTGAAGATCTCAGCAGGTATTCCGTCAGGGCCAGCCGCCTTCCCTTGCTTGGCCGTCTTTAATACTTAGAAAAAACAAAATCACTTAGGCCACCAGTGAACCATTTACATAATCTGTCTTGTCTGGTGGTGTAATGTACATTGCATATATTGTATGGTGGGATATGTGTGAATGGTATATAAAAATGTGTATAAGAATTTTGTAATGTAGTGCATGGTTGTTTGTAAAGAGATAATGACAGTGTGTCTAACATTATGACAAAATATTTGCGATTGACAATATTTTTAGAACAATTAAATTACTATGGGAGCTATGGCTAAAGCTACAGGTTGAGCCTGTAACTGCTGTATTTTCTGAAAATGACTAATTTGCAAAATTCAGAACGAGGTAAGAGCTGGGTGCCTTCTTTGTTTTTATTTATGAATGAAGTTCTTTGCCAGGCACTGTAGCTGTTCATAGCTTAGCATGTTAGCCTGTGGTGGTTGCGAGCTACTGTTGACCTAAAACCCTGAGTTTTAAACACAACAGAGAGAGACATAAATGTTTGTTTTACCTCCCAGAAGTCATAGTTAGATGTGTTGAGGAAGCAGGAATTGCCAGAGTAGCTGTAGCAGCACTGGCATGCACCACGCAGTGTACATGACATAGCCATGACAATGTGAGTCTGAAGCCTGTTATGTTGCTGATTTTATCAATTGGTACAACTAAGATCATATAAAAGCATGATACAATCAATTGATTATTGCTTATTTCACCGTGATTAGGAATGATATTGTCCAATGTCTAGTAGTAGATAGTACGAAAACCACTTGCTGACTTGCTGGCCCGCAGCATTCAGGTCTGGGCTTCCCGTGCTCTAAACAATTTTGAGAAAGCGAAAGCTTCATCTTCTTGAAGTTGTTGTGGCATCCATGGACAGAGCAGATGAGGCTGGTCATGTTAAGACTTAATAAAAGTGAGCAATATAGCAGGCAAACTCGATGTCAACACAGCGCAGGGCCCGCAAACCGGAAGTTGCAACACATAATGGCTCCGCCCAGCAGCACTTCCCGAATAAGGTGAATAAGCCTGTTTTTGTTGTTGTTGTTGTTTTGTTTTTTGTTTTTTTATGCCTTTTCTTTTTTCTGTGATGCACTACAGCGCTGTACTGACAGTAGTCTGTGCTACAGCGCCAGGCCTCCTGGTATGGCGACTGTGTGTATTACACGCGTCCGGTAAAAGTGGCGGAGGGACAGAAAACATTAAACTCGATGTTGAGATTGAATTTTTTAATGGCAGAAAGTACTACAACGTGACAGGCTGTAACAGCATCTCACTGTGCGTGTTGTTATGCAGTAATATTAGTGTCAGACTATTTGTGACCATTATATATTGAAAATGCAACTCTGTCAAAGACAACATGTTTTTGTACTTGGAAATTCCTCTCTGTTGTAAAGTTAAACAAATACTAAAGGCCATAATATTATAAAACAGTAAAATATTCTGCCTGCAATTCATATTTTTGTTGTCGCAAGTGTTAAGGGACCAAAACAGAAGTTATTTTATTCATTAAAAAATTTGTAAATTAATCGGTTGATATGTCGGATATCGGAATTATTTTCTCTCAAATATCGGCATCGGCCTCAAAAAAGCCATATCGGTCGGGCCCTAATAATTACGGTGCACAAGATGTAAATAATAAAACAAACAAAGGTCACCCAGGAGGAGGAAAGCCTGGAGATGTGATTGCAATACAACTGAGTTCATAATTTGATTTAAAAAAAGAAACTATTCAAAACAAATCTTATTAAACAGTAACACTAAAACAGTGGTCAGAACCAACTTTTATACACAGTCCATGGATCACAGTCCATCATGGCCAGAACAGAAGAATGTGGACTGGACAGACTGTCTTGGACGATCTTTTCAAGCAGACGCAGGTTCCTCAGGTCATTAACATGCAGGTCAGGTTGATTGGTGACCCCTAAATGATCCTCGGTGTGAACGTGAGCGTGCTTGATGGTCTGTCCTTCAGTGTTGGCTGTGGGACAGACTGGCCACCTGTCCACCTGTCCAGGGTGGACCCCGCGCTCTCCCATTTGAAGCTGGGATTGGCTCCAGCCCCCTGTGACCCTGAAATGGACAAGTGGCAAGGAAAATGAATGAATAAATGCAAAATGATGCAACACATATACATATTATCAAATAAGCTTGTTGATCACACATCAACAAGCTGTAAGCAGTCAAGGTATCGTCACTGGCCTAACCACAAAGACAAGATAAAACCAGTTAACCCAGTTTAGACACAGAGCAGTAAACAATAGAGCTAGCCTTCGTTAGCTTAGCAACGCCCATGAGCACACAATGGCCACGAGACATATGGACAACAAATACTTGTGGTTTCAAGCGAGCGCTGTGAAGGTACGGTGCTTCTTGTTGAAACAAAACCACACAGACTCTTTTCCCACAATACAAACAATAATGAAAACACACCCGAATACCAAGTCATATGCTTTGCAGAGGTGTGGAGCATTCATAGATAATCCTGAATGTGAGATGAACTATAATATCTGGAAATGGTTTGTAAACCAGCTTCACTCTGATATTCATGCACGTAAATGTGAAAACAGTTGACAGTTGACACTTGAACAGGACAAAGTGACATTTTCTGCATTAATTTTTTTGCTTCTGTTCTGCCACAGGTGGAAAAACTGATGCCTGCTGATTCCTTCTACTTCTCTATTGTGAGACATCCTGTGTCTCTGATGGAGTCCACGTTCCAGTACTACATTGGATTTGAAATCTTCCATCGTTTCACCTCCCTGGATGACTTTCTAGACAATGGCCTGGATAGCATATCAGTGAAGGACAACTTCGCTCACAACACTCTCGCCTTTGACTTTGGCTTTGACAACACCGCCACAGCGGACACCCCAGACCTGGAGACCATCGTCACCAAAGTGATTGCCGGCATCGAACGGGACTTCCACCTTATTCTCATCACTGAATACTTTGATGAGTCCATGATCTTGCTCAAACACGCCCTCTGTTGGTCCCTGGAAGATGTTGTTTCCTTTAAGGTCAACAGTCGCGCGGCTCAAAGTCATTCGTCTATTTCGCCGACGGCTCCTGAGAAAATCAAATGGTGGAATGTTTTAGACTGGAGGATTTATGAGCACTTCAACGCCACCTTCTGGAACAAAGTGAGAAGCCAGGTTGGAGAAGAGCAGATGAAGCTGGAAGTGTTTCAACTGAAGCAGCTGCAGGCAAAGTTAACAAGCAGCTGCCTGGAAGGCGGACAGGCTGTCGACCCAAAACAGATAGAAAACAGAGCAGTGATGCCTTACCAGCCTCCTGGGGCAGTCGTTCAGGGCTATAACCTCAAACCGAACCTAGATAATCAATCCAAAGAAAAGTGCCAAAGAATGATCATTCCAGAAGTACCATACACAAGACGCTTGTATGTAAAGCAGTTTTTCCAAAGAGCTTTGCTCAGACGGTCATGAAAAGTGAAAAAAAATGCACAGATGGACCACATCAATAAACAAGCAAAAGGAGAAACCAGCAGAACCAAAATCAGAGGTGGCGCCCTCTATTGGTACAGCTGGGATTATGGGATAGAGAAAGAGAAGAGGTATTCTTCGATTTATTCGTGTGTGTATTTCAGTTCTGAAGTAAACTGCCATAGTCTTCGTAAATGATCTCTGTGATGTTTTAATTTTCCCATTCCTTTCATGCCTCGAACGGGTTCAGAATCTGGCTGTAGCACAACATGGCACTCCTCTCAAAGCACTTCATCGGAATCAAGGTGATTGATCAATAGTATTATGGAATCCACATTGATGTGGGAAGTGCCTCAACGAAACGGTCACGAACAATGATCACATTTGGGCACAGTAGGTTTGGTACTATCCACAACTTTTATGTCAGTGCAAACACCAGCCATCCATCCACCTTCTACCGCTTGTCCTTCTCAGGGTCACGGGTGGCTGGAGCCAATCCCAGCTGCTGTGGGCGAGGCCGAGGTACACCCTGGACAGGTTGCCAGTCTGTCGCAGGGCTAACACAGAGAAACATACAACCATTCGCACCTAGGGGCAATTTTGGGGGACCAATAGAGCTGGGAAGATCGCGTGACTTTCAAGCAATGCATGATGGACGGGGCAGGCCAGGAAATGTAAACAATGAAATCGAACGCTATCACCGGCAAGCTGACTACGACGTACTTACAGCGTACTACTCAATTCAGCGATTTAAAAAACAGAAGGACGTTTGGATGGTAAAAAAAAAATATGTACAAAGCGGGAGAGAGAGCACTGCAGGACCCTGCAGAGAAAAACTTACAGAAAAGGAACGAGGAATAAGTACAAAGTCTGAATGGAGTGGACCCGTACGAGCACGCCACCGGACAAAGGACGTCAGCGTACTGCCGGACTTTCAGAACACACACATCTAAACTCTCAATCTGTGTCTCCTTTGAAAAGATCATTGACCAACTGTTTAGCTGGTTAACACCAATCAGGCTTGTGGTGAAATAATGACAAAAATAAAAGAAATTATCTCCAAAATATACAAAATATCCAAATACCCAAAAACACAGACCCGAAAACAAGGTACAAAAAAGAAAATACCTTGGATAAATGAAACAATTTGGAACTTAATGAAAAACAGGGACTCTGCTCTAAAGCAAGCTAACAAAACCCACCAAAACGCGATTGTATGGTATTTAAAAGTCTACGAAATAAAGTTACTGCACTTCTTAGAAACTCAAGGGCTGACTTTCACCTAGAGATAATCAAAGCAGCAAAAGGAAATATCAGACAGTTATGGAAAAGTATTGATAAACTTACAGGTGGAGGACAGATAAGAAATGAAGAAATAACTTTAAATATAAACGGCACCATTATTACTTATAGCTCTGAAGTTAGCAATTACTTTAATTTAAACTTTATTCAGTCTGTACAAACTTTAAACAAAAACTTTACTCAGACATGCGGTAGTGAAATTATAATAAACAACAAAAACGGACTACAATTAGAAGTAACAAGTGAATCTAAAGTGAATAAAATCCTCTCCTCAGTATCCAGCTCACGGTCCAAGGATATATTTGGTATGAACACCCTTTTTATAAAAACATATAAAGACATTCAACTCCACCCATAACAAAACTCATAAATCAATCTATTGCTGAAAATACCTTCCCTAACACGTTAAAAACAGCCACTATCATTCCTATTCATAAAGCAGGAAATAAACAAGACATAAACAACTGCAGACCAATAAGCATTCTTCCTATATTATCAAAAACTCTCAAAAAAGTGGTCACTGAGCAACTCACACAACATCTGGAGGATGAAGGATTATTACATCCCATGCAGTTTGGGTTTCGGGCTAACCGCTCAACCGAAACTGCATGCTGCCTTCTCACAGAGACAATAAATCAGAGTCTGGATAACGGGGGAGTTGTAGGCGCAATATTTTTAGATCTGCGTAAGGCATTCGATACCGTAAGTCATCCCATATTACTTAACAAACTAGCACATCTTAAATTGTCCACAAGTACTCTCTCTTGGTTACAATCATACTTGTCTGGACGAACCCAATGTGTCCGTATCGACAGTACTACATCAGATATTGCTGCCACAGACATTGGCCTGCCACAAGGGCTGCGTTGACTGGTGCTGGTGTCAGACGCTGAGCAAAATTTACCCAATTGATAAGAAATTTGCTTGTGTATGAAGACACATAAGGAGGGCATCTTTTGTTTAAAAAGTCAGTGGTGTCAATTCGACGCAAAAAGAGCAAAAAGAGCTTAACGATGCCGCAGAAAACAAAAAAACAAGGTGGAACGACGGATACCACGCCAACGCCGCAGAATGGAGCCAATGTGGAGGAGGTCGCTGGAGCAGATGACATTTCAGAAATCCTCAAGGAGATCAAACTCTTTCGTTCTGAAACTGCGGGGAATTTTGGAATGCTAAGAAAGGAAGTGAGTGATATAAAGCAAAACCTTGAACATCTAAAAGTCAGGATGGATGACGCTGAGGAGAGAATTGCGCACGCTGAAGATCGCAATATTGATTTAACTAAGGTGCTTTTCCATTTAATGCGCAAACAAAAGCAACTTGAAGAAAAATGCCAAGACATGGAGGGTCGTGCCCGAAGGAAAAATATCAGGATTTACTCTGTTCCGGAGAAGACAGAAGGCAGTAACGTGCCTGACTTTGTTAAAAAGTTGCTTTGTGACAAACTAAGTATCCGGGATGAGGTTTACATCGAAAGGGCGCACCGCACAGGTGTCCCCTCTGCGCGCAACCCCAGGTCCATTATAGTCCGTTTCCGAAGTTTTGAGGAGAAGCAGAGAGTGCTACGGGCTGCATGGTCTCTAAAGGATATTCAGATTAAAGATCAAAGGATATATTTTGATGATGACTATACGGCCGAAGTGTACAAAGAATGCGGAACGCAAGAAAACAGCTCCAGGAGCGAAACATTAAGTTTCGCATATTATTTCCTGCAAAACTTAAGTTGTTCTTGCAAGATGGGAAGTTTAAGACCTTTGATAATCCACAAGAGGCAGCTGAAGGTCTAAGGAGTTTGGCGTAATGATGGAAGCCCCACAAAAGGAGCCGGATTGGGAGTCAGCTCTGCAGGCAGCAGGCTGGCACTCACCCCGGAGCAAGAACAAACTTTCCCCCGCTGGAGTAATAACAGTGTCAAAAAGCTTCGCTCCTCCCTGGACAAATACGAAAAGATGAAACGAAGAAGGATTGAGGTATGTGATAATCACAGTGGCGCGTGGAGTCTTGAGGCTTGTTGTGGTCATTACGTTATAAAATGGTGCGCAATGACTGCAGAGAGCAGACAATTGGTAACGAGCATTGACAATTCTGACCACCATTTCTATGACTACGAATATGAACTGGACTCAGAAGCCAATTTGCCTACAAATGCTTCTTGTAAATATTATACGGATGTTGAATTTAATAATGAAATTGAAATAACTGATGTATTTTCTTTAATTCACTTTAATTGTAGAAGTCTGGATTCAAATTTCAGTAAAATATCTGAATATTTAAAAAGGTTTAAAAACAGATTTACAGTCATAGCCATGTCTGAAACCTGGTTAACTGACGAGAAAGGAGTAGATTTTTATTTTGAGGGTTATGAATTGTTTTATGTTAACCGAGTTAATAGGAAGGGAGGGGGTGTCGCTATTTATGTTTGTAGTGCTTTGAAGTGTAAAATAATTGAGTGTATGACGACTTCAGTGGACGATTTAATGGAATGCTTGACAGTTGAGATCGAAATTCAAAAACAAAAAAACATTGTGGTGACTTGCATTTATAGAACTCCAGGATCAAATGTACAATTATTTACAGAAGAACTGGAACGATTACTCGAAAAATATAATGGTAATAAAAAGTTTGTCGTTTGTGGTGATTTCAATATTAATCTTCTTAACATATCGATTCATACTACTACTTCAGAGTTTTTTGATTTAATGACCAGTAGGGGCCTTTTCCCAGTCATCACTAGGCCCAGTCGTATAACTTCAAGTAGTGCCACGCTAATTGATAATATTTTTATAAATATATTCGATCACACCATCAGAAGTGGACTTTTGGTTACTGATACAACTGATCATTTACCAGTATTTCTGACCTTTTGTTGTAAGGTAAAAATGAAAACAGAAAAAAACATTAAGATTATTAGAGTGAGAACACTGGACAGAATAAATCAGTTAAATGATGATCTTTTGAAAGAAGACTGGAGCTGTCTCCAAAACGAGAATGATGTAAATGTAGCATATGAGAAGTTTTTACAAAGGTATTTATTGTTATATAATAAGAACTGTCCCACAAAAATAATCGGAATTACGACTTCTTGTGGTGAGAAGCCTTGGATGACAAAGGGCATATTAAAGTCCTGTTTGAAGAAAAACAAACTTTATAAGGACTTTCTGAAATTTCGAACAGTTACAGCAGAAAAACGATACAAGACTTATAAAAACAAGTTCACTAGTATAAAAAGAAATGCAGAAAAACTTTATTATAATAACGAATTATTGAAGAACAAAGGTGATATTAAAAGAATATGGAGAGTGCTACGAGAAATAATAGGTTGTAAAGTTTCTTATGGCCATACATTTTATTTACTGAATGAACGAAACGAGGAAATTCAGGCTGCAGAAATGGCTGAGGAATTCAATTCTTTTTTTTGTAAACGTTGGTCCACATCTTGCAAAATCTATTCCTGAGCATGAAGAAACACTTTTGAAAGTTGATAGCAAAGTTGTACAATCACTTTATCTCAATGAAGTTAGTGAGACTGAGATTATTGCCATGGTGTCAAAATTAAAGACAAAGTATTCATGTGACAGTGATGGTTTGGATATGTTTATTGTGAAAAAGACCATAAATTGTATTTCTAAACCATTAAAACATATTATTAATTTGTCATTTAATACTGGAGTCTTTCCAACTAAGATGAAAGTGGCAAAGATTATTCCATTTTTTAAATCAGGTGACAGACACAGTCTCACAAACTATCGACCCTTTTCTTTGCTTTCACAGTTTTCAAAAGTTTTGGAAAAACTTTTTGTTGAGAAACTTGACAACTTTATTGAAAAACATATGTTACTGCATGATAATCAGTTTGGTTTTAGAAGTAATCGTTCTACAGCTTTGGCACTCATGAAAATTACAGAGGACATAACAACAGAAATGGAAAATAAAAATTATACAATAGGAGTCTTTATTGACCTGAAAAAGGCCTTTGAGACTCTGAATCACAATATATTGTTAACTAAATTACAAGCATATGGAATCAGCGGGATAGTACTAAAATGGGTAGAAAGTTATTTGCAAAACAGAGAGCAGTATGTTGAGTTTGATGGATATTTATCTAGTCGACAAAGAATATCATGTCGAGTCCCACAAGGTTCTGTTTTGGGGCCTAAACTTTTTATTTTATATATCAATGATATTTATACAGTGTCTACTATATTACGTTTTGTTCTTTTTGCTGATGACACAAATTTTTTTTGCTCTGGTAAGGATTTAAATTCATTGGTAAAAAATGTGGAACAAGAAATGGTTCTACTTCAGAAATGGTTCAATGTAAATAAGCTTTCATTAAATGTTACAAAAACTAAATATATGTTGTTTACAAATCAAAAAAGTTCTGAAAATAATAATTTAAGTTTGAATGGAACCAATCTGGAAAGAGTTTCAGAATTTAGATTTCTAGGCGTTATCATTGATGATAAATTAAAGTGGAAGCCACATATTGGTCAAGTCAAAAATAAAATTTGCAGAAACCTTGCTGTTTTAAAGGGCAACTCCGGTTTTTTGACACCTGGACCTTATTTATAGGTGTGTGCATGCTCATATACTCACTCAGACAAACATCGTGCAGCTCGGAGTCCTTCAGAAGTTATTTAGATCTAAACGATGTAGCCGCACTAGCGGGGGTGCCACAGCAATGGAGCGTTAGCGCGGGACATAATCTCTGCAAAGTCGCTCATTTCAGCTGTATTTTTCCTCCATCGGCGCTGGGTTGCCTTTCGGTCGGAAGGGGGGCCTCCGGCGGTGTCCCGCGGCCTGGCTTGGAGCGCGCATCCGCCGGGCGGCGGAGATCTGGATTCTCCCGGCGAGGAGAGAGCTCCGGCCGTCGCGCGTCCCGCGGCCGGCGTAGAGCGTGCATCCGCCGGGGAGCAGAGATACGCTTCCTCCCGGCAAGGAGAGAGCTCCAGGTCATCGCGCGTCCCGCGGCCGGCGTGGAGCGTGCATCCGCTGGGGAGCAGAGATACGCTTCCTCCCGGCGAGGAGAGAGCATCGGCCTCAGTCCCGCGGCCGGCCCGGAGCGCGCATCTGCCGGGGAGCGGGGATACGCATCCTCCCGGCGAGGAGGGACATCCAGCGGCCCAGCGGCCGCGTGTGAGCCGTGCGTCTTCGCGGGTGTCCGGAGCCTCCGTGGAGCAGCTGAGGGCCGTTTTCCAACTCGGCCCCTGGAAGTCAGACGCCGGGGCACCGTGACAGCCGAGGCCGACTCAAAGTGCCTCTCTGCTGGGGAGAGGAGCTCCGCAACGTTCCCATCCGAGCTAATTGTGGCTAAGTTAGCGAAAACTGTCAGCTCTTCAGCTGACCCACCTGAAGACGGTAGACGAGCTGACTTTATGATAACACTGGCGATGGATGAAGAAATACAGTCGAAATGAGCGACTTTGCAGAGATTATGTCCAGCGCTAACGCTCCATTGCTGTGGCACCCCCGCTAGTGCGGCTACATCGTTTGGATCTAAATAACTTCTGAAGGACTCCGAGCTGCACGATGTTTGTCTGAGTGAGTATATGAGCATGCACACACCTATAAATAAGGTCCAGGTGTCAAAAAACCGGAGTTGCCCTTTAAGCAAGGTCAAGTATATTGAATTACAAAACAAGAAGGATTCTTTATTGTTCATTAATTTTACCATATTTTATGTATTGTTCAGGAGTTTGGGGAAATACCTATAAATCAAATTTCTTGTCATTAGTTTCTTTACAAAAGAGGGCAATTAGACTTCTTCACGGAGTTACTCCAAAGGAGCACAGACATGAACTGTTTCTGAAGTCGGGACTATTAAAATTGAAAAATTTAATTACGTTGCAAACATTGTTGGTTATGTTTAAAGCCAGGCAGAATTTGTTGCCAAGCGGGCTCCAAACCCTTTTTACAACAAAAAGTTTTACTAGCAGAAGGATGCATGATTTTGAACAACCATATGCAAGAACAACACTTAAACAAATGTGTGTTTCTGTGGCTGGCGTTAAAACATGGAATGGAACTGACAACGAAATGAAAAAATGCTTAAATATTGATCAATTTAAGTTTAAGTTTAAACAGTCAATTATGCGATTATAGGAAAAAGAGTGTGAAAATTAAGATGTATATTTGTGTTCTCTTCACAGTGTATGATTTAAGTCACATAAGGTCATCTATGTATTCTATGACATGATATTGTTTTACAATATTGTATTTATGTTATGAGAATGGGGTAGGGGTTAAATAAGACACTGTTCTTCAACCTACTCCTGTTCTTTACTTCATGGTATGTACTTGCTTTTTCTTTTTTTTTCTTTCATAATTTGTATAAGATAAATGTATTTACTTTTAATAATGCTTACCATGAAAAATAAGAACAAAATAAACGAAACGAAACGAAACAAGGTTCCAACATTGGACCACTTCTCTTTTCTCTATAAATAAACGACCTGCCGTCTGTGTGCCAGGACGTAAACATCCAAATGTATGCTGACCATACGGTTGTTTACACCTGGGGAAAAGACGCAGAGCAAGTGGCCAAGAAGCTTACATTGGCGATGGAAAAAGTGTCTAAATGGCTTAATGATTCATGTCTCACACTCAATGTTAAGAAAACTGCCACAATGTACTTTGTAAATAACAATAAGCAATCATCTTTCCCAAGCATAACTGTGAATGGAGAAAGAGTACAAAATGTAAAAGAGAATCGATACCTGGGCATCATGGTATACCCACATCTCACCTTTAAAAAACATATAGAACAAATGTGCCATAGTATAAAATACAACATCAAAACATTCAAATGAATTAGAAATTCTTTAACACTGGAGGCAGCTCTGATTTACTTTTACAGCATGATCATGTCAAGATTTTATTACTGCATAACCTGCTGGTCCCAGGCCAATAAAACTACCCTGAGGCTGTTGGAATCACTGCACAATCACTCAAAATTCTAGACAAGAACTGCACTGCACAATCCTTCAACAATACAGAATGTTAAACTTTAACAACATCCAGAAATATGCTTCAACTAGAATGACACACAAAATATTAAATAACTCTGCACCCGCACCTCTTCAGAACCTTATCAAGTACACCTCGGCAGTAACATCGCGACCTACACGAGCTTCTACCACTGGTCGATCGATGCGTCGTTGTCGACGGCGACGCATAGGTGGAGAAAACGTAACAGAGCCACACAAAAACAGAATCCACAGATCAGAGGTGCTGATCTAACATGTCCAACAACATATGATCATGAATCACATTGCTAAAAAGCACAAATAGTAACAAAACAAATAATAAAATAGCCAGCTCTCACCTCATACTGATTTGACCAAGCCAGCGGAGTTTGCTATTGTTTTTTAAGCACATAATAGTTTGAAAACTTAATTTTTTTAACGAAATACTATATTTTGACCAAGCGCCAACCTTCGCTCATAAAACATGAAGATAATGCGGAAGTACAAAAAAGCTGTAATTCCGGGGAAATTCCAGTAGGGGGCGATGATGCTGGTTTCAAAAAGAGCCCCAGTCCCATTGGAACCCATTCAAAAATACCACTTTTCAGAGTGAAAATAAACATATAAAGCGCCCGGTTTCAGAACATGCTTTGGTCTCTATCACTAGTTTCTATAACCTGCTGCTTCACCAGACTCTGATTTTCACGTAAATCATCTGTTGATTTTATATTACGAGCTAAAGTTCAGCATAAATCGCCCTATCACAGCGCCTCCTCCGTCCCCGTGATGCGGTCACATGACAGGCTGGACCAATCACATTTACATCCGGTTTCAAATGTTCAATATGGAGACGTCCTGCTGGACTCGCTAAAGTCTGCAGAACGACATTTGGGAACGCAATGGGTGACGTCACGAAAGCTCTATCCATTATATTAACGATCTATGATTTTGACTGAGGGGGGGAGGCAGTCTGAGTCTGAGGCAGCCCCCACCTTGACGCCGGGTCTGTGTGTGAGTGCTAGGTTACTGAGAGAGTGAATTTTTAACTGCTCTTATTGATGTATTGTTGCAAGTAATTTTTATCCATGTAACCAGGGACTGCAGATGGAAATTAGCTGTGTAGCTATAATCTGGTGCAGAACATCTCTGTCTTCAACTTAATGTCTCTGTGCATTGTCCCTTCAAATAAAGACTAAACTAACCTGACTGTATAAATGTGCATAAATGTAAACTTGCAGCTAGCTCCAGGCACAGTGCGGCAGAGGATGTTCCCGGTGTTCCTTGGGGACCTGGTCAAATTCATAAACACTGTAAACATTATTATTGACAAATAAATGATCTGAAACACTATGGAAGCGGCCGCCTAGTTCGCCTATGCCTAGAGCTGGCCCTGATAAATGTGTAAATAAATCAAATTAAATCAACTTATTCAAGCTGCTCTTCACACTTCGGCCACTGGGGGCCACTAAAGATCACTGGAGAGCAAGATCCAGAAACGTCTCTGTGTTTTTCATTTAGGCCTGGGCGATATACCGAAAATTCATCGTTACCAAAGTTTACTACGATAACCAACGTCATTTTGCCCATGTTTGCCCATGTCGGTAAATTCGATATTTTTAAAAAAAAGTCCGCCTTGGCTGTGTAGGTGGGTTGTGTTGATGTCCCCTTAAGACGCTGCACTATGCGACTCCACCAACTCCTGTTTAAATCCCAGCAGCCAGCAGAAGAAGCTGTCAGCAGAGCAGACAGACGCCGTTCGACCCTCTGAACATCTGAACCAGCAGACATGATCTCTGGACACACAGCACGGAGACATGCTAGTTTAGCCGCTACCGGCTACAGGCTAACAGCCTGCAGGGCTGCAGATTAATTCTGGTCCGACCGTCCCGGACAGTAAAACTCCTCATCAGCTGATTGGCTGATTTTTCCTGCAGAAGCTCCTCATGCTCTTTCATTGAACAGGCCGTATGTTCTGCTGTTATGCTTGTTTATATATATAATATTAGAATTCAATTTAAAATTTTACTGCTTGTATTTAAATCTTTGAATGGTCTGGCCCCCGAATATTTGTCTGAAATGTTGTGTTTGTATGCTCCTGTAAGAGCCCTGCGGTCATGTGACCAGCTGCTCTTAACCTGTCCCCGATCGAGACTGAAAACCAGAGGTGACAGGGCATTTGCGGTCGCTGGTCCTAAACTCTGGAATGAGCTCCCTCTGAACATTCGTTCTGCTTCATCTGTTGAGTGTTTTAAGTCTTTGTTAAAATCACATTTATTTGCTCTGGCGTTCAACACAAGCTGAGCTGGACATTTTTGTAAGTTATTGTTTTTAATCTTTTGTATTTTTCTATTGTTTTTTTTTTTTCTTTTTATGGTGTTATCAACATGTGCAGCACTTTAGGCAGCGTTTTCTGTATTTAATGTGCTATAGAAATAAACCTTGACCTTGACCTTGACCTATATCACACTGCATGTGCAGCTCCGAGTCTGTGCTCTGTGTCTTCTTCTCCATTTTGGAGCTTCTGTGTCAGAGTGACAGCGCCATCTGAAGGCCTGGCGGTTGAACTACATCGTTTTGAGTCGTTATGTTGCGTGGATGTAAATATTTCCTGAGGCGATGTTGTGTGGACAGGAAACTGAGGAGGAGATTGTAAACAAACAAGTTGGGCTCATTTGTAGCTCAGGGACAGGTAGACGTCCAGCTGTGTTCCATTCTCAGCTGCTCATAACACCACATTACACTGGAAACATCTGGAACCACGTAAGGTAAGGTACTTCATTGGTCATTATACAGTGAATGTACAACGAAATTTTGTTCTCTGCATTTAACCCATCCATCGATGCCACTGAAGCATTCCGTATGGAGCAGTGGGCAGCTGCGGGGAGCGCCTGGGGACCCATCCCCAGATGTGGAGTCAGGTTAATGGTCAGAATCACTTGACTGGAGGATTGACCTATGGTGCATGTTATCGGTTGACGGGGGAAACTGGAGATCCCGGAGGAAACCATCCAGACACGGGGAGGAACATGCAAACTCCACACAGAAAGGCCCGCACGGTCCAGGGATTGAACCTGGGACCTATTGACATATTACCATTATGCTTATTCACTGTTTTTACTTTACCGACCAATGTAACATCTTGAAGCCCTCTGAGGCAACTGTTGTTGTGATATTGGGCTATACAAAAATAAATTGATTGATTGATTGATTGACCTTCTTGCTGTGAGGCAAGAGCGCTAACCACTCAGCCACCGTGCTGCCACGTAACATTAATAATTTCCCATAGTCTTCCAGTCATCGGATTTTCCCTAAAGCCCACAGAGAAGATATTTACATTAACAGCAGAGTTCTGTCGGATTTGGACGTCTGTTGCTGTGAAAGTTAGGATACATAGATATGTTTTGTACCCGAATCTTGATAAATCTAATAAAATTTCAAGAAAATTGACCCCATATAATGAGAAATAAAATAATGGTATTTGGACCATCTGAGCCCACAGTAAACTGTCAGAAGTGTAATCCAGTACAATAAAAAGCTGTGATTAAATGCCCCCTCCCCCCAAAGTAGTTATCGTCCATTTCTCGTTATCGAGGTGAATCAATATTGGTGCTCAATATTATCGTGATATTGATTTGAGACCATATCGCCCAGCTCTGTTTTCATCTCAGCTGCATCATTTCAAACTCAGGACACTGATGAAAGTGAGCTCGGGGGCCGACTCCACTCAGCAGAAGGAGGAGAGGTTTGACCTTTGACCTTCACTCCGTGGTGTTTGAAGCTTGTGGGATTTATGAACGACGGGTTGACTTCCCTTTACACTGATTGGTCAGCGTTTGGATCTGCTGCTCGGTTTCTGCCTCAGTTTCTGACTGTGAAGTCGGTGCAGTTCACAGCAAATCCCAGCAGGTGGCAGCAGCAGACAGGGCCAGCTCAAGTGGATCACATGCAGATCAAAGGTCACTTCTTTTAAAGCATTTCTGCACTTACACGATAAATAAGCTTTCAGATTAGGTTTGGATTGCACATACCCTGGAGAACCAGCGTGACTTTCAATGTGAGTCTGTGCCTTTCTGTGCAGAGTTTACATGATTTTCTCAAACAGTCAAAAAACTATATTCATATTCATGATTATTCTACATGATCATCCGGAGAACATGGATCAGGATCATCTTGAATCAGAAGGAAAAGCCTCTCAGTGGCTCCAGTATCAGGTTGGACTCCCAGAATGTGAATTATTGAAGTTAACTGCTGGAACAGAAAAGCCTTCAATGCCCTGATGGGATCAATACCGAAGAGGGAATCAGATGCATCAAACAGGCGTGGTGAAGAGCAGGAGGGCAGAAAGAAAAACAAATCAGTGTAAATGGAGTCGACTGAAGTGAACCTGGGACACTAAACACTGATCAAACAGAAGATGCTAAAAGCAACCTGCAGCGGTGGGAAAGTGTTTGTGATCGTCTCCGGTCAGATGACTCTCCAGCCGACCACAGAGAGAAAGAGACGGTCTGTTCCTCTGCTCCGCCGCCACCACTCAGGTTTATTTATAAGACTGTGGAAAAACAAGATTTACGGTGCATTAAAGTGGTGAAGATGTGCAGAAGGAGAAGAATAAAGAAAGGAAAATAAACTCTGACCACAGCGAGCTGCTGCCACGGGCAGTGAAGATTTCAGATTACTCAGAGAACACAGACTCACTGTGGCCGGGGAGATGCTGTCTTCATCGCTGTGAGAGGAAACCTGAGTCCTGCACCCTGAACGAGTCACCAGTTCCATAACGAGAGGAGAGTTCAAGAAGACAGGTGGCCGTTGGCTGAATCATTTCCCTGCTGTTGTCACCTTCATTATTTCAGAAGTGTTGACGTTTCACTTCATATTTTTCCCCAAAACAACAAACAGTTTTCCAGAGTAAAAGTTTTGATCGGTGAACTGCTGAGTTCTGTTTCAGTGGAGAGACTCTGACACCGGCCGGGTTGTTCGCAGGAAACAGCCGATCGCGCTGAGGCCTGCAGGAAAAACTCGTCTGAGAAGAGCCTCAACTCTCTCTCTGTTTTTAATCCCAGATGTGAGGAGGCTGTGAATGTAGCAGCAATGGCTGAAGAAATAATGCTGCTGCTGCTGCGATGGGGGTCTGTTTCTACTGGTCACTTCTTCAAGGCTGAATCAGGAAGTTTGAACATGCTTCTGCTTCTTTTTCAAATAATTAAAAGTTAATTGTTTGTACAAAAAAACCCCTGTATTTAACTGATTATTGTGCTCAACGACTCAGTTAATTCCAGGAAATCAGGAATCGTCATTAAAAATTCAAATGGTTGCTCAGCAGCAGAAGATAAACTGTGTATTTCTGACTCAGTCTGAGCTGTTTCCACTCTGAGCATCATCATCATCGGCAGCAGCAGCAGCAGCAGCAGCAGGAATAGCTGCTGCTGCTGCTGCTGGAACAGGAAGCGCCACGGCCCACGGCTGCAGCTGACGGACGGACAGACGGCGCAGCAGTGACTCCAGCTCTCATTACATCCTCAAGTGAAGCCAGACAGGCTTCGTGGGCGGAAAGAGAGAAGAGACGGGCCTGGTTTCTCTTCGGCTTCAATCATTAGATCACAATATTGACATTAAGCCTTCCATTATTCGATAACCGATGCTACTTCCTGCTTTTGGCTCCAACTGTTAACCGATCTAATGAAGTTTAGCTGAATGTTGTTTTACTAACCAGCCTGACTCTGTCGTTTTAAGACTCCTTCTCCTCCAGAAGGTGGAGTTCATCAATCCGGTTCCGTCTCCACCCTCCAACAGTTCAGACCAGCAGTCTGCAAACCAAATCCTTTTACCTGGAGCCACAAAACACATGAAAACCTTTAAAAAGAGGCGAACGCAGCGGCTAAATGATCAGATACTCACAGTCTCTCATGTTCCATTAATGGTGTTCAGGATGTTGAACGTTTCTTTACATTTTCAGCTGTTTTTATACCTGATTTTAGTGTTTTCATCCTTCTTTTGCAGCATTTTTAGACAAGTTTAGAATAGAATAGAATAGAATAGAATAGAAATCATTCATTAATACCCGAAGGAAATGTCTTTCAGCATTGTTCCACACAGAATAAATAGAATAAAAGTTGAATACCAAACGAGACAGGATAGAAATGAAATGAGTAATTTGAATTGTTAATGCATTCCAGGTTTAACATTTATCATTTAAATACAGAAATGATCAGATAAACAAAAAGACAGAAAACAGGGAGGAGTTAAAGAGTCTCATGACCAGAGGAAGGAACATTTTATTCCATTTTAAGCTTTTTTTTTTTTCCCGTGGTATAACGGTAACCATATAAGTTCACACTGGAGAAGAGAGGAACAATCAGCTTTGTGTTGTGTTGTAACGTGACAGCGGCAGCAGGCCGACAGTGAGGAGTGGAGCCATAACTTCTTCTGTTCTGCTCTGTCCGTGTTTTAAACAGTGTCAGCTGCTTTCCATCAGCTGCTGCTCCTGCTCCCTGTCAGACGCTGTCAGTCCTCTGCGGGGTTCACCTCCCGGTGATCAGGTCGTGCTTCCAGCTGGGTCCACCGCTGGCCGCCCTTCGTCCGTCCGGCTCGGCCGTCTGGTCGGAGCTTCAGGAGGCTCCTGTCATTCTGTTTTCAGACAATTCATTTCTGTTGCTCCACTGGGGGTCTGTCCTGACACGACCGGAGAACAGGCTGAGAGTTCAGGGCTGGGATTCGAACCCAGGAACCTCCAGCGCGTCAGAGTTCTCTGGCTTTCATTCATCAGTGTGTGACCTGTGTTGCAGGGTGTCTGGAGAAGCACCACTGCGGGGGGTGGGGGGGGGGCAACAAGGCAACTGGAATGTTCCACTGCAAAGTGGCATAAGAGAAACGTTCCACTGCAGCCTGGATTCAGAGAAACATTCCACTGCAACGTGGCCCAAGAGAAACATTCCACTGCAACGTAGATTCAGAGAAACGTTCCACTGCAATGTGGTCGTAGAGAAATGTTCCACTGCAACGTGACCTGGCAGAAACGTTCCACTGCACATGGCTTAAGAGAAACGTTCCACTGCAACATGGCTTCAGACAAATGTTCCACTGCAACGTGGCCCAAGAGAAATGTTCCACTGCAACGTGGCTTCAGAGAAACGTCCACTGCAACGTGGATTCAGAGAAATGTTCCACTGCAACGTCGCTTATGAGAAAACGTCGCATTGCAATGTGACTTCAGATAAACGTTCCACTGCAATGTGGGTTAAGAGAAATGTTCCACTGCAACGTAGCCCGAGAGAAATGTTCCACTGCAGAACCATTTTTAGACTCACTGCTATGAAAAAGAAATTCCATCTTCTGTGTCGTTTCGTCTGATTCTGGATCAGATCCCAGGGACAGGGGCTGAAGGCAAGCGCAGGTTAGCAGTCCAACACAGGACATACACACACACACACACGCACACACACACACACACACACACACACACACACACACACACACACACACACACAGAGGAAACTCTTGAACTTCTCACTGTGCAACCAGAGAGCGAACCACGACACTGGAGGTGTTCAACCCGTGGCTCTGGGTCCACAAGTGGCCCGGCTGTGGTGAATCCATGATACTTTCTCTAGATTATACCTAAATAAACACTTTAACCCTATTTTTATTTGATTTACAAAACAGAAGCTCTTGGATAACAAACACTTTAGTTAATTTTTTTGTTAGACACAATAACTAATAAAATTCTGCTTAAAAATGACAAAAAAAATGATATAAATGTTCCTTTCTGTGGTCACGAGACACTTAACTCTGCCTTTAAAACACTGACTGGTGGATTTCATAATTTCTGTTCTGAAATTAGCCACTGTTAAGTCTCAATCATGGTATTAATTAAAAAAACTAGTTATTTAATTTCAGATTAAATTTTCTTTCTATTTATTCCGTTAGGATTAATGACAGATTCTATTCTGTTCTGTTGTAAAATGTCAAACTAAAAATGCAGAAAGACAAGGATGAAAATGTCAGAATCCATGTGCTGAAATGTTCCCCATCCTGAATTCTAATTCAAAACTTCATAAATTCAACCAGAGAAATGGTGAATATCTGAATAATTCGTCTCATTTTAAAGGTTTAAACCTGCTTTCCGGGTGAATTTGACTTTTTAGTGGCTAATTGCCACAAAATTTATAGAGTTAAGGTTTAAAATTCTGCTGTTTTAAACATTTCAATGCCGTTTTGTGAAGTTGTGGTTTCAGAAATTAACTGAACCCGAACCAGTCTCCATGAATTCTGTGTCGTACGTAGAATTCAAGGAGACTGGTTCGGGTTCAGTTAATTGCCCAGATTAAAAAGCAGCAAAAAACAGAAAAACATCAAGTCAGAGCGTGACCCCTGACCCCTGACCCCTGACCCCTGAATGACGACACTCACACTGGAATAAATGCATAGTTTATCGACGTCATGACAGGAAGTTCTCAAGGCTACATCGTTAAAAACAAGAGGAAAAAAAACAGTCTGATGGCGGTAGCCTAGATTAGCAGGGGGGTGGAAGGAGGGGGGGGGAGGGGGTTCTACTGGAGGTGAAACTAGAATGGGCCCCCCAGGGGGCGAGCGGAGGTCCGGGTTGAGGCTACTTCTGCTACAGTACGCTGTCGCTTTAAGGTTCCTCTAAATACCTGAATAAACAACAGCCGACGTGCTGCGGAGAGGAGAGGAAGTCCGTCCCTTCACTTCGAGGCAGATCCTACAGTCAAACCATTAAAGAAAAACACAAGTCTCCATTAGTGCAGAGCGGGGATGGACGTTCCGGGGTCAGAGGTCAGGGGTCGTGGGGGGGTGGGGGGGGACACAGCTTCTTTGGGGCTAAGCAGTTTGTTGAGGCTCCAGAACAGTTCCGTACCAACCGGCTTCTAAAGGGTCCAAACAGCTGAGTCCAGGTCCAGAACCAGGTCCAGGCGGGGGGGGGGGGGGGGGGGGGGGGGGGGGGGGGGGGGTCAAGGAGACCAGGTCGGACCTTGACCCACAGACAGACGTGAGAAGAAGGTGAGAACTGCTGCATCCCGTTGGAATATTGATCCACTTTAACATTCTTTAACTGATCGACCTGGTCGGCGTGATAACAATAATAATCCAGTTCATCAGGAAGGAGGAGCTGCTGGATCAGGAAGACCTGGACCTTCACACACTCCACACACACGCTCCACATTCCCCCCTGCTGTCAGAGGTCAAAGTTCAGTGTCACTCCAAAAGTTAAAAAAAAAAAAAAAAAAAAAAAAAAAAAAATGGGGGGTGAGGGCAGCACCGCCCCCCCTCCCCCCCCCTCCCCCTGCATGCGGAGCACTGATGCATCCCCCCGTCCCGTCCCGTCTCTGGATGCTGCGTCCTCCATCCCTCCTCCATCCCTCCTCCATCCCTCCATCCTCCGCCGCCGCTGCGTCAGGTGCGTGCAGCGGTCACCTTTTGCAAAAAAAAAAAAAAAAAGTGCGCGCGTGCTTCACTGCGTGCGTGCGTGCGTGCATGCCCCTGGCCGCTGTTGTCATCCGAGCCGGGGTGCGCACTCGGTGCGGTTCGGCGCCGCCGCGGCGCTGCTGGTCGCGTTCCCGTGCGCGTCCGGAGTCCAGAAGAAGACATAGTAGATGACCAGGATGAAGGCGGCCACGGACACGCAGAGGAAGTAGGCGATGGCCATGGCCACCTTCACCCACACCTTGCTGGACATGGTGGCGTGCTTGGCCCGCAGCTCCCCGGGGTAGCTCGGCCTCCGGTCCATGTCCCCGTTCGGCTTCTCGCCGCTCGCGCGCACCTGCCTGCCCGCAGCCTTCATCTCGCCGTGCGCGCGCGGATCGGGCTCGGTGGAGTGTTCATCTGAGTCGGGACAGCGGGGCTGCTGCTGCTGCTCTTCCTCCTCCTCCTCCTCCTCCTCCTCCGATCCCGGTGCAGGATGCTCTCCTCCCTCCTCGCCCCCCCCTCGGTCCTCCGGTGCGCACCGGACAAACTGAACTCTGGGAGGCTTCACGAGCGCCAGCCGGACGGGACCGCGTGAAGTTAGACCTGGAGCCCAAACCCGGTCCTGTTCACACCCTTTCACAATAAAGTTCTGAGAGAGAAGAGAAAGTAGAGTTAAACAAAGCAGGAAAAAAAAAAGATCCTTTATAACAGTCAGCATGGTAGAATATAGACAGTAAATACATTAAACTTTTGTTGGTGTATAATTACTGCCTGTGAAGTGGGAACCTGGGTTCAATTCCCATTAATGAAACAGATCTTTCAAAAATTCAATTAAATATGTGAAAAGGTGCATTTTATTTCATTTCATTTCATTTATTTTATTTTATTTTATTTTATTTTCATTAGCAGTGGATCATCACTCTTTCTAATGTGAGCCGGAGCAGTAAGGAAAGGTCAATATTTTAAGGGTTCTAAAATATGGAGACTAAATTTAAATGTAAATGTAAATGAGAAGTGTTCAGCTTCTTTCATCAGCAGTTATGAAATCCAGAAGGAAAGCTGTAAAAACAAATGAACACATCAATAAGTTGACGAAACTTTGTTTCTTTTTAATATAATATAATATAATATAATAGATAATATATGTAATTTATGTCATCATTTGGTTGTTTTTATTTTAATCCTAAGTAAAATTCAGTGTTTTGAGCTAGTTTCAACGGAACGTTAAAGCAGAGTCCACCAAGAACATAAAACTAATGACATTTAATCACATTTCAAACTTGTTCACTTGGTTGTTTTTTTTTTTTGGTAATTTGGTCCACTGCAGTCTGCCACTGTCGGTGCAAGCTGCAGTGGACTGCATGCAGCAGTGTCCCGTGCACGCTGCAGTGGACTGCATGCAGCAGTGTCCCGTGCACGCTGCAGTGGGCTGCAGGCTGCAGTGTCCCGTGCACGCTGCAGTGGGCTGCAGGCTGCAGTGTCCCGTGCACGCTGCAGTGGGCTGCAGGCTGCAGTGTCCGGTGCAGTGGACTGGATTGAGGAGCAGGGGAGGTGGAGAGCTAATCGGCCGCTGCCCCCTCCAGGATGCGGCGAGCGACCGGCGCCTCCGCCAGCTCCACCCGCCTGCTGGAGGTGGAGCTCGCTCCGCTCTGATTGTGAAGGGCGGCTGCTGCAGCTTCCTGCTCCTCCCTCCGCGCTGCTCTCGCGCTTGACTCCGCTTCGCACGAGGAGGAGCTGAAAGTGCGAAGCGGCAGGCGATTGGGTCAGAGTTAGAGGGAAACGTCCCGCAGCAGGAGAGATGCAGAGCAGCCTTCATCCTCCTCCTCCTCCTCTTCCTCACCTCCTGCAGACCTCCGCCCGCTGCAACACTCATCCAGTGCGCGGGGGGGGGGGGGGGGGGGGGGGGGGGGGGGGTCATTCCTCCTCCTGTCCTGCAGCAAGCAAGGTCACCGCTGGAAACAGTGTGTGTGTGTGTGTGTGTGTGTGTTCAGCTGCAGAGAGAAGCAGAGAGAACAGCCGGCATTTTCCCGACTTTTCATTCCGTCTCTGTTCGCTTCTACAGTTTTCCTCACAGAGGTCAGAGGTCACTCAGACCTGCAGCAGCTTCACGGTGCGAGGTGGTGACGGAGGCCCGGGTGGTGCCGGGTGGCACAGAGAAGCCAAAACCCCCTGATGGACGGGGAAAGGTCAACCCCCCACCCACACACACCGTTTGAAGCCTCCGCCCAGCGAATCGTCCCAAAATAGAAGCTTTTCTCTCAAGGTGTTTATTTCTCAGCTGCTGCTTTCAGGATCCACAAATCCAGGTTTACTGCTTAATTAAAGATCTGATCCTGGATCAGATACAGGAGTCTTCATCCATCCGATGAACCCAGATCAAGGTCACAGAGGTCGAAGGCAATCGAGGCCAATATGAAGATGATTTATCAGATTCTAGTCGACGGCCTATCGGTCCGTTACAAGGTTCTACATGTGGGGTTTCAATTAAAATGAGTCATTAAATATTAAAGGCGTCTATCAGGAGAGTTATTAACATGTCAGACAGAAAAAAAAGACCAAGTTCTCGGGTTGGATTTGCACAAAACTCTTGTATATTTAAATCCACTGGAAAAAAAAAGAAAAAGAAAAAAAAGAAAGAAAGAAATGTACATGATTTTATTTCTTACAACTGTCGAGCTTCACAACACAAAGAAAGGATCTGAAGTGGAAACCACGGCGACGCCCCCAAAGTCTGCTGAGGTACGAGAGGAGGGCCACACACACACACACACACACACACACACACTCACACACACACACTCATACAAATATGGCTCTTTAGAAGCATGTTGGAACAGAAATGAGAGAAGACGAGCCGAAGCGTCCCGGAGTCGCAGGACGCCGCCTCATGCAGGAAGGTCAACATTCCACTCGTCTCTCACTTCTACGCCACTTTATCTACAAAGAGTGGAGTTTTCCTCCTCAGACTTCTTAAAAAACAAACAAAAACAAAAAAAAAACCTAAAAAAGACTTTTCATCCCAGAAACTCAAACAGAATAAACCGGGCCGTCCTCCGTCTCGCTGCAGTGAAAGAGGACCAGAAGCCGGTTCAGGGTGAAAACATGCAGACGGTTGATGATTGGTTGATTTGCTGCTCCGGACTCCAGTGAAGACAAACACTCACTCCGTTTCTACGTCTCCTCATCCTCACCCAACAGCCGCGCGCACACACACACACTGCCAACTTTGACCTCTGACCTTTAGGAAAGCGACTTTTGCCCTCGGTGGGCGCGAATATGTCGAACTGGTGTCCGTGTTAGCCTGTGACCAACAGATGTTGAAATGCTGACTGAAACTTGTCTTGTTCCAGCGAAGATCGGTTTTCTACCGTTACAGTAAGTTTATAAGTTTTAGAGTCTTTTGTGAGCCTTATTTTAACATCCGTTCACACAGAAACCCGTCACTCATTAACACGGGAACCAGTTAATCCATAACACGGGCCGGGCGGTTGCTAACAGTCTGCCTCGGACTTCTTTGAACAACTCGCTGTTGCGCGATTTGCGGCCGTCTGTCCTCTCCAGTGTTTGTTCTCTCTGGGTTTTTATATATAAAACAAGTGTTTCTCAGCCACCGTCCAGTTCTTCTGCTGGTTTGTGACTGTCCTGCTTAACGTTTACTGCGCACGTCATCATGTCACTACGTACGAGGGAACGCATGCGCGATCGATGGGTGTACACCACCTCGTGCAATCGGATCCGAAATACAATCCGCTCCGAGTGAAGCGGATCCACTCAGTGTTTATACGACACATTTACAGTCCGCTTCGCCGACAGTCCCATTATACGGGGCCCAGGGCAACGTGGCCAACGATTCAGAATCAAGTTCAATTTGGAATAAAGACTTCACTGGGAATGAAGACATTACATGGTCATTTTAAATCAGAATTATCTGGATTTAAAAGTCCCACATTAACCCACCCCAAAGGTCAGAGTTCAACCCGATCAAACATGGCGCCTCTCTCTCTCTCTCTCTCTCTGGTTCCACTGTTGCGACTTTAGAGGTTTTAACAAAGTGCTCCGCCACATTTGCATAAAGTCCGCAGGATTCGGCTTTATGCAAATGAGCCGAGGGCGGCAAGGCAGCTGGAATCGCACCACTGACCCGGGAGGCCCGCAGCGCGGTGCTGCCAGATGCCACAGCGAGCCGCTGCTCCGCCGTCCCGATCCTGAGGTCGACTCCGGAGGACGTTGATATGAGGAGGAGGAGGAGGAGGAGGAGGAGGAGGAGGGGGGGGGGGGGGGGGGGGGGCAGCTGGCGGAGGAGCCGCAGTCTCCCCCCCCCCCTCCTGAAGAAGTAAATCACTGAGTTTCAGATCAACGGTCACTCCCTCGATGAAATCTGCGCTGCTCTTCATCCTCCTCCTCCTCCTCGCTTCTTCCCGTCAGCTTCAGCCTGTTCAGAAGAAACACAGAGGGGAGGGGGGAGGGGACACACACACACACACACACACACACACACACACACACACACACACACACACTTCGTCACACACACTGCTTCTTTTTCATCATGATTAATGTTTTCATCCGGAGCACTTCACGGAACCACTCAGGCGGCAGGCGGGCCGGGGGGGTCTGAGGGGGGATTATTTAATTAAATTAAATAACTGCATCATTTCTGTGGCTTTCTGGCGCCGAGAGGCTGACAGGCTGAGACTCGGCCTTCGCAGAGCGTGAACGCGGCGCCGGGAACCCGAGCTTCATCAGTTCCGTCGTTCACGAGTCGTCAAACGACGAGCGGCGAGAAATCTGTGAGATACGGAGCTGCTCTGCTGTTCACGGGATCCCAGGACTTCGATTTTATTTATTACATCAGAAAAATGAGCATTTGCTTCCATTTTGAGTGAGAGTCACTCTTTTAGTCTGAACTGCTGGGGTTTTATTTTGAAAGGTCCAGTGAACTGAGCTGGAATCACAGAGTCGAAGGAGAATGAAATCTGCATTTCCAGTCAGACCTGTGAAGCTCTAATGAAACGCTGTGAAGCCAGACTAAACTTCTGTTTACGCCACAACTGCATCATCATGAAAAACTGTTCCCGAGGTGAAACTTTTGAGACGCAGTTTCTTGAAAATCCGGTTTTATCCCCTCCGGACGAACCGACACGTGTCAGTCTTTTAGAAAGCTGCAGGACGCCTCTGGTACGGACGCTCTGCTCCGAGAACATCACACAGCTTTAATTCAATCAGGCATCAAACGCTTCGCCTGCTATCCGTGTGCCGATCTGTCCGGCAGGCCGCAGCTCATTTCCTCTCAAGAAGCCTTTTAGAGGCTTAATTGCAGCTGTAATTTCCCCGTTTCCTGAGCTCCCATGAGCTCATGTGACTCCTGCCGTTAATGTGCGGTGAGTCAGCGGAGTGTGAGAGCAGCCGGGCTGGCCTTTCACACACCACTAACACACACACACGCACATGCACACACGCGCCAGCAGGAAGCCCTGCGGTTCTGCATGAATAAAACCATTTCTGGTGAGAAAAAAAACCATTTGAAAGATTCTGTTGAGCGTCATCTCTTCAGGGATTCTGAGATTGCTTCCTGTTTCAATCAGCCTGAAATAAAAACACAATGCCAACAGGACCGCGTTTCAGGTGGGGACGGACAGGTTTCAAAATAAAAGTCTTAAAGGGGCAAAGCGCAGTTTTAAATATTACATTTTCAATTATTCACACCCACACACGTTTTCACCTTTGCCTGACGGGCAGCAAGAGCTATTTCTGCAAGATCGCAGTCGCTCCTATTTCCCTGTGCAGGGCACTGAAGGCACAGCAATATGAGTGATTCAGGTACGAATCGCTCTGAGCCTGACGTAATGCGCGCTCCCGCTGGCCTGGTAATCCTTAAGTTTCGTTTTGTCCGCCATTACTCCGCCAGAGTACTGAGGATGGAGCTTCCAGAAAGTAAGAAAAGACGGGCTTCTAGCGCTGCCACAACTCCAGCACAGACCCCACCAGGCAGAAGAAACTTACATTTAACTCGAGCGCTGCTAAAAGAGCGAGGAAGGAGTTCCCCTCTTCTGTGCACGTACATGGGCACAAGCCACAGACACGAGCTTTTCACTAAGCTGCAGTTACGCCTAAGGCCTGCAGGGGTTGGTGTTTCGCATAAAACGAGCAAACTGCGCTGTGCTCCTTTAATGAATGAGTGTTTTTTTCCCATGTAAATAAAAGTTTTTGGATTTCATTTGAAAATGTCACAGCTTGAGCAGTTTGCTTGGGCAGGAGGCCGTGCAGATAGATACACATCAATCAGTGGACGAGCAGCGGTGGGGGGGGGGGGCAGGCACATGCAGCATGTCCGTCATTCAGAAAGAAAAACAGTCACAAGCCGGAGGAGCAGAGGCCTGGACCACGAGGCTGGATTCACAAAGCCGGGATATCTTCATTCTAACTTTAGTTCCCCCTGACGTTCCCCCAGCAAATAGAATCCAGCTCTGTAGTTCAGCCGCACACAGGAAGCAAACAACACACACCACCACAGGAGGAGGGGCTTCAGACAGGAAGTGGGCTCCTGATTGGCTGACGGAGGCGAAGGAGGCGTCCGAAGAGAAGAAGAGTTTTCATGCCACCAAACAGAAACGATGCAGGAGCGACAGAAGCAGCAGGAGGACGGTGAAGACACAGAGTGAAGCGGGGGGGGGGGGGGGGGGGGGGGGTTGCAGCTGCTGGGGGGGTTTAGAGCTGCTGGGTCTCGCTCTTACAGTACGACACCGTCTCAAAGTCCGCGATGAGAACCGCACCTGAGGACGACTCTGCTGACGGAGCAGCTCCGCTCCCCGCAGGCGCCTCCTGCGCCGCCGCCTCCTCCTCCTCCTCCTCCTCCTTCTTCTCCTCCTTCTTCTCCTCCTTCTCCTCCGCCACCGCCGCCGGGGGAGACGGGCTCTGATCAGCCTCCAGGACGGCAGCAGGAGGGGGGACGTCTGCTTTGTCCGCTTTGTCCCCTTCAACACAGACATGGGCCAAACGAAGTCATGTCAAAATAAGAGCCTGACCCTGTTCGCTCAGCTTTCGGTTTCATTTCTGAGTCGATGCTTTAAGATCACTAATTGTTTGATTTGAATGTAGGATTTAAATCAGGACAAGACGTCGTCTGAAACATCAGCGCTTCTGCAATCTAAAATGATCACAGAATTAAACAAAAATGCACTTTGAAATGTATTATTTCAGAAGATAGTGCTTCAACATTTGATTTGCAAACAATTACAGGAAATACAATCTTCAGACGTTCATTAAACTGACTTGGTGGAAAAAGGTTTAAACGTGAAAACGGCTCCAGTCTTACCTTCTGAAGAAGCAGCTGCTGCATCCTGGGACTCATTGACCTCGGAGGGGGCGGGGCCAGATTGATCTGAATCGGCGGGGCCAGACGGATCGGAGGGGGCGGGGCCAGGTGGATCGGAGGGGGCGGGGCCTCCATTGGGGGAGTCTGTGGGAGTCTCCTCCGGCTCCGATACGATCACAGTGTTCTGGACTTTAACGGCAGCTGAGGTCAGACGGAAGGAAGGAGGGATTGGAAGAGGAAGAAGTTTTGTTTTGAGTTATCTGCCGTCACGTCTCATTAAATCCGTTTTCCTCGGTGAATTCTCCACCTGGATGGTGACTCTCACCTGTGTGCTCCTCCGTCTCCGTCTCAGCAGGTCCCTTGGCGGTCCGGTCCTCCGCCACCGCCGCGTCCTGGTTCTTCTTCTGTGGTGGGCTGCTGTCCTCGCTGGGGGGCTTCGGGGGGCTCTCGCCGCCCACGCTGCCGCGGGGCGACAGCATCTCCATCTCCTCGCCCCAGTCCGACACCGGCTGGTGCCCGTCCAGCGGGGAGAAGGGGCTGACGGGCTTGCCGCCCTCGGGGGAGTCCTGCGCCGCGGCCGGCGGCGGGATGTGGACCTTGGGCCGAGGGGTCCGCTGCTCTTTGGGGCTCCCGGCGGACGTGGTCCGGGTTCGAGTCCTGGGAGACGCGGGCGAGGCGTCCTTCCTCTTGGAGCCCTTCTCCTTCCCTCTGTCCTTCTTCTCGTCTCCTCTGGAGTCGTGTTCAGAGTCGCTGCCTTCGTCCACGTCGTCCTCGCCATCGCTGGCATCCTCCCACTCGTCTTCCTCCTCCTCCTCCTCATCCTCTCCGTTCTTCTCCGCTACCTGAGAGAGAGAAGCGAAAGGAAGTCAAATCTCCTGTAAACTAGCATGGATCTTTGTGAAAAGACGACGGAGTCTCCGGACCTTCGGCGTCGGGGCAGGTTTGGGTTTCTCCTCCTCTCGCTCCTTCTTCGGCTTCTCCTCCCTCTTCGTCTTGTCCTGTTTCTCCTTCTCCTCCTCGTCCTCCTTCTCTCCTTCCCAGCGGTTGTCATGCATACTGTCCCAAGCATTAGAGGGGAGGTCAGCGTCACGCTCGACAGGCGAAACACCCGACAAACATCCAACGAACACAAGACAGGATAACCAGCCGCTCAAACATGAAACTTGTAAAAAATAATTTCTTCAACATAAAACCGTCGGTGGGACTAAATACTGGCACAGTTGATCATTTAGTGTTCAAATCTTTTTTGCAGCAACAGATAAATGCAATGCGATGCAATGCGGAGGAGCTCACCTGTAGCTCGGCTTCTGGCCTCGGCCCTTCCCTCGGCCTCGCTCCCCTCGGGCCCCGGGGGTCCGGCCCTGAGACAGGAAGTCCCCGAACGTCGGCGCTTTGGGCGGCCGCTTGCCGTCGTCTGGAGGAGAACAGGCGAGAAGTGAGGATAAAGACACGGGACTTTTTATTCCTCTATAAATCCATGTGAACGCCTGAAAACTTCATTCAGAATTAAGTTTAAATCCGAACAGACCGGCGGGTCTGTTCTCCTCTGGAAGTGGATTATATGCTAATTAGGCGCGACTTCATTCTAATCGTTATGCTTCTTATCGCATGCTCCGTCGTGATGACGCAACCTTCCAAAATGGCGGCCCGCAGTCCGACTCGTACGGAAACGATTTATTTAACGGCAGTTTTACAAGAATTGTATATACCGTATTGGCCCAAATATAAGACGATGTTTTTTTCCAGTAATGGTATTCTCAAAAATGGGGTCGTGCTATAATCGAGGGCTAGATGGAGCCAAAGTACCGGTGACCTGCACTGCCTCTGCTTGCATGCAGTGGCTCAGCCGCCCCGTTAGGGGGAGCTAGTGAGTTGGACAGAGTGTAAAGGCCTTTGCTTCTCTGTCGCAGCGACGCCGTTCCTACGCCGCCAACCCTACGCCGCCACTGAACATATCTTGCTTCTGCGTCAAGGGAACACCCTCCTCTGCAATTTCACCGCCAAGCCGCTAGGCGGGCGTGGCGGTGTCTTTGGTTTCGCAATCGGCAGTCACTACAACAATGCGGCTTCTGTAGCTCCGGTTTTACCTAGACTTAGATCTATACACAGTTATCTAGACATAGATATCTAGACACGCGTGCACTTACTGAACATATATCTCCATACATGACATATCTGGCCACACCGGGCTGTCGTGGAGGAGTGGCGTGAGCGGCCCATGATGAAATATTGGTGAAACTGAGTTTTTGGACGATTAAAGCCATTTTAGGAGAAGCTATACACATAGCCCCGTCTGCTAACAGTATAGGGATGTGCGCTGCTCGATTTTGGATCTAAATTTCTTCCCGAAGTACTGCTCGGATCAGAAAAGCATTCGGGGTGAGTTCTACTCCATTCTATAAACAACGCGAAAGCGGACCAATCACAGCCCTCGACGTTCACGTCACCCAGAGTCGTTTCGACGCTTTGTTAGAATTTTTGGGAGGTGCGCGTCAAGCCCTAGCGTAGGGTCTACGTAGGGCACGGCGTAGACGGCGCCCTACGTACGTTGCTGCGATGGAGAAGCATAAAAAGGCTTAAAGCCTAACAGCAGTGTGAGAAGAAGACTGAGCAAGTGTGGCCAGTTTATCTAGGGTTCCAAACAGCGCATCGAACATATCTGCCTGTAAGTACTCGAACATACTTAGTTGATGTTCAGGATGGAGGTGGAACTGATACTTGTGAGTTTGTTCATTTGTTTTGAAGTTTAAACGCAGATGCTAATTCCGTTAGCATGTTAATGGCGTTTCCATTAATGGTTAGCATTAAGCTAGCGGCTTTGATTTTAAATACGGACTTGTTTTGTTTTTAGACAGCGATGTATGTTGTGATACATGTTGTGTATATGTTCACTTATATGTATATCTGGTTTGTTTCAGTTTTACAGTGCCTTCAGGAGAAAGTAATAAACACTCAGACAAGCTGAAATCTCATGTTTTCTTTCTGAAGAACTGTTCTCTACATGCCAAACTGAACCCAACATTCACGGAGGGCTGAATTATTAATATTCATGAATTTGAATAGAACTTGAATTTGATGGTTATAGTTATTTACATCATTAATGCAGTTATTGAACCTTTGAGGTACTTACGAGGGTGTACCCCAAAGAAACCATAATTTGGTTATAACTTTTTATTTCTTACATTTCAAAATAAAACACCACCATCGCCTTCAAAATAATCTCCATTCAAATTAATGCAGCACTCCAGCCGTGTTTCCCACTTGATGAATGCGTCGTCAGACCCGTGCGTAATTGTGCCATTCGGGGCCGGCTGTGATTTTTCTGTCACCTCCTCCACATCTGCAAACCGCTGTCCCTTCAGCTCTTTCTTCAACTTGGGGAACAAGAAAAAGTCACTCGAGGCTTCATCTGGCGAATAAGGCGGATGGGAGAGGAGATTCATCTCATTCTTTGCCAGAAACTGCATGACGCGCAGCGCATTGTCCGCTGGCGCTCTGTGGTGGTGGATCAACCGGGCTCCACTCGGCCACTACGCTCTGCTTCCTCCTCACATCCTCACGGAGCGTCTGAGGACTTCCATGTAGTAGTCCTGATTTACAGTCTGACCTGGAGGGACAGACTCGCTGTGGATGATACCCTGGACAGCAGAAAAGCAGCTCAGCATTGTTTTTACGGCTGAGCGGACCTGACGGGCGGACATCTGGCTCTTCTCAAACCACCCGAACCACTCATGGACCCGATTCTTCCCCAGAGCATCATCCTTGTAGACTTGCTGCAACAAGGCGAGTGTTTCTGCTGCCGTTTTTCCCAGCAATAAGCAGAATTTAATGTTCGCACGGTGCTCTAGCAATGTCACCATTGTGGAAAAATCACAGACCGCCTCTGCACTCTGTTACTATAAATAGCGCCTGACAGACGTCAGTGTCACTCTGGGATCTCGGACTTTTCACAGATATGCACAAGGCTTACTACCTGTAGCACATCTGATGGCCAGAAGTCGAAACTCATTACTTTCTGACCAAATTCCGGTTTCTTCTGGGTACCCCCTCGTAATTGTTGCTTATTTTGAGAAAGAGTATATTTTTTATTTAATACTGCAGTAATTTTTTTTTTTATCTTAAATCAGGTGAAACGTCACCTTTGTTGTGAGTCTTTGAGTTTAGAATAATTGTACAATAAAAAGTTCTCTTATGAGTAACCTTACTGTCTTCAACATATTTTTATTTTCACAAAACATTTGAAAAACAGGGGTCAACTTATAATCAGAGTCGTACTATATTCGGGCCAATACGGTAATGAAGCGAGCGGCTCGACGGGCGCTTAAAGGGATACTTCAACATTTTGGCAAATTGGCCCATTTAGCGCAATTCCTTAGCGCAAGTCCTTTCGAACAGCATACTTACTGTTTTTTGTGAGGGCGAGCTGTTGTTTATTCAGAGGTGAGTCGAGGAGGGCTTCACAGCGGACACAATGGAAGTGGATGGTTTTTTTGTTCCCCCTCGTCAAACTCATCAAATACACAATCCAACAACCCCAAAACACTTTGGTGGACACCTTATAATCCGCATATTCACTACGCTGTGGAACACCAACAAATAATATTGTAGCATTACGACACTGAAGCAAATACTGGGAACTACTTTTTCTTTTGAGATCACTACGCCCAGACGCCATGTTTAGTAAGTAGTTCCGTCTTAGCAATCTTCGCAAAAACAACTCAATCTCGTAATTGTGCACTAATATTTCACAGCATAGTGAATGTGCGGATTATAACGTGTCCACCAAAGTGTTTTGGGTTGTTGGATTGTGTATTTGGTGAGTTTGACGAGGGGGAACAAAAATACCATTCACTTCCATTGTGTCCGTCCCGAAAACCTTCCCCGACTCACCTCTGAATAAACAACAGCTCGCCCTCACAAACAGTAAGTATGCTGTTCGAAATGACTAAGGAATTCCGCTAAATGGGCCAATTTGCCAAAATGTTGAAGTATCGCTTTAACAACGCGGACATTTCCAAAGCTGTAGCTTCAAAGGTAATCGAGAAAGAAAGACGAGAAAAATGCTGGTTTTAACTTCAGGGAGACGTCAGTATGTCACGGCCGCCCCCTGTCCAATCAGAATGCTTCACAGACCCCCGGCATGAGAGAGGATTTAATTCTTCATGTTCCCATGTAAAAACGATGCTCATGAATATAATTCTGAATTGCTGACTTCTTAAGTGTGGAGGTTTTATTTGCGAGTCGAACGAGGCAACGGGGGATTCAGAGACGAGACAGATGGAGGTGATCAAGAAGCGAGAATAACAGGACGCATCTTTCCAAAGGCTCAACCTTGAGGTTTGCGTTTCAGCTGAAAGGCCTGAATTTGATGGAGGAATTCAAAATGAGGTCCTCCGTCTCGCTGTCGTTTGTGAAATAGGACTGCGTCGTCGTCCTCCTCCTCCGCAGTGACGTCTGGACGGTCTGGATCGAGACCTGCAGCTCCTCGTCAAAACATTTACAGATGAGACGAACGCTCCTCGGCTGCCGTGCTCTCCGGTCCATCTGTTCATCCGCCTGTCGCCGTGGCTGCAGTCTGACAGGCGGCATCTTACGTAACGTCAGTCCGCCTGACCTCCGACACCAGGTGGAGACGTCCAGGCGAAGGACGGGACGGACAACCACTGACCCACTAATGCATGAACAGGTTGTCCAGTGGTGGAACCTTGACAGAAACGCATGACGTTTTGTCTTATTTTAAACATTTTCACCCATTTAGGACATTTACTAAAAATGAGTTTAGCAGTTCTGCTCCTGGAGAGTCGCAGTAACGAACATTTCTGAGGTCGACTGTCAACATGAAGCCGCCAGAAAGCCCGAAACGAGCAGCACTTCGACCTCTGATCTGAAGAGCTCCTCTCCGAAACTCACACCATCACCTGGACGGGAGGAGGAGTCGCTGCAGGACTGATGTACATCGTCACAATCAAGAGCAGACTGCCGAGAAAGGACGGCGCGAGAGACGAGTGAAGCGCCGCAGGAAAGGAAAGGAAAGAGGGAGTGCAAGGACGAGAAGGGAAAGGGACAAAAGTGGAAGAGGGAGGACATAAGAAAGCATTCAGAGGCAGAGAAATGGAACAAATGAGCTGCTGAGGGAGGAATAAAGGAGGGAGAGAGAGAGAGAGAGATGAGAAACCAGCAGGAGGATGAGGAGAGGGAGAGAAGAAAAACTGGAGACGGTTAAACTTGGGAGGGAGGAAGAGAGAAGGTCAGAGACCGAAAGCTTGAGCAGAGGAGAGAGGAGGGGGAGGGGGCAGATGGAGGGGGGCAGTGAGAGCTTGAAGGGGAGAGATAGGAAAAAAGGAAAAAAAAAAAAAAAAAAAAAAAAAGGTCAGAGAGAAAAGATACCAGAACAAAAGAAACGGAGGGATAAGCGAAGAGAGAGGATGACGAGATTGAAAAGAGCAGCCCGGGGCGGAGGAGAGGACACTCCAGAGTCATTCCACAGATTAGAAACGGTGGAGAGAGAGAGAGAGAGAGAGAGAGAGACACACACACACACACACACACACACACACACACACACACACACACACACACACACACACACACACACACACACACACACACACAGTGTGTGTGTCAAGTGTTAATGCGGGGCAGGTGTGATGCTGTGATTTGCAGGTCAGTTAAATATGGAGGTGAAAATGGAGGTGAACCAGGAGCGACGGGGGTCAGAAACCAGCCGTGGTTCGAAACCCCCCCCACAGCGCCACACGCAGCCCAGAGAACAGGCGAGGGAACCTGGGAGCCCAGCAGGGGGGGGGGGGGGGGGCTGGGAGGCCGGGAGCCATGAGGGCTGCTTTTCACACCAAGGCTCAGATTTTCTGACCAAAAGTCACACGAGCCGGTTAAATCTGACCACTAGAGGTCAGTGTGTGACAGCAGAATGCTGCTGCAGCGCCACAGAGAAACCTTCGCTACGACTGCAACGTCACCTCAACGGAGAAGATGCACACCACCACTTAGATTTAAAAAGAAAGTGAAAGAAACTAGACATGTTTTTGCTGCTTCGACAACAGAAGTCGAGCCTCCGTTCTCTGAACCTAAACAAATGATCAATGTCAGTTCGGTCTTAAAAATCAGAGTTTATAGTTTTGGTTAAAGTGTTACACGTGCTTTGGTTTTTATGAACTCTGTTTTCAGCATGATCGTTATTAAATTTAAAAAAAAAAAAAAAAAAAAAAAAGGGGAAAAAAAAAACATTTCCTGGTCGATAATTCGAACCTTTCTCTCTGTATCTATATTTTCTACATCTGGACATGGAGGAATAAACGTGACGTTAATCACCCCTCATGACTTAACCTTTTGACCTGTAGCCCGGACAGTGTGGTCCTCTACCCCTCACAGCTCTCTGGCTCCCCCTGCAGGAAGATCAGTGAACCTGACGTGCTCATGACGGTGAACTTCAGTCGCCCCCTAGTGGTGACTCGGATAACATCTCAAACTTTATGGTTCAAATCCCAGCCGAGGCCTGAGGCTCTGCCTCGTCTCGGGAGTGATGGGAGTGAATAAAGCTTCTAGGTAAGAAAGAAGTTTTAGAGGATTCTGGCATGCTCGGGGTCACATGGGGGGGGGGGTGCTTCACACAAAAACAGCAAACAGTGTCTCAATCCCATGCTGGGTTCTAACCTGAGGCCCTGCCCCGGGGCTCTGCACGAGCGTGACGCCCCCGTGCTGCAGAGAGGACACACACACACAGACACACACACCTGTAAATATCCCCTCACTGCAGAGGTATAGCGAGCCGCAGATCAGCCGGACAGAACAGCTGAGGATTCGTTCCTTCATTCAACCGTCTCCTCCAGTGAAGCCTTTACGCTCCTGATGAACTGAATTCAACACTCTCTCCAAAAAAAAAAAGTCCATAAAGTTAAATTCTGCTCCTCATATCTCTAGAAAAGCTGCCAACACTCCTGAAGACACCGTCAAGTTGATCGAGCTTGAATCAATAGATGTAGAGTTTAGTTTTCTGCTCTGCGTGTGTTTGATGGGAGACTTGGTGGAGTTTATTGACTATCAGCTAAATTCATGTGTGCAGAGAAACAGTCGCAGTTTTAAAGTCCCAGATTTAAAAAAAAAAGAAAAAAATATATATATCTGAGCAAAGTTGATTCTGCTATTTAAAACAGTCAGTAAATAAATGAAGCCCGTTACTCCAGTGAGGCGAGTTCTGGCTCTGGGAGCTGAATCATCCAGCTGTGCAGTCACATCTGCAGCCGCCGGGCGCAGAGCAGCGTTAAAGATGCAGACCTGTTCGTGTCTCGGTTATTTCACCGGGCGGACGAGCGAGCAGCAGCAGCACCACCAGCTAAACCGAACACGTCCGCTAAAATAAACAGAGAATAAATACTTGACCTTTGTCTCGACCTCAGAAAACATAAATGATTCAGTCTCAGCAGCTGAAGTCGTTTCATAACAGTGAGTCTGTAAAAACGCACAATTAAACAGGAAAAGAAGCCAAACTATAAAAGCAGGATCAGTTTATCAGGAAGCAGGATCAGAGGGTAGAGGAGCGAGCGCCGGTTTGAATCCCACTGCTGAGGGTCTCTGAGCAAAACTGTAACGTTTTGAAGAAAAGTGAGACGTTGTGGCTGTAATGAGCTTCTTATAAGGCGGGCAGTGGAGAAGTTACAGGTATTTAGTTCACCAATAGGCGACGCTTTAATAAGAGCAGAAAACTTGACGTTCACTGGTTCGATTCCCAGTGAACCCTGGGAGAAGTAGCTGAAGCTGCAATGAGAGATTTCACACATTTCACTTCTCATTATTGACTTCATTCAATTTTAGTTCAAGGAAACGAAGGAAATTCAATTATTTTAGATTATTATGCATTTGAGCTGCTTTGCTTTGGCTTCATGTGAACCATTATTTTTATAACAATCTCTGGAATAGAGTCAAAGAAACAAGAGAGAAAGGTTAAAAACTACAAACTGCTTTACGCTGTGGCTGCAGATGCTTCTCCAGCTGCGTTTTAACTAAAGCCGCCTGATAATTTGAGTCGACCGAGGCGAAAACTGTGAGGCCGAAATGTGTTTCTGGGTGTGTGAAAGTCAGTCTTTAAACACAGACACAATAAAGACGCTTCTGCTGGAGGCTTAAGGCTGAGGTTCATCTGGACTCCAGGGAAATACAGCCAGCATTTACATAACCAGCTTAATTAGCCGGAGGAGGGCCTGCGTGTGTGTGTGTGTGTGTGTGTGTGTAGCTGCTCACTTCAGAAACTGCAAACACACTGTGTGTGTCCTGCTAGATGTGAAGGTCAGGGTTAAAGCTTAAATAGCTTCACATCAGACCTGATTTCACGGCAAAAAAAAAAGTAAATAAAGAAATAAAACCATGTTTTGGTGAAAACTGAAGGCATAATTCTAATATTCAAAATAAATCCTAAACAGCTCTTCAGCTTGGCTTTTAAGGTTTATTTCAAATCATTTGTTTCTGAGATTTTTTTTAATCATCTTTACTTTGATATTTTAGTCTTTTTTTCTGTTAACTTCTTATTTCTCCATTTCCTGTTAAACTCGATAAAGGGTTTAAGGGACGTTGAAGGGGGTCGATGCTGAAAATAAATCTGATATCGGGTTTGATGTTTCAGAGTCAGGTTGTGGTTATGAAAAGGCAGGAAGTCGCTACAGCAACGCTCCAGGTGTCATTTAAGCCATTAAAGGTGGTTTCAGTGATTTCCAGCTAAACAGACTGATCTATTGGCCCCATGCTGAGCAGGTCAGGAGAATCGATTCCCAGGATCAATAACTTATCAATATATACTCACTAATATTACGACGCTTCAGTGAATCGTTATGACTGAACAGGAAAGTCTGAAGGTTTTTTTTAATCCTTAAGCTCACACTAAATTCTGATATTATCACTTTTATGGGGAACTAATCAGAGCGCCACCTGGTGGACAAAGACCCAGGATTAATGTCCTTATAAGGAATGGAAGCAGAGAGTGTGTGTGTGTGTGTGTGTGTGAGTGACAGAGAGAGAGAGAGATGTGGGGAAAGAGGTGCATGGAAGGTCAGCAGCTGCACTCATCCTGCCAGCTGTTGTGTAACCACAGTGACATGCGGAGGTGTGTGTGTGTGTGTGTGTGTGTGTGTGTGTGTGTGTCTCTCACCTCTCCTGCCGCCCTGCTCGGCTACGACGCCCTCGGCAGGAACACCTGCGTCCTCCTTGAACCTGTGAAAACAGCCGCCGGGAAACAGTCAGAGCGTCTTCATCATCATCTTCTTCATCGTCTCGACTGACAGCTGCTCAGAATCTCTCCGTCCTCTGACCTTTAACCTGGCTGACCCCCAGAGTCTCCCTGCACACTGACGTTCAACACCTTTTCTAGTCAGCTATACTGACTAGTAACGACTGATGATCGCTGCTGATTGATCTTCAAACGCCTGACGTGTTTCTAAAGAGGAAGGACGTCGTCGTCCTCCTCCTCCTCCTCGTCCTCACATGCTGTCCGTCTTCTGGGCGTCCCACTCCCGCCTCCACTGGCCCGTGGCGTTGCGGTGGCGTGCCAGCCGCTCCTCGTCGATCTGCTCGCGCTCCTTCTTCCAGCGCAGGTACTCGGCGCGCTCGCGGCCCGTCATGGACATGGTCATGTCCAGCGAGCCTTTGGGTCCCGGGCGGCGGCTCTGTCCAGAGAACACAGCGATCCATCACTTCAACCAAGGGACGACCAGACCAGGCCGCCGCCACCGCGCCGGCGCAGCACTCACCGTCCACTCCCGCTCCAGCTCCGCCCCCGTCTTCACGTTGTCGAAGTCCAGCCCCCCCCAGTTGCGGACGTGTCTCCTGCTGCCCTCCTTGCGGTCGATGTCCGGCGCCGGGCCCGAGCGGCGGGGGTCGTCCAGGAAGTTGCGGATGGGTTTGTCCCCCTCCACCTGCGGAGACGTGACGGGAGCCAGTCAGATCCGGTCGGACCCGGACCGCTGGACGCGGGGGGGGGGGGTGCCTCTGCTCGTACCCGCTGTCCTCTCTCGTACTCGGCGATTCGCTCCATCTCCTCGTTCATCTTCTCGATGTTCTGCCGCCGCTTCTCCTCCCACTCCTGGACACACGGGACGGTCAGCGGCGGCGGCGTCCCGCCTCGCCGGGTGGAGCAGACCTGGACACACTGACCTTTGATTTCCGATCGCCGCCACCTGGTGTGCCCTCCACTCCTCCTCCTCCTCCTCCCCCGCCACCTCCACCGCCGCCGCCGCCGCCTCCTCGTCCTCTCCTTCCTCCTCTCCGTCCCGGACCTCCCATCTCTCCTCCTTCATCTCTGGGTGTTCTGGGCTCCCACTCCCTCCTCTCCTGTCGACCCCCTCCTCCTCCTCCTCCTCTCTGACCCCCGCGGCCCACCCGCCCGGACCCCGCCCTCCTGGGGGGGCTGCGTCCGTCACTTTGACCTCGGTGGCCGTCGCCCTCCTCCGACGGCTTGCGCCCGCGCGGCGTTCCAGGTTTCCAGTCGTTCACCACTCGCTTCTCCTGCAGCGACATTTAATAAGACATGAAGAAGAAGAAGCTGAGAGCGAATCGGAATGAAGAAACGCTGGAGGAACAGAAGAAGAACCAGGAGAGTCCAGGCTCATCCTGACTGAACCAGACCAGAAAACCGACAATAACTTGTAAGTTTAAAGTTTCTCTTTACTGAGCATATAAGAGGAAAATAGATATTTTCACAAAACCAAAACGATTTAATTCAGAGAGTGGCTCCAATCTCAGCATAACGTGAAATCTAATGAAACCTTCTGGAACAAAATGGAGTCATATGTTAAAAAAATATATATATAGATATAAAACTGTATTACTTTTTCCCATTTTCACAGTGGTTTTAGGAAACTGGGGCGTCTTGGCCCGTCTTCTGTTTGACCTGATGTGGCTCATCTGTGTAGTTTGGATTAACTGAGGAGGGGGTCAAACGCAAAGACCCCAAAGAAGGACGGATAAAGAGCAGGAAGTGAGAGAGCAGGGGGAAGAATCACAGAAGAAGAAGAAACGTTGCGTTCTGAGACGACTCGTTTCTCCAGAGGACCGTCTTTACAGATCTCTGGTCATGCTGGGAACGGCGTTCTGAAAGGCCACAAAACACACTGGATTGACATTTAACTGGATCATCGGCGCTGGATGAGTTCATAAAGAGGTGAACGTCTGCCTGAGAGGCAGAAACCGGAGGAAATAAAGCCTCCAGCATTCTAAATCTGCCCTCTTAACAAGGTTTACTTGGATTTTATTGCTGTAATATTTCCACAGAATGTGAAATGAGGGAGTGTTTGTGTCCTTCGGATGACGTTAACGTCTCATACTTGGCAGTTCTTCCATGTTTTGAATGTGGCGAATCGCGTCTGACTGTCTGAACTCGACAGCGATGAGAGGAGAGGCGTCGAATCCAGCAGCGCTGAACCTCCGACCTGCTGCGGTGATGAAGCGACGGCGGCTCATCTGCGCTGTGGATTATGCTAAACGACGGCACAATGAGCGAACTGAGACCGAGAGCCGCTCTGCTCAGCTTCAGGAGAGGGTTTTAATATTCTAGACGAGAGCCTCTGACCGGGAGCCGGCCAGGCGCCACCCTGCTGCCCTTCAGCCTCCTCTTCCTCTCCTAACCTTTACAGGTTCAACGTCACGTCTCCGAGTCACCTCAGAGGCAATCTGGAGCTCGGCAGGGGGTCGCCACACCGCCGCAGCATCGGGCGGCCCGCTGAAACGGTGAGAGGCTGATTATAGACGGGCCGAGACCGCCACCACTGCCGCCGCCGCCTCCGGACCGCCTCGTTAATCTGCAGCTTTCAGCCGCTGCTCCCCACGTCAGACTCCATTAATAAAAAAAGACTATTTTTAAAAGAAGTTGTTCGCGCGCCCGGCAGAAGCCCAGCTGGAGCAGCGGCGCCTCCAGCAGAGGCCCCCCACAAACCGTGCTGAAAATACCCACAACACCTTGCTGTTTGCCCTGCAGAGACGAGGGAGGAAGCAGCAGGGCTGCACGCCGCTCTGCCTCCTGAGGCGCTGCGTCTGAAACTGGATGGTTCATGGTGTCGTTCTTCATCTTTCCCTGCTGTTCGGAGGGAATCGGCTGATTGAGTTTCGTCGCTCCAGAGCGAGCGTGACGACCGGGATAATCACGTTCACCGAGACGGTCGCTGCTCGGCGCCCTGATCGTTCCGGTCGCTGCATCATTACGCCGGTGCAACAGGTCCAATTATCCCTGCATCTGTTTCACTGCAGATCAGATCAAATCTTCAACGTGGCGGAAACGGCGCTGCGCCAACAGGAGTCCAGGAAAACCCCGCCTCCTTTCTTACCCCGGCCGTCTTCGACAGGTCCACCGTGACGGTGAAGTTCTCTTTCTCCGTCTTCCGCCTGTCCGGCTCCGGCTCGTGGGGGCGGGGCTTACGAGGCGTCGTCACGGCTATGCCTTCCTGCTCTGCCTTCTTCTTGTCTTCCTCTATTTCCTGGTGAGACAGACGAGACGAAACAGTCTGAAAATCATTTCTATACATCAGTAAAGCTGCTGCAGGCCGATAGGAGACTCTTATTCTGACAAATCTGTCTCAAAAGAAGAGAAAGAGTCTTTACAGTGAGCTGAATTCCAGCTCTGAAGGTGGTTTCAGGGACCGGGACCTCAGAAAGTTACCAAAGAAAGAACAAAAGTGATGTTTGAATGTTCCTGCTAAAAACTAAATACAGAAATTCATTCTAAACACACAGATGAAAAGACTGAAACTATGTGAATGTGGCTGATAGTATTTATATCTGAATCCTCTTGAAACTCTCCTTCTCACCTGATACCTCTTCACCAGAGCTTCGTTCTTCTTCCTCAGAGCTTCGATTCGTCTGTCCAGCTCCGCGTCCTTCTCCTCCTTCGTCTTGAGATCCACCGCTGAAGACTGAGACAAGGGAGGAAACAAGAGGAAAACTTAGAAGCACAGAACTGATAATCCTCTCTGATCACTTCAGAGGTTATCTGAGAACCGTTTCCCAGAGGGCTGATTATTTAGATATCGTCAACACGGCAGTGGTTTTCCCTCCTGAAGCTCTTCAAAAGCGTGGAGGACTGCAGCGGTGTGTCCGTTCGGTTCTCACCATGCTGCCGGTCTGGTCTTCACACTGAGCTTTAGTGTCGGTTCTGCTGAACGTATAAGACACACCGGCGTGGAAACTCCGTCCTGCCTGCCCTCCGGCGGAGTAACACTTCCTCCTGCAATGAAGAAGATTAGAGGATCAGAGATTAAAAACTTTGCATTAATTAAGAGCGGGTGAAGAGTAGATCCAGTCCTTAATAGTCACTGAATACATGTTTCTACATGTTTCCACTATCGAAACAGTTTTCCTCTTTTAGAAATTCTAGTTATCTTAGCGTTTTTACCCCAGTTTAGTTATTTTTCCTTTAAAAAAAAAAAAAATGTATTTTTAGTCAAAGAGATAGAAGTCGTTTTACACACATCTCTTGGATGTAAATAGAATAATAATAACATACAAAATGCTTGTATATAATTTAGTGACAGCTTCATGGAGGCTCCATCGTGGAGCCACAGCAAAAGAGTCAAAAGAGCCACAAGTTACAAAAATAGGCTGAACCAACACCTACAAATTCTGCTCTGGTAAAGGATCTTTGTCAAACAACAACCGAAGAATTTACCAAAGAAAAAAAAAAAAGAAAAAAGAAAAAAGAAAAAAGAAGTGAAAGTGAAAGTGGTGCAGGAGTATCCAGGTTCACTGCCTGGTCGGAATGATGATGAATCTGAGTGTTTTTTAGATGATTGATTCAGTTTGAACCATTCATCAGCTGCTGAGTGGATTTGTGATTCTGCATCGTTACTTTCAATTTCATTATCAGTTGTTCACCACCACGTTACGACAGACACAATAACACACATCCCATTCATCAACAGATGAGTGGCCATGAAATAACTTCTTTTGACTTATGTTGAGTTAAGGAGGTTATTTTGATTATTTGAGGATTCAGGATTTATTTTCAGCAGGAGCATTAATCACACCGACTCCTGAATCAGCAAAGCTTCATGTTTACATGCAGGAAGCCTCCAGCGAGCTGCTCTCCTTGTTACTGAGATTGATTAAGGTTACAGGTAATCACAGGAGAGATATCAGCCGCGTGTGTGTTCGAGTGTGTGTGTGTGAGAGAGAGTGAGAGAGAGACAAGAGCCCAAATGATTAAACCCTCCATGTGTTCCCAAAGCCTCAGTAAGCGTCTTAGAGCTGCACTCTGGAGGCCAGCGTGAAGCATGAAGCACAGAACCAATAAAAACGCGCAGTTTTCACAGAGTCGCGCGGTTTGAACTCCTGCAAATGAGAGCATCGGTGTGTTTAGAGAGGCTGAGGAGGTAATGTAAGCACATTGAGCCATGTCTGAGCTAACAGGGAGCCCGGCGATGCAAACAAGCCGCTGCTCCAGCAGCCCGCTGCCAAATAATCCTCCGCGCGGTTCCGCGTGCGTCACACCCCGGTCCGAGCACATTTACCTGCCTCAGGTGAGTCCGAAAGAGAGTTTTACAAAGTCCCTGTCTGGACCCTCCGCTCGTTGCCAAGTTCTGCTCCTCAATGCGTCCTCATTACTGCCTTCCTGTTAGCCGCGGCTAACTTCCTGCCAAATAAAGATCCTCCCGCCGACTCTTAAAGCGACAGCGGCGCCGATTTGGAACAAACCTCCTTCAAACTGAGGCGTTAAATCAACATGATCGTCACAAAACAAAGACAAAACAATTATGTTGCACTGTTATCAAAACTCTCGTGGTTAAAAAATTCTATAGTAAGGAGGGAATTAAATGTTTTCCAATCTGAAATTAAATGTAACGCTAAGATTTTCCGCTAGAGGGCGGCAGAGAACTTTCGGGAATTTGACCTGCTAACGCACACACACACACACACACACACACACACACACACACACACACACACACACACACACACACACACACACACACGCAGTCTTGTATTTCTATCCTTGTGGGGACCGTCCATTGACTCCCATTCATGTGTAGCCCCTAACCCTGACCCTTACCCTAACCCTAACCCACACCACAATAAAGCCTAACCCTAAAGAAATGTTTTTGCGCTTTTACTTTTTTCAGTAACAACAACATGGTCAAGAAAACACTGTTTCTCCTACTTAGGACCGGAAAAAGGTCCCCACAAGGCACGTCGTTCCACGTTTTGCTATCCTTGTGGGGACATTTGGCCCCGACAAGGATAGAAATACAAGAACACACACACACACACACACACACACACACACACACACACACACACACAGTTTGACAGTAAATGTATTTATACGTGACCTTTATTAGAATGATTAGAGCTGAAAGAAAAGTGTCATGAAGTGCTAAAATGAACCTCAAAACATTAAAACAATGAAACATTCTCATGAAAACAAACAAGTTGAAAACATGTTTAAAATCTTATGTAGTGAAGTTGTGTGAAAAGGTCATTCTTATTTGGATGATTAGTTGTTGTAATAGTTGATTACACGATTACAATTAACAAGTACCCGACTGATATGGAAAAGGATCTCATTGTTAACACACTGTATTTCACATATAGTTGTGTTATGAAGTTCCATCAACTGTTTTGGTGATTGTACAGAGGGGTAGTGGTTTGTGGCCTTGGTTTACAAGGAAAACATTTGAGTTCCACAGGAACAAGTTTGGGAAACACTGATGTTTAGTGAGTTAAATCCATGAAGCAGATCGCCTCAGCTGTTGAATCTTGTGAGGAAGGAGACCACAGTTGGTGCTTCCAGATGTTGATTATGACTCTGTTTGACTTTACTGTAACCAGGTCCAGAGGGCAACGCTCCGTCTCAAAACCTGGACTTGGACACAATGAGCCAAAACAGACTGAATCATCACCTCTCCGGTGGTTATTGATTACGATCTTCTCAGGATATTGGACTTTACCAGCCTCAACAACGCCGAGAGAACAATGAAGAGCCTTGTAAAGATAAAGTGTGTTTATTGGGCGGCTATTGCAATGACACCTGTTACCCTTTGATCCGATGCTGCTGTTTTTGTTATATTGATGATGTTGAATCATCTGCTTGATTGTCCAGAGTGTGTTGTGCTTCAGAAAATGAGGATGGACAGTGCTGCTGCTGCTGCAGGTGTGTCTTGGTTTAGCTAAAATGGAGTTGAGAGAGAGAAAGAGAGAGAGCGAGAGAGAGAGAGAGAGAGAGAGATCATGCACGTGCATGTCTGTGCACGTGCACGTAAGGGGGGAAGGGGGAAGGCAGAGAAAGTGGAGCCTCGGGGCCGTGACTACCTTAATCCTCCCCTGCCCACAAGTCAACTGATTTTCTATTAGTCTGGTAATTTAATAATCATTATTTTGCTACAGTTTAAGGTCAAGTTATTGAAAACCTTGTCTAACCCTGTTGTTTTTTATTCTTTAATACAGAATAGAACCATTATTGAAGCTATAATTAGGGCAAATATGAGATTTTCACTTCACAGATTTTAGACAAAACAGAAAGAAAGACAGAAAATCACGTTAATGATATGATCACAGCAGAACATCAGTACAAATTCTATCAGACTGTATTATATAATCTTTCAAAACTCATCTTTACCTTGATTTATGGCATTTTTTGGGAAATTTTACCATATTTGTGATGCTCCCAGACGAGACAAGACAGTTTGTCTTCTTTCCTCTCACTGCCTCCTTTTACTTATTCATATTTAACAAAGTGCAGTAACTTGGTATAAAGAACTCAAGCCTGTTGTAAATCACAATCTTCACTGGAAAAGTTAAAAAACAAACCTGATAATGTCTCCAAGAATTCCTGTTTGCACGTTGAAACTGAATTTTAATAAAAACTATTATAAATAGTACAACCTAAATACTTTGTAACAGAAGGCTTTAAATGCACTGAAACATTTTTCAGTCCATACCAGAGTTTGTTTGTTTGTGTTTTAACCCAGGTACCCTGCTACGTCCTGCAGGTTCCCAGTTTGTTTTGTAACTGGATCAACCGTCTCCACCGTGACTCACGTCTCTCTTCACTCCCTCGGCCTCCCGACCACAGAGCTGAGAGACGATCCGGTGGCCCAGTTTCACTGGACGCAGTCAAAACAGGGCCAGCCTGTTGTCAGGTGCAGCTCCGAGCGACGAGGCTTTTGGTTAATCACCTGATAAGATCTCGCAGCCAGAGCCAGTGGGAATGTGGACCGTCACTCCACCAGAAGACACGGGGAGACAGACGGAGACGAGGGAGCAGCAGACGGCAGCACGGGTCACTCTGGACGTTCTTAACGGCTAATTAAAAAGAATTTCTGCACAGCTTCTCTCAGTGGCACACAGACGAGCTGCCAGCTGCCAGAGCTGAAGGTCTCTGACGGCGTTCTCTCCTCTCACAGGATACTTTGACTTGTGGACGCAGAAAGATCTCGGTCTGTGTAATTAGAGGTCATGTTTACCAGCAAACTGCAGTCTGACTCATTTTAAGTTTAAGATATGAAACATATCGTAACAGCGTCACATAACATCACATAACAATATGTAACATATAGTGTTACGTAGTATCAAATACCATCACATTTCATCACACTGCATCGCATAGCGTCGCATAGAATCACATAACATTACATACAATATATGACATACAGCGTCATATAACATCACATAATGTCACATTTCATCACATAACATCACATATCATCACACATACGGTAATGTATAACATATAGCGTTACATAGTATCAAATATCACATGTCATCACATAGCGTCACATAATGTTACATGTCATCATATAATGTAGCTTCACATAACATCACATACCATCACGTCACATATCATAACACCACATACCGTCACATTACATTACATAGCGTGACATTGAATCACGTAGCGTCAAATAATGTTATATAACATACAGCATCACAGCGTGTCACATAATGTCATGTAGCATCACATAGCGTCACATAGCGTCACACTGCTTTACATAACACTGCATCACATCATTTAATGCTGCTTCATGAGGCCTTACCAACGTTGCAAACGTAGCATCAGAAAATGTTCCTTAACATCACTAAACATCCCATAATGTCAAGTAACATCGAGTAACATCTTGCAGCGCCTGATAAAGTCTTGTAAAGTTCCTCCACATCATGTTACGACAATTAGCGTCGCCTAACATCTCGTCATGTCATTCCACGTCAGTGTGTGTGTGACACATCACATCACATCACATCACATCACGTGACAACATGTTACTTCACATCACATCATGTACGAAAAGATACAGTATTGGTTAGTCTGTTGTTTTTTAACTGAACATTTTTTTAATTGATCTCATGAAGGTAAATTTGTGCATTTAATCTGAAACCTTTAGAAACAGAGCAGAGTGTTGTGATGTATCCCAACTCAGTCTTTAAGGTCATATCCATGTAGAAACTGTCTGAACACTCATTACACTGCAGTGTGAAACACGACTGAAGCTGAACTCTTTGAATTCCGACACATTTGGGTTCGATTCCCGGGGTGTAGTGGAGTCCGCCACGCCGTCCCGGAGCTCCTCTGAGCAGAGGCAGAGCTGCGGATCTCCTTTCAGCCTGACAGGATGAGGAGGAGCCTGGGCTCAGGGATGAGCTCATTGTTGTGGGAGGCAAGCCGCCGCCTCCCCGGCTCCCCGGAGGCCCCGGAGGTCCGGCTCCCCGGAGGCCCGGCTCACGGAGGGCAGGGCAGGGGAAAGTGACGATGTTGATACAAACAGCCGGCTCCCGGGGGGGTCGGGCTGCGACGGCGGTGACTTGACGAAGCATCTCTGAGCTCCCGGCGTGTGAGGTGGTTGAATCCTCCTCTGAGAAATCTGCAAAATACCTGAAGTGTGCTCGGCTGTGTCCACAGACTCACTGAGGAGGAGAAACGTGACGTCTGACAACATTTATCCACAAAAACATCAAAGTAGATCAAAATATTAACAAAATAAGAAAAGCATCTGAAAGACGAATAAAATTGATGATAAATAAAATGGAGCTCACTTATACGGTGCTATTTCCACTGATTTAACTCTTGAAGACACTTTGTAATGTTGATCACATTCACCCATTCACACACACATTCACCCATCTCCAATTCTCTCTGAAAAGTGTGATACAAACAAATCACCGAATTCAGTCATGACAGTAATCATTTACTGGACACTCTCGCTTCGTACCGCGCTCAGGGGGGTTTCCTGGTCAGGTCTGCATGTTCTCCCTGCGCGTTTTTCCATGCATGGATGAACTGGGAGAAGCAGGTAAAGAGAATAACAAGCAGGATACTGCTGTTAAATCAAGACTGTCGATACGACTCATACGAGCTGCGAGGGAATCCAGAGAGGCGTGAACTCCAGACTCTGGCTTCACGTGAGTCACCGGCGCTCAAATGTCAACCTGCCGGACTGAGGGGTCGAGAGGTTCCAGTGTGTGTGTTGTTGGTGGTGTGTGTCGTCCAGCTCGGTGTGACAGCAGCGGCAGAAAGTGTGTGTGTGTGTGTGTGTGTGTGTGAGTGTGAGAGAGAGAGAGAGACGATGTGCTGCAGATGCACATTCCTGCACACTGTTCGCTCGGCTTATCACAACAGGGATTTGGTTGGCTGAGGGCACACACACACACACACACACACACACACACACACACACACACACACACACACACACACACACACACACACACACACACACACACACACACACACACACAAACACACACACACCGGTCCATCTGTCCGTCTCTGTTTGAGGCGAGTGGATGAGGTAATGCTGTTTCTCCTCTGCAGCCTGACAGGTTTCTGTTTTTGTCAGATTTCTCTCTGCTGCTCACATCAGTGTGGTTTTGTAACTTTCTCTGTCTCCGATCCGTCCTCTGGACGGAGTTCTCATCAGTCAGCTGGACGGCTGACGGACGTCTGAGTCATTGTGAGGAATGGAAAACCTTCACTGTATTGAGCAGATTCTGCAGTTCTTTGCTTCCTCTGTATCGGCTGCTGAAACTTTCTTAAATGATGTATAGAAAACATTTTCATTCTATCAGCGTCATATTTTAAAGAATAAAGGTTCCAGTTCACTGCAGGTTGACAGGAAATGAAGTGGTTGGAGGTCACAGTCTGTTGTGTTTGAGCAACATGTAGGAGGATGAAGGATAAATACAGGGGCGGAATGGAAGTCTGCATGAGGACGGGGGAGGAAGGTGACGAGCCGAGCTTGAAACTCTTAAATACGACACACAAAACACCTTGTTTCTCATTTCTCTTTCTTCAGATGTTGGTGGTACAGATGCGTGTGGAAAACAGTAGAAACCTGACTGTGTGCAGCTGAAGATGTTTTTTTGTGACGTGTAGTCAAGATGAAGTTCAGAGATTAAAGTTCAGGGTCTTTATTGTCATTTTCAAGCTTCAGAGGGAAATGGATGGAGGCCAGTTCCCCCAGAATGGACTGGCAGTGGCGTCCAGTCCCTGTGCGACTGCGGGTCTCGCTAATACACCCAGCCTTTGTTTTGGTGTGTTTACAGTAAGAGAGACTGTAAAAGTCCTCTTCAGACCTGAGCTCGGAGCAGACAAGCGCTGCAGCGCTTCAGGCAGATCGCTCCCCGAGGAGCCGGCTGAACCCGAGACTGAGGTGAGATCTGAGGCGCCTATTTATAACCTGCAGGCTTCTGTTTCCAAGATTACACCTGAGTTTCACCCTTTCATCCTCATTTTGAAAAAAAAAATCTACTGTCCTGGACTGAACTGGAGGAGGAGGAGGGAGAGGAGGAGGAGGAGGAGGAGGAGGAGGAGGAGGAGGAAGGCTCCACACCATGATGTAATGGTAGCAACCCAAATACTGGCTCAGCTTTCAGCTGTGGGGACAAACACTGGCAACCACAGGACAAACACCTGATGGGGAATCCTCCCCTCAGCAGAGAGAGAGGGGGAGGAGGAGGAGGAGGAGGAGGAGGAGGAGGAGGAGGAGGAGGAGGAGGAGGAGGGGGGTGAACTCAATATAAACAACAGGTTCGATGACGATGTTGGAAATAGATGAATCACCTCTTTAAATGAGGCCAGATGCATAATCTGGATTCTAGAGGAAGAAGATGCTCTAATCTGGATGTTAGAGGAGGAAGATCTATCAGTAGAAAAAAATTTCATTCATTCATTAATGAAATTTGTAAAGTTTTTGCTTAAACTGTACGATGATGAGTTGTGTTCTTTAAAATAACAGTGTTCTTTCTCTTGTGATTCATCCCAGCTGTGACTGATTCATGTCTTGTTGTTGTTTTCCATCATGTCTCTTGTTGTTGTTTATTTTCTCCTGATTTCTCTCCTTCTACATTGTCGTCATCAGACATTAAATAAAGTTTTTCTCTGAGTTGGTTGTAATGAATTGACGATTAAGAAGTTTGCAGGTCTCATTTACATCCTTATCACAGCCACGGATGATGAGATTACTGTGGTGTGTGTGTGTGTGTGTGTGTGTGTGTGTGTGTGTGTGTGTGTGTGTGTGTGTGTGTGTGTGTGGCAGAAGAAGGCATCCATCAGTGAGGTTCATGTTCACCTTATCTGGTGCCGTCATATCGTCTCTGTGTTGCATGGCTGCTCTCAGGTTACACACACACACACACACACACACACACACACACACACACACACACACACGCACACGCACACGCACACACACACACGCACACATACAGCGGCCATGATGCAGCCTGACACCGGTGACCTGATCACAGGCGGCCGAGGCCGAGGCTTTGGCGTGCGGCAGCGTTGCCGACGTGTCGCCGCTCGGCCGCTCGGCCGCTCGGCTCTGCTGCTCCGTAAACAAACAACCAGCCAGGAAGGTCACTTCAGGTCAGCTCAGAAAATCCTCCTCCTGTAACCTCATTACCATCATTCATGTTCTGGCCAGTCAGCATTATTCTTGGATTGTTTGGCGTGACGGATGTGACTCTTTACGTCTTCCATTTGTTCTGTCATTTTCCTCAAGACGTTTTATTGCGATGGATCTGAAATTTTCTCGATATTCAGTGTTTGGCTCATTTTTCAGTACAGTTTGAAGCTGAATGTCTTCATTTCATACTATATCATGAAATAGTTTTGTTGGTAATAATTTCAGACCACACTTTTCTCTGTTGGTTAATCAAATAGAATACAGAAAACATTAAAACTCCACTGAGAAAGGCCCGGCCACATTCTGACTAAAGATTTCCTCTTTAAAGTGCACCAACCATGATGTTAAAGTACGTAAATAAACTATGATTGAATCATTGTTGCGACCTGAGTTTTTATGTGAACATTGATGAAAATCTTAGGATCTGATTCATCTGAGAGGATTCATTAAACAAATCAAAACAAAGCAGCAACAGAAGCTTTTATTTTGGAGGGGCGGCCCTTTTGTTTAGCATGAGCGTTCAGCTGACTGGCGAACACATGTCACATGAAGATGGCAGGAGATGGTCGCCCGGGCATGTACCTGAACCCCCTCCTCCTCTTCCTCCTGCTCCTCTTCCTCCTCACAAACCCCAGCTTGCAGTGTGGGAGTGGGTGGGGAGGGGGGGGGTCCATTTCCAGCCGATTACACAGCCCCCGACCTGCCGCTCAGCTGAGCCGGCCCTGTCTCATGCCCCGCAGCTGAGGGGAGTTTCCACAAGACAAAGCCTGCGGGGTCAGAGGTCACGGCGGCGGGGGGTTTCCGAAGTCATTCGGGATGCTAATGTGATGTGGGGTTCTCATGCTGCTGCTGTGACACACACACACACACACACACACACACACACACACACACACACACACACACACACACACAGTCCAGGTAGAAGCAGTGCCTTGCTAACAGCTTCCACTTCTGCTCATCGGCAGTGAAACGCTGAACGCCAGATGCCTTTCACGACTCGCCACATGTGTGGATTTGTCCTAACTGGATTTCAGCGTAAACAAGACATCCACTAATCCCGGATTAAATTTCCCAATGCTTGTGTTTAGCAGATCTTTCCCAAATGCTATTAAAAGTCTTTAATTCAGTCTGCGAGTGAGAAACTGAGCTGAAAAGCGTATGCGGTTGTATAAATGTCACGGTTCCCGCAGAGGAAAGCAGAAAAACACATCAAAAGTGTGAAATGTTTCCTCGGACGAGCTCCTGATGGGACGACAGAGAAATGAGCTTCATGTCTGGAAGATCCTCATTTTGAAACATTGAACCAGTTCGGTTTAAGCTTCCTGTCTGTTCAGCTGATGGTGTTTCTGTATTTTATTCCAAATCAGTCTTCCAGTTTGTTCCGCTCTGATCAGGCCATCAGCGAGACTCAGGACTGCATGCACAGGGAGAACATGCAAACTGTTTTTTTCTTCATTTTTAATTGCTTCTGCATATTTCCCTTGTCTTAAAATTCATACTTTTGAAACCAAGTTTGCATTTTTTCAGTTACATCATCATCAGTTGTTGTTGTAGCTGATCTGTTGGTGTTTTTCTGTGTAAAGTGTAATCTATTACTACACAATACAACAACCTCTACCAGTGAAAACTGGCGTGGAAATCATTTAACCCTCATATTAATGTAGAAATACAGCAGAAGAGAACCATTCCTTTAAAAAAAAATACAGATGGCTCAGTTTCATTTTGCATTATTAGATTACTTGTAATGAGATCTGAATTTTTAAAAAAACACAGAATATTTGCAAATTTGTGAGGACAGTAGAAATGACAAAGAAATAAATTATTATGAAGCCATCTTCAATATGAGTCTGAGCTCAACGGGAAACTTTTAGCAAGAGCTGCATTAAAAAGTCAGTATTTAAAGTTTCCACCACAGAAAGAAGGATGCGTTCGAAAGGCGAGGCTGATTTGGAATTTAAACTTAATTTCACAACAAAGCAAGCAGCTAAAAATGTCTTCATGCATGAATCACAAACATTAAATCACGACACCGGGGAGAGTTTGGGAGTTTGGACGCTCGCTGCTGTTGCAAACACTCCACTGTATTTAGGAGCTGAGTCAGCTGCAGCAAACAGACGCTCTGTGTTTGGGTTTACAGCTGCTGAAGAAGTGTCAAACGGGAGAAGGAAGCCAACTGGGGGGGATGTGTGTGTGTGTGTGTGTGTGTGTGTGTGTGTGTGTGTGTGTGTGTGTGTGTGTGTGTGTGTGTGTGTGTGTTGGGGGATGCTCTGTTGATTCCTGTGTGTGGTGATCACATGATGAGGAAACAACTGAGATGAGAGATTAAAAAGTTGCAGGAGGAGGAGGAGGAGGAGGTCACAGGATGTGGAGCAGATTCTCAGGGCGGAGGAGAGATTCCAAGATAAGAGCGGCGGTCAGTCTGTCAGAAACCCCAACAAAACAAAGGCCGCGGAGGGGGAGACAGCGGCGGCGGCAGCATCCTGTCAGGGAGCATGTCAGCACTTGTTATGGAGGAGGAGAAAAAAAGAAAAAGAGAGAAGAAGGAAGTGAAGTGTGCCCAGCAGCGCATTCACCAAAATAAAAGCAAAGGACCATGCACACAGCTGTACAATCAAGGAAAGCACACACACGCGCACACGCACACACACACACACACAAAGCAAAACAAAACAAAAAAACCAATGGAAATAGCAAAAGATAGAATAAAACACTGAACAGGTGTCTTCAGATTTCACCAAATGAATACATTTTTAAAATAATTTTGGTGTCCTTTATTGCTCCAAGTTACTTTTCATTTTCCTATTTTATGAACTTATCATTTTATTTATCTTCAGTATTTCTTTACAGTTTCCTACCAGCAGAAATCCTAACCCCCCCCCCCCCCATTATAAAACTTGGACGTGAAAGAGACACAAATTGGTCTGAAATACTGAAATAAATAAGGTATAATGTCTACGAGATGAAGTGAGGTTAATGAAGGTTTTGTGGAAGTGCAGCAGGTGAGAGTGGGTTTTACTCTGAAGGTCCACACCGGATGTTGACATGACTGCGGCTGTTTTGATTTCCACTATAAAAACCAGGGAAAGCCGCTCGGGGGGTAAAACCCTGCAGGAAGCGGCGCGGGTGGCGTTGCGCTCGGCTCCGTCTCTTCTCTCCACCTCTCTGCGCGGCTCCACCTTTGTTTTGATGGGTTAACGGATCGGAACCGGAGGAAGACCTGAACCCAGACAGCCGCTCCCGAGTCCGCCGGACATGGACTGACCGCCCCGCGCCTGCCCCCACCCCGGCCCGTGGAACCCGCCGCCGGGCTCTCCAGAGGAGACCCACTCTGATGCTCCAGCCCCGCACACCACCGCACCACGGATCCCCGCGCACACCCAGTGAGTCTCGCGCAAAGCTCGCACGGGCTTCTTGTACCCGGGTTCGAGTCTCACCGCACGGAGTTGCATCATCTGCCCAGATGTGCGCTTTAAATTTTGCAGCGCGCCTGCAGCTTTGTGCTGTTATGATCCGCTGAACTGCCCGGCGGTTTTCTGAGATGCTCTGCAGGTGAGCGATCTGTCGATCTGCGCAGTGGTTTGTTTTTATTTCCATCCCGGTGTCACTCGGCGTGAATCGGACATGTCGGGACATGAACGAGTGGTGCAGCCTGCAGCGGACACCGCGCGACCGCTTCATTTCTCACATTTCCAAGAAAAACATCTATTTTTTTTAAGTTTGAAACAAAAATAAGGACAAAATCCGAAAAAAAAACACCCGTTATCCGGCTACTTGTGTAAAACATTTTGCGGGATCTTAATGTCGGTCTTTTTTTTTTGTTAAAGTTGTGACCTGCTTCTTCTTTCTCGTCGTGTTTGTGTCAAATGTTCGTGAATTTTTATGCTATTTTCTTATTTTCTGCTCTCCACTGACTTTTCTTTTCACTTAAATGACGCTGCGGTCGGTGCACGCGCCCGCGGCCGCGCATGTGTTTGCGCGAGCGTGTGTGTGCACGCGCGCCTCCCCGTTCCCGCGCAGCACCGATTTGTTTACAAACACGGGAGTCTCGTGCTCCTGTGGAGGAGCGCGCCTCTGCCCCCTGGCGGCCGCGGGGGGAATGTGGCTCAGCGTGTCACAATAAAACACGCTGAAATCACAAAAAACAGGAATAATAGACATTGTGCGTCAAATGGCGTAACTTCAAAACACCGCCCTTTATATTAGAATAGTTTTTTATCTTTATAATGTTTCAGGAAGTCATCTAAAATTGCTGTTTGTTTCAGTGCAGACTGTAAATTAGGTCAGCATGAATGAACAGCAGAGATCTTCTGCTCTGAATATTTACAGAAATTCGCCACAGATCGCTGCTGCAAATCATGCAACTTTTGATGTGTATATCAACAGATCCTAATATTTTTATTTTATAAACGTTATCTAATTGGTATTAATATAACCCCAACTGAATTAAACTGTATTAAATAGAACAAATATGTCAGAAGAAGTGATTTTCTGTCAATTAGCATGAAAAACTACGAACACAGTCCACATTTAAGTGTGTGATCTCAGCAAAGAAATACCTTGAAATCACATTAAAATCATCCCGTTTGAAATTCCTGCATTCCTTAAACTCCTGAGTTCACTGATTGGTTTTGTGCATTTTGTGTTTTTGACATATTCTGAAAGTTCAGTGTCTTGAACCGTTTCTTTGTTTATGCTCTTAGTTTAAAGAACATGGTGTTTGGGGGTTTGGGTGGCGCTCCAGAGGCCCTGCTGTGCTGCTGAGGCTCTGCCTGCTCGTATTGACTCTGACGGTTGGTGTTTCTTGGTTGTGGTCTTGCTGGTTTCTAACGGTGCGCCGTGACCCCCCAGGTCAGGACTGAGATGGCCCGTGCCGAGACCATCGAGAGCGTGGCTGAAGCTGGAGGTGGAGGACACGGCCCGCTGTCCCACCCCACCACCTGCCGCATGGAGCTGCCCCGCCCCCTCCACGCCTGGCCCGGCCTGCTCGCCACCACCACCGTCACTGCCAGCCCCGGGCCGCCCGCCAGCGCCGCGCACGTCCGGCACGGCCCCCTGCACCCCCTGCAGGCCCTCTGCATGTCCTACCCGCTGCCCCACCCCCACCCGCAGGGCAGGGACGAGCCCCGGACTCATCAGGACTTTCCCGCCTTACCGCCGACGTCCACGCCTCCTCCTCCGCCGCTGCGGCAGGACGTCTCAGAGGATCAGACAGGTACGGTGGGAAGTCTTTGAATCTGATGAGTTTAAAGCTCCTGAGCGTCTTCAGAACGTGTCAGAAGCTCCAGCGCCACGTCGGACGCCAGGTTCTGTTTGTGCCCGATGGAACCGATCTCGGTATCGGTGCACGTCGTTAATCATTAAACCTCCCGGCAGCGATCAATAGAGGAGTGAACAGCACAGAAATGAGCCAAACAGCACACCGACACCCCTCCACCCGCTGCACCCCTCCCCTCAGTCAACAGGCTTATCATCGGGTTTTTGTCCCGTTGCATTCTGGGCCTTACTTCCAGGGCGGCAGAGTGTTTGGGTGGTGTTGATGGGGGGCAGGTGGAGGAGCGCAGTGTGTTTGAGCGACACGTGAGTCCTGCGCTGCAGAAAGCCTCCGTCACACAGACAGAATTATACTGATGAATCACACACACACACACACACACACACACACACACACACACACACACACACACACACACACACGGCCATCCCCCGGACCGGCTTTCTCTGTCCCATATTTTTCATGTGGAAAACATCAGGCGTGATTCATCAGCAGCAGCGTTTCCTCGGCGTTGTTCCTCGCATCGCAGGGGAATCCTCAAAGTTTGCCTGAAAAGTTGAAGCTGATTCTAAAGTTCCAGAACGAGCGTGGGAGTTTTGTGTGAGTGTGTGTGTGTGTGTCTGTTGTGTGGCTTCAGCTGTAGGAGTGAATAATTTATCAGCCGGTTTTCATCCGCTGGAGGAGGGAAGCTCAGGTGAGTCGGCAGGAGCTGCAGGACAAACAGGTTGAGATTCTGGCAGAGAGCCGCCGTGTTGAGACGCATGCAGAGCAATAGAAGCTATCTGAGCCCTCTTCTTTCTCCTCCTCCCCCTCCTCCTCCTCCTCCTCTCAGCTGCAGGTCAGCTGTGCAGGCAGGCATGTTCAGACTTGTCCTCCAGTCTGCTGTTTCCTCCTCCTCTGATTGGCTCTGTGGCCACAAAGTCACTTCACTTTTTTTTTTCTTTTGAGTTCATCAGGTGCACAAAACCCAGTTCAGGACATCCTTTAAGGAGGAAACACTGCCACTTTGTCCATTTGCTATTTTTCTTTAGATTTCAGTTTATCTATACACACAATAAAATTCAAAATTAAAAAAAAAAAAAAAAAACAGCACGGAAATGTAGCTGCAGTGCAAAAAAGTCATTTTGCTTTAACTTCTTGAATTAAATGTACTGTAAATTGAAAGTTTTACACTTGGAGAGTTGAAGGATATTTGAAATTTGTTTTTTTTTTCTATGGTGACTTCCAGAATCAGTCTGTATACAATCAGTCCGACAAACCGTCTGTGTATAATAACTATAATCATGTCTTTGTCGACGGAGTGAACAATCGAGGGAATATCACAGGTTTGACGCAAGAACAACAAAGAACCAGTTGAAATGGGAAGAGCTGCAGTCGAACGAGAAGTGAGAACGTGTGGTGTGTCAGTGTGTGACGTGGAGGTGTGTGTGTGTGTGTGTGATCTTCTGCCTAATGCAACAAAACATCTTCAGTCCTCATGGAATAAACAGTCGTCTAATCTGTGGTGTGAATGAAGTGACTTCCTGTGTGGAGAGACTGGAAATCAAAACGCTGTCGGCATGAAGATGTGATTCACTTTTAAAGTTTACATTTTCAGAGATTGAATTTAAAAAAAATATGAAACGTAAGGTTAAAATGATCTGTTCAGTTTTATTTACATTATTTAGGAAGTTGTTTGAGTTATTTCCCTGCTGCCCCCCTCAGTCTGACTCCCAGCTGGAGCAGAGGTCTCCATCGCCTCGTCAGCTGTCGTCCAATCAGGGGGTCAGATTCCCCGTTAGCCCCGCCCCCTCCCCCCTGCCCCAGCCTATCGCAGCCCGGCTCCACGCTCCCTCCTCCAATCACACGCGGCCGTCTCCCGGAGCGTTGCCGTAGAGTTACCTTGGCAACAGGCCAACAGGCCGGGTCTTCCTGCCGGAGTCTCTTCCTTCCTCCCTGCTTTCTTCACTCTTTTTCTGTTTCTCTCTCTTTCCTTATATCTCTCTTTTCTTTTCTCTCTCTCCGTCTCGTCTCTTGCCTCTTTGAAGGATCAGTTTTAATCCCACAAAACAGACAGAACAAAACTTCAACAGACAAGCAGAAAGTCAACAGAAAACATTAAAAAAGTAATTGAAATGTAAATTTTTCTCTCACGTGAAGATAAATCGAGGAAAAACCTTTTCTGGCCTCCAGGTTTCATGCAGTAGCTAAACCGTGTTATTAACACACACATTGAAATTTAAGATGAAATATCCGCATTTATGAAACGTAGTTCGCATGAAAAGACTCATGTTTCCCTCCAGATCGGCTCTTTCCACTTCCTGTTTGTTGATCGGGAAAATGAGAAAACAAGCGAGCACCTCTCCCTCTCCATACCAGACTTATTAAGCAGATTAAGAGATTATTCTCTGAAGTTCCATCCAGAGGAGAATAAGTGGCCGTCAGGCGCCTGTGGAGCAGAATATCTGAGTGTTTGGGAGGAGGAGACGCCGCTGCCAGGTGTTTTCAGGGTCAAAGGTGAAGGCTGAATCAGTCTAAAGGTTTTCTAGTGGCGGCTGAGGTTTACAAGAAAAGATGTTAAAGAAGAACTGAATTTTTAATAAATTCCCAGAAGTAAAGGGTTTAAAGTTTCAGATGATGAAGCACAGTAGAGAGCAGAGTCCAGCGCGATGGCCGCTGTCTCATCGTCCTCCTGTGTCCTCTGCTGCAGATCAGGACGGACGGGAGCGCCGGCAGGCGGCGGCGGCGGCCGAGCTGGACGTGAGGAGGCTGGCTCACCAGCTGAGGACCATCGGAGACGAGTTCAACGCCACGGCCCACCGCAGAGTGGTGAGTGGAGCGCCGGCTGCTCCTCCGCCTCGGCCTCTCGTTTGACTTCCAGCTTTTCGTGAAGAGACGAGAAACTCGAAGAAAGAACCCGACACATTCTGTAGTTCCTCACACTGAACGGCGAGGAGACTACAGTCTGCAGCAAGTTCACCTCTGGACGGCTGTTTTCCTGTCCTTGAACACAACACACACACACACACACACACACACTGCTCATGAGGACAGCGTATCGACTCCCATTCATTTCCGTCTGCAGAGTAAACTCAGTGGAATCAACTACCTGTTTGAAGCTAACGGCGATATGGTGTAGCTGATGGACCCACGGTTCGATTCCCGGTTGGGCCCTGTGTGTAGTGGGTGGCACAGCATCACAGCAGCATCAGAGCAGATCAGCTTATAAGACGAGAATCATGGATAACACACATCACAGGACGTTTTTAAGAAGTGTGTGTGTGTGTGTGTGTGTGAGTGTGTGTGAATCAGTGTCAGTTTTTTTCCTCTTCCTGCTGTTCGTCCTTCTTCTGCACCGACTTGTCTTTATTTCATCTTTTTATTTTAATTCCGTCCTTCCTTCCTTCCTTCCTTCCTTCCTTCCTTCCTTCCTTCCTTCCTTCCTTCCGTCGTCTCTCTCCTCTGTTGTCTTTGAGCAGATCAGGTAACTTTATTTTGGCGATCCTGATGGGCTCGGGTGAAATGACTGTTTTTCCTCCCTGCCGTCTGTTTCTGCTGATTGTTATTTCCTTATCTCGCCCTCTCTCACCCCCTCCGCCTGCCCGCTCGGCATCGCGTGAGGAGCTGGCAGCTCCCTCCCTCCCGCCCTCCTCCTCCCCCTCACACACACGCACACACACACACACACACACACACACTCCCCCTCCACCCGCCTTTCTGCACACAAACAAAGGTGACGTCAGCCGCCCTCGGCTCGCGCTTCACAGGGAGGCAGACATGCTGCAGGTTACTGGGGTTGCCTCCCTCGCTGAAACCGGTCGTCTGTCTGCTGCCCGTGTGTGTGCGTGAGTGCGTGGGCACGTGCACACGTGTGTGTGTGTGTGTTTTTCTAAAAGGGCAAATCTGCGATTGAAATTGTGCATGTTGTTTACAACCCGGCGGGGTCAAAGGCCCGCACTCTGTTTATTTATTTATCTCTGAAGGAACAAAAGAGGGTGAGGATGGAGGGAGTAAACGGAGGAGGGGGGGGAGGGGTGGGGGTGGGGTTAGCCACACACACACACACATCCACACCCACCCATCCAGCAGTGAGGTCTTTTATTTCAGCTAATCTGATCGTTTCCTGATTGTGGAATTTAACTTGGCTGCTGTGTTCATGCTGCCATGAAGGACTGATTTTGTGACAATTAATCGTTTGACTGAAGGAGTGTGAGCCTGAAGCTCTTTAGCTTGTAGCATTAGCATGTAGCATCACTGGAGTGTGAGCCTGAAGCTCTTTAGCATGTAGCATTAGCATGTAGCATCACTGGAGTTTGAGCCTGAAGCTCTTTAGCATGTAGCATTAGCATGTAGCATCACTGGAGTGTGAGCCTGAAGCTCTTTAGCTTGTAGCATTAGCATGTAGCATCACTGGAGTGTGAGCCTGAAGCTCTTTAGCATGTAGCATTAGCATGTAGCATCACTGGAGTGTGAGCCTGAAGCTCTTTAGCATGTAGCATTAGCATGTAGCATCACTGGAGTGTGAGCCTGAAGCTCTTTAGCATGTAGCATTAGCATGTAGCATCTCTGGAGTGTGAGCCTGAAGCTCTTTAGCATGTAGCATTAGCATGTAGCATCACTGGAGTTTGAGCCTGAAGCTCTTTAGCTTGTAGCATTAGCATGTAGCATCACTGGAGTGTGAGCCTGAAGCTCTTTAGCATGTAGCATTAGCATGTAGCATCTCTGGAGCCCTGATTTCATTTGCTTCATGAACATTTCTGATCTTAGTTTCTGCTCCTGTTCGTTCAAACATCACTCGTCCTTCAGCCGAATCATTTCTGACGTCTGGTTTTGTTTTCGCAGCACGTCGCCCCCCAGTGGCAGGAATGGAGAGACGTCTGTCGAGGACTCCTGAACTTCATCACCCAGACGCTGAGCACCCTGTACAGACTGACGTAGACCCCGTCTGACCCCTGTCGCCCCCGGGGGTCACGGCGGGGTTTGGCTTGTTTCCCGTGACGCTCCGGCCTCCGGCGGACGCGACGACGGCCCGCGGCGCCGCGGTCGACCTCGTCCTGGGCGGAGGGCCTGAGCAGGTGGAGGTGTCGGACCTGTGGGGGGTCAACCTGTGGGATGTGGACCTGTTCAGGCCGTCAGGGGTCTGCTGGTTCAGACCCACAGCCTGCGTGTACATTCTGTAAAGCTCTTATTTTATTGATTCCCGGGTTCCTCAGGTAGCAGGTGGAACTCCATGAGGGTACGAACTTTGACCTTTCAAGACACGAAGGCTGAGAAATCATCCCAAACTGTTCTCAAGGTTTCTCATTCAGGTCACATTTTGAGAGATCTGATTGAGTTTTATCTTAAAACTTCTGCGTTTATTTTTCAAAGCTTTCACATGGGAAGGAAAGTCTCTTATTTTGAAAAGTTTGGATTCTCGGCCTTTGTGAAGGTGACGCGTAACCACTTTATTTGGACCTGCTGCTCTCACGGTGTGACTTTTGATGTTGTTTCTACGCAGCCTTCATGTCTGACTTTTATTTTCGGTTTATTTTATTTTGTAAAAAGCTGTGAATCTGGACGTTTCAGTCGCTGCGCAGGGAAACAAATCGGGTTTAATTCCACTGAAAGAAAAGCACAGAGTGAACCTCGTTTCATCATAGCGCCATGTGCCTTCTCTCACACACACACACACACACACACACACACACACACACACACACACACACACACAGATTAGACGCTCCAGCTGTTGGGACAGAAACAGTTTAATGGATGACGTATCGACGCCACAATCGGGAATAAGAAAGAACGGCTTCATCTTTCATTTCAAGATCAGAGTTTCAATGTGAAGACAGGGAAGATAATTTAAGAAATAAAGCCACATTTTTCCTTCTGTTTTTTAAAGAACTTCGTGTTTTGACTTCATCTCTGACTTTCAGGGATTCATTTTATTTCTCAAAATTAACTTTATATTCAAAGTTTTTATCTTTTCATCATTTTCTTCTGACATTTGAACCTCATTGGATGCTTAGAGGTTGTTGTAGGTTTTTTTTGGAAATTTCTTTTTGAGATTCTGACTTTAGTGGCATTCGTTTTGACGTCGGCTCTAAAGTTTTCACTTTATTCACCCCTGTAAAGAGAAAACATTGACTGAAGCTGACTTCACATTTTCTTTGTGATATTTAAACTGAAGCTCTCAAATCGTCAGTATTTCAACTTTATTTCATCAAATCTTCATATTTGAATGTTAATTATTATTCTAAATCTAAATAGATTTATAAAACTTTATCTCTAAATTTTTTACTTTATCATCAGGGTTTCCATGTTTTAACTTCATCCCAACGTTCTTCAGACGTTCTTTTTATTTTTCCTAAAGTTGTGACTTTATTGTGAAACATCTGGGCCTTTTGTCCGGCGTTCCCCCACATTTCAACACTTTCACTCATATTTCCAGAGTAATCTGGAATTCACTGATACTTTGTTTTAAAATTAAATTAATTCCCCAACATTTCAAATTCAACGTTTCAGCTCTTGGACATATTTAAAAGTCTCATTAAATTAGTTTTTTTTTTTATATATATATTTCAATCATTTGACGGCGTCGTCGATTTCATTTCAGAGTTTGGACTTGGTGAAGGTTTCCTGAAGCTTCCTCCTGATGAGGCTGAGATACACACACATACACACACTCACACACACACACACACACACGGTGCCGGGCGTTGTCCGACGCCTCAGTGTTTCTGTAAATATTGTGAGGATGAAGCGGAGCCGGGGGACGGACTCTGAGCAGCCGCCGGTAGTTTGGCAGATTTCTGTGAACGTCTGTCTGAACAGAATCCAGTGGATCCGGGAGTGGGCGGGGCCTTAGGGAGTGGGCGGGGCCTTAGGGAGTGGGCGGGGCCTTAGGGAGTGGGCGGGGCCGGGGAGCTGGAGAGCTGTCGGAGGACGTCCGTCCCTCCTGGTTGGGTTGTGCGTTCTCTCTCATTGTAGTTTAAGCTGCTCGCATTCAGAGTAATTTATTTTGAAAGGTAGCCAATCTGTAGCTTTGTTTGGGTTTCTTTAATGTAAATGTATTTATTTTTGCTTTTTTTTCCTAACATTCCTGATGGAAGCTATGATTTAAGCATTACTTTTCATTATTTTTTTTGAACTGTTAAAGCAGAGATTGAATGAAATGGGAGCTAAAGCCACTCTGTCCTTTTTTACAGCGTCTTCACCTAAATTCCATCGTCTTTGGCTTTAAAGCACATTTTTCTACCGACTACAGACTGAAAGTGGCGTGTTTAGTGTTTATGTTTCAAAATAAAAGTCTCAAAACTCCTCTTAAAGCACTAAAATGAGGAAGGAGCAGCCTGTTTTCAAAGCGTTTAAACAGAACGGTGCTGGCGGCTTCATGAAGAGTCTTCCCGCCCTGTGATGTACTTTAAAGGAACATTTCACCCGGTTATTCCAGGATCTGTGGTTAGCTTCTCTGTCCTCCTCCGGGTTTTTTTTTTTTTTTAATCCTCTTGATGTAAAAACTCTGCCAGTTGCTGTTTTCTTTATTTTTTTAATCTAAAACCCTCCTGATCTCCTCTTCCTCCACACCTGAAGCTCCACGTCAGTCACATGCAGTGAATTTGCTGTTTTTTCACCGTTTTTTTTGTATTGTAAAAAATTTCTACATGAATTTTGTACTTTTTTTCTTTTTTATACAATAAAGTTAAGAATGAATACTTGTGTGAGTCTTTGTTTGTTCGAGGGGGAAAACAAAATATAAATGTATTTACAGTAATCTGTAACCACAAATATAAATACAGTTTTCCTATTTTTTAATGTTTTCTTTGTTTCGCTGAAGATTTACAGGAGTGTTGTTTAGTTTGACATTAACTCAGGATTTAAATGACTTTATCAACTAAATATTTCACTGCAACTTAAACGGTTGGCAGTAAATTCAAAATGATGCACACCTTGAGGCCAAACTTTGGGACTTTATTTAAAAAAATTTTTGAATAATTTCAGATTTTCTGACAAAATGTTTATTTCAGTAACTTTAGTGGATGAAGTGAGACTTTAACAGCAAATATTGACTGTGTAGACAAAATGTTTTAACTGATTTAACTTTATTTTAATGTAATCTGAAAGTTTGTCATAATATTCCAACATATTTAATCATTTTGTTTAACATTTGGATGATTTTCACATCAATTTAGATTTTATTTTAACCTATCCATTTACTTAAAGTCTAAAATCCTCTATTGTGTCTAAATTTTTCCTCTTTTGCCTGAAATTTCTGTTTCACTCTCCGAATTTCCATCATTTAAACATCATTCCTGTAGTTTTTCAGAGCAGTGGCCTCCTGGAGGGTTTTGTTTGAATTCGATATTCCACGTGTGTTTGGGTGGCGAAGGCTCAGCGTCTCTGCAGATGTTTACAGATGTCTGAGCAGCCAGAGAGACGCCGCCTTCATCACATCTGGATTAGCAGCCGGGAGGTCGTGACCTTCGCCGCGTGCACAAACACAGACGGACGACACGCCTGTTTACGGCGCAGATCAGCGCCGCTCTGTCTTCCTGCCTGTGGAGACGCCTGTGTCCTGATCGCCCGCCGCCCGCTGTGGTTCTGACAGTCTGGTCCTCTCAGCGAAACTGAGGCTTCAAGGACGGGATGAATGTTTCATGGCTCGCCTCTCCGTCCGGCAGAAACTCGCTGCACTTCGTGAAACAGAAAGAGCCTCGGGAGAAGAAAGGCGGCGAGCCAACGTGAAAACACTGGCAGCTGGAGTCAAACCTTGACCCAAAGAGAGACAGAAAAGATGAAAACTCTCTTTAATACATGACTCAGACTCAGTCTTGGTGTTTCGCTGTATGAAGTCTGAGTTTGGGGATTATTGTTTTGAAGTTCTCACACAAAAAGAAACATTTCCTCAAAAAAAGAGCTTCTTTTAATTAACAAACAAAATAATCACCATTGTTAAAGCTGTTGTTGTTTTAACACAATCATAATTATGTGATCACTAGAGCTGCAGCGCTGCCGGATCCCGGTTCCGCTCAGTCAGCCAGCTGCTCCATCATCTGGATTATAGAGCATCTTCCTCCAATTAACATCCGGATTACAGATTATAGAGCATCTTCCTCCATCTGGCGCAGTGGGAGTCAGCGGTCCAGTTTACATGAGTGTTTTTTCAAACCGACTGAACGGTGTTAAGCGGACATGTACACATGGACGGCATACAAAGCGATCCACGATGAGTCCTGGTTTCCCAGGGCCCTGCGTGAAGCAGATTATACGGCGTCCTGTGACACGAGCACTAAATCTCTCGTGGAACTTTCAGGTCTTCAGCTCTGCAGCAGCAGTCCTCAGCGCTGGGCAGAGAACCGATCACAACTGTTTCACAGACAAGAATCGCACTCAGAGAAAAATGGACCCAAACCAACAAACATCCCTGAAGCTGAAACACAGTTTTCTACACAGTTTAACGCTGATACCCTCCTTTAAGATTTCACTAAATCAATCGAATGAGGAGAAGCTATGAATCACAGGATTACATGACTGGATGTTGATTTTCAGTTTGATATGAAGCTATTTTCTTCTGGCTTGTAATTTCTAACAGTGAACTCAAAGAAAACACAAACAAACAAAGAACCCGTTCAATAATGACCATTCTATTGAACATTCTGAGCCCAAAGAACCATGAAGATGAGAATTTCCTATGAAACCTTTATCTTTTTATCATGGATGCTCTGCAGAGAAACTTGACTTCACCTGAAGTTTCTCCTCCATCACTGATCACCTGAGAGGAACTTCAGCCCCGACTGCAGGCTGTCCTCACATCATCCGTCCACACACACATTCAGGTCCCTGCAAGGCATGACACACACACACACACACACACACACACACACACACACACATGCACACACACAGTTCTTTTTCCACAACTTGAGGCTGACGTGTATTAATTGAATGTTACCTGACCTGAACTCAAACCAGCGTCTCCTCATATATAAACACACACACACACACACACACACACACACACACACACACACACACACACACACACTCCAGGGATTTTTCCTTTGGAGGTTTTGTCCTATATTTCAGATAATTCCACATAATGTACAGATTTAGAATCAGTGTTGGTAGGCGTGCACACACACACACACACACACACACACACACACACACACACACACACACACACACAGGTCTGTTACTGAGTCAACAGGCAGTCTTGGGTCTTGATGTCCTCGCTTCACCCGCTCTGCTGAACGAGCCAATCAGGCGGCGCTCGGAGGAAAATCAGCGATCTGATTGGCTGCTTGGTCCTGCTGCTAAGTGGAGGCCGAATCTGAGAGAGTGACCACACAGCAGAGGATTTAAGTGTGTGTGTGTGTGTGTGTGTGTGTGTGTGTGTGTGTGTGTGTGAGAGAGAGAGAGAGAGAGAGAGAGAGAGAGGGGGAAAAAAACAGTGATCATGAACAGAAGAGAGAAAAGAGGATGCAGTGGAAAACTGTCGGCCTGGAGTGTGTGTGGAGTGTGTGTGTTGAGATAAGACTGAAGGTTTAATTAAAGGGGCAGAATGAGCTTAAAGGGACGTTTCCTAATTAATCCTCCCTGCTAAAGGAGCAGTGGCGGCCTGAGCCGCCCCGCCCCGCCGCCCCGCCCCCCCGCCCCGCCCCCCCTGCTGAAAAACGCCCCCCCCCCCCCCCCCCCCCCCAGAACGAAACTCTGGGCTCAGCGGGAATCACAACGATCCCTCCGTCTTCACTTCCTCTTCCTGCTCTCAGCCGCTGAACTTCGAATGAACCCGGCGTGTTGAAATCACCACGTTTCATTCAGCCGGTGAGGAATTCCTGCAGCCGCACAGCGAAGCGATGGCGGAACGGCGGCGAGATCGAGAACGCTTTAACGGAGGAATTCATCGCCGTTCCAGGCCGCCAGTCACCGATCACTTTTATAAAATCAATATCTCAGCTGTTTCCACACACTGTTAATGGAGGATATCTGCACAAAGTTAAGATGAATTCATGAGCTGATGCTAATGCTAATGCTAATGCTAACGGTCAGGTCACTGCAGGCGAAACGTCTGGAAGCTCTCTGCTGAACGGGCAGCCGAAGCAGGAATTTCCCGCTTCGAGAAGGGAAATCAAGGTCGACGTCATGAAAACTGAGTTTTTGGCATGGAAATAAGATTTTTTTTCTTTTTAAATCAATTTACTCTTTAAGTAATGAAGTCTGTTTTTTAATTTTACCCCTTTATGAAGGAAGCAGAATTCACTCTTCAGTGTTTCTTTAAAGCTTATTTATAATGAAAAAAGGACAACAGGAGTGTAAAGGATTTTTTAAGACCTCCAGTGAGAATTTTAATCTATTTTAACTTATTTAAGGACTTCATATTGTCTTTATTTGTTTTCTACAGTTTATTTTGTTAATCATCAATTAATGAACTTATTTACTTACTAATTTCTTATTTATTATTCTGGTTTTTTTTTTGTTTTTTTTTTGTATTTGTTTTTTTTTTTTTGTTTTTTTTCCCCATTTCTGTTTATGATTTACTTTGAGCATTATTTTTAGCGGCCTCAGCAAGGGGGAGAATGAAAGAAAAAGGAGGAAAATTGGACGGAAAAGGAGGATAGGGAAAGGATAGGGAAATGAATAATGAAAGCGAGAGTAGAATAAAAAGGATAGGAAGAAATAATGCAATAAAGCAATAATGGACAGGAACAAATGGAAAATACATCACTCCCTTTGTTATCTTCTATTTGGACAGTTGTCTTGTTGACTTCGGTTTGACTTCTGTATAATGTCTTTTCTTTTTGGTTTTTTTTTTTGTTTTTTGTTTGTTTTCTTCTCATACAGCGGTAAGATAAAGGTGGGCAAAATAAGCTTCGGCTTCAGCCCTACACCCTCTTTGGTCATCAACAAGTTAACCATGTATGTATGTACGCATGCACATGTACATATGTATGCATATATGACCATGTATGTATGTATGTATGTATGTATGTATGTGTGTATGTGTGTGTGTATATATAGATATGTACACATACATGTCTTGCTTGCTATGTATTTCTTATTTATTTAATTTTTTTTGTTGTGCTTCATGACCGAATAAAATAATGAAAAAATTCAGTTGCAGTTTTCCGCCCTTGTGTCAACTCACTTCCCAACATGATGAACTTTAATCTCATTTTACTCAATCCGTTAGATTTATGTTATCTATAAATAACATTTACGTTCACATTCAGTCTTATTTTTTAAAAAGTTTTTAAAAGCTTGTTCTTTAAAAACACGAGAGGATTTCAACAACACAAAAATGTCTACATTTAAAGTGAAGAGTGAAAGTTTTTGCTTGTGTTTTTGTTCGCACTGCCTCAGAGGTGTGAATTTCCAGACGGGTAAACTTTCCCGGTTCCCACCAGAAGCTCCTGGTAACACCAGAGGGAAATGAGGACCGTCGGACATTTCTGGAGAAAAGTGAAGTGAGCCAAAGGAGGCGACGCTGAATACTGGAACTGCTGGGATGGAGGGTGTAGGGTCCGTTGAGACCGGTTGCCATGGTGACAGAGACAGCCGGAGACGGTGGAGGGACGGTTTCTTTCGGGAAAATCAGGTCTTTATCAGTAAAATGCTATAATTCTGTTCAACGCCTGAGACGCTGAGGAGAAACCAGAGACTCACGGATCATTTCACAGCTTCACAGGCTGGAAGCTGCAGGGTCAGAGGTCAGCGAGATGTGAATGGACTCATCACACACAACACAACACACACTTATCACTGTAACCTGACAGGCTGCAGGACGTCTGAATGGCCTGTTTATAAAAGAAGCCGATTTAAGTCTTGTGACTCGAGTTGCTGCAGAGCTAAAGAAAGTGTGTGTGTGTGTGTGTGTGTGTGTGTGTGTGTGTGTGTGTGTGTGTGTGTGTGTGTTCTTATAGATACTAGTGAGGACCAGAATAGGTTTCTAACAAACAGACTGAGGACATTTTTGCCAGTCGTCTTTTCGGCAGACCTTTTTGAGGGTTAAGACCTGATTTTTGGGTTAGAATTAGGTTTTTGATGTTCAGGGTTAAGGTGAGGAGCGAGGAAATGCATTGTGTTAATGAGTGTGTGTGTGTGTGTGTGTGTGTGTGTGTGTGTGTGTGTCTGCTCCTGAAAACAACCCGGGAAAACAGGCCTGTTCAAGAGTTTTTCTTCACAAATGTTTTATTAGGAAATGTAAAAAACAGAAACTGATCTTGTATCAGAGGACTGCAGGAGAACAGATCATAGGAACAGAGAACCGGATGGACATTTATGACTGGATCAATGAGAACTGATATAAATAATCAGACTGAGCAGACGGGCTTGTCTTGGGGAGTAAAAACCGTCCTGTGATGCACCACTGGAACCAGAGACACCGGGGCCAGGGGCCGGTGACCGGGGCGGGGGCGGGGGCGGGGCCGGGGCCCATCAGTTCGGGCCGAAGAAGTCGACGACGCCGTTTCCTTTACGGCCGTCGAAGAAGAAGAAGTTCCGATGAGGAGCGTCTCTCTGGGAAAGAGCCTGAGGAGAGAGAGAGGGAGAGAGAGAGAGAGAGAGAGAGATCACTGCAGGAGGAGAAGTTTGTTTTTCAGAGGATCAAACTCGATTCATGAAGAGTTAAAACTGTCTGAGTGATTTTGGATCAAGAGCATAATGTTCATTTCACTTTCAAAACGTCCCAGACTGGAGCATTTCTGGCCATGACCACGTCGGCTTGCTTCAGGGAGTAAAGGAAAAGTTTATTATCCGCTAGGAAACTGTTTAAACTGAAGATCTGAACGGATTCGTTATTTCCCCTCAGGAAGCTGAGCTCTGCTCTGTTTCTCGCTTGCAGTGAGATTTCATCATGATCACGATGATCATCCTGATGGAGCCGCAGTTTGGCCCGGTGCCAGCCCCATGCCTGCTGGAGGTGAAGCCCCGCCCCCTCGCCCTCCCCCTCCCCCTGCTGCAGATCTGCCTCAGACGCCCCGAGCGCGGCCTCGGCCCGGGGTCGCCGCTCCTGAAGCCTCCGTCCAGAATCTGGACGTCTGGATGCTGCAGAGGAGACGAACCGGACGGGACGCCGGAGCAGCTGTGGACTGGGCAGTCCGGGGCGCCTCACTGCGACGGCAGCCTGCCGCATCGCCGAGCTGCTCTTCTTCTTCTTGCTGCATTTCAGACTCTTCCTCAGTGTCGGTCTGGGTTCAGAACGTCTCCAACGCCAGCAGCTGCTGGAGCGGCGAGATCCGTTCTGGGTGAACCGAATGAAGACCTGAACTGACCCGGCATCGAACCGAGGATCCAGACCACCGTGCTGAACTGGTACAACATCGAAACTAAAAATGAAACTGGTTTAAAATGAGGTCACGGTGGTGTTTTTAATTTGGAATGGGTTCATTCTGAATTCTATTCCTGATCTTGGTGTTTTTATGGAAGAAAGATTGAATCCTCTTTACCTCTGGGGCTGTGGATCGTTCTGATTGGACGGGGCGGCCGTGACGTGGCGTGAAGCATCTTGGCAGTGATTTTTCTCTTTCTTTCTGGATTAACTTTGATGCTGCAGAATTGAAAAGGTCCCCATAGTTCTGTTCCTGTCCCTCCTGTTAAATAAATCGTCTCAGTTCGAGTCGAACCGCCATCTTGGAATATTGCGTCATCGTGACGGACGAACAAAATAAAGTCGCCTAATTTACACATAATCCTGCTCCTGAATGAGAATAAACCGGCCGGCTTAGATTTCAGGAGTTTACACAGTCATTTTGGAGCGGAATTAACTTTTATTCGGCTGTAAAGAGGAAATAAAAGGAAATAAAAGCCTCGTATAAACCACACCAGACTGTTGTTCGCCGTCGCAGAAACAGGAAAACTGCGTCATCAGTGGTGGATGGTCGTATCGTATTCCAGGCAGACCTTCACCTGGACTTTTATACCGTTTTCCTCATGAGCATGTGGCTGTGCGAGGCAAGCCATGCTGGATCTGACTGAACTGAAGGGAGCTGAGAGCGTTTGGACCAAACAGTGCGAGTTCATCCCAGCGGGAGGAAATGGAAAAGGAAGAATTTCAACACCGACGTTTCCAAATCTTGGCGTGAGCCCAGATCGCCTGGGAGGAAATAAAACCTGAATGTGTGTGCTCTGACCTTGACGACCTCCTGCCCCAGAACTCCGCCCACCACGGCGCAGACCGGAGACATCTCGGAGAAACAGTAGCTGGATGAAAGAACAGACGGTTTCAGAACAGAGAGCAGCGAATCGGGAACGAGAAAAAGCCTCATTCAGCTTCTCCGAGCGGCTGCAGTCACCGACGGGTCGTCTGACGTCACGCCGGCGTTCCGAGTCACCTGATGAAGTCGTCGCTCAGCAGGTCGGCGCTCACGGCCGACGCCTCCAGCACGTCGTCCCGGATCTGCCGGAGCAGCCGGCTGTCCTCCGGGAAGGCCTGCGGGTCGGGGTCGCGACCTTTGTCCGTGCGGAACTTCAGCAGCACTGCGGAGGGAGGCGGAGGGAACCGAACACTTTGAGATCTGAATCAACACGTTTCAAGCCGTTTCCGGCCGAAGCACAGCGGAGAGCGTCTCTCTCCTCTCGCTGCTGGATATTAATCTGCTGTGATTTCGTCACATTTCCAGGTGAATCGTCACGAGACGGAAAGACGGCGCGCCGCCTGCGGTTGCACCATCGACCACTTCAGGCCGCCGCGCAGGAGGAAGCCTGCTTCCTGTGCAGGCTCCACCACAGACTGAGAAATTAAAAGCTGAAAGGAGAACAAGAAGAAAGTGGGCGCTTTATTCGGCGGGTGGTGATATTTGGAGCTCTAACCGACGTCCCCACGCGGCGTGCCGCCCCGCCCACGCGCTTCCGCTCCGTCCATTAACCCCAAACCGCAGGAGGAAGCGTGTTTCCTCCCACGGCGCCTCGGCTCTGCCCTTTACCAGCTCGGAGGGAGTTCAAGGCGCCGGGGACGGAATCGAACCCGGTATTAATGCCAGGGCGCGGAACACTACACCTACACGTCATGCTGACGGCGCGGAGCGGCCGTCCGACTGTCATGGCCGCCCTGCGGCGAATCCACGCAGCTCTCAAGATTCTATGTGAATGTTTTGGTTTTATTTATGTTCCACGCTGGATTTTAAAAGCTCCTCACTGGTTCTGCTTTAAACGCAGATCATCTTCAGTCCAGAGGAAGCATTTCATTTCTTCTATTTCCAGGTTTTCTTACTGCTGGATACTGTCTTGTTGATCATCATCTTTATGGAGTCTGATTTTATTTCCTGTTCAGAAGACTCTACTTATCTCCTTCAATCATCGATTCAGTTATCGATTATTAATTCATGTGTGAGTGAACGTGAGGGCACAGTGGAAGGCTGCAAATGAATCGGCCCCTGCAGGATAAATAAACGTGAAAGCAGGGATTTGCTAAAAAAAAAAAAAAAAAAAAAAAAAGAGGAAAAAATTAAAAACAACCCAAAACATTGGGAGAAGCATTAATTGATTAAAATTGTAGCACAGCTGTTTTCAGGAAAAGAAAAAAAGCAAAAGAATGAGAAAAAGAAAAAGACTTTTTAAAAAAGGAAGCAAAAAAAACTAAATAACCTGTTAGTTCAAGCTTCGTAACACTTTAAAGCACCTGAAGTCAGAAAATCCATGAAAACAAGAAAAATTAAAAATGGCCACAAAAGCCATAAAACCACAATAAAATGTCTAAATTAAACAGTTCATAAACACATCCTCAGTTTTTGCATTTCTATCTTTTTTCAAAGTTTTTCTCCCTTCATTCAGATAATAAACATGTTCTGAGGCTGCAGACGGATTTGACTATAAAAGAGAGAAAGAATCTTCTCTTCTGAACTGTAATCCTGAGGCATTCTGGTGATTTAATGACGCCGAGCGGCGGCGAGATGACCGAGCCGTCAAGCCATCGATCGAACCGGCGTTCCCGGCGAGACGCAGGAAGAGAGAGAGAAACCTGAAGAACAACAACCGAGCGGGAGGCGTGTCCACTCCGGCCCCGGCTAAAAAAAGCCTCTTCAGCTTCACTCTGCACATGAGCGCTCATGGACGGCCTGCGATGGAAACTTCAGCCTGTGTGTGTGTGTGGGTGTGTGTGTGTGTGTGTGTGTGTGTGTGTGTGTGTGGGTGAGGCCGTGTTGGAGCCAGGTGACAGCAGGGACAAACAACAAGCCCAGCAGAGAAGGTCGTCCAGCACAGAAATAACCTGCGAAAGAGGAAGGAGCGTCGAGGGAAAAAATGCTAAAACTTCTAAAAGAGGGAAAAAAAAGCTGCTCAGAGAAGAGATGAAATGGTTAGAACCTTCCAAACTCTGCTGTGACTGTTTCTTGGGGTGGTAGAGGTCGTCTTACGACACAGACGCGGTCACTGCGGGCACGGGGCGGACGCTGGAGCGGCGTGTTCAGGCACCCCTTTCTCACCAGCGCGCTCTGCGTGAGCGGGTTGTCCGCGGCAACGGGCTACTAGGTCTTCAACGTTTTCAATGGGACCCCGCTCCAAGCTAGAGGGACCAGAACACTGGCGAAAGCCTCTTGTGTGACCACTTTGTGGGCAGACATGAGCTCAGTGCTGCATAGAACGCCTGGTTGACACGAGATGTGTGTTTATGCCATTGGTTTCAATGGGACGCCGCGCACAGCCTGCTGAAGTCCGCGCAGACAAATAGACTTGATTTCTTTTTTAGAAATCGCCACGCGGATTTGAACGGGCCCCGCGCAGGGCCCGCGCGAGCAGTGTGAAAGGACTGATCTGTTTGCATGCAGTTCTGACTTTTCCGCGCAGAAACCATGGAAACCCCGACAGATCCGCGCCCGAACAGCCGCGTTTATGTGATAAGAAATCCGCGCGTCGATTTCCAAATAGAAATCAAGTCTATTTTTCTGCGCGTTTAATGCCAATTAACCTTTGGCATTAATAGACTTATTGCCAAAACAGTCAGAAAAATGTTGGGAAAAAAGGATGAAAACACTAAAATCAGGCTCAAAACAGCTGAAAATGGACTGAAATCTTCTCCATCCTCAACTAAGATCAAAACTTTATATACTGTCAACATCAGATCCACGTTTTGTTAAAAATCGGCTCTTTATCTGGAACGCCCGGCGCCGCCTTCGCCTCACTGAAGCTGTTCCTCGTCTCCGGGAGGATTTGATGAGCTGCGGAGCAGACGCACGGCGGCTGAACCCCCGGCCCCCAGAGCACGTGCAGCCACGTTTCATCAGCTCCCGCTCCGCTTTGCATCTTCACCCTATAACCTTCAGCATCCTACACTTTCTCAGTTTCAACTCTCGGTTCTTTGTTTTGAACCGTTGACAGGATTTGCTTATTTCTTATTTATTTCCATGAAGCAAAACTTCCCCAAAAACAATCCGGATGACATTATAACCGCTATTCACGTGACCCTGAGCGGAGCCGGTTTTAAAGAGCTTCTTTCACTGCAGCTTGGTGTCAATTATTTCAAAACTCGAACAAAACTTCATTTGAAATTGATGGAAACATTTCAAACTTATTTGAATCTCAAAACGTCTGAATAAAAAGGAAAGAAAAACTGTTTATATGCTGAGAAAAAGAGAAAGAAATGGTAAAATTGCTTTAAAAATCTTGATGAAAATGAAAAAAGTGGAAAAACTGCATTAAAAAACAGCCGAAACCTCCGGTCTGAACAGAATACAGACCAACGTCGGACGAACGTCAGTTCAAACCCGGTTAAACAGCACAGCGCCACATGCAGGAGCTCCCGGCTTACCGTGAAGCAGGAAGTAGTCGACGGGGGTCCGTTTGAGCGCCGCCTTGGCCTTCTCGCTGGTCCAGCTGACCTCCAGAGCCTCTTTCAGCGAGCAGAAGCTGGAAGTCTGGCGGGGAGAACAGCTGCGGTCATCTACTCAGTTTGGGTTTATTCAAGATGCTAAATGACAAGCGAGGTGTGGCGTGCCGGCCGAAGCTCCTCCTCCTCCTCACCTTCTTCACCATGGTCGTCTCGTTCGGGTCGATTTTGACCTTCTTGGCTTCTGGACCGTCGCTGGAATCGGCGGCTGGTTTCACCACTTTGGGTTTCTCCCTGAAGGAGAAAGAAGGACGAAAGAATCCCAGTTTACTTGCTGGAGGAGAGCGGGGCCGGAGCAGATGCTTCGCTATGCATTCAGTGTTTTAGGACTTTTTTGGGCGTTGGTTAGATTTAAATTGCGATTCTTCAATTCCGACTTCTTGTTGGTGGGAGAACTATTTCCACATATAAAGTCTTTCTACCAGAATGAATTTAGAATATCTCGTTTATAAAGGTATTGGGGTAGAAAAAAAAAAAACACTTTTTGAACAAAAAACATTGATTTTAAAGTGGTCAAACATAAAAATCCCAAAACTGATGCAACTCGATTTCTTTTCCCACCACCCGAGGAAACACAAGCAGCTCGTCCTCTGTGTTCTTCTTCCCTCTTAACTCGCCCACACCCCCACCGTTCTCGCTCACTCACTCCACGTAGCTGTACTCGCGGCCCAGGTTGCAGAACATGTAGCCGTAGTAGCCGTGCACGCCGCCGCAGAACACCTTGATGTTGCGTCTGGAGCAGAGCTGGTCGACGCGCACCATCAGGTCCCTGGAGCAGCCTGTCAGACACACCTGAGGGCAAAGAGACGCAGTCTGAGCCGGAGGAAACAGGGTCTACGTTCAGCGTTGTGTAGGAATGTTTGTATTCGTGACTCTTTGTTCTCCACATCTGGACTTTATTCTCAGGCTGTTGAAGGGAGGACCCGGACCTGCTGCCGCCGTTTCTCTCTGACCTTCTTCCAAACACTCGAACCGCCAGAGACACAAGCGACGGCCCCGTTCAGTCCTGAAACCGCGGGAAACGCCCGCCTGGAGGGCGTGGCCGGCCTTATCCCACTGGCCCCGCCCACAACAGCCACAGATAAGCCCTCAGATGGGGCCTGGCGGGCGGAGTGCAGCGGCGCCCGCCGGCAGGCGGACTCAGGACGGCGGGCAGGGCTTCAGACCATCACGTGTCTCTAAATAACAAACGGCCGGTTCAGACACAGGCGGGCGGCGAGGAAGGCAGCCCGCTGTCTGGAAGGCCGCCGACCTCCGTCAGATCGGCCCATTAGTAGCCAACGTCTCCGAACGGAGAGCGACGGCTCCACATTACGGAGTCCGGCTCATTACTTGACCTTGAGTGACCTGAGACTCCAAGACTGACGGGAGGAAGGAAAGGATCTGCTCGCCATTCAGAGGGCAGAAAGACGATTTCCTTAACGAGTGTCTGATTGAAATGTGGGCTGTACAGATCATCAGAGGTCAGACACGAGGAGAAACCTTCTCTCTAGAACATCCTGTTCTAGAGAAGAAACAAGGAAGCAAAAGAAGGACGTTAGGGAGGAACGGAAAGAGGAAAGGAAAGAAGGAGAAGCAAGGAAGCACAGTCTGTTAGGAAGGAAGGAAGAAAGGATGAAAGGAAAGATGTAAGAGCACAGATGGAGTGTGTGTGTGTGTGTGTGTGTGTGTGTGTGTGTGTATGTGTATGTGTGTCTCTATTGTCGTCATCCTTCGGTAATTAGGACTCTCACATGAAAAGTGGAGCCACACTCCAACTGCTCTACTTTAATCACACTCCATCCTCCTGCTGGGACACACACACACACACACACACACACACACACACACACACACACACACACACACACACACACACACACACACACACACACACACACACACACACACACACACACACACACACACACACACACACACACACACACACACACACACACACACACACACACACACACACACACACACACACACACACACACAGTGTCCTGTCTGGTTTCCAGCTCTTATCTCCTCTCATCATTCAGTCTGTCCGGCTCACATCCAGCTCTTCCCAGTGTTTGACCTCAAAGCAGCGCAGACACACAGCGACATCTGGCGGTCAAAGGGAGACACGCAGCTCTCAGTTCACACCTGTTTTCCTGATGTGATGCTTTCCTGACTCACTCTCTTTTCATCAGCTCCAGTGTTTACGATCCACTGAGAGGAAGGATCTGCTGCTTCCTCCTGGATCTTGTTATGTTACAGTGAAGAGACCCTGAGGGATTCAAACCAGCAAACCTGCAGGATGGTTTCAAAATAAAATGTCAGCTAAATTTCTTTTCTCTAAATCTGAAGCTGAAGCCTGAACTGCAGTAAGTCCAGTCTTTCTTTGGCTCAGTTCAGGTTTTTCATCTCAAACTGTTCATTGTGAGTAAACGGCGACACCTGGCGGTCAGAGAGAGAACAGCTCTGGACACCAGGTCTGCTCCTCATCTGGAGATTTAAAGTCCTGCTGAGATCAGAGGAACCGGACTCTGTGGGTCTCTGGCTCGGTTCCAGTTTCTTCCACTCACCGCGTCGAACTGCAGGAAGAATTCATCGGGCTTGTCCTCCACCCTGCCCGGGTCGGCGTGAACCTCCACCATGGGGTTGAGGTTCTGCGCTCGCTCCAGGGACGCCTGGGCCCGGTTCTGGCCCCGAGCCGTCACCGGGACCAGGAACTGGGCGCGGCACGAGTCCTCGGACACCTTCTCGTGGTCCAGCAGCGTGAGGCCTTTCACCCCCGCCAGGATCAGGTTCTTCGCCACCTCGGCTCCCAGACCGCCCAGGCCCGCCAGGAGCACGCGGGAGCCCCGCAGCCTGGAGCACAGGGAAGGCAGAGTTAAAAAGCAGTGGAGCGGTTACAGGCAGGTTCTGGTAAAATTCCATGGGAGGTTAAGATGAAGAATTTTGGAAATATCCAATACTATTGACAATGCGGACTCATCTGCATCATTTATATATGATATCTGGAACTTAAGCATCAGTTGTTAAGTTGTCAAAGTTGTTAAATATATTACTAGAATCTATTTTTTTAATATCCCAATTAACAGCCAAACTTAACTTCAGTAAATTTCTGATTATTTTTTAAGAAAAATTTCCAAATTTGAAAATTCCAGCGTTTCCGTGACCCTGTGTGAAAGTGAGCTTAACAGTGAGTCGTGGATGAAGTGGCAGCTCGTCCACAGTGTGTCTGTATTTCACAACATGAATTCACATGAGTGTCGTACTGAAGATCTGGAGCTTCATCCAGGAGACGTTCATAGAGCCGAGCTTCTCTCCTGTTTCTATTCTTCAAACATTTATTTCTATTAAATTTGCACAAGATCTCACAAATGCTGCCTCATTGAAATAACAACAATGAGATTAAACACAAGGCAAGAAGACTCAACTGAGTCAAATAATGTTCCTAGAATTACTGTTACACAGGTAACATTTAATAATTTATGTTTTAATGAGTCTTTGTGTTTATGTTTTCTATTATTTCTAAGTGTGCAGTTATGTAATTATTTAAACAGATGAGTGCAATGAGTATCAATTTCAATCTACACAAAAGGGTGATTAATCATTACTAATTCACAGAACTATTGTACATTACTTATTAAAAGATTATAATGAATTGACAGCCAGAATCATTTCATACCTGAAGGCCAAAAGAGGCTCGAACTGCTCCAATAGCGAAGTTATTTAAACACCAACAAAATTCTAATGTACTAAGATGTTAAACACAACTTATTTAAGTGTTTGTATTGAATCTAAATCATATTGTTGCAAACCAGCCCGTGCACCTGATGCCGTGCAGCCTGGATGTTTCTGCAGCTGCTGTAGGATCTCTGACTGTGGAACTTGAAATTTGTGATCTGCACCTCCTGAAAGTTTCAGCTTTCTTAGCTGACCTCTGGACAGCAACAGTTTGCATTCGGTTTTATGTACAGTCGAATTATAGCCATAAACTGTTCCAGTGCAGAAACACTGCCAAAGGAATTAAAAGGGGAAAATCCCTGCAGCGCCGGTTAGCTTCAGCGAGCTAACAGAGCTAGCGCACCTTTTCTGAGCATCCAGCCCCCACAGCCGGATCTGCCGGTCATACTGCGCCGCTTCCTCCTCGCTGATGACCGCGTCCTCCTTCTCGATCATATCGATCATTTCAGCTCGAACTGAAGGTTGGGGTTTTAGAGAAAAACTGGCGTTTTGTTTGGTCGCAGATGGAAACGTTTCAAACGGAGGCACCGTCCCGCTGAATGGGCGCAGGATTGTGACGTCACAGCACGAGACGATTATCTTTTTTTCGGTTTCATTTTTTATTTTTTCATCGAATTTCTGGTTAATTAATTTAAATATTTAGTCTTATTGATTTGTATACCTTGTCCTACATTTTATTGAAATATTTTCTTCATCATTTTGTTGTTTGATTGTTTTTCGTCATCATTGTCTTTATCATCTAATTTGTCCACATTTATATTAATTTATCAGTTATGAAACGTTATTTGAATGCCTCAGTTTGATTTGAATTAAAATAAACTAAAACAGATAAACAATGAACTTTGTGTACTTCCACTCTTGTTGACTTTGGACAAAGAACTGTGGGTAAATTTCGCCCTGCACTTTGTCTTGCAAACAAAGACCTACTTTCTCAAATGTCTTTGCTTTACTGTTGGTATCACACAAGTAAAAGCTTTTAAAATATTACTCTTGGTCTTCTAAAGTGTGAATGGATGAGTTCAGATATTTGACTATGTTAAGAGAAATTCAGATCTCTCAGATCATCTGGATGTCCAACTCTGACTCTATATCTACATCCTCATAATTGTGTAAATTTTAGCTGTGTTTGATGTGTGTAAAACTGGGAATTGTGACAAGAAAGAGACATAACGATGGGGTAAAAAAATGTAGAATTCGACTAAGGAAATGGGAAAATTGTGAATTTGCTGATTTACAAATCAATACTAAAATGTGTAATAATAATATAGAAAATATGGCAAAGGATAGACAATGGCAATATCTCATTTTTATTACAATCTCTTTATATATTATTAACTGTAATAGCATTATCGTTGGCGATAAAGTTATTTCAATTACAATAAAATAATTTTGAATTAATATTCATTGTATAAAACGCTGAGTATGCCTGCGAGTCACACTCCGGGGCTCCTTTAACTCCGACGCTCGGTAATTTCCGTGAGATGCGGTGACGTCACTCTCGGGGAGGCTCCGCCTGTTCTCTCGTTGGAGAAGATCGACGGCCATTTTAAGTCCATCAGTCGTCATTTCACCTCGCTACAGTAGGACGGAGAACGTCAGGACTCAATTTCATCATATTTCTCTTACAACTGTAGTGGAGAATTGCCTACTATGAACTGAACCTCTTCCTCAAACCAATACTAGTAGATCCTAGTGAAGTGACGCATAAGCCAGTAGACTGCTGAGTGTCGAGTTGTAATTTTTTGCACCTCAATGTAGCTTGAAGGAAATGGCTGTGGAAAGCATGACTGTCCATCCAAACTCCCCAACTACCAACCACGAACACAACAGTCTCCTGACTGACGAAAGGTCGAGTAATTCTACAATCATATTTATATGAAATTATTTATTTGTCCTGTGCTTTTACACAAAAAGCCCGGGGTTTGTTTTTCCTTTTTTTCTGTCAGCGGGATTAAACTCGCCTTTTCTGGGAAACAAGTACAGAGGTAAAGAACGCCATGTTGACACGACAACGCCAACTGGGAAGCCAAAAAAGCAACCTTGGAGAACGTTATTCGCTATTTCCCCGTTTTCAGACCGAAATCAGCGGTCAAGCGACTCCAGCCAAAACAGAAAAGACGACTGGAAACAGCTGATCCATTATACTTTAACCGCCAACTCCACGGCTGCCGACCGTCGGTTAATTACGCACTAGTTGTCTTAAGAACAGCTAACTAATGGCTGAAGTCAGTGATTGTAATGTAATGTAACCTCGCAGGAGTTGTTAAACCACCAAAACGATCCCTTTTCGTTTGGTTTTGTTTTGTTTTTTACAGCTAATCTGCTCTCGAGCCAAGTTAGCAACATTAGCCTGTTAGCTTAAGTAGCTGCTAAGCTAACGGCTAACGACGGGCCTAGTCGGACTCCGTCGACGTTGTGTTTGCGTTCAAACTATTAAATTAAATTATTACGGTCGTTACATGGTTATTCGAGTTATGCGCGACCATAATCAAAACGAATCAACAATTTGTCGTCGAGTTAGCTCTAAGCACTTTAAATTATGGCCCCTCGTTAAAAAGTTTAATTGAGCTCCCGAACGCCATTAAATAATTGTATTCTTCCCCGCACTCCTCAAGGTGAGCCCTCTTTTGTGTTATGTGTCTTAAAGTTCGTGTAACTGTGTAGTGTCACTGTAAAGTTGACATTTGTTCCTAACATGTGGCTTGTATTCACAGTCGTTCCCACACTGTCTCGTCCCAAACACCCACCAAAAGTCCCCAAATCCCCCAAAAAGAAAGTGTAAAAACGTCTGCAAAGCATCCCTGAGTTGTTTCAAGTCAAACACAAAGTTCCCCTTGTTTCCACAGTCCACCCCAGTTGGCTTTTTTTATTTAATTATTTTTTAACTTGTTGGCCCCATTCCCCAGCCCCACAAAGCTCCCCTGTGTAGAGCTCAGGTTCAGAAAAACTACTTTTTCCTCAATGCTTTTGAGTGCAGAGTGTGAAGAAATGCCGCCACAGTAAGTATCACGGCCCTTTGCTTCCAGAATGTGGATGTTATGGAGTCTGGGAGGCGAGCTGGATGAATGGTGAATCCTTTGATCGGCTCGGCCTTCATGGACCCTGATGATCTTGTTCTCTGTTGACCGTTCTGATCTGCTCGTGTCTGCAGCGTTTGGAGATTTGATAACTGGAAATGTTTTGGGATAGTTGATGCGGATGACCTTAAGGGGCCGGCCTGTGTAGCAGCTTCCAAATCAATAACTCATTAAGTAAATAACAGCTTTTCCTCTCTGCAGGTTGTTGTGGTAGATTCTCCTCTAGCCGATCGTAGACAGTCTGCCAGTTGAAGATGTGTGTGATCATTATGCCTACAGTCCAGTGAGGCCACCAGTCGCCCCCCTCCCTCCCCAGTAAACCCCCAGTGCCCCCACCTACCCCACTCACAGCAGAGTGCCTCCACAATGCAGCCCAATCCCCCCGTGGCGTTAGAGCGAGGCGCGCCGTGACGTGACGGTGCGCTGGAGACGGGCCTCGCTCAGGTCTTCAGGACATTCTCCAGCCTATAGCGCGTCTGGTTAAGTAAAACAGAGCAGCGATGTGGGGAGATGACGGCTGAAAGCTTTAGAAGTGATGAAGAATTGCAGAGAGGAGCTAGATGAAGTCTGACTGTTGGTGGAAAGTTTGGATGCTTACTATATTGTCGTATTGTGGCTCTTTTAGGATGTTCAATTTCCCTCCGTCTCTTCAGTATTGTTTTGTCAGTGAGGCCAGAAATTGAACAATCACTAGAAAAGGTAATACAAGTGTAAGAACTGTAAGTCTGAGCAAGATTGAAACCAGTCATCATCAATGTGAAGGACTGGTGGAAGAGCGATGCTGCTGCTGCTGCGTAGCGACGGTCCCTCCAACTCCCAGCTCTCACACATCCGTGCTGATTGTTCTCCCCGGGGAGGCCGGGATGCTGAGGATGTGAAGCGTTGCTCTGGGAACAGGCATGTCTGTGAGCAGAGCTTTAGCATGAATGATCCCCGGCCTCGAACCCCCACAAGCCCCCACCCAGCCACCACCTGCCTACCAGCTGTAGTTTGAAGCTGATATTCGTCATGAATACGGAACATTTTTCTCAAGTTGTTACTTGGAGGATTTTGTGTTCTGTGAGGGGATATATTTTATCTCCAGCAGCGGGATACGTTGTCCGGGTGGCGCTGACCCTAAAATGTTATCGGTCACACTGATTCTCCGCTGCGTTTGAGAGAATGTTGATTCTGGCTCGCCCGCAGAGTTTTGTGTATTTCTCAGCGCAGATCAACGTGTCGAGCTAATATTGAGCACAGAACATTCAGTAGATGATGGAAAAGAGGAAAAATAATCTGTCACAGTTTGTTTTCTTTGTTAGTTCAGGCCTTGATCATTCAAACACACACACACAGTCGTGAGTTAATATTGTCTCAGTGTGAAAATAATCAGGTCAAAGGTCCTTTTCGCTGACCGGCTGAATGTTTATGAATATTGACAGAAAATCTGGAGGCTGATTAGATTACTGAGCTCAGGTTGTGTCACAGTGTTTAATTATTATGTAATCAAATCCATAAATTGCAGCAATGCCAAATAAATAAATATAGTGGAAAGTATTAAAACCAATAAATGAATTGTTTACTTTTTAGTGTCAAAGTAAAAGTTTGCCTTTGGTTAAAGTTTTTATTTTTAACTTTTCAGAAGAAAACTTGACATTATGTCACGATCATAAACTGTGACCGTGCTACACAACTTAACGTGAAAATACGTGGATCCATAGTTAATGATGTGATGGTTGAGACATCTTTTGGATCCTCTCTGTGAAATTAAAGCAGCTGTCGTGTCAGAAAGATAAAATCTGTTGAAGTCGGTTTGATTTTTAGGTTTTGACAGTGAGCTTGTGACTCGAAGCTGCAGGTTTCAATCCCACTGAGGGTAGTTTCATCAGGAACGACATCCGGAATGAAACTTTCTGCCAAGACTCACATGATGGGCTGTGATGTGGTGACCCCTGACCCCTGACCCGGCAGGGAGCAGCTAGGAGGCCTATTAATATCGGTGTTTTATCCTTGTAGCTTCTCGGCTAAAAAAACCTCTGTACTTGTTTTTCTTTGCAGTAAACTGAATGAAAGTCAGTCTCTATCGGAGCGCCGCTGCAGCTCTGTTGGTTTAGAGTCCCCCTGTTTTTAAATGCATGTCTGTGACGGTTCCCGACAGGCCGGAGGATGGCGAGCTGGAGGAGGGCGAGCTGGAGGACGACGGCGGAGATGTGGAGGAGGCCGACGCGGGCGGAGGTGCCCCTGCAGCCGCGGGGGGCGGAGGAGCGGCCGGAGACGGGTGCGAGGATGCGGGCGGCGGAGGTGAAGGCGGAGGAGAGGCGGCGGCGGCGGCGGAGCGGCCCCGCAGGAGCCGAGAGCGCCACGGCAGCAGCGACTCGGACGAGGAGCGAGCGCACCGGCGCAAGAGGAAGCGCAAGAAAGAGCGAGAGAGGGAGCGCGAGAAGAGGAGGGCCAAGAAGAAACGCAAGTCCAAACATAAAGTAGGAGCCGCGAGCACCGCTGGGCCCGATCGACCCGCCCACGCCGCCGCACGCCTCTGGATTCATCCTGTGTTCTGTCCTCTCGCAGCGCCACGCCTCCTCTGACGATGACCACTCGGACTACAGCGACGACTCCGACTACAGTCCCAGCGAGAAGAGGAAGTACCGGGAGTACAGCCCGCAGTACCCGCCTCCGGTAAGTCTGGGCGGCGCCCGTCGTGAATCCCTCACACTCCGACTGTCGGGTTCCCCTCACCCCTTGCTCCCGGGTCCGTCTGCAGTCCCACGGCGGGTACGGCGGCTCGAAGAAAGGCGGCTACATGAAGATGGACAAGCAGAGCTACGGCGGCTACGACGACTACGAAGAGGACAACTACGAGGGCGAGGAAGACGAGGACATGGGCGACGAAGACTATGACGACTTCACCAAGGAGCTCAACCAGTACCGCAAGGCGAAGGAGGGCGGCCGCGGCGGGCGAGGTGAGGGGGCGCCGCCACAGACACTCTGAGTCCCCGCGGGTCAGGAGTGAGAGGTTCTCCGTCTGGATGCTCCTGCAGGGATGAGGGGGCGGATGAAGATGCTGAGAGGCCGCGGAGGGATGAGGGGGGGCCGCAGAGGAAGAGGAGGTAGCCGAGGAAGAGGGCGAGGCGGGAAGATGGGAGGAGACGACGACGGGGACGGTTACGGAGACGAGATGGAGGTGAGACCGACTCAGCCTCGCTCGTTTAGTTTAATCCTGAATACGATGCGATGGAACGGAGGTGACCTCTGACTGTTGGTGGTCTTCATCGACAGACAGATTATTTTCCTTTTATTGGAGCAGCTGAGAGATCGTTGAAACTCGGGGAATTGTTTGCATTCCACCGTCTTCTGTGGTCCAGATCACTGGAATTAACTAAACAGCTAATTACTTCAGATGAATTGTTTCCAGAAGAAGCTTTTCCTCTCTGTGCTCCCAGTTTCTCACAGTCCATCTTGAAATGGAGCCAGATCACATGCTTCCCTGTGTTCTTGCAGTACGGCGAGGAGGACTATGACAACATGGGGGACGACGACTACGACGACTACTCCAAAGAGCTCAGTCAGTACAAGAAGTCCAAAGATCGAGGCAGAGGTTTGTTTCCCAAACAAAACCAATATATTTCATGATAAAGAAAAAAAGAAAATCCGCTCACGTGGTTTCTGAACGTGTGTCAGGAGGTAAAGGACTCCGCGGCCGAGGCCGGGGCAAAGGGGGGCGAGGGATGCTCCGAGGAGGGAAGGGCCGGAACCGGGGCCGGGGCAGAGGAGACATGGGCATGGACGACGACAACAACGGAGACATGGACAACGGGGTGAGGCTCCACGTCCGACCGCCGCCGGGGGGGGACGGGGTCACTGGGGACGGTCCAGAGGAGCTCAACGTCTCTTTACTGTCTGTCTGGTTCAGGATGGAGGCGGAGGAGATGGACACGGACACGGACACGGACATGGACATGGGCACGGACATGGACATGGACACGGACCAGGGAGGAGGAACCACAACGACAAACATCAGGACAAGAAAGGAAAAGCCATCTGCAAGTACTACATCGAGGGCCGCTGCACCTGGGTGAGTCTCCCTCCCGCCACTGTAGAACCAACAGGAAGAAGTAGGACTCTTTAAGACACTGGTTACATTCAAAGTAGATCATCAACCCTGCCAGACTGCTGCCGTCTTTAAACTGCCACAAGGGGGCGCAATGCTACATAAAATGTGGTGCTCAGGCTGAAGGGAGCACACTGACTGGAGGAGCCTCCTTCATGTCCCTTCTTCAGAGCTGCTGTCAGTTATCAACACACAAATAAAGAAATCTGCTTATGAACAAAATATGGCAGAAGATCTGAGCTCCGTGGAGGAAATTCCTCCCCCTCTCCCTCTCTCCCTGTCCAGTCTTCTTCCTCATCACCTGTTTCTTCCACCAGGGGGATCACTGTAACTTCAGCCATGACATCGAGCTGCCAAAGAAAAAAGAGCTGTGCAAGTTCTACATCACAGGATACTGCGCCCGAGCCGACCACTGTCCCTACATGCATGATATCCTTTAATGCTCCTCGTCGTTTCCAGTCCCGTTGTGAGGGTCAGGGTGAGGGAGTTAACAGCAGGTTCCTGCTCAGATGACAATGTGGACTCACTCCACGTCACTGAATTCTCTGGAACCATAAAAGATTTCCTGTTTATTCCTGACTTGTTCCTCCTTGACTCCCTCGTCACGCGAGTTTCCCTGTAAACTCTTCCACACCACAGGAAACTGTGTCAACGGCGACGAGTGCATGTTCTCCCACGAGTCCCTCAACGACGACACTCAGGAGCTGCTCAACAAGGTGGGGGCCGCCGAAGTTTAATTTAAACGTCACGAGGACACGGCAGTGTGATCCAACACAACAGACACACAGTGTGATGAAGATAATACGACCCCCATGCCATTATGGAACATGCTTTATTTTTTTTACTGATCCTAATTTTTACCTTGAGAAGTTAAGTTGAGTAATGTCATGTGAAAAGGTGTCACACCGGTTGACCAGATTAATCAGTAACCCGGTTGGATCTGAAGTAAGGTTCTTCCTGCTTGTCGAAGTGTGTGTTCTTTAATAAATTCAGGCTGCTCGTGTTCGTTAATAAAGCCGGGCCGCTCGTCGCTCCTCTGTGTTGTAGATGCTGGCTGAAGATGCAGAAGCCGGAGCCGAGGACGAGAAGGAGGTGGAGGAGCTGAAGAAGCAGGGGATCAACCCCCTCCCCAAACCCCCCCCTGGAGTCGGCCTCCTGCCCACCCCTCCTCGGCCGGTTCCCGTGGACACCTCCGCTCCCCCCGGGGATTTCTGTGGACCCCCGCCCACCGACTTCGGCGGTCCCCCTGGGCCGAACCAGGGTCCCATGGCTAACAAACCCCCCCCTGTCCCGGGCCCCGTTCCAGGGCCCAACCCTTGTGTTGGTCCTCCTGTGATCGGTCCTGATGGAAGCCCCTTTCAAGGCGCACCCCCGAATCCCGGAGGACCTCCTCCGCCTCCTCCCCACATGGGCCCCCCACCTCCTGCTGGGGCGGGAGCGGGAGGACCAGCGGCCGCAGCGGCTGCGGCGGCGGCGGCAGCAGCAGCAGCGGCAGCAGCAGCCTGCCTCGGGAAGAAGATCCCCTCGTTGTTTGAGATTAAAGTTCAACCAACGGGACAGCTGGCTCAGAAACTGGCTGTCAGGTAAGACGCTCCAAAACGTTTCTCTGCAAAGATCCTCGATGTCCACATTCGAGCCAGGCGCTCACTGTTGTAGCTTTAAGTTAAGTTGAGCCCCCCCCCCCCCCCCCGGTGGTTTCAGGACTCAGTCTCCCAGCGGGACCCAGGGACAGGCAGCAGCACCACCCCAGGGGGCCCCTGCAGGGGCCCCTCCCCACTTCCCTCCCCCGGCTGGCATGATGCCCCCCGACATGCAGAACATGGGCCCCGGTGGTCCCCCTGCGATGGGAGGGTTCCCTCCTGGGGAGGGGCCCCCGCCCGGGTCTCAGCAGGGTGGAGGGAACTTCTTCAACAACTTCTACAGTCAGCAGGAGGGCGGGCCGATGGAGGGAGTGATGGAAGAAGGTGAGCGAAAAAACAGCTCGCTTCTAGACACTCAACGCCTCTCCGGTTTTGAAAATAACGACACCCCCCCCCCCCCCCCCCCCCCCTCCAGGTGATAACTACCAGGGTTTCTCCGGCGGGGACGAGAGGGGGGCCGCCGGGGCCTTTCAGTCCGGAGGGCAGGAGGGCTCAGCCAACGGCGCCTCGGCCAATCAGGGAGGGATCTCAGTACCAGACTTCCTGCCTCCGGCGCAGCGCGTCCTGTTCATGAGGATCCAGCAGAAGCAGCAGGAGGAGGAGGAGCGAGCCCGAAGGATGGCGGAGGGAGGGGCAGAGAAGAGCAAGGATGCGGAAGGTAAGCTTACCGGACATTTGCAACATGACCGATTGTTGCACAGTCCAACTGGTCATGAAATAAAAAGATTGCGATGAGATGAAAAGACGATACCACAGCTCCAGTCTCCTCTGTGTCGTGCTTCTGTCAGGCGACTCGGGGAACTGGTACTCCAGTGAGGACGAAGATGGCGGCAGCAGTGTGACCTCCATCCTGAAGACCCTCCGCCAGCAGACGCAAGCTCCTCAGAAGTCCGACGGCCCGCCCGGCAACCCGCGCCTCCATAAGGCTTCCAACCCCCCCAGTCGGCCCACCGACCCCCGCCTGGCGCGGGACCCCCGCCTGGCCCGCGCCGCCGAGGCGGCCCAGGTCGACCCCGGCCACGCGGCGGCGGCTCCCTCGTCGTCCGGACCGCCCGCGGACCCTCGGCTAGCCAGGCTCACCGCCACCGCCTCGTCGGGATCCGCCTCCCACTCTCCTCCCGCTCCGAAGCCGGAGCCCCCCCTGGTGTACAAGCCGCCGCCGCTCACGGCCCCCGCGGCGGACGAAGAGGAGACGGAGCGGGTCCTGAGGGACAAGCCGGTGCCCATCCCCCTGGACCCCCTGATGGGCATGGCCCTGAGGGACCCCCGCTCCCAGCTGCAGAAGTTCAGCCACATCAAGAAGGACATCGTGCTGCACCTGCCCGCCTTCATCAAGACCATCACCTGGTCCCCCGAGGACCTGCTCCCGCTGCCCGTCCCCAAGCAGGACCTGCTCCCCCTGCCGCCGGGCATCCCCCCCGTGCCGTCCCTGGAAGCCCGTCTGCCCCGCCCCCAGCAGCACTCGCAGCCCGCTCCCTCGTTGGACCCCCCGGCCCCCCCCTCCTCGTCAGGCTCCTCGCTCCCGGACTTCGAGCTGCTGTCTCGGATCCTGAAAACTGTGAACTCCGGCACGTCCCAGAGCCCGCCTCCCCCTCTCTTAACGCCCGGGGCCGCCGCCCTCCCGGGTCAGCCTCCCCCGATGCCCCCCGCCCCCTCCGAAAAGCCCATCGACCCCCGCGTGGCCCGTAAAGCCCCCTCAGACCCCCGCCTCCAGCCCCAGAAGTCGGCGCTGAAGCAGCCGTCGGAGCCTGCGCCGGCCCCCCACTCGTCCACGCCCCCCTCCACCACGTCCGGGTCCTCGCCGCCCGCCACCGCTCCCTACGACCCGCGGCTGCTGTCGGCCGGCGGCGCGGGGCGCGGCGTGGGGGCCGGCGCACCGGGGGGCGCCAGCGTGCTGAGCAACATCAGCCTGTACGACCCCCGGACTAACAAGCCGGGCAGTCCTGGAGCCGGCTCCAGCAACTCCCCAAACTCCTCCGGCACGGAGTCCAAAGGGGGCGACGCCGCCGCCAGTAAACCCAAATCCAAGGAGCCGCTGTTCGTGCGGAAGTCTGCGCTCGACCAGCCGGAGCCCGAGAAAAGCGTGGAGCAAGGAAGCGACCGCTACAACAGCTACAACCGGCCCCGGCCCAAACCCGCGCCCTCGCCCAACTCCGCGGCGCAGGGCGGCTCCGCCGCTGCCGCCGGAGGCCCCGGCGCTCCCGGAGCCCCCGCCGCCGCCGACCAGGGCCCCTCGGGCGTCCACAGCCTCCCGGTGTCCTCTCTGTTTGGAGTGGTGAAGCAGGCGGGCAAGCCGGGCGGCGCCGGCAGCCCGTTCGGGGGAAGCAGCCCGGCGCAGCCCGAGCAGACGGCGGCGGAGCAGGACAACGCCTCCCTGAAGGACGTTTTCAAAGGCTTCGACCCCACGGCGTCGCCCTTCTGCCAGTGACCCCGCCCCAGCCCCTCCCCTCCCCTCCCCCGCCCCTCCCCCTCCCCCGCCTGATGCATCCAGGTGCTGCCTTGTTTTAGCTTTTTTTTTTTTTTTTTTTTTTTTTGGACACTGAGCTGATTGGTGATAAACTGAGTGAACGTAAGACACGGGTTCAACACACACACACACACACACACACACACAGTGTTGCAGATGCAGATTCTATTAAAGACTGAGGGGTTGGGGGAAGGGTTTGAAGTTAAATCTCTATTTTAAACAGACATATTGACCTATAAATAGACGTATTCTCTTCCTCTCTGCTTGGTGAAAACCGTCATTCAGACAGCAGCAAACGCATTTACTGGGAATGAACCGTTTGAGCTTCTCATTCCTCGACTCATTTCTTTTCTAAGCTAATTTTCACGTGTTCAGAGCAGTGAGCTTTTTTTTTTCCTTCATTATTGTTTGAAGGTTCATCTGATTGTCCCTTCATCCCCTGCCGGTGTTTGTGGTTCTGTTTCTCTGGGCGATTCTTCCTGTTTGCACCGTTCAGGAACAGATCGCTGCCTTTTTCATGCACTGCCCTCCTGTTAACGTTCCCTCCCATTAAAAAGTTTGTTTCTCTGCAGAGATGTTTGCAAATATCTAAATATAAATCTATATTCTGCTTGATTTTTTTTTTTTTTGTTTTTTAATATTTATTTTTCTACTTCTTTGCACTGTTAGCTGGCATCCTGAAGCTTGTAATCATATTTTTAATGTGTGTAAAAAAACAAAAACAAAAAAAACTCTTCCAGGTTGTTCATGAACTGTTTTGTTTCTATTATCTGGCACTTTTCCCTGAAACGGGTTCAGAGGGGCTAACCTTTGACCTTTCGGTGAGAAGTCTGTCACCACTTTCTCAGATCATTCACACAGATTTTGCCTTTAATTGTCATTGTGTCGGCTTCGGCGGAGGCGGGGCGGCGGCCCCCCCTCCGGCGGCTCATCGCAGGCAGCTGTTGGTTCACCGGAGCTTCGGTTTGATTTAATCCTGATCAGAAGACGATCGTTTCACCCACTGACTTCTCACAGCTTTTCTTTTCTCGTGTCTTTATCTGGTTTCTTTAACAACCTCAGATCTGTGAGAAAGCCGGGAGTAATTTGCCGCCTCGACGCGTCGCCGGTACAAATTTTTACAGACTGACAATCAGAAATGACTTTAAAGTTGAGGAGTCGGTTGAGTCTGAGGCGACGAGGCTCCTGCCGCCGCTCACCGGTCCCAACTCATGTGAAAACAGAACCCGACTCGTCAGTGAAATTCTCTTTTCCTGCACAAACAAAACCTGAGTTCCAAACAGTGAACACACCTGAAGATGGGCGTTTTTCTGTCCTCGAGCAGCAGTTTGGACTCGGCGTCTGTGTTTCTGCCCGGCGAACATTTCAGATGAGGAGAGGAGCGCTCAGATTGTACAAACCGCTCTCAGGATCATCTCCAGCACCTCTTTGTGTATAAATGTTAATCATTCTTAATTTATTATTTTTTTTTACATACTCGGGTGAATGTTCTGCCTCACGTTTGTTTTTTAAGCTGAATCAGTTTGCGTGTGGCAGGAACGGAGACGGCGAGGCTCACTTCTTCATCCGGTGTTTTGTGTTTTGAAGATTCACTAACAGCTGCAGTCGGCGTGAAACTTATCTTCTTCGTCTTGTTTTCTACATTTTTTTTTTTTGTTTTTGTTTGTTTTTTTCTCGCTCTGTAAATTTGACCGGTGTCCTTCCTTTGGAGGAGTTTTCTAACTGTACACTGTAGCCCAGACTGTAAGTATTTAAATAAAGTTGATACCTGATCAACCAGGTTAAAAGAAAAAGGAAGTTTTATTGGTGTGATTGAAGACTATTAAATAACGGCTTCCTGTTTTTATTAAAAGAAAATAAAAGTTTTACTCTGCACTTTTTGTGGAAGTAATTTATTTAATAAAGGTTTTACGGTAAGAGATTCTGAGTGTGTGTGTGTGTGTGTGTGTCTGTGTGTGTGTGTGTGCGTGTGTGTGTGTGTGTGAGAGGAGGGCTGATCTTGATGGATGCAGTCTGAGGCGGTGGTCTCTGCCTTCTCTTTCCTGACTCTGTTTCAGTTTTCAGTCTGAAATCCTGAATGATGTGAAAACGCCCTTCGACCCCTGGAAGCATGGCTCACCAGCAGGCGTGCGGCTCTCATATTGTTTTCTGGTGTATTTATAGAGCGCCGGAGCCGTGTGCTGCTGCGGTTCCCGGCTCCTGGCTCCCGGCTCCTGGCTCGGCCTCGTGTGGATCTGGATCGGCACCAGGCCCGTTTCCTGGTCTACTGCGATCCTCTGAATCACGTCCTGCGACCCTCCCATCCTGAAACACTGGCTCCAGGAAGACACAGCATTCATCCTGCACCTCAAAGGTTTCCTATCACACACACACGGCTGACCTTCAGCCTACTGCTGTTGACTGGACTCGGTATCAGACACTCTTCATTGTTTTGGAGGAATGGATCAGACCAGAGGTCACTCAGGCATCGGCGACAGATACATTGAAATCTCTTGCAATACAAACTTTATTTTGCTGTTTCAATTTTTTTATTTTGAAATTGTTATATTTCAGATACTGCATTTTTGAGTTATGAGGTTTTAAGTTAAATTATAAAGGCAGAAAACGCTTTGAGTACCAGCCTGGAAGTTGACATTTTCCATCAGCATCGTGGAGTTTTAAAGGTTATTCTCAAAAAAGAATCAAATTTGTAATCGAATAGATTTATAACCAAATGGTAAACAGAGACTTTTCCAAAGAGTTCACACACTTTTTCATGTTTTTGAAGCAGCTTTCGTATCTTTTACTCTCACAGTTTTTCACCATGTGACATTTAGTTTATGACTTAACTGAAAATAGAAAGCACTCCTTCCTTCAGTGGAGGTGTGAGGAGGTGTGTGGAGGTGTGTGTGCACGCTCGGCGCCGTCTCTCATCAGTAATCCTCTTACCGTGCTGTTCAGGGAAGCTACCTGTGGACGGTGTAAATTTAGACCATGTGATCCTCTTACAGGAGGCTTCGGCCTGGATTTGGAGGCGGTGGGCCCGTCGGCTGCAGTGCTGCTCCTGCTCATGTGGAGGCGCCGTGTCGGTGTGTGTGTGTGTGTGTGTGTGTGTGTGTGTGTGTGTGTGTGTGTGTGTGTGTGTGTGTGTGTGTGTGTGTGTGTGTGTGTGTGTGTGTGCGCGCGTGTGCGTGTACTGAGAGCTTGTTTTGTCTGTGGGTGCTGATCCTGGGAGATCCAGACCTCCTGCTGTGGAAATCATTCGCTCTCTGATCCCTGTGATCCAGACGCGTTTCACACCGAACAGAACTGGATCCGGTCGCATCAGATGAATTCCAGAAACCTCTGTCGGCTACACGGCGCTCGTCTGCGTCAGACAGAAAGTAGAAGTTCAGCTCTCATTGTTTCGCTGCGGTGGTTTTGACTGAGCGGCCGTCAGGGAGGCTGAGAGTCTCTCTGTCTCTGGCTCCAGATAAGAGTCCCTGTTAACACCAGAGAAACACAAAAACAAGTTTCTGCCTCTGATTCCCTCAGGATTTGAAGAAATAATTAAAGAAAGTCTTATTTTCTATAATCACTTCACTCTAATAGAACATTCCAGAGCTCAGATACAACCTAAAACTCCAACACATTCCAGAACTGTGGCACTTTGCAGGATTCCAGAATTAGGAAAAGAAATTTCGTCCTTCTCAGTGTCCGTTTCCTCTGCTGTTCTGTGACTGACATTAACTCAGGAGTCTGAACGTGGAAAAAAGAAATGAGGAATGATGATGCACTTTAACATTTTCATACGAGCAGGAATGTCTGGATAAAAAGGAATCAGAAACAACATTTCTGTTAAACTGCAACTGCACAGGAAATCCAGAACTCAAGCAAAATATACTACTTGGTGAAAATAATCAGTGGGTATTAGTTTTATTTATTCCAACTATGCCACAGTTTAATAAAAGAAATCAGATGAAGCTGGGAGTTTTTCTGACCAGCAGAGTAACGTCGTCTCTTCAGTTCATGAAGACGTTGAACTTTCTTCACACAGTAAGTTTGTGTTGGCTATAATTTGTTAAAATTGAATTTAATTGATGAACCTGGTTTAGTATCAGAGATTGGAATCAGTGAGATTCTGTAGGAACCAGGACGTTTTAGAAGCCTGGTCCATTGCTTCAGGAGCGTCATATTCAGGCTGATTTCAGGTTTTCTCTCGTCTCTCTGCAGAGAAACTTCTTCCTGGTGGAAACGACCCGTCCAGAAACACCCTGCAGAGTCAGACCGGCTTCCCAGATCTGAACCGTCTCCTCCGGCCGCGCCTGTTCTCCAGACCTTTATCGCCGTATGAATCGGAGCAGGCAGAGCGGCTCGTTCCTGAGAGACGGCGTGACCGCCGACTCGTGACCCCAGAGGAAGGCTTCGGGGTCGGCTGCTGTCTGCTGATGGAGGCCTCGAAGGCAGCAGCAGCAACTGATCCGAACCAGAAGAGCGCCACATCGAGCTGACGAGCTGAAGCGTTCCTCCTCCTGCCGCTAAACAGCCACATGGTCAGTGAAAGAGACTTTTTTCTTTTGTTTTGAATGAGAAAATATGATAAAAACCCTGGAAATGTGCTCGATTTCTGCCCTTTGACACACAGATTGACCTTCGTGTGTGTGTGTGTCTGTGTGTGTGTGTGTGTGTGTCTGTGTGTGTGTGTGTGTGTGTGTGACGTCAGGCGCTGCGGAGGACAGGCGCTCCGAGCCAGAAGACAGCGGCTCAGTGTTTCGGCCGCGGCCTTCAGCCGTTCACTCCCTGATGAATGGATGAGCAGCGAACCGACGTCAGCCTTCCGGAATGTTCCTGCTCCACGTGTGACGGGAGCCTTTGTGGCGGACATGCCAGTGGTGAGAGAGCGTGTGTGTGTGTGTGTGTGTGTGTGTGTGGCGAAGCCTGATTCATACATCTTTTCTAAATGTTGGGCCTCATGTTGGCCAGAGGTCACTTCAAGGAGAAAAGAATCCAGTTTTAATCCACTTTTCCCCCCAACGTGATTGTAATTTATTTATTATTTATTTATTTATTTTAAATTGATGGGATAAAATTAAAAAAGATATCAAAGACTTTTTTAGATTACATCATTTGACTCTATTGTTGCAGAGAATTAATGATGTAATGTGACTTTCAAAGAAAACGTTTCTGGTTGGTTTGCGTTTGGGGGCGGGGCTTAGCAAAAAGTAATTTCAACCAGAAATGATTCCTCCTGAAGCGCGAGAGGCTTGTGGGTCAGAATGTGGTTCAGCTTCTGTGAGGAGTTGATCAGTCAGTCAATAATTCAAAACGCTCAGTGAAACGTGAACAGAGCCGCTGTCTCTCAACGACACCACTTTTATTTTGACGTCTGCAGACTGAAGTTCACTGACTTCCTGCTCTGATGTTTTTGTAGCTGCTGCACTGAGGGAGGAAACAGGAGAAACGCTCAGGGAGAACATGCAAACTGCAGTGACGGGTCTTTCAGGCGTCCCTGGATGGAAGCCTGCTGAGCTCAGGTGTGTTTTCAGTTTCTGGCCCCGCCTCTTTCAGAGAGAAATCGCCGCGGCGCCTCAGAGGAGTCACGTCTGAACGCCGATCTCGCCGGGATTCCCACCGCCGCCGTTATCTTCGTCCAGAGTCTCGACCTTCAGACGTCCGTTTGAAGCCGTTCCAGAAGGCGGGGGAAAACATCCCCGTCCTCACAAGGACACGCAAACACACACACAGTACACACACTCTCTGCTTCCAGTCGCTTCTGGAAAAAAAAAAAAGGCAGAAATGCTGCCGTCTCATCCTGGGAAGCCTCCTGTGCTGCTGTCCAGTGGCTCCGCCCCCCCCCCCCCCCCCGGGTCCAGGGCAGCGGCCCCCGCCCCGCCCTGCTGACGCTTCGCTCCTGCAGCTGAAACAATGCAGCGTTCTGCTGCCAGAGATCAGAGAACGTGACGTTCCGGCCCGGAGAGCTGCTTTCCCTCCGACTTCTGTCACTTCTCCTCTTACTGGTCCAGGAAATGTTCAGGAACACGTGGAAGTGAGCTGCTGCTCAGGTTGTTTGTTTGCAGAGGAGGAACTCAGAGCAGCGCAGGGATCCTTATGGGCTTCAGAACAAGCTTCATTTTGTTTTTTGCTCTTTATCAGTTCATGACTGGAGCTTTATTCGTGCTCATGGTGCAGTGCTCACTGACAAAATATGCCTTTTGACAAGTTTTGGAAATGACATTTGAATTTGTGTCACAGAACAACAGAAGAGAATTAAATAAATGATCAAATCATCTTAAAAATGAGTATTTTTCAGCTCTTCTTTTCATACATTATCTTCTTTTGTAGTAAATTTTAAATCCGATTCTCCACAAAAAGCTATGGAGCTTAGAAATCAACTTTCTAGAAAAGCTTCAGTTTGTCTACGACTGGTTTGAAAAGTTGAAAATCTTCAACATTACAACTCACTTCCTGTATTTTTGACTTTATTATGACAACAGTGACACCAGGTCTTCAGACCGGCTTCTAAAAGGTTTTTTTGAGGAAATTTATAGATAGATAGATAGAGAGATAGATAGATAGATAGGTCTTTATTATCCCGTGAAGGGAAATTTGTTTCCACAGCCTTCATGTCCGTTCAAGATGTTATGAACACCGTCACATACACCACAAGTAAGACAATAAGACAATTACAGAAACAGAGAATACACAACAAAGAACAACAAACAGCAGTTAACATAGACTGGCAGTAAGTCAGCGAGGTACCTTGTTCAGTACAGCAGCAGCTGATGGAACAAAACTCTTGTGAAAACGGGCCGTCTACATTTAAGAGTCCGATATCTGCGCCCGGAGGGGAGGAGCTGGAAGAAGTCATGAAGAGGGTGATCTGTGTCTGAAACTACTGATTTGGTGAGCCGGGCTGCTGCTCTGTCATTCAGTTCTGAAATGTTTGGTGTGGGAGAGCAGAGTATTTTAGATGCTGTGTGAGTGATTTTAAGGAGTTTGTTTCTACTGGAGACTGACAGCATCGTGTAAAAACAGGAAGAACAATCCAGCAGAATGGACTGAATGATTCTCTGATACAGCAGCAGCAGATGATGAGGAGCAGCATGGAGAGCCCTGAGTGTAGGAGAACAGGAAGTCTTTGTTGTGAGCGTTTATGAACGTCCATGATGTGGTGCTCGAAGGTGAAGTAATTCTCCAGGGTGATTCCAGGATATTTAAATGTGTTCACCTGTTCTGTAGCGTTACCGTTGATGGAGATGTGGTTCAGGCTGGGGGTGGGGGGGATTAAAGACCATTTCCTTTGTTTTATCAGGGTTAATGTAAAGATGACTGTACATGCACCATTGTGTGAAGTGGGTGACTGAGCTGTGATCGGCAGTGATGCAGTGCTGATGATTGAGGAGAGCCAAGATTGCAGTGTCGTCAGAGTATTTGTAGTGTGTAGTGATAGGCGTGGGGCTTGTACTGTCGTTAGTGTAGAGCGTGTAGAGAAAGGGGCCGAGGACACAGCCCTGTGGGGCTCCAGTGTTGGTCCTGGTGGTGTCAGACATGGCAGGACCTATCCTCACAGCCTGCGCTCTGTCGCTCAAAAAACTATGGATCAAGTGGGTGATTTGAGATGAGATGTTTAACGGCTGTAATTTGTGTATCATCAGGTGGCGTTGTGTTAAAGGCTGAACTTAAATCCACAAAAAGAACTGCTGCAAAGTTACGTTCAGAGGAACTGGAAAAATATACAATCGGAGGTTTATGTCTTTAATGTCATCAGAGGGTAGTAAGTTAAGACTATGAGGACTGTTTTTATGGGGTTTTTTTTCCCATTTTTGAGTGCTTTGGAGGTCAAATTCAGAATCATGACAGATTAAAGGAGCCACAGACAGCAGATAAACATGACCGATGTTTCATAATAAATTAAACAGAATGAAAAGAACATGGGAACTAATTTCACTCTAAATATTAATAAAATACCAAAATCCACATTGAGGGCCACTTTCTAACTTCATGTCACACAAAACTGCTCAACAAAGCAGAAAGTTAAACACCAGAGAGCTAAAACTCCCAGCACATCCACAGAAACACACCGACCGACTGACCGAGGCTCTTCACAAAGACGGATTTAAATGAATCAGAAGAAGGAAAGAGACGCAGGAGACAATCAGTGTTTTTCTCTCCTCCTATGTTGGATCATTGTTATCTCCCTCAAATGATCAGCTTCATCTCTCTGCTGCGTCGTTTGCCTCCAACCGAGATTACCCAGGTCATCTGTCTTTTCAAAATAAAAGATTCACACAGTGGAACGTGTTTCTGCCGTTCTGCTTTTCTTTGACTGGAACATGAGTGTGTAGAACTGTGTTTTTGTGTGATAGTCTGGAGTTCACTCCCCATGGCTATCAGTGTGGAGTCTTCATGTTCTCCCTGGAGGAACACGGCAGTTTCCTCCCACAGTCCGACGCCACTTCAACACTGTCACTGAGAGAGCTCCCATATCGGCTCCAGACCGCTTCAGTGGTCCACTGTATTGATCAGATGTTGTCTTGTTGTTGGTTTTAAAGTCTGGATGAGTCGAGAGCGGCGCTGAGTTTCTGTGGCCGTTCTCTCCTCCGTTCCCTCCTCCGTCCCTCCGTTCTCTCCGTTCTCTCCGTTCTCTCCGTTCCCACACTCCAACATCAACAGGCTGACTTCCTGTTGTGGAGCAGAATGAGCCGGTCAGCAGGACGCGTTGAAAACCAGTCACATGCCCTGAACACACACACACACACACACACTGAACATACTGAACACACTCCTCACACAGTCTGTTTACACAAAAAAATCATATTGACCACACACACACACACACACACACTTTTCGCACACCGAACTGATTGAACTTCAGCACACTGAACACACACTCCTCATGCGCCGTTCACACATTAAACACACTGAACACACACACTCCTTGTGCAGCGAATACACACTCCTCTGCACTTCTGTAAACACTGGCAGCTGATTCTGGACTCGCCTTGAAGAGAACACACACACACACACACACACACACACACACACACACACACACACACACACACACACACACACACACACACACACTTCGTACTGCTAACGTAAACACATCCTGATGTTTTGACTGAGATAAACACCAGTTAGAACTTCAAGTTTTCCAGCTGCTGTTCCCCGTAAACACACACACACACACACACACACACACACACACACACACACACACACACACACACACACACACGCTGCTGTGTTTGAACCACCTCAGACATGAAACACTCGGCTCGTTCTGCATCTTATCAGCTGTAACGCCGGAGCTGCAGTGCTGCAGTGGATCGCCGCTCTCCTCACAGAGGAGGGACGCTGGTTTGACTCTGTCTGCAGGGTCTCTCTGTGTGGAGTTTGCATGTTCTCCCTCTGCATGTGTGACTTCTCGAGTTCAAACACATCTTTTATTTTGAAATGTTTGTCTCACCAGCCTGTCGACTCGCTCATGATGTAATCCACAGTGGGCGTTTCAAACGGTTTAGAGAAAGACAGAAAGTCTTGGATGTGTGTGAAACAAACGAAATCCATCAAACCAAACAAAAAGCCGAAGACCACAAACCTCACCGGAGGAATGATTTAGGGTTAGAGATTCAGAATAATCCGTCTTTCCTCACTTCTTCTCCGCCGCCTCCCTCTCTCCTCACAGCGGAGTCGCTTCCAGCGTCAACAGGCCCAGTCTGGATGTTTGTTTGTTTAGTCTTCGGCCCTCCAGGTTTCCCACATCAGCCACACACTCCCAAACACGCTCATCTGGACCGTGAACTCCACGTAGGCCCGACCGTGACCGATCCACATCGAGCCCGTGACCCCTGACCCCTGACCCCCGAGCCGAGGCTCAGAGGAAGCGTTTGGCGTTGTGCTTGAATGCCTGCAGAGAGGCAGGGGAGGAGATTGGCATCGGGTCCGTTCCCGAACTCCTGCTTCGTCTCTCCAGAGCAAAACAAAACTCAACCGTAAAACTGGAATGGCTAATTATTGATAATGTTTCCCTCGTGACCCGAGCAGCCCGGAGCGATCCGACAGGGACCAAGGAAGCAGCGGGAACATAAACAGAGTCTGAAGCATGAAAAATGAAACCAGCCACTGAATCTCAGGGGATAAAAACCGTCGCTAAGAGTCAACGAAGGCTTTAAAAACAGCAACAAATGGTGCAAATTGCAGAAAAGTAGAATATTCATGTCTATAGAAGAGAAGTCGATGATGACAGAAGTTAAAATTCCATCACATGTTACTTTCAGGAATAATGTCAGATCATTTTTAGTTTATTGCACCATTTCTTGTGATTTAATCACCGTAAATCTTCATTTAAATGTAATTTAGAATTAGTAGAGCATGCATGAGCGGTGCCTTGAAGCGATGTGTCTGTTTCAGGGTGTGTTCTCCGGTCTGGTCTGTGTGTTCGAGTCTTTCACGCCACGCTGGGAGCGAGACGCTCTGATTGGCTGTTGCTGCTGCGCAGCCCGGTCAGATCTGATCTGAAACAAGCGCCGGGCTGTTTCCCATGTCTCACTCTGCTTTTCTCTCACATGTGTGAATGGGGTTTTGTTGACCACAGAGCCCGCCCCCCTAATGTGGCCCTCCAGAGCGACCCCTGACCCCAGTGTGGGAACCACTGGGCCACTGCGCCTCACTGACTTTCACTGTTGCCTCCAGTTGCAGCTATTTGGGGACGAAAAGGAAACATCCAGCATGTCTGAGTCTCTGAGGGGGTTCACCCCCTCACGGGTCTGTGGCGGGGTGAGGCCGCTGTCCTCACTCCTTCACCTCCTCGTTTCTCCTCATTCAGACTCGGCGCTCGGTTAAAACCCCACCCGGCCGCTTCCCTTCCTCTCTTTCTGAGCTGCTTTCTATTTCTGTGTGTTTGTTCCAGTGGGGCGGTTGGGCGGGAGCTCTGACCACCCCCCCGCCAATGACCTCTGACCTCTGACTGGAGGAGCAGGCGAGCGGTGGAGATGGAGGAGAGGAAGAGGAAGGAGGACGAGTGGAGCCCGGGATGTTTAGAGGCAGGAGGAGCCGCGATTGGCCGGTTGGGGTTTATGTAATCGAGCAGAGCAGGAAGTGACGCAGCCTCTGTCCAGTGTTTTCGGGTTCGAAGGCTGCGCTGACACTTTTACAGTGTCCCGTGTTATTTTACCCCCCGGTCGCCTCGCGTCACTCATTGTTTTTGTGGTTTTTTTTTTTTTTTTTTTTTTTTTTTTTTCTATTTCCAGTGCCGCCTCTGGAACGCTGCTGGAAGCTGCGTTCATATCCACAGAGAGAGAAACACAGTTTCACCTTCTCTCACAGCGGAAAGACGTGCGAGAAGATTTAATCTGTCCTCACAGAAACAACCGGCTGGAGACGAAAAACCGCCGATGATCTCAAAGTGAAGAGACGCTGCTGGCATCGATATATTAGCATTACAACTCCTGTTTAGCAACGTATTGAGGAATTCCCTTAAATGAATCAGTAATAAGATTTAGTTCCTTTATGGAAGTAGTGGAGTCACTGTCAGCCATTAATCCAGAAACGACTGTGTTTCCTCGATTGTTTCAGCATGTCGTGCTGCTCGGAGCTGTAGTGACATATTGATTCATTTATTGGTGACTGGGAGATCTGAGACACGTGCCTTCTGGTTCTCTTCTTGGGTTCCCCACCCCCCCACACCACCGCCGCCGCTGCTCACCCTGGAGGTTCAGCACAATCACGGCAGAGTAAATGGAAACACATGGAGGCCCGTTTACTCACAGATTCCCAGAATTCCTTGCTGTGAGGTCACTCCATGCCTCACTTGCGCGTTTGATCGGGACTTTCTCTGCCCGGAAATGGAAAAAAAAAGAAAAGAAAGAAACTCCCAGCGGGAACTTGTGCGACATGTCCGAGCACGTGGGTCAGGACGCTTCAGGACGCTTCAGGACAGAGTGTTTTGTGTTTTCTGGATTTTTCACGTCAGACTGGAGCCTCAGGGTTTATCTGAAGGATCCTGGAAGCTGAAACTGATAAAGAGAAGTCGGAGCAACGATAATAAACATTGACATCAGTGAATCCAGGCGGGAGATAATCAGCTCAGAGCTGCAGACGGCGTGCTGTCAGACAACTTTCCAGCCGTATTATTCGTGGCTTTTTCTACTTCTCCCTCAAAAAGCAGGCAGAAGAGTGAAAACTTCAGACTTTCTAGATCTCTGTTCGCCTAGAAGAGTAGAAAACATGCCTTCACAGAGCTGTAGTGGTTAGTACGCTCATCTCACCGGGCTTGAAGGCCTTTCTGTGGAGTTTGCATGTTCTCCCTGCCATGTAGAAAATCATTAGTCGGATCTGAATGTTTTTGGAAATCGAGAAAAAACAAATACTCAAATGAATGAGACAAACAGAGTGATTGTTGACTCTAACATGTCTTCTCAAAACACAGAAATCCAGAAATGTCCTTTTTAGGACAAAGGCGAAAAACCAAACCAAATCTTGGAAAAGGCTCAACTGGAGGACTTTCCTCTTTGTTTTTCGGGACGGCGAAGAGCAGCTGGAGCGCGGCGGTGTCTGGCGGAGACTCGGCGCTCTGGTCGAGAGCCGGGTGAGGCTGCGTGTCTCTCAGGACTGATTCCGTCCACCCGGCTCAGGCGGCCGCTTGTGTAACAGACCTCCTGTTTCTGCGGCGTCGTTCACGTGACGAAGCGTCTTCCTCCCACCAAACCGATGAAGCTTCATTCCATATCCTGATTATCGATCAGAGCTCAATAAAAGGAGCCGTTTCTCTCATTTTCCACCAAATCCAGCAGAAGTAGAGGCGCAAAACGCCTTTAACCTTTCAAATGAGGCTGACACAGCTTGACAAATTTCAAATGTCATTTAGTTCTACTTACAAGAACGGCATCTCATGTTGCATTTATGAAGTTTCAATTACAACTGAGGATGTAGAAACATTTTCAGCTGTTTTTGTACCTCATTTTAGCAGTTTTACCCTTTTTTCAAATTTTTAATGGTTTTGACTGTGGCTTTTTTCTCTTTTTGAAATTCTGTCCGTTTTATCATTTTTTTCTCTTTTTTTAATCTTTCTTGTGCTTTTAGCTGTTTTTCCCGTTTCAGCTGTGCCTCTGTTGCTGCAGCAGCCTTGAACGAGTCCTTGCCACATGCGGGACTCTGAATGAGGCTAGTCATCGTACGAATGCCATCAGGGCCAGATTCTGATTGAACCTGTGAAATCTGGAGCCGATCGGCACCAGACCACACTTCCTGTTTCCAGCGGGTGGCGCTATGGCCCAATTCAAGGTCATTTGGAATTATGCTCTAATAGATGAGTTCGCCCTAAAAAACGTGAATTTAAGCCAAAAACGTGCAAAATCTCCCATATTTTTCAAAATAGAGGACTTCCTTTGACTTTTCGTGACGTCCATCTTGGATGTTTTTATGCGTATGGGGGTGTTATACGTGTGTCCTGAATTTCGTAGCTGCAGGTGAAACAAGATGTAGGTGCTCGATGTTCTCGGGTGAAAACAGGCTCCAGAGCTACAGGCTGAACACTCCTGTTTTAGAGCATCTTCCTCCCTGTAACTGCAGTAACAGTGACGCGTGATAAACTGTGTGTGTGCCTCATCAAGACAAACTCAACAATCATGTATAATTCAGCAGTAATCCCTTTGTGTTTCTGCAGCAGTAACTGGTGGCTGTGATCAGTGATTAACTATTCAGTAACTTACATAACACTGCTGACGAGTGTCTGTCTGGGGGCCTCAGCAGGGGTCCACGCCTGGAGGGCTGCAGGGGGGGCTGGAAGCTCGTCGTCAGGCTCCATTCAGTGTGTGTGTGTGTGTGTGTGTGTGTGTGTGTGTATGAGCGTTCTTGTGCGTGTGTGTGTGAGAGAGACCCTGCAGACCTGTCCCATACTGCACTGATTACATCTTGATTCACTTAGGTGATGTCACCTCTGTGTGTAAGTGTGTGTGTGTGTGTGTGTGTGTGTGTGTGTGTGTGTGTGTGTGTGTGTGTGCACTATGAGATGAAACAAGCAGAGGAGAGGAAATATAAACCGGCCAGTCAGCCGCATCAGTTCGATACTGATCAGCTCAATAAAAGCACCTGGTTGCCAAAAATTGGCAGCCTTAAACGAGAAGTGACGCCTCTCACATGTGCCCTGGAGGTCGAGTCTGACAAAATGACAAAGAAACTCTAGGAAAAGAACATTATGCTTATTCACTGTTTTCATTTTTACCAACCAATCTAACATCTTGAAGCCCTCTGAGGCAGCTGTTGTTGTGATACTGGGCTATACAGAAATAAATTGATTGGTTGATTGAAAAGAATGAAGAGTTAATAGCCGTCAAGGTAACTTCCCATTTCGTCTACTTCCCATTTCGTCTACTCTGTTCCTGACATATATTCCCATTTCGTCTACTTTCGTCTACTGTGTATTTTTCCCACGTTTTAGTACTTTTCCACAGGTTTTGCGGTAATACTCTATTTTGACCTGTTCTTACCCTTTTAAATACTGAACTTCAACACAAAACACCTTTTTTTTTTCAACATTTCACTTTATTTACAACAGTTCAAATTGACAAATTGATCAATTCACTTTATCACAGTTTACACTGACAATCGCAAATGCATCATGGAAAATTTACAAGCTATTTTACAAGCCAGAGAAATGTGTGTCTGTGTGTGTGTGTGTGTGTGTGTGTGTGTGTGTGAGAGTGTGTTTTTGTTTGATTGGGTGCGTACGTACACGTCTGTTTGTGTGTGTGTCCATCTCTCATGTGATTAGACCCAAGTGACAAATTATAGACGGACAGCAACACTGTCCGTAACTAATCGTCATTTGATTTATTTTATTTTGAAAATTCGGATTCTCTTGCCTTTTCTGTTTCTGACTTCTTGTCTGGTCCGATCTGCTTGATCCAGTTTGACAAATGGCGCTCGCGGCGCTCGCGAAAAATAGAACGGAGCAGGCGCTGCAAAGTGCGAGCCGCGGCGTGCGCAGCGCCTGCCTCCCCTGCACGGTGTGTGCGGGCAATCAGACGGGTTAACATGGGAGGCGATCAGAAACTCCGTGCGCAGTGCTTCCACGTCCAGTGCGTTCCCCCGTTAGGCCTGTTGCAGAACTTGCAGCGGCTGTGGGTGAGGCAGTTAGTGGTTAGCGGTTATTGTTAGCTTCAGCTAAATCTTTTAGCAGTTTATCGGTTTAGCGTTATCGAAGCTAACTTTTCAGTTAGCAGAAGAACGGTTATCGAAGCTAACTTTTTGGTTAGCTGTGCCCACCACTGGTTTTGGTGTAGACGAATTGGGAATTTCAGAGTAGACAACATGGGAGTAGATGAAATGGGCATAAACCACCGTCAGGACCAGCATGGAGAGTCTGATGTTCAGTAAGCTTCAGGAGGCAGATGAAGAGAGTCTTCCATGCAGGCTGAGTATGAGGATAAGGTCAGCCAGCTTAGTACAGCGATCAGCGGTTGGGAAATAGAGAGCAAGAAGCTGCTGTCAGAGAAGGACATTTTGAGCAGCCAGGTCAGAACTCTGGAGACTAAAGTAGAACAGCTGGTCACTGAGCTCCATGACAACAACCAAGTGCTGAGAGACATGGAGGTCAGTGTTCAGGTCTCAGAAGTCGAGACCATGAAACAGGCTCTACAGAACACAGAGACCTAGGTGACAAACCTCAAGGCTGTGCTTACTGAGAAAGATAGACAGAAAGACAGAAATTACCCAAAATGAGAGAAATGGAGTGAGGATCTTCAGAACGAGGGGAAAGAACATCTGAGAAGAGAATTGACATGACTGAAAATATTCCCCCTCAACTAAATTCACACACACAAAATAAAGAACTGGCTTAAAGTGGCGGTGCCCAACCCTGTTCCTGGAGAGCCCCTATCCAGCATGTTCTAGTTCTCTCCCTGCTTCAATACACCTGCTTCACTGACAGGCTCATTACTAGGTTTTGCTTGATGTTTGATGAGGACAAAATCAGGAGATTCAGGTGTGTTGAAGCAGGTAGAGTTAAAACATGCTGGATAGGGGCTCTGCAGGAACAAACCTGGGCACCACTGGTTAAAAGAAACAATGGGCAGCACTCAAAGTAAAATTCCTAAATGAAAACAACTAAGGAGTTCAAGGAGGCCATGGAGGAGGACTACTGGTCGGCCTCGAAGAAATTCTGGCAAACCATCCAGCGCCTCAGGAGGGGAAAGCAGGTCTCTGCCAACGCTGTTTACAGTGGAGCTGCTGATCTCAACTGGGGATATTATTGGATAGTGGAAGGAATTCTTCAAGGACCTCTTCGATCCCGTCACCACGTCTTCCGTGAAGGAAGCAGAGGCTGAGGTCTCAGAGATGGACTCATCCATCACCCAAGCTGAAGTCACTGAGGTCGTTGGTCAGCTCCTCGGAGGTAAGGCACCGGGGGTGGACAAGATCTGCCCTGAGTACCTTAAGCCTCTGGATGTGCAGGGACTGTCTTGGTTGACATTTCTCTGCAACATTGAGTTTCGGTCAGGGACAGTGCCTCTGGATTGGCAGACTGGGGTGGTGGTTCCACTTTTTTAAGAAGGGGGACCGGAGGGTGTGCTCCAACTACAGGGGGATCACACTCCTCAGCCTCCCTGGGAAAGTGTATGCCAGGGTACTGGAGAGGAGGATCCGACAGATAGTTGAACCTCAGATCCAGGAGGAACAATGTCGTTTTTGTCTCTGGACCATCTCAATACCCAAGAGCACTGGTCCAGCTCTAGACCCTCCATAGGGTGCCCGAGGGCTCGTGGGAGTTCGCCCAACCAGTCCACATGTGTTTTGTGGATTTGGAGAAAGCGTCCAACCATGTTCCTTGTGGTGTCTTGTTGGGGGTGCTTTGGGAATGCGGAGTCTGGGGCCCCTTGTTAAGGGCCAGCAGTAAATTGGACCTATTCCTGGTGCATGTTGGACTCCAGCAGGGCTGCCCTTTGTCTCCAGTTCTGTTCATAATTTTTATGGACAGAATTTCTAGGAGCAGCCAGGGGCTGGAGGGGTTCCAGTTTGGGGACCGCAGGATTTCATCTTTGCTTTTTGCAGATGATGTTGTTTTGTTGGCTTCATCAAAAACAGACCTGCAGCATGCACTGGGGCGGTTTGCAACCGAATATGAAATGACAGGGATGAGGATCAGCAACTCCAAATCAGAGGCCATGGTCCTCGACTGGAAGAGGGCGGTCTACCATCTCCAGGTCGGTGAAGAGGCTCTGGCTCAAGTGGAGGATTGTAAGTATCTTGAGGTCTTGTTCATGAATGGGGGAAGGATGGAGGTGAGATCGACATCGAGAGGAGCCAGCTGAGGTGGATCGGGCATCTGTTTAGGACACCTCCTGGACGCCTCCCTGGGGAGGTCTATGAGAGAGTATGACTATAAGAGGACTATAAGAGACTATGTCTCTTGGCTGGCCTGGGAACGCCTCAGGATCCCCCTGGAAGAGCTGGAGAAAGAGTCTGGGAACAGGGAAGTCTGGGCATCTCTGCTTAGACTGCTGCCCCTGCGACTTTGTCTCAGATAAGCTTTGAAAGATGGAATGATGGATGGATGAATGGATGAAAAAAATCTTAAAAATTGGTATGTTAAAAAGTGAAACACATAAAAATATCTATTGTTGGAAAATATCAGAAATCTCCGTCCCATAATGGCAATGGTCGATCAGCTCTATTGTGAGTCCTCAATGATCGAATAACATTTGGGGACACGTTAGAGTGAAGCGTATTTTACTGAAGCAGCACGTTTCCTGGAACAAAGTTCATATCAATTGGAGAAGTGGTTTAAAGGTGCAATAAGTAAGAAATTTACAATGAAAACAATAAAAATCATTCCCATTTTCCAGCTGTCATTAAAGAAACATCCCTTTAAACAATCTGTTCTGCATCAACAATGTGTTGGTCAAGATCCTTTCTTTCAAAATAAGAGTTCCAGGACAGAACAACTCCAATGGGCGGGGCTAGACCGTCACACTTCCTGGTTCCAGAGCCAATCGTATGTGAGTTCCCGAGGTAGCCCAGCAAGCAGCACAGCAATGTATTCTATGATCGCGCTATCGGGCGGCTGACCGGCTGCGCGCACATGCGCTCCAGAGCCGGTCGTGCACATGTCCGATGCATCTGCGACGCCGGTCGTGTATGCATGACACTGGCCTCGCATGTGAACAGTCTAAACCCACTTTAAAGACTCCCAAACTGGCAACCTGCGTAGTGCTCTCCAGAGAGCAGGGGACGTTATGTGACGTAATATTTCCGATTTCTCCTTTCATGTCCCACTCAGGTCCTCTTTTGTAACTATTTTAAAACTCTCTCAAGAGTGGAAACTGAGATTTCTTTTTGCCAAAATCACTAAACCTGTGCCATTTTCCAGGCCTGTCATGTCATCAGGTGTGTGTGTGTGTGTGTGTGTGTGTGTGTGTGTGTGTGTGTGTGTGTGTGTGTGTGTGTGTGTGTGTGTGTGTGTGCGTGCGTGCGTGCGTGCGTGTGCACGTGCGTGTGTGTGTGTGCGTGTGTGTGCGTGTGTGTGTGTGTGTGTGATGTAATCACACATCTCTGGGAGCCTTTGTGTAACTCTGCTTATCTAGTTTACACATTCCAGAAGGCCCGGGGCTCTTGCAGCAGGGCGATGCGCTGACGGATTGTCAAGAGACTCTTTAACTTTAGTGCCGTTTGAGGAAAATCGGCGGTGAAAAGTTCACAGAATGAGCCAGAAAGTGTGAAAGTCCAATATGACGGCGAGGTGTTGTTCCTGTGTGAGGCGCAGAAGCAGTTTGGCCTGGTGAAGGCTCCTGCAGAGCTGCAGTTTGGGTCTCTGGAGGAGTGTTTCTGCCTCTCTGAGCACTGTCCGGAGGAGAACTAATGCCTCTGAAGCCTGACTGAACACTTGTGCTCCGGTTAATGATGCTGCTTCAGCGGGAAAAGTTCGTTCGTCTGTTGTTTGCATATGAGCTCCAAGCACTCTCCTGTGGAAAAACAGGCATGTTTATGGGTTTCATTTGCCCTGCAGAGTGTCCTGCAGGAGCTGTAAACACTGAGGGTTCAAAACTCATTATCTGGAAGCAGCAACTCCAGCCGCAGAGCCTTGATCGAGGTTTGATCACGCTTCAGTTGGAAACCTGGAAGGTTCCTTTAAAAACAATGCAACTTTCATCTGGTCCAGATCGATCTCTTGCGCCTCTTTATCCGACACGTTCAGTCACCGATTAACCTCAAACACAGAGCTTTGGGCTGAAGGAAGAAAGACCCACAAACACACAGGCGGAACATGCAAACCCCACAGAAAGGCCCCTAGCTGAAGTCAGAGCTGACTCTTAAGCAGTGGTCTGAGGGGAGAAGTTTAATCATGTCTGACAATGCTGAGACTCCCTGAGAGATAAATGTGATTTTCGAGTGAAGAGACTGATGAATGCCTCTTTACTGACAACATTTTTTATCACTTTGCTGGATTCCTGCTGAATCCTTGTTTATGCTTTTATTCTGTCAGATAAACGTGATAATATGGCAGCTCTTTATCAGGTATTTTGCACAATGAGTCAGTAATTTGTCAACTAAAATATGCAACTTCACATCCTTACAACAGAAGGTCCTGTTGAAGAGCTAACAGAGCTAACGTGGCTAACATTAGCATAGCAGCCCAGACAGCTAAAACAGCTTTGACAGCGTTGAAATGGCTAAAAGTGTTTGGAAAAATAAAAACATGAAAAATCAAACAGCTAAACCATTGAAATGATTAAAGCTGCTGAAATCGGTTGAAAAATGGTTTAATTCAATCAGAAAGCAAAATTTACAGAAGCAGAAAAAAAAAACGAGCCAAAACACTTTAAATGACAAATAATTGACACAGTTAAAGGATAAGTTCGGTTTAAACAGTTATCACGTTGTTTATAGAATGAAGTACCTCAATATACTCATCCAGAAGGCTTTTCTGATCCGAAATGCTTCGGGAGAAATTTAGATCCAAAATCGAGCGGTGCACATCCGTATACGTCTAGCAGACGGGGCATCGGTAACACCGCTCCTAAAACGGCTTTAATCGTCCAAAAACTCATTAGTTTCACCAACATTTCATCATGGTCCGCTCACGCCTCTCCTCCACAACAGTCCGGTGTCGCCAGATATGTCATATATGCAGATATATGTTTTTTGATTTGAATGTACTACTTAGCGCAGTTAAGAAGCGCACGCGTATCTAGACACCTACATCTAGATATCTATATCTATATGTCTAGGCGGTAGTGTGACATAAGCATGTTTCTGATGCTTATTATACCTGACAGCTGATGTCCATTTGCAGACGTGCAGCGGTTTGTTGCTCTCTGGCAGCCGTTCTTCTCTTTGCCTCTGCGCTCGCCTCTCGATGAGCTCTTCATCTGTATACTCTGGCTTGAAACTGTAAGGACAGACACCCTTCATATTCAAAGTTCTCATCCACAACATCTTCATCCGACAGATATTCATCCATATTACACTAAACTGGAAAAAAAAGCACCGTATAGCCTCAGGTTGCCCCGGAAACAATGAGCCGTACTGCACATGGCGCGGCAGCCGTAAACAAAGCTTTCAGTTCAGAGGTCAACAAAACAACCAAAACATTTATCTTTGTAATATGCTTGAAAGAAGTCCAGAGAAGTTTGGCAGCGTGAGGATGTTTATTCCAAGAGCAGGGATCAGAAACATGCGTTAGCATCGGCAGTCGAAAAAACACACACACAACAACACTGCGGCTTCTGTCGCTCTGGTCACACTACCGCCGAGACATGTAGACATAGATATCTAGATGAAGGTGTCTAGATACACGTGGACGCCAGGTAGTACATTCAAATTGAACAAATATCTGCATATATGACATATCTGGCGACACCGGACTGTCGTAGAGGAGAGGCGTGAGCGGACCAGGAGGAAATATTGGTGAAACTAATGAGATTTTGGACGATTAAAGCCGTTTTAGGAGTGGCGTTACTGATGCCCTGTCTGCTAGACCTATATGGATGTGCGCCGCTTGATTTCGAAAATAATTTCTCCCGAAGCTCTGTTCGGATCAGAAAGCCTTCTGGGTGAGTATATTGTTCTACTTCATTCTATAAACAACGTAAAAACTGCTTAAACCGAACTTATCCTTTAAAGCAGAAATGGGAATGTGTCAGGGTAAATGTGCTTTAAATTGGTTGAAAAAAGTGAAAATTGTCTTGATTTAAGATTCATTTATGCATTTTCTTGCTGAATGTTACTTTTTGGTGTTCATGGTTGGAAGCCAGGTGGGATTCCACAACAGTCCTTTGGTTTGTTATCACCTTCAGGGAGATAAACTCCCACAATGGGACAACTACGACGGCATTAAAATGCGTCTTGTGATCGTCTCAGGAAGTGAATACGAATAAACACAGACTGGTGCCTGTTCCCACTCGTCTTGAGGCTCATCATCCCACTAAGACCACGCCCAGCAGGACGACTGCGGAAATTTCCCACTTAGACAAGAGTAGTTTGATCAGACTTGTCCTGAAATGGACGCGTCGATCTGGGACTTTTGTAGAGAATTCATCTTAAATCGACTCATCATTACGATGAAGTCATCAGAGCTGCAGAGAAAACTGGAGAGTTACGCTGTTTTTGATCCAAATGCTCTTTAACGATGAAGTAAAAAACCTTTTAAACACTGATTCAGACCTGAGAAGGTGACGAGCAGAAGAATAACACAAAGAAACACACTTTGTGACTTGATTCAAAAGAAAACATCATGACAGGTGAAAATGCTCTGATATTTATGTTTGGGGATTATTTTTAACTACCAGGACGCATGTTTTTCAGAGTAGACTGCACACTGATGTCGTCCCACATGGACGTCCTCGGCATCTGGGGATTTATGGGTGTGTGGTTTAGTTTGGGTTCTGCATTAAAAATATATCTAATTCCAGTCCTCAGTCGTTACGACCGGCGGCTGTCATGGCGGTCATGGTTAAGACCAAGGTGTGTGAGCTGGCCTCCAGGGACCTCCTGCAGCCCCTCTACCCGGCAAGTCTGTTTCTCCTGCCTTCTTCTCTTTTGTCTGTTTAATAATGGAATAAAGTTGATTTTACTGACTTGTTGCAGGTTGACAAAGACTCCCTCAGCAGCAAGCAGGTTCCTCACACCAACCCACTGAGGGAACACACAGGAACACACTGAGGGAACACACACACCACTCCAGAGGGCTCGCCTGGGAGCAGCACCATCAACCCATCGCCACATGTCGACCAGAGACAGACATGTCTTGTGTAACACCGCCACACAACCTGGAAACCCTGAAGCAGGTTCTGCTCTGCTGTGACCTGACATTACTGCAGCTGAAACCATGAAGTGGAGCTTCCTCCTTCCTCCTTCCAGGACATCCTTTCTTCAGCACTTTTTTTTTCAATGTAATAATTTTTGACATTCTTCTTTGTTATTTTCATTACTGTAGATCTGCTTTTTTCCACTCTCAACTCTTTATTGTTTTAGAAATTCTGGTCATTTTAGTTTTTTTAAATTTGTTTCTACATATTTCGCCCCATTTGCTGTGGTCTAGCTTTTTGTTTTCCCATTTTAGTTGTGCCTTTTATAGTTTTTTAGACTTGTTTTTAGTTAGAGTGTCTCATCCCACTCCATTTAAAGAGCATTTTAATAGGCATGTGAGTGAGTGTGTGTGTGTGTGTGTGTGTGTGTGTGTGTGTGTGTGTGTGTGTGTGTGCCAGCTGAAGTATTTCCGGTTTTATATTTTTCAGAATAAAATGATCAGAAACACAGCTGTTTATTCAGCTGTTTCTTTTAATTCTCTCTCCTTGCTTTGAGTGATCACCACAATCCAATCATTTACTAAACAAAACACAAAACAAAACACTTTTCATTTAAAAAAACAATGCATCACTTTTATTCATTGTCCTCGATAGTTTATTGGGACAGAATGAGTTCATTACATCTCTTTTAATAAACATCCAACATTAAACAAACAACAACAATAAAAACTATTGTTCATCTTTGTATTCATCTGTATTTTATATTTTTTCAACAAAAGTAGTGAAAGATGGGAAAAGCAGTTTTAAACATAACTTCATTTAGTGAAACTATTTTTCATTTTAATATTTTGTACTCGCACTAATAGATTTATTTTTACTTGTTTTTATGTATTTATGCTACATTTTATGATGATATCTTGTGTTTTTATATGAAATGGGTTCTGTGGTGTTTTCACTTTGGCCTGATTATAAATGCGCATATTCACATTTCAGTGTCTGCATAATTTAATCAAATGTGAGCAACTGGAGTTTTAATTGAGAATTTTCTTTTAAATAATCTGTCCTCATTGAGTTGTCTCTGTTCTCAGGCTCCTCTCAGACCAGGACTCTCCAACCTTATGGCCAAAACAGACATTCCTATCAAATCAAATGTACCTGGAGCTGCAAAACATGTTTAAAATGAAGAACAACACTTCTGAAGTTTATTAAAACAACTGGAAAAACTGTCGTATGGTGCATTTATCAAGTTTCAAATACAGTTCTGGATGGTAAGCATTTTATTACATTTTCAGGTGTCTTTGTACCTGATTTTGTGGTTTCATCCTTGTTTTACAGCATTTTCCAGACAATTTTGACATGTTTTTTGGACTGAATAGAGTAGAATTACTTTATTTATCCCAGATGTAAATTCCTTTGGGCATTGCACCACACAAAATAGAAAAAATAAGATGAAAAATAAAACACTAATTATAAAAATTATTAATATGCACAATGCAAAGCACAGAAAAGTTGAAATTAACCAAAACACAGCAAACTCTGATTACAGGGAGGAGTTAAAAAGACTTGTGGCAACAGGAAAGCACATTTTATCAATCATAACATTTTTTTCGAAGCATTTTTGCTTGTTTCTATTTTAAGCCTTAATTCTCTTTCAGAAACTTTCGTCATTTTTAGTCTTTTTTATTTCTTATTTCCTTTAGTTTGAGCTATTCTACGTCTTTTTATTTACTTTATCTTCAATTAAACAGATAAAATTTGTTTATGTGTTTGAATAAAACTATAAAATGATGTGAAGGCTTCATGTTGCTCCAGAGCCGCTCTGCGTTTATTCTGAAAGGTCGTGACCGGAAGTGCGCTGCCCTCCGCCGCGGCTCTCTGCGGGCTGATCTCCCTCCTCTTTACTTTCTCCGTCCTCGGCGCTGCAGGAGCGTAATAACCCGTCAGTAAGAGGTTTAGCTCCCCGCTGCTCGCCGCTCTTCCCACCGAACCGGAGCTTTTAATTTCCGAGGAGAACCCGGAGCGCCGCTTCCTGTGCAGGTAAACCCGGTCCCGGTGCCGGTCCCGGTCCCGCTCTCTTACCTGTTGAATGGATCTTTTTGTTTCGTATTGTGTGAGAATAACAAACACACAGAAGTGGCTGCTGGAGCCTTTTATCCGGCCACATGAAGCAGCGCGTGCTGGACGCTCCCTTTGGATTCGAGCGCAACTTTACGCGTCAAAAATGAGAAAAAAAACCCAGCTAAACTTACATTTTCTCTTGTTTCTTATATAAATTCAGACGTGGTTATGACAGAAAATGTTTTCTCTCGTAACTCAGAAAGTGTTTAGAGGCTCGATCCGCGCGCATCTGGGTTATGATGATCTAATTTCTAAGAAGATTAAGTGTTACAGAAGCTGTCAGATGTGCTGCGCCCTGCACATCCACCCAGAGGAGATATTAATGCAATGATAACACACACACACACACACACACACACACACACACACACACGCGGCAGGGCTTTATTGTTAGTGGCTCAGAACAGTAAAGTAAACGCCTTTCTGAGAGTCGGTTTTTGTCATTTCTAGTTTTCCCAGTCCGTCCACGAGTTAAGGTTTTCAGAATTGCGCAGGTGAAATTCTTTCAGAAACAGGAGGGAAAACTGGTCAAACCAGCCAATAATAACTTTGTCGTTCTGTTTGGAGAGCATGCGTGATCAAATCAAGCCAATTTGATTCCGTCCCGGGCTGATTAAAAATAGCCGTGCCGTATCTGACGGTCCAGCGTGGATTAGGAGCAGAGGGGAGGCTCGCTCCACTGGTCCCGGTCAGATGTGTCCAGGAGGAGGTGGGATGATCTCACTCCAGGCGGCAGTTACATAACAGCAGGGAGAAACTCTGCTCCTCGACGCACCGCCGCAGCCCTTTCTTTGCTTTGCTTTTTTACGCACAAAGTTTCGCCTCACATTTGTGGTAAACCTAAAAACAACCCGACATTTCGACACTCCTGTGATAAACGAACCAGCCGCTTCGCTGACTCAGTGGGAGGCAGACACGCGTTGCTTCATTCTGGACATGTCACACAGTCTGCGCTCCTTCGGGATTAAAAGACGAATAAACTCACTTCTCACGGAAAGTTAGTCACCGCCGCCTCAACCAGAGAAACATCAGCTGGCGAAATGTATCTGAGCAGCCAGATCGGATTTATTTTCCTGGTGTAATGTAGAAAAACAACAAACGGATTAGCGGACGGGCGGGCAAAATGCTTTTTGTCAACAGTCGCCCGCTGCGCGTAATTACGCGCCGGAGTCCCGCTGAGGAGGAGAGGAGCCGCGGTGCGTTCAGGGTCACTTCAGGAAACGACACAGAGCCTGAGAGCCCAAACAGGCAGATTGCATCATCTTCATCATCATCCTCTTCATCATCAGTGCCCCAAAGTCCAGCTTCCAGGAAGAGTGATGCAGGGAGTGAAGAAAGTCCCGAGCAGACCCGCAAACATTCCCCTTGTTGTGGCTGCTTCTCCAGGATGTTTTTGGAGGGTTATTCTGAGAGCAGCCTTCGGTTTTCAGTGTTTCACAACCGTGTGAGTGAAAATGTGGCTTAAATTTAGACTCCCGGTCATGAAAAACACGGCGAGGGGTGTGGCGGCGTTCGGAGGCAGGGCCGGCTCCAGCCTCTCGGGGGCCCCATGCAGATTTGATTAGGGGCCCCTTCCTACAGATCAGAGGACGTTTCGGATGTGGACATGCGAACTGCAGCTTCAGTGAGATGAACTTTCAGTTTTTTATAGACCATGTTGCAGCAACGCAGTTATTATCACAGTGAAAGGATTACAGAATATCAGAAAACTAAAAGTAACAGCTAAATACACCAAAGCCATGTTCTGTTCAGTAAATTCTAAAGCGCTAACTTAGCTGCTAACTCAGACTTTGTTTGGGAAAATGATAAAATTTTGATTAAAAAAGTAAAAGTAACTAAATACAGCAAAGGCAAGTTTTATATAAGAGGTTTTAATAGTATTTTGAAATCTGAGTCCTGTCCAAAACGCCCCAGGTTGTATCGTGGGGGGGGGTCTCAGGCCGCAGGTCTCGCCTACAAACTGAACTACTGTGTTTATTCCACTAAAAGTGGAAGTTAAGGAAGTGTAAACATGTTTCCTGGACAGTTTTCAGAGTGGGAGATCGTCTGATTGAGTTTGGATCCTCTTCATGTTTACAGACCAGTGAGACTGGAAGAGACGAGGCGTTCAAAGACTGCAGGAGCTTTTAGATCTGCCCACTAAATCTTATCACTTTGACCCTATTTAAAACAATCAACCCTTGACTGATAAACAACTATAACATGGAATGATGCACTCATGTTGCACAGACAGGCAGGAGAATTACTTCGAAGAACTCATATACATACAGTGTGGACAGACTTTAGCAACAATCAGTAAAAATTGCCTAAAACATCCAGGAGTAAAATCACCCTGGGAGTGAAACTTTCTCATACTTGCTATTTCTCTGAGTGCTTGATGGAGCGCATTTTTGGGACTTTCCACTAAATAAAAATTAATTTGGAGCTGTAAAACATGTTAAATCTAAAAATGTGTTTACACCCTAAAAGTATTGCTGAGCTATAAGTTAGATGTGTTTTATTCTTTTTTGGTTTTGTCGCCAATTTTTTTTTACAATTTTTTTACACTTTGTTGTGGATTTTCATGGGTTTTAATAACAATTTGATCCTTTTTTTGACTATTTTTAGTGATTTTTAACAAATAATAGCTGTTTTTAGCCATTTTTAGAAATTCCTGCTCTTTCAGTTTGGAATCATAGTGGAGGTAAAAGATTCTTCTGGAAGGTTCAGGGAGCCGCTGAAGAGGAGCCGAGGAGCCACATGTGGCTCTGGAGCTGCAGGCTGCAGACCCCTGGACCAGACTGACCTCTGACCTCAAGTGAATGCGACCCCCGTCAGTCCGGCTTTAAAGGGTTAAAGGACTCCGTCTGGGGTCGGAGGTCGCTCACTTTTAGTTTCATGGTCGGAGAGGAGAGACCTGGGAACGGAGCGGCTGGAAGACAAACAAACACCCGACCGGGGGGGGCGGCGGCACCTCCCAGCAGGCCAGACTGCTCCTCCGTCTGTGTAACGGAAGACAGAAAGAGAATCAGTCCAGTTTCCAAGAGAGACCTGAGGAGTCCACATGGTCTCTTAACCGTATATTCCAGCAGGACAGAAGATCACAGCTTTATTGGCGTCATCTTGGAGAAATGAGCAGTTTTGAAGCAGCAAAGTGGACGACAGGGGGCCGATAGAGGGGGAAAGAAAACGCCGAAAAACATGAAGAAATGAGGCCGTTTGTGTTTAAACAGTGAGAGCAGCGGTCGGTCTTCAGGGACGGTTCAGATCCCTCCTGGACCGCTGGGAGAAGGTCTTGTTTTCTTCCGTTCACTGGGCTCCTCGCTGACGGCAGAAGCTCGTTTCCGCCTCTGATCAGTCTTTAAATGAGAAACACTCGTCCTGAATCCCGCTGAAAGAAGCAGGAAAGGAATTAAAACTAGTTTAGTCTCCTGCGAAGCTGCCAACAGAAACCTCCTGCTCAGGTCTGCCGGAGCCACTTTCAGGATTTTCCACCTAAACCTTTTAAATCCTCTGAAATAAGGAAAAAAAAAACATCCAACAAAAATGTTATGCTCAAAGGTTGTATAAATGAAGTGTATCGGGTATAATTTCGATTAACTTTATTACATTTTTAGCTACATTTTAAAAGTTTTTTTCATGGATTTTCTTCTTTCAGTCCTTTTATAGATCTTTAGCAGTTTTTGCTGTTTGTAGTGGCTTCCCAATGGTTTTAGCAGTTTCTTTCCTTTTTGTCTTATTTTTTATTGAATTTCATTCCTTTGATTTTGTTTCTCATTTTTTAACAATATTTTCCTTTTTTTTTTTCTTATTTTTTCATTTTCTTTCTTTTTTCAAGTCTTGTTTTTTTCCTCAATTTTTTCTTTTATTTTTTTCAATTTTCCTTTTTTTTCCCCCTCAAAGTTTTGGCTGACTTCACTGTTTTGCCTTCATCTTTTTTTTTTTTTTTTGCTGTTTTGAATCCTGTGGAATGCAAATTAAATGAAAACTGACTTTTATTTCCACGTTAATGTAAAACCTCAGCGGGGCCGCTGTGGGGCTGCCGCGGAGCCGCGGGTTGAGCACCGCTGGTTTAAAAGGGTTAAATAACAACAGGCACCTTTGACTGGTGATCAGGTCACAAGATCACAGAGTCCTCGGGCGAGCCGTCCAATAATCCAGCCTTGCTTTGTCTCCGGGAAGACGTTTTAAGATTCCTCTGTGATAACACGCCGTCACAGCTCAGCCTTCGAGAAACTTCTCAACCCACAATTTCCGCGGCGTAATCTGTGTTTCTCTGGATTCTCACAGTGTTTTCCATCATGTGTCGTTCCCCCCCCCCCCCCCCCCCCCCCCCCCCCCCCCCCCCCCCCCCCCCCCCCGCCTCTTTCTGACTCGCTCCTCTTGTTTTCTCCTCGCAGATCTGCAGTGTTTGGACGTCACATTCCTGAAGTTTGTGCTGAGTGGAGGGTCGGCAGACGGAGAGGCAGCCAGAGATCATCTCGCCTCATCCCTTCATCCTCTCTGGCTGATCTGAGGGATCAGACCCCGGGGCCTGCTGGGAAATGGGAGGGAAGCGGAGCGCTCTGGTTTGAGGTCGCGGCCTTCCCGAGTCGCTGCGCTGCCCTCGCCTCGCTGCTGGAGTTTCTGGACGCCGTGTTTGGTCTCTGCTGCGGGGAACCCGGCCGCCGCTCGCCGCCGCCGCTCCGCCCCTCGGCTCCCAGCATGCCGGCCAAGACGCCCATTTACCTGAAGACCGCCACGCCCAAGAGGGGGAAGAAGCCGAAGCTGAGGGACGTCCTGTCGGGGGACATGATCAGCCCGCCGCTGGGCGACGTGCGCCACAGCGCGCACGTGGGCCCCGAGGGCGAGGGAGACATGTTCGGAGACGTGGGCTTCCTGCGGGGGAAGATGGACATGCTGCCGTCGCTCAGCCGCGCGCCCAACGGGCACGGACGCTCGCACAGCGTGGAGCGCCGCGGCGACGGCGGCCCGGCGCCCGACCAGGACCCCCACAGCTACGCCTACAACGGCTACCACTACCAGCACGCGTCGTCCGGCCTGCTGAAGGCCACCATCTCCATGCCCGTGTTCGTCGCCCACGAGCAGGCGCCGCCCAAACCGCCGCGGCTGCACCTGGACGAGGCGGCGCCCGCCCGGCTGCCCGCCCGGCCCGACCGCCCCGCCCCCCAGCAGCACCCCACGCTGTCGCTGTGCCAGAACGGCGTGGTGGGCCGCGTGGCGTCCGAGCCGTGCCGGGACATCTCGCTGTCGCCCACCATCCGGAAGCTGGTCCCGTCCTGCGGCTCCTTCTCCGAGGTGTCCTCCGAGGACTCGCTGTCCGAGGCCTGCGGGCCGCCCGACGTCCGCCGGGGCCTCAGCCTGGACTCCGACGCCGGCCTGAGCAACGAGGACCTGAGGAGCGAGCGCAGCGAGTCGCCCTGCGCCGCCTTCCACCCCGCCGGCCTCCTGGCCGCCCCGTCCAGCGTCGCCCGGTCCGACTCCATGGCCGGGCTCAACCTGGACCTGGGCCCGTCCATCCTGGAGGACGTCCTGAGCATCATGGACCGCTACAAGACCCCGGACGACCGCTGTGAGCTGTGAGCCGGGGCGGGGGCCGGGGAGCCGGGGGCGGACATAAAGACTCACATCTATGTTACACGTGGCTTCATGTATCCTGGAAATCTTTGTTTTTCACAACTTTAATGGAGATTTTTAAATCCTGATCTTCAGACCGGCTGAACCTCTTCTCCGTGATGAACCTCCAGACGCCTCAACAGGAGGTTTCTCTTTGGATGGAGCTGTAGAAAACAGCCAGATCTCAGAGTCCGACGAGGCGTGAAGTGGTGTGCACCTCTTCAGGGCTCCACCAGGAGTTTCATGGTCTGACTCCGCGTTGGGCTGGGATCTGGATCTGGATCTGGATCTGGATCTGGATCTGGATCTGGATCTGGATCTGGATCTGGATCCATCCTGGACTCTAACAAGACTGGACTGTAGACGAACAGATGTGACACTCAGCCTCCAAAGCTCCGTTTCTCACTTCGTTAATGAAGGTTTTTTAAAACACTGATTATTGAAAACGAGTTGTTTCCTGCTTCAGATCCCGGCAGCGTCTCTCTGCTCTGTGCCGGGAGGACGGGGATCTTTCTGGGATCTTTCTGGGATCTTTCTGGGATCTGTCTGGTATCTGTCTGGGATCTGTCTGGCAGCAGTCAGGTCAGGGTTGGTGAATCTACAGCTGCTCTCCTCTGGACCCAGCTCCGAGCCCGGAAGACGTCCTCAACGTCTCGATGGCCGTGGACTAACGTGATGCTCAGATATTTTTATACATGGTTTAATATATATGGTGAAAAGCTTTCGAAACGAGACGTTGGATAAGAAACGGTGGAACTGGAAGAAGGGAGACGTGGACGACACAGGCCGGTCCTGTGGAGCCTTGATCAGAGCTGAGCCTCACATTCAGGGTGAACTGAGCTGAAACCCTCTCAAGCCGCTGTCTCTCTGGCGAAGGCTACACCTGCTATCAGACTCGCTCTGCTCACTCCTCTGCTGCTTTAATGATTAACGAATCGCAGACTGAGTCTGGAACCACCTGGAAAAAGCTGCGAGAACCTTCCAGCTGCACAGAGCGGTGCTGACCTGTGTTTTCTGCAGTCCTTCCTCTGGAGGGGATCGTTTAAGCTGCTCCACAGCTGTAAGGAACATGCATTTGCAGGATGAGCACTGAGATCAGGATGAGTTTGAGAGCTCAGCTTGAGACTGAGCTTCTCTCTGCTGCGCTGAGTTTTCCCTCCGTTCCTCTGGCCGAGGGCGGGGTCGGGGTCGGGGTCGGGCTTGCCCTCTCTCTGCCCCTTTAAAACCATTAGACTGTTACTGGTGCAGAAGGTTATGCTAAGGTACTATCGACTGCATCCCACAAATGCACGTTCTTTACAAATGTGACACTATAGAGAAGGGAAGCCATCAGGATTTCAAACTAAGACTTCTTTCCAGAAGTTCTGTTGCTAGGGAGGGGGAACGAGAAGAACAGCTGATGTAACTCTGCTCCTCTGACAGAAGAGGAAACACGCCACCTGGCGTTTCTTTGCAGAACTGCAGCTCTTCACTGGCAGGTTTCAGAGAAAACAGGCTGAACTCTCTGGGACTTCTCCTCTGATTTGAGCTCCGTCCACGTCTCCGATGTCCTCCGTCTTCTCCATCACAGTAGCCTGTTGTATGATGTATTTACCTCTGTGCAAATAAAAGGTTTCCTATAAAGAGAGTGATGCTTTCATTGACTGTCCCGGAGGAAGCAGCTCAGTGAAATGAATGAATGAATAAAAACGTCAAAGTGATGTTTGGACATTTGAGCCACAAGAAAATTCCCATCAGTTAATGTCAAAAACATCTGTTGGTGTTTGTAGTTTGTATGTGTTGAATAATGGTTAGAAGTGAATCATTCATTCATTCATTCATTCATCCATTCATTGATTCAACACACAGAGAGAAATATGCAGTTTCCACAGAGAGATCAACATGGACCTGAATCAAGAATATTAATATAGTATATCAGGAATAACACTTTTCCTCTAAATCTCTGGTGATCCCAAACATAAGTGAATCCACTGATTGTGTTATTTATAGATTTTTTTATTACTGATTTTATTGCAAAGTTACATTTAATTAAACTTGATTTTATTTTGAATTTGAAATAAAAAAGTACTCTAATATCATACATCGTTTAACAATATTCAAAAAGGTAGAAGTATAAACATATTAAATTGAACCCATTTTGCCTCAGTTAAATTCTATGGATAGTTTCTGTTTGTTTTGTATGAAGACCAAACAGATACTTCAAATTGACAGCATCTAAGATCTAAGGATTTCTATTTCAAGAATTAATAAAGTTTTTCTACTCTATATAAGAACTGTTCTTTTTATGGCCTGTGTATAATAACAGCAGTTCACAATGATATTCTGTGATTTCTATGAATTTGAAAAACATTCGCTCTGTGTGAGACAGACCGTGTGTGACGAGGACATTGATTTGGTTGAAGTGCTCTGAGGGGAAAAACTCACCTTCACAAATTAAAACTGCACTGGTAAGATCTGGGTTTGACATTCAGACTTTTTATTGGATTATTTTAATGTTAGAACAGTAATCAGATCCTCATAAATTCATTTAACATCATTTGATTCTGTCCTATGGGTCTGAACTCTACTTGATGAACAGTCATGCTCTATAAAACTAGTAGTCCTCATTTCATTGCTTTATTACATCCAAAAATGTCGAGCTAGTTGTCAACACTGTTAACAGATTAGAATTGCAAAGAGCATGAGCACTCAGTGTGTTTTGCTCGGTTACCTCACTACATTCAGAAAAGTGTAAAAGTTATAGCAGTTTTCAAATGGCTGTGTAAACACTATCTAGATCTGTCTGGAAAACACTTAAAGATCAAACTAATGAAAACATAACAAAGCCAGTGACTATTTTGTTGATGGAAATGATGTCAGGGCTTTTTAATTGTGATGACAGCAACACTTTCATTCACATGAAAAGTTTCTTCTGAGGAATGAATTATCTATTTTGAGCCATTTTGTAGCTGAACAGAATATCAGCTCAGATTTGCGGTTCCTACTGTTTTGAAACATTCATTAACTGTTGTGCAAAGTTAAAACGTTAAGTCAGAAATGCACCAAAACGAAAAAAAAACTAAATCTGGGGTTAAGTCTCGCGGTGACCTTTAGAGGGCGCTGATGAGCACCTGGGATGTTTGACCTGCGAAACACCATCGGAGAAGAAGAAAACCGGCGGCGACAGCAGAAGAAGAAGAAGCTGAAGCTCGATGTGTAGAATTCTGCACTTTCTGAGATTTTTCTTCACTTTCTTGTTGTCATTGACAGATTTAAACTGTTAAAAGTTATCGGTACAAACACTAACTACGAGGAGCGGCTGGCAGCGGGGTTGCAGAAATGAAGTGAGTATTTCCGAGACAGGAAAGATAAATTAGAACTGTAGTCGCAGCGAAGCCGTCAGGCTGTCAGAGTTAGCATGACTGCATCACGTTTAAACGCTTCAGAAATGTCTTAAAAATGAAACAAATCAACATTGTGTAACAGTGGCGTTTATTATACTGTTTTCACCAAATTCCGGGGAAGTTTCTCTGATGGTTCATTCGGGTTAAGTCTGCAGTTGAGGGGTTAATGTTCGCTTTTCTTCCTTCTCGTGTTTCATTCAAAACGCGTCTTTGTCGCTGACCCGCTGTTTGGACTCCAGGCTGAACATCGAGGGTCTGCTGGTGTATTTTCCTTATGACTACATCTATCCCGAGCAGTACTCCTACATGCTGGAGCTGAAGAGGACTCTGGACGCCAAGGTGGGTCACGCTGAAGCATCTCTGTGCTCCACTGGCAGATCCAGCATCAGTCACTGATAACAAACCTTTATTCAGAGCTCGTTTAGTGAGTTCAACTTATTGATTAAAACTAGTGACAACAGTTTAAAACAAACGTAGGTCTACAGGGTGACAATATTAATCATTAATGGTATCATAGTACTAAAGTGCACCAACTGGGCAGCCCGAAGATATTTCTAAAGAAGGTTTTGTACATTCATTAACAGTCATTCTGAAAAATAGTGTGTGATTATTTTTAATCCTGGTGTCCTAAGACATATTTGTACTGAATGCTTGCAAATCTTTTTTATTGTTTGTACCAGAGGTCATAAGATGATCCCATTCCGACAAGATAGAAGCCTCGGCTTCACAAAGGGACATTAATGCAATGTGTTCTCTGTTTTTCTCCTTCCTTTATCACATGATCATAATCGTGTCTCCTCCTATTGCTAAACAACTTCGACATTGATGCACGCACGCTGATGTGAAGCATCCAGAGCTGTCCTCGTGGTCTGGAGAGAAGAAGACTTTCCTCCTGTCACAACAGTGGATGAAATCTAGTCTTTATCGAGATGTGAATGTAATGTTCCACAAAAAGAAACGTGGATTGAACTAGTTCTGTTAACATTTTAAACACTGGGATGGTTCAAAGATACTTGAACTTCTCAGATGTGTTCTGGTTCCACACACATTCTCTGCATCGTTGATTTCACTCCGGCTTTGAACAAGACTTTAAAAAGAAAGTTCCACACCTGTTGCTGGTCTGCATGATGATTAGAACAGCCACAGCCTCCTCGCTTATTGCTGTACCTGCGTTGGCTTCACTCATCTGTGTGTTTTCAGGGTCATGGAGTCCTGGAGATGCCGTCAGGAACAGGGAAAACCATCTCCCTGCTGTCTCTCATTGTTGCCTACCAGAGGGTGAGTTCAGCTTCTCTCTGAGCTTCTAACATGGAGCTGAGCAGTCATGAATAATGTGTTTGGTTGTTTCTCCCAGGCTTTTCCTCTGGAGGTCACCAAGTTGATTTACTGCTCCAGAACAGTTCCTGAAATTGAGAAGGTGAGCTGACACTCCAGACACATTCACAGAAACATAAGACGGTAAAGGTGTGACGAGGGCTCTTTTCATCGAACCTGTGTCTGATTTCCAAGGTTGTGGAGGAGCTGAGGAAGCTGATGGAGTTTTACTCCAAAGAAACGGGAGAAACCAACAACTTCTTGGCTCTGGCGCTCTCCTCCAGGAAAAACCTCTGCGTGCACCCCGAGGTACCAGCTCCCGCCTGAGCGCCCAGACGAGCCCCTGGAGCGCTGTGAGTCTCACTGCCTGCTGCAGGTCCAGCGCTCCTGCTAACCTCTGATCTGAACGCGTTAGGTGAGCTCTCTGCGGTTCGGGAAGGAGGTGGACGGGAAGTGTCACAGTCTGACTGCGTCGTACATCCGGGCTCAGCGCCACAGTAACCCCAGCGTGGCCGTGTGCCGCTTCTACGAGGTAACGAGTCACGAATAACTGAAGCTACTGAAGAGTCCTGCAGCTGCTGATGTGTAGCGTTACAGTGAGGGAGATCTTGTCCACACAGCTGCAGCTCCGTCCTTCATGTTTCTGGTTTCCGTTGCAGGAGTTTGACGCTGTGGGCCGACAGGTGCCTCTTCCTGCAGGCATCTACAACCTGGATGACCTGAAGGAGGTGGGCAGGAGGAAAGGCTGGTGCCCGTACTACCTGGCCCGATACTCGGTACGTCTCCGAGCTCGTTTCACCCAGTCACCGGAATCGAACCGGGTTCTCACCCCATCCACCAGCAGCTGAGAGGACAGGCACACTTCTACTCCGATTACTTTGAATACTTTAAAAAAAATTTCCAGAAAGTGTAAATGTTCATCAATTTTAATTCCAAGTTTTATTGTTTATCATTTTAGCTCATGAAAATATTGGAATATTTCCAAAATTCAGATCTTTTTCATGTTTTCTTTTGACCAGAGGCCAGAATCGTCTCAATTGACCTTTTATTAAGGAACTTATTGAAATTCCTGGAAATGTAAAGTCTGCTGCTCGGCATGAAACTGACCAGAACCGAGCACTTCTATCTTAATATTCAATATTCTCTGAAGTGGAAACATGTCCTGATGGACTTCAGTCAAAGATTAACTCGACCGTCTGTTCTGTGTATTGTTTTATTCCCACATTGGAAGTGTTTGTTTGTGACACACTGTCATTTGTACATCTTGTATTTGAACTTCAAACAAACAGGTTTTTTAAAGAATGTATTTGCATTTTTACTTGCATCAATCATGTGCTTCAAACTTCACGACAGGCCAGAGTTTGTATTGATTTTGGAAAAGGTTTTGTTAGCAAACCTGATAAAGACTTAAAATGTTAAGAAGGCCTGAATCGCTGTAGTTTTCACATTTTGAGTGGAGTAATGCGTTTCTCTGTTCTGTCAGATCCTGCATGCGAACATCGTGGTTTACAGCTACCACTACCTGCTGGACCCCAAGATCGCCGACCTGGTGTCCAAAGAGCTGGCCAAGAAGTCGGTGGTGGTTTTTGACGAGGCTCATAATATCGGTGAGGAGATGAAACACGAGGATGTCAAGTCAGGACGGTTATATTTCCGTTAAATCTCGGTTATTCTGATGTTTGGTTATAATTTTTTTTGTCTTCTCCTCAGACAACGTGTGCATCGACTCCATGAGCGTGAACATCACCCGGCGCACGCTGGACCGCTGCCAGAGCAACGTGGACACTCTGCAGAACACCATACACAAGTGAGCGCCGTGCCGCCCGCCGTTTTCCCCCTGAGGGCCGCCGCCGTCTGATTCCTCTGCCGTCTGCCAGGATCAAAGAGACGGACGCCGCCAAGCTGAAGGAGGAGTACCGGCGGCTGGTGGAGGGGCTGAAGGAGGCCAACGTGGCCCGCGAGACCGACGTCTACCTCGCCAACCCGGTGCTGCCGGACGAGATCCTTCAAGGTTGGGACTCCGCCGGGACCGCAGGTCAAACCCCCGAACGCTCCACTTTCACTCAGAACGGAATCCGAACCTTCCGTTCCAGAGGCGGTTCCCGGGACGATCCGCACGGCCGAGCACTTCGTGGGCTTCCTGCGGCGCTTCCTGGAGTACCTGAAGTCGCGGCTGAGGGTCCACCACGTGGTGCAGGAGAGCGCGCCGCAGTTCCTCAAAGACATCTTCGACAAAGTCTGCATCGACCGCAAACCCCTCCGGTGGGCCTCAGCTCAGCGTGTGCTTGATGTTCCTGAGGAAAAACATGCAAACTGCAGGACTGTCCCGAGCGACGGCAGCAGCTCACCCTCCCTCTGCAACGTCCTCCGCAGGTTCTGCTCCGAGCGGCTGCAGTCGCTGCTCAGGACCCTGGAAATCGCCGACATCGCCGATTTCTCCGCCGTCACGCTCATTTCCAGCTTCGCCACTCTGGTCAGCACCTACAGTCAAGGTACCACACCCTTCAGACGACCTTCTCCTGAGACTATCAGAGAAACTTTCATATTAACTCGCCGTAATACGTACAGAACATTTATCAGATGTTAAAATAACTTGATTAACTGAAAGATTTAACAGTTTTTAACCCACAAAACACTGTTTTTAAGCAGGACGTCGTTTTTCTTTTTGTCTGCTGTGAAGGTTTTACGATCATCATCGAGCCCTTCGAAGACAGAACGCCGACGATCGCCAACCCCGTGCTGCATTTCAGGTGAGCCGACAACCAGTGTCCAAATATAAAACTACAGAAACGGCAAAGTAAGAGAAGCTGAAAGAAATGTTTCGGTTGATTGAAAGACAGAAAGACACAAACCTCCATCCAGCACATCAGCAGCTTTTCCTCTCGCTGTATCAAACAGTCTGAAGCAGCGCGGCCGAGGAAACGATCCTCAAATGACCCGATTTCTGCTGTATTCCCCCTCAGCTGCATGGACCCGTCCATCGCCATCAAGCCGGTGTTCCAGAGGTTCCAGTCGGTCATCATCACCTCCGGGGTGAGTTACCGTCTCCTGCACGCCGCTCAGTCCGCCCGCTGAGACACAGTTTAACCTTTAAGTGACGGAAAACGTGAGTTTGATCAGTTTTTCTGTCATAAATCTCGTTTCTGTTTTTCACATTGTGAACGTGTGTCAACAAGAAGCGCTTTTTATGCTTCATGTCAGGATTTTCTGTTGTTTTCAGTCTGAAGTCCATCAAGAAACCAATGAACATTAACAGGGCTTTACTTCCACTTTTTGAATGATTGAATTCAATCTCTTCTTCTGTTTTGTACCTTTTTCTTTATTTATTCTACCACTTTCTTAATCAGCTTCCTTAAAAGTAAGCAGTCAGACATCCGGGTTGAGTCCTCAGGAAGAGAAAAAGGTTTTCAGAATCAAAGTGTCATAATCTCCCAGCAGACAAAAAGTAACAGTTTAATTCAAAACTGGAGAATAAAACCAGCAGCTGCAGTTTTTCTCTCACGTCTTTAGTCAGCCGAAGACAGAAGATCAGAATGTGATCCTGCTTTTAGGAGAATCGTCGCTCTATTTATTGTTTTTATTTCTGAAGAAGAGAAGTCAGGATTGTGATTTCTAATCGTCCCGTCTGATCGAGTGACTCTGATCGATTGATCGATCGCTCTGCTCCTCAGACTCTCTCTCCTCTGGACATCTATCCCAGAATCCTCGACTTTCGGCCCGTCACCATGGCGTCCTTCACCATGACGCTGGCGCGGACGTGCCTCTGTCCTCTGGTGTGTGAGAGCACACACACACACACACACACACACACACACACACACACACACACACACACACACACACACACACACACACACACACACACACACACACACACACAGCCTCCTTCACATATTTCTCTCTTTTGTGTGCAGATCGTTGGGAGAGGAAACGATCAGGTGGCTCTGAGCTCCAAGTTTGAGACTCGAGAAGACTTTGGTTTGTAGAAACGTCTGATATGTAAATAAGTCATTAAATTGTCACTGACTTGACGTTTAACTGTCGACGCCACAGACTGATCAGTCATCTCCAGTGATCAGCATCTTATTCTGAACAAAGCAGCGTTAATCTGAAAGCTGTGGCTTCATAATGTTTTGTTTTTCCAGCTGTGATCCGTAACTATGGCAACCTCCTCCTGGAGATGTCGGCCATCGTTCCCGACGGCATCGTGGCGTTTTTCACCAGCTACGTCTACATGGAGAACATCGTGGCGTCCTGGTACGAGCAGGTTGGTGCCTCTCGTCCGGGTGTGTCGCTTTTCTTTCTATTGAATTCTTATTTTGACACATTATGTGTGTGTGTGTGTGTGTGTCTGTGTGTGTGTCTGTGTCTGTGTCTGTGTCTGCAGGGCATCCTGGAGAACATCCAGAGGAACAAGCTGATCTTCATCGAGACGCCGGACGCGGCCGAGACCAGCATGGCTCTGGAGAAGTACCAGGAGGTGAGGGACCGCTGGCCTCTGTCCGATAAGCTGAGTGACGCGGTGGAGAAGTGTGTTTGGCTCCTCTTACCCGGTCCGTTTCCCCGCAGGCCTGTGAGAACGGCAGAGGAGCCATCCTGCTGTCCGTGGCTCGAGGGAAAGTGTCTGAAGGAATCGACTTCGGTGAATAAACACAGTGAAACGTTGGTTTTTGTTGGTTTTCCCCGTTTGAGTCGGCGTGTCTCACTCCTGCTTTGTGCTCAGTGCATCACTTCGGCCGCGCCGTCCTCATGTTCGGAGTTCCGTACGTCTACACCCAGAGCCGCATCCTGAAGGTCAGACACGCTTCCTGCTTCGCCAAACACTCACAGGACCTTTAGGGACTCTGAAGGGAAGAAAGGGTCAGTCTTAAGGAATTAAATCAGGAATAAAAAAACAATGAAGAGACTCATAAAGGACAGAAACAAGTGAAAGAAGAGACGAAGGAGTAGATGAGAAACTGGCAACAAATGAAACTAAAGAAGACAAAAGGAGAAAAACAGGTGAATGAAACAAGATAATAGAAGAAACGATCAGGTGAAGAGAAAATAAAGGGAAACAGTGAGAATTCAGAAGAATTACATCAGAGACAAAAACTTTGAGAAGATTAAAAAGTAAAAAGATCAGTAAGAGAAGTAGAAAGAATTTGTTATATGTAATACATTTTCAGATCTTGAAGTGTTTCTCCACTTTGTGCTCACAGCTCGATCTGCAGTGAAAAACACGTTTTCTAAACTGAAGTGTGTGTTCAGTGTTTTTAAGTGTTTCTCCTCAGTCTCCAGTTTGCTCTGAAGGAATTGTTTTCGTTTCACTAAACATGAAACTCATCTGCTGCTCAACTTTCACTGTCACACATCTCCTGTCACAACTACCCCCCCAGGCTCGTCTGGAGTACCTCCGGGACCAGTTCCAGATCCGAGAGAACGACTTCCTGACGTTCGACGCCATGCGCCACGCGGCTCAGTGCGTCGGCCGAGCCATCAGAGGGAAGACCGACTACGGACTCATGATCTTCGCCGATAAGGTTCGAGCTGACCTCCTGATGGTCACTTCCTTCCTCTTTTCCAGCCGTGTCCTCATCTCCCTCCTCCGTCTCCATCTCCGCAGCGCTACGCCCGAGCGGACAAGCGCGGGAAGCTTCCCCGCTGGATCCAGGAGCACATCAGCGACGGCAGCCTCAACCTGACGGTGGACGAGGCCGTGCAGCTGTCCAAGCACTTCCTGCGGCAGATGGCTCAGCCGTTCCGACAGGTGCCGCCTCGCAGACCACCGAGGACGCTGGGAGAGGTTGAACCTGCTCAGATCAGCTCATCTCTCTGTGTTTCTGCCTCTTCCTCCTCCTCCTCCTCCTCCTCCTCCTCCTCCCCCCCCTCCCGTCTCCCTGCAGGAGGACCAGCTGGGTCTGTCTCTTCTGACTCTGGAGCAGCTCCAGTCGGAGGAAATGCTCCAGAAAATCGCTCAGATCGCTCACCAGAGCTGAAAGGTGAGGCGGCGGCGCAGGGTCGTCGCCACGGCAACGCACGCCTCCACCCGTTACCGACGACGGCTCCATTTCAACAGGCGGAGCCGAGCGACCGGAACACCTGTTTTAAAATCATTGATCGAGTATTGGAGGAACATTTTGATCAGTCGAAGATCAGAAAGTCAAAGTTAATGAAACGTCTAAAAAAGTATTTTAAGATTTTTCTCTTGAGGAAGAAACATCTGGAGAAGCTTCACCGGGCCTGAAGAAACAGGAAGTTCAGTCAGAAACACACATTCAGCTGTGTTCAGACCTTAACTCATCGCTGAGCAGCTTCCTCCAGAAGAAGACTCCTCCTGGAACCGAGCTCCACACCAACAGGAGGCTTTCGGCCAGATTCCGTTTTCCCGTCTGTCATACAGACTCAAACCGCGGCTCGTCTGCAGCTGTAAATATTCACGTTTTGTACTGAGCGGCGCCGTTTTTCTGTCTCCATAAACGTTTTGTAGAAAACTGCTTTGCTTGTTTTCTGGATTTTATTTTATTTCATATTGAACCATCCGGGAAAAAGTTTGTCTCAGATTAGAACCACTTTAATACCTCAGTATCAAATTTAAACACTTTTAAAACCTAAATTTACTTTGTAACAACCAATCCTGCAATAATTGTCCTTAAAGTCGCATTTAAAAATGTAATTTTTTTTTGGGGTACTTTTCAAAACCCTGTAGATTTCTCATCTCTAATTGGGGCTAAATATGAAAAACTGATTAAATTTACATTATTGGCTTCATTCATTTTAAAATGAGTACAATAATGATGCAGGGAGGTGTTAGTTTATTGTTACTTGTCCTAAATATCACTAAAGGTTTATCTAAGAACATGAGATTGAAAAAACAAAACAACCGGATCAGTTTCTCTGTTTTTATTTCAGCTCAAGTTACAAATATAAAATACAAACAATCATCTTCAGCAGAGTAGCGAGCCTCACGCTCCACTTCCTACATCATTTATCTTTGTTAAGCTCTGTAACAGACTCTGGTTTCTATGGTAACTAACGTAGTGCGATTTCAGCCCTCTAAACAACGAACCGTGTCAAACGGACCATCGGTAAAGCCGCCGTCATGAGCAGGACAGAGTGGTGAGCGGAGCCGCCGGAGGTTTCCTCATCGTACATTCAGGAGTGTGAGAGGAGAAGCGGTTCGTTTATAGCGTTTAAAACTTTAACCTGAAATGTGTTAATTTCATTGTATTCCTTTTAAAGGATTTTTTATTTATTTTTTTTTAATAAAACACTCAGGCACATTTACAGCTTTGGATGTTCTGATAAAACAGAAACTCGTCGTCGGCGTATTGCTCGACTCCGGGAGTCTGAATACCTGCCGGTCTGATTTCATCCTGTTTCGTTCTGAACTCTGACGATCAGACTTGGGGGTAATTTCCCTCTCTGACCACTAGAGGTCACCGTACGACAACAGAACGCTGTTACAGTACCGAAGAAACACTGCGACTGGAATAAACCACTTCGTCACGTATCGTTTTAAAGGTGTGACTTTAAAGCCCAGGAAATATTTCCACATCTTCAACAATGTGTTTAAATAATTAGGAGAGGAGGATTGTGGGATATCAAGACCCACACACTCCAAATTCAACTTCACACTCCTCAAATAGAAAAATATGAGTGTTTCATATGATATTTTTAATCTTAAAAAACCTGATTGATTGAGGTCATATAAATATGTTAAAATATCTTTAAAGTCTGGTCCTTGTTTGAGGCGTAAACCAAACCTCCAGCAGGATTTAGCGGAATGTCTGTAAACGCTTCTGCACATCATCTAAAATCTGACCTGGAAAAAAACCCTCGTTTCTCACTTCTTCTCACTTTAGTGTGTTTTTAAACATGAGTACCTGCAGTTTTAAGAAGAATTGAAGTTTAAGAGCTTACAAAGCCGAAGGGACAGGATTAGTGGGATTAATGTTCAGTGGAATTAAACAGTCTGGTTAAAGTTAAAGAGTTAATGAGCGTCTAAAATCAGGAATGCGTCAATCTGAGATGAGGAGGAATGAAATGTCGGAGTGTAAATCCGCCCTACAGCTGGTGTACTGGAGGTAATCGTGTCATTTTTACATTTTTCATCCAGACGATTCAGAAAATGTTGATTTCTTGGAAAATATTGTAAAACTTTCGCTGTCGGAGGAAATCGGAGCCGGTTTGTCTCCCGAGGAGCCTGGAAGTGGAGGATCCTCCATGACGGTGGGGGCTCAGTGTGTGTGTGTGTGTGTGTGTGTGTGTGTGTGTGTGTTAGCTGGTCCCGCCCAGCGAGCCCCTCCTGGTCAGACTCTGCGTGCTGGAGCTCAGACCTCGGCCCTCCGACAGGTGACTGGACTGAGGAGCAAAACACAAAACATAACGTCAGAAATGACTCCATCTCATGGTCTGAAATGAGGTTTTAACTGGCTGGTGCAGTGGGAAGTCCTGCTGCCTCACTGGCGTCGGACCCCGGTTCAAGGCCAGGCTTTCTCTGTGGAGTTTGCATGTTGCTTCTGCTCACCTGGGCGCCGTCCTGACTCTCTCGAGCGCCGACGTTCAGAACGTTCAGGGAGTTCGCCCTCTTCATCCTGAAAGTTCAGCCAGTCATCTGAGATCAGCTCTGATCAAACCAAAAGACGCTCCTCTCTCAGCATCACTCAGAACATTACCCAGCATTCCTTGGGGCGGCTTCCTCTACGCCGACCCCCTTCAGCTTGCGGACCAGCTTCTCGCTGCTGCGGCGGATCGACTCCCGCAGTTTGGTGAAGGAGCCGCTGCGCTTCAGGCCGCCGAGTCCGTCCGGCGCCGAGCCGCCGTCCTCCGGGCCCGACCAGCTGGGACGGCCGTCACCTTGACGACGGACGGAGAGAGACGGCCACAGCTGAGCGAGGGGACGGAGCGTCACAGGCATTTACGTTTGTAGCGGAGGAGCGTACCTTCCACCGACCCGAACTCCTTTTCGTGCGCTCTGGTCAGGATCTCTTTGTAAAGAGCTTCGGCCTGTCTGTATTTCCCCTGCTTCAGGTAGCAGGACGCCTGACGGAGAAGACAACAACGCGATGAAGACTCACACACTCTCACACACACACATGCATGAAAAAGCAGGAATAGTCAGTCATGAGGCAGTGTTCCAGGTCTGTTCCCGGCCTTCCCCTCCGTTCCCCTGACAGTCTCCTCTCACCAGGTTGTTCTTGGTCTTGGCCACGTTGGCGTCGTCCGGCCCCAGCTTGCTCTGGTAGATGTGCAGCGCTCGCTCGTAGTACTGCTCCACCTCCTGGTATTTGCCCTGATTCTGGCACAGCAGAGCCAGGTTGTTCAGCTGCTTGGCCACATCTGGATGGTCTGTGCCCAGAACCTGAGGAGGGAACACACACACACACACACACACACACACACACACCGATCACCAACCCACTTCTATGTTGTCTGCTTTGAGATTTAAAAAAAAAAAAAAAAAGTTTTATTTGAAATTTTTACATTTTTCTTGCTGGTTTGTCGGGCCGGATTGCAGCATCTTATAGGCCAGTTTTGGTCCACGGGCCTTTTGTTTGATAACTGATATAAAGGCTAATCTGACTTTTCAAAGTAAAGGCCTCTTGTAAGCTTCTTACAGGCCATTTTCCTCTCTCCGGAGCCCAACACAAGTTAAAAATATCCTTTCTACTGGGCTCCGTCTTACAATCACAAGGTTCTTGCTTCGATCCCACATTTGGCCGGAGAAGTGTGTCGAGGTGTGTTTGTTTGAGCAACACAATTAATCTGAAGTTTCCCCGCACAATAAAGCTCCAGTACTTCAGCACTGATGTGTAAATGTGAACGAGAGTTTAAAAACAGGTGAAAATATGCTCAATAGCACAAGACCATTTGTCATTTAACAGAAAAAAATATAAGGAACATTGATATTTTATCAGATTGTTAAAATAAGCTGCAGAGTCAGTATAAAAACAAACAGTGATGACAATAAAGGTTTTCTTACCTTCTCTCTGATCTCTAGAGCTCTTTTACAAAGTGGTTCTGCCTCTTTGTATTTTCCTCTTTTCCCATAAAGCACTGCAAGGTTGTTGAGTGTTGCTGCCACCTACACACACACACACACACACACACACACACACACACACACACACACACACACACACACACACACACAGGCTGTGCATTATGCCCGATTGAGCCAAAAACATATCCAACAACCCCAAAAAGGCCATAAATGAGAATAATTTGACTTCCAATAAACATATTAATTAACCAGCTGAAAAGGGGGCTACATAAAACGACTGTAATGTTATTAGGATTATTATCAGGTAAAGATAATTCTTCCACATCATCCCCCATTTAGATATTTCATTTGAGGGAGCATCTGTTTTGCATTTACAGTTCAGAAAAGCTTCAGCAACTGCAGCACTGAAAATGGTGTAGTTGACATGACAGGCTACAAGGTGGCGCTGCAGGTTGTTGACGAAACTACTCGAATATCAGAGCAGAAAAATAGGCTGGGAACGTTAATAATCGAGAGAATCAGACTTTCATATTTACAGACAACTACTAGGGCTGAATAATAACTGCAAAACTACATTTAAAATTAGAATCCGGACTTGGAGTCGTGTCACTACGGAGGCCGCCATGTTTGTTATTGTCTGTAGACTCGCGCATGCGCAGGTGTAGTCGCGCGGCGGTTTTCTCTCGGGACGAGCCCGAGCGCCTCAGAAAAGTTCAAAGGCCTTATTCACACAACAATGAAAACGAGTGAAAACACAGAACTTAAATCACTTTAGGGTTGACTGTTAAACGGTGGTTTCTGTCAAGGTGAAACTTTTCTTTGGCGCTCCTGAGACCCCGGAAAGACCGCGGAAGCGCTGCGCCTGCGCATGACAGCCACGTCCTCCTCTGCTCATGCGGCGGCCTCCAGCGTATTAAATTCAGCCCCTATTCTAGTTTTATCGGGCGAAGTTGGTGCCTATAGAGCATCTCATTCTTCAGTTGGATATTCTCCACTGTTAATATTTACAGCATGTTGTTCTCTGCACGCTGGATGGTTTAATTACAGAAACCACAGCGCCACCTCGTGCCCTGGCATGCTAACTACTTCACAAAACTTTCCTGAAACAAAAAATGCCAAAACTATTTGCTCATATTTGAAATGTTGTCTTGTGAGCGTCTGAAACAGTGGTTCTGAAACCTGGCTCATCTGGCACAGAGATCAGAAGATTTTTCTTAAATGTATTAATTTATTTTATTCATGGATGTTGGAGAGACTGATGTGTCCACTCATGCTTGTCTTCACTGGGACATCTCGGTGAATCAGAAATCTTTCAGGGTTTCACAGGACAACAGGTTCAATGAGCTGTTACAGCAGGAGGGAAGCTCACAGCTGGATGGTCCATCCCAAGAGTTTTCTCTCTGATCGCCAGCGCGTCGTTTAGCAGGTTCGCCGCTTCTTTGTATTTGTTCTGGTCCCTGAAGCAAGGAAAAATAAAGAAAATGTCATTTTTGTGCTGCATTTAACAAAAGAAACATAAAGAATAGTAGGAATTCTGGTCTTTGATCGGGGAAGCAGCCTCACCTGTACACCAGCGCCAGGATGTTGAGCATGGTGGCCACGTCGGGGTGGGTGTGGCCTGAAGACTTCTCCAGATCCTCCAAAGCCTGTTGAGACACCGCCAGCTGAGTCAGAGGGGTTTGAGCTGCAGGCCCGGGGCAGCGGCGGCCCGGCGGGTTCCCTCCCACCTGTTTGCAGAGTGGGACGGCCACCTCGTAGCGGCCCTGCGACGCGTACTGGATGACCAGGTTGTGGAGCGTGCGGAGGCGGGCGGGGATCTCGTAGCCGCCCTGCTGAGCCGCTGCTGCGGCGCTGCTGTGGTGAGGCTGAGACACTGAAACACAAACTTTTTCTCACTATCCTGTCTTTTCTCCCACTATCCTCCAGCATCCCTCAGTGTCTGATTCTGTGGAGGTTTCTTCCTGTTTAAAGGATTTTTCTTTATCTTTCCAATGACACCTGACATGAATAAACAGGCCGTCTTGATCACATGCTCTCTTTCCATTTTCACTTCATGTGATGAAGACGCTCAGAATGTGACATCAAAGCTTGAAATGTGCTCGTTGTGTGCAAAAAGTCACCGAGCCTTTCCCTGAGGAGGAGAGCCACAGAGCCCCGAGAAAGTCTTTTCACTGTGGAGTTTGTTTGTTCTCCTTCAAATGACTGGTCTGAATAATCCAGATCCCACGATCTGAACACATTTAGTCACTTCAGATTAGTTTTATTGTCTCTCTCGCTTTGTCTCTCACTGTTCTGGACTGAAGACCTGCTCGTTATTTACCTGTTTTTATTGCAGGTATGATGAACTGATGGACAGGCGATAAGAGTGAAAATAAACAGATTGTCCAGGGTTAGGAGGAAAGTGTGCTTGTCAGCATGTAAACTCCATCAGACAGAGAAACTATGTAAAAAGAAACCAGTGACATATCAATAATAATAATGACAAAAACGAGAAGAAGAAGTTGAATCTCACTCTGTGACTGCTCTTCGTCGTCAGCAGGAAAAAGGTCATCCAGCGATTCCTTGGTGGAGGAAGGAACTTTATCATCCTGACAAACAAATACAATAAAGATAGAATCCTAATGTGAAAATGATCGATATAGAAGATGTAAAAGAAGAATAAAAATCTGTTTATTAGCAAAAACTAGTGTCAGTAATCATAGTTTCAGTGAGGCTTCCGGGCATAGAGCATTTGGAACAGTGTAAAATGGACTTAGAATAAAAAAAAAGTGTTTTTAGGCTGACTCACAGACGTACAAAAAACTTAGAAGAGCTCATAAATGTGTGTATATGTGCTCGAGTAGAGTTAAACCAAGAGTGATTATTAGACATTAATTATACTGAAAACCTCCAGAAATCACAGGTTGCTTGAGTGTGCAGCAGTAATAACAGTTTCCCACCGTGAAGCTGTGCTTCGGGTCAGACTGTTATTAAAGCAGGTTTACTGGAGCTTTTAAACACCCGTTTCAGTCCCACTGCAGCAGAAACCTCCCAGGATCCACACACTCTCTCCGGGCAGGACTCTGGATTTGTCAGACACTTGAATTGACACACACTGCGTGCGCTGGAGCCCTTCCTGAGCATGAACAGGCAGTGGGTTTGCATGCTGCTCCTCCTCCTCCTCACCAGCGGCGGCTCCTCCTGGTCGTATTTGCGGATGGAGGACATGAACTGCAGGTGCCTGTTCTGCTCCTCCAGGGTGACCACGTCCTGCTCCCGGTCCTGCAGCCGCTGCTGGGCGCCGGCCAGCTCGTCCCGCAGCCACTGGTTCTCCTGACAGAGACGCCGCACCTGAGGGCGAGCAGCAGGAAGTGAGAAGGAAGCCAGGAGGAAGTGAGGAGGAGACAAGCTTCAAACACAGCAGCAGCAGCAGGAGGAGGAGGAGGACTGCATCTGAACACATTTTACTTTGGAATCAAAATGAAGCCGGGAGACATTATTAGGGTTAGGGTGATACATAAACTGATGAAGCCACAGTAGTCGTGTCAACTTGTGGGTTAGCGAGGCACTTGGCTACCGAGCGTCGTGTTTCCATGACGACTGGCCGAGTCGGAGGAGTCATGTTTCCCGTCCATCAGCGTGTGTTCATTATCCTGGAAACTCACCTGAGCTCGCAGCTTTTGTTTTTCAGCCTCCAGTGAACCTAGATGAGCCGACAGCGCCATCATCACCTGGAGGAGGGGAGGGGAAACAATAAAGAAATATATATATGTATATATATGGCCAGCTGTCTCTCTGCTGACGGTACCTGAGCCTCGCTCAGGCCCAGCTCGATCCTTTCCAGCGACTCTCGGATGATGCCGCTCTTCTCCTGCTCCACGCTGCCGCTGTCCGCCGCCGGCCGGCGGTCCACCGCCTCCTGCAGGCTCTCCAGCAGGCTGCAGTTCTCGCCGCGCAGGGCCTCCAGCCCGGCGATCACCTGCTGCGTGCTGCACAGGATCTCCTCCGCCGACAGCATGGCCCCGGCTTCAGGGTCCAGACACCAGGACGTCCAGCTGGAATGCGAGAGGAAGAACAGTTTTTATAGCATTTACAGTCATTATCAGTTCTATTCTCAATAAACATGCTAACATTGTTTTCCAAAGTAAAATAAATTATCCTAAACTCCACGTGCTCTCGGGGGCCCTCTGGTGGTCGCGGGGCCCTGGTGCACCCTGATGTGTTGCACATGGCTCAGGCTGCTTTGCAGTTCGCATGTTCGCATGTCTGCACGCTCACACAAATGCATCTGTTATTTTAAAGGTTAGAATCGTGGTTGAATAAGGAATCAGACATGGGACGGCGTGCACACGCGCACGCGCTCCATCTCCACGCGCTTTGTTTACTGTGGGCGGCGCCAAAAGGCCTCAGCGTCGCTGCTACATGTCAACACTAATGTGATTATTAAAGTCAACATGTCTGCAGAGCTGACCGAGACGATTCTCTCAGCGCCTTTAAGCAGAATTAAATGGTTCCGTTTGTAAATAATAATAATAATTAAAAAAAAGCTCACGTATTAAACCACCCGCTGCGTTACATTTGCCAGGTGTAAACAGGTAAACTCTCCTCGCGGGGTATTACAGTATTTAGCGGCTGTTGGCAGCCTACCTGCTCGCTCCCGGCTCCCGTCGCGCGCTCCGCTGCTTCTCTTCTCACGCTTTCAGCCGGAAGCGGCTCGGTTCGCATGAAAGGAGGAGACTCGGTCAGTGGCGGAGCCGCATCGCTCCTCTCAGGTGAGTCCAGGCAGGTGAGAGGCTGAAAAAACACCCTCCGATTCACCTGCCGCCTCCTCCAGCCATCATCACCACCTTCATCATCATCATCATCATCATCACCACAGAGCCGCGAGCGTCAAGGCGGCGTCACGGCGGCGTCACTTCCGCTACGCAACGCCAGAATAAAAGACCTCTAAATATAAATAAATAAATAAATAAATAAATAAATAAATAAATAAACAAATAAATAAAACTGCATGCAAATAAGATAATCCTTAATTGTCCCAAAGTTGTGGAAATTTTCTTTATTGAGGCAGCAAATGGACAGAAGTAAAATAGTCACAAACAAAAAGAAAACAAACAATAATATTAGGTACGAGAAACAAAAACAACAGTAACATTAAAGTAAACACACACTGCGATATTCTTTAACATTCTGGCATGATAAAATGATTTGAATCATTGGAAATATATTGGAGATTTAGCCTCATTATGTGTTTATACGTTTTAAATAAGCAATAGTCTGGGTTATATTTTCATTTTTTCTCCAAATTTGAATTTTGTTAAGAAGATAAAGTTGTTTCCAGAAATGAAAAGAACCTCGATACCTTGTGTGAGCTGCGTCCTGTCCCATAAAGTCCTCATAGATAGATAGATAGATAGATAGATAGATAGATAGATAGATAGATAGATAGAAATTTAAGTTTTCAATAGCAACATAACCTTAACATGTTAGTACACAAAACTCTTTTAATTTTAAGATCAATGAAATCTATATAAACAAAGGACTTCTAATTTTAAAATTACAGAAATACCAAATGTATTTACATTGAGCCTCATTATGTGTTTATACGTTTTAAATAAGCAATAGTCTGGGTTATATTTTCATTTTTTCTCCAAATTTGAATTTTGTTAAGAAGATAAAGTTTTTTCCAGAAATGAAAAGAACCTCGATACCTTGTGTGAGCTGCGTCCTGTCCCATGAAGTCTTCATAGATAGATAGATAGATAGATAGAAATTTAAGTTTTCAGTAGCAACATAACCTTAACATGTTAGTACACAAAACTCTTTTAATTTTAAGATCAATGAAATCTATATAAACAAAGTACTTCTAATTTTAAAATTACAGAAATACCAAATGTATTTACATTGAATACACTGTATTTAAACATCTCAATGCACAGTGATTTAAATTGATTAAAGCGACCTGGCAATTTGAAAAGTAAGTGCAGTACACTATGTCAGCCCTGCTAGAAAAACCAGCATAGACCAGCAAAATGATGCTGGTCTGTGCTGGTTTTTCTAGCAGGGAGGTTCATAGACATTCACAATCACATTGGATCAGTCCTAATGTGATCATGCCAGCAATGAATGCTTTAAAAATAGTTAAAATACGATACATAACAAAATAGATAAGCTAGTCAATACATACAAAATATAAACTATGATTATTTATTTAAAAAGCAAACTTCCTGGCTTTCCAAATATATTATTAACTAGACACACACAATGTGCAAAAAGAAGTTGTCTATGAAATCATAAAATCATAACAGTCAGGCAGTAAAGATTTAACTTCACCAGTATTGTTTCAAGCTGAAGTCTTCCAGAAGTAATCCTCCTGAACTTTTACTTTGAAATCATCACTCAGAACATCCGGTGCAATTATGTTGCGTCATAATTGCTTGACACACTGGAAAGGCTTACCTGATCGAATGTTTCCCATCATGCACTGCGGCACCGGCGGGGAGGGGGGGGGGGGGGGGCATGAACTACTCCAGCTATCTGTCTCTCCATCTATTATTTTTATTATTATTATTGATTATTATTATTATTATTATCATACACTGTATCTGCTTTATGGAAAGCACGTTAATCAGCATTAATGAATGAGGAATAGGTCAGTTAATTGATTAGGAGGTATGATGTTCCAGCTGCTGCTGGTTAAACCTGGTTACCAAACATCATGTGTATTAATAACACATCTATATGAATATTCATGAGGAGTTGATGAAGCTTGTCTTCAGCCTCTGGTTGCTTTGTTTCCACTTGTCCTCACTGCTGCCTCGTCCCAGATTAGCGCGCCCATGCTGTCAGATTAACTGGGGGGTCTGCAGCCCCACAGCCCAGTGTGGGGGAGGGGACCAGCTTTCAGGAAACAATCGACTCAAGTTGTATTAAAACTTCATTCCGGCAGCGTTTAGTGGGATCCAGAAGTCGGGGGCGGGGGCGGCTCAGCGGCTTAGCGAGACGCAAAGAGGATCTATAGAACAAACAGGATGTTTACGTGGACGGAGGGGGGCCATAAAACCTCACATGGAGACCATCACCATGCTGCTTCTGCTTCTTTATGACCTGAATGTGTTTTCACACTTTGGAGACTTTATTCACATCTGCTAGTTTCTTGTCAGTGATCGAAATTAAATCTCTAAACAGGTTCAATTCATGCGAACATGTCTGAATTTACTAGCTGGTGCTAGACAAGCCGAGAGCTCAAAAATGTGTTCTGTTTCCATCAGAACATAAATTATACATATATATATATATATATATATATATATATATATATATATATATATATATATATATATATATATATATATATATATATAATGTACATTATACATTATAATGAATAATATACATATATAATACACAGAAGCCCCAGATTAAAATATACTTCATAGTTTTATAGTTTTCACTGCAGTAAAAAATGCTTTCTGCCTAATAAAAAAAAACAAAAACAAAGAAACACTAAGGAGTGAGACGGATGCCCTGTGGGTATCCTGTGGGTCAAAGTTCATTATTTCCTCGACCTTTGACCTCAGTGCTTAGAAATAGAAACCTCTTTATTTGGTCATCTGTGGGAGAGACAGTATTCATGATTTCATATTAAAGCAGTTCCTGGAGTTATTAGAGAAAATCCGTCTTTAAGTGTGGACTTGACTCTGTTGTTCGTGTGACGTGTGTGTTGTGGTGAAACCGATACGAAGGTAAACAGGCGCCATCAGACCGTGAAGTGATGCTGCTGCAGGCCAGTCTGCAGACCCATCAGTAGCTCTGCATCAGCATTAATTCACCACTGACACCAATGTTCATTATTGATCTGATGTGAGCACACACGCATGCACGCACATACACACACTTGCTAAGTCATCAGCTTCTCTGATAAGTGTTTTTTACATATTTAATACCGATAAAACCTTCTTATGTCCTTATCAAAGTCAAAGAATGACAGACGTCTCTCAGTGCAGAGTTTGCATGTTCTCCCTGTGCATGCCTGGGTGTTCTCCAGGCCTCCTCCCACAGGCCAGACGTGTTTCAGGTCAATTTGCTACTGAAGAACCGGTGTGAGCGTCTCTTCGATGTGAATCAGGATTGGATGGGTGGAGTCTGAGTTGACCCGGCGCTGGGGGGACGTCTTCAGCGGGACTCGTCCTGCGGGACCGTGGGTATCAGGTTTCACGGCGGGCCAATCAAATGGTTGCTGAGATATTTGGGAGCGCAGAGGTGAAGCGCTCCGCCGACACGGCCGGCCTTCCGTCTAAAAAAGACTCCCGCTGGAATTTTTATAGGCGTCCTGACTCGTGACTGCAGGGAGGACATGAGACACGAGCTGCATGGCAGCTCACTGTGCGCTTCACGTGCACGACGCCCCCCGCAGGGCTGAACAGCTCCCCTTCTGATCCGCAGGTTCCTGCTGGAGATGGGACGGTGGACGAGGGGGACGGACACGCCGGACGGAGGGTCTCAGACTGACAGCTGAGTCAATGCAATTCAACCAGGGGGGAGACGGCACCGGAGAACCCGAGAACCCTGTGAGGTGCCGCTATAAATAGAACTCCACGGTGGACCCCCGAAGCTCCCCCTTCAGCGGCAGCTCGTCTTTCTTCACCTGGTCTCACCTCAGCATCTCCACGGAACAAACACAGAACATGGAATAAACACGGAAAGAGCACTGAAAACAAAAATAAGTTAGTTTCACAGCATCTGCAAAAAAAAAAAAAAAAAAAGGGTTAGGGAATTTAAAGGCCTTGGTGGACTGATTTTGTGGAAGAACACCAAAGTACTCATAGAAAAGTTACATAATGCACAGAGAGAACATGCAAACTCCACACATAAAGGCCCTTAAAGCCCAAACTGAGCTCCAGCAACACCTCCTCACTGTGAGCACAGAGCGCTGTGGCAGTCACCTTCTCTTCATTGTTATCACGACAGTCACTCTTTCTGTTGTTTTAATCTTCTTCTGATTCACTCGGGATCGTAACTGAGCAAACCGGGATTCTCGTTCCTCAACCCGGCTCGATCCACTTCACACCGGCCGACGGTCTGAACACGCACACACACATGTCCACAGAGTTGTCTTACACACCGTCTATTTGTAGACTCTGCAATATGCTAACATCATGCTTTCCTGTTTGGGCTCGGGACACACGTGTCCGAAGCTGCTAGTTCAGGTCACATCTGAGGAATCCAAAGAAGGCGCGGCCGCCCTGCATCCCGCATCCCGCATCCCGCATCCCGCATCCTGCTGCCGCGACGCCTCTGGACCTTCAGCATGACAGCTTCACATGTCCAGCGCAAAACTAACATCGAGGGTTTGAAGGACGATGTCTGGAAATCTGTGCCCTCTGACTGCAGGAGCCTCAGGAACAAACAGAGGTCACTGAAGCAGGTGGAGAGAGAGAGAGAGAGAGAGAGAGAGAGAGAGAGAGAGAGAGAGAGAGAGAGAGAGAGAGAGAGAGAGAGAGATTACAAACATACAGTGAACTGCTGCAGTTCCTGGCAGCGGCCATGTGTGAACGTGTGAATAGATGTCAACTGCTCTCCGGAGCCTCTGCTGCGAATAGCGGCCTGCTATATCGAAGTTTATGAAATATTCCTGTGTCTAAGTGACTCCCGGTGTGAATAAATAGCAACACATGAAACTATGAAACATCAGGAGAGCTGTAGAATGAGACGGTGAAATCAGAAGCTGCAACTTATAAAGCAGGTCATGTGGTTCCCAACATTCAGGCCTTCATGGATCTCAGTGATCCGCACACTCTTTCACCTGCAGGAGGCTTCAAACTTAATGCAGCAGGGAGTTTCCAGTCTGCTCAGAGACGGTGGGGAAAACTGTATTTCTAAGGGCCGATTTTATTTTGACCACCTCAGAATGAGAGAGATGTGCTGATTTACTCTGCCTGCACGGTGGAGGCCTAGAGGCTGGAGAGGTTGGATCGTGGCTGGCAGGTTTCAGTCACTCAGCTGTCAGGTTAAACCATGTGTTTGTTCTATATGTGGCGAATAAAGCCTTCGTCTTTAATCTGGATGCACACAAGTGCAGTTGTACCAACAACTCCCTCTTTTTCTGCTTCCTCTGGAATATTTAACATTTCGTTTGACAGCACATTCTCATAAATGCACTGTAAAATAAAGACCACAGTCAGGATTCAGCTGGGAGCGTGTGATTTGAAACGCATTAAGCCTACCCTGAAGTATTTATCAGATTTTCTGCATGTGGGACTCAAATTAAAATCATTATGAATGATTCACACAGTGTTCCAGGTTTACATAACTGTCCTTGGTGCCTGTTACCCCGGGGCAGCTGCAGGGGTCTGGGGCTGTTTGCCTCTGCTGTTGGAGGGGTGTTGGGTGGTATGTGTGTGTGCGTGTGTGTCGGGGGATAGAGTGACAGTCTAAACTGGGATGCTGGACCTGTGCCACTTTGGCGAGCGAGGCAGGACAGAACTGACAGGTCTGAATGGGCAGAAGACACACACATCCAGCACATATCGCGAGCCGGTCAGCTTGACCTTTCGGTTTTATTGATGGAGGTTTGTGTTAAAGGATGTAAGCTGAGGGTAAAGCTGCACTTTTCATATGTAACACTGAGGGTAAACACCTTCCTCGGGCTCTGCATGGTATTAATGTTCACTATTTCACTGTCTGCATACATGAGTTTGACTCGAAATGTGCAAAAAGCTTGAAAAAACAAGTTGTAAATGATGCAACTTTACAGAAATCATTGGTTAGTTTGGATTTCCTGCTACTAATAACTTATTATGTGCACAGTCGAATGCAACAGCAAAACCAGCTTTGACTTCCTGCGAGCGGTTGCCTGCTGGTAAAGTCGTCAGGTGTTCAATCATACGAGGGCGTTGTCCAAATGGGCGAGCGACATGCGGTGACATGGAGGGAGACTAATTTGGAAAGTCATGTCTGTGGATGGCCAGGACACGGCTGTGAAACTGGAGCCTGTGTTCATGTCAGATCCTGTCAACCAAACAATCTGGGACTCCTGCAGCCACGGAGACAAGGTCTCCCTGCACAGTTCCAGGCTCAGAAGTTAAAGCGGAACAATGGCTGCAGCCATGAATGGCTTTTCAAGAACCCGATAAAGGACAAGAGGACAAAAGGCACTTTGGACAGTTTATTAATCCACCACAGGACTGATTCAGAGAGACATGCAGTCACCCCCCAACACACTGACACCTACAGACAGTTGAGAGTCACCAATTAACCTGACAAGCATGTCTTTGGTTCGTGGGCAGAAACCAGAGAACCCGGAAAGAAAAAAAAAACACACAGACACCTGGGACACGCTACAGTCCGGTCTATCGGTGTATTCTGGATTTGCAGACTCGCGGCTAAGATAAGCTCCAGGGTGGAGCGGAGCGGGGCTGTCACAGCGATCCAGTCTTTGTCTTCCCAGGGGAGAGGGCTGTACTCCGTGTTCTCACCATCCGATCTGCCAAACTCTCCACTTCTCCTCCTGGCCTTCTGCAGGTCAGAAGGCCATCGTGTTCGGAGGCCAAAAGCTTTTCTGTGCTTTTTGCAGATGATGTTGTATTTTTAGATACATTCTCACGAGGATCTCCAGCATGAACCAGAACCGTGTGGATCAGTTTGATGTTAATCAGTACCTCAGAGTCTGAGTCCACGGTCAAAAATCGACGGCACGGACTCTTTACATAGGAGGGGAAAACTGGCCACTGGGTCCAGGTCTATTAGTCATGATCGAGGTGTCAGATTAAGGTGATACAGACAGCACTGAGAAGCTGTGGTGAAAAGTGAGCTCAACTGGAAGGTCAACCTCTCTGCTTTTCATTTCCACCCTCAACAGTGACCCTGAGCTTTGGGTCATGACTGAAGAGCGGGATTCAGGCCAAAAGGTGCCAAACGGTGCATGGCTTCACCCAGAAAGCTAAAGCTACTCCTTCACATGAGGAGGAGGCAGCTGATGGGATCTGGCGTCTTAAGAGCCGATCTCACTGGATTGGAGACCAGGTGACGACGTGTTGGAGACTTGAGTCACTTTTTTCTGTAGAAATGTCTCAATGGCGTCTCTGGAGACGGGCTGGGTCTCCAGGAAGTCGGCAGAAATTCAAAATCGAATTCATGTTTGATTTTCTTGGTGATTTTTTTTCCTAGTCTCCAGCAAGTCTCAGAGGCATCTCTGCGAGGTTTCCTCGATGTCTCGTTGGCGTTTCCATCAGTCGCGGAGACGGTTGTGTTCCGTGACTGGAAAGACTGTCGAGAAGCCTCTGCAACGGCTCCACAACGACTGACGCTGCTTGACCCACTATGGCGAAAGCCATAATTTGGTCTCCCGGGTCGCCGGGGACTAACGAGTCATCGCCGACGTGTCTGCCAGTGAGAAAGGCCCTGAAGTCAGACGCCCGCTGCAACAGCCCTGAGAGGTTCACCCCGTCCGGAAGTAGGTTTGAGTCCCATCAGAACGGGTGAAATAAGCTGGATGTCGGACAGAACGACTCTTGAGCTCCTCCACGAGTTAGACTAATCAGAATGTTTCAATCTACCTTGACGGTCGTACTCTGAGACTGTCAGTTGACGCATTGAGACATGAGAAGAGCGTTCAGGGTTGACTGTGGATGGTTGCTTCTGTAAAGACGTCTTAATGATTGCAGAATACAGAACTGATGTCTGTTGTGTTTAATCGAAAGCTGCTTCTGATGTTAAACTGCAGTGTGCGTCACAGCTCCACCCCTCGGCCTCTCCTCCGTCACATGATGAGCGTGATTCATGATGCGTCTACATTACTGCAGGTCTCTCACATTACCGGCGGGGGGGTAGCGACGCTGGCGCTCGCACAGGAAAGAGCTGGACTCGAGGTTTTACAATCAGACGGATCTCACTCTGAACATAACCATTTCTGAACCTCGCTGGAGTCTGAAATGACCCCTCCTGATTCGCGTCGGACAGATTATTTGACGAGCTCAGACTCCAGGCGAACACATGCGCGTGCTGACAAAGTTTGCACATTCAAAAGAGGCGTTTATGTTCTCTCCCCAGTGACTCGCAGTCGTTTTGAGTTTGACAGCCCGTCTCGATGTGTCAAAACATGACTTTTCACTCAGGAGAGGCAGGAGCAGACGAATTACTGACATCTCCGCTCAGCGAGGCGGTCGGTGAAATCACTACAACTCAGTGAAACTTTAGATGTGAGTCTGAAAGTTGCAATGATGCAATCTAAGAAAACAACAACAACAACAGCAGCAGCAAAAGGTTATTTTAACTACTAAAAGTGATGATGAATCGAAGTGAGGGCAGTTTGAACAGAGGACACTTATGAAACGCTGAGGGGACATTCAGTACAGGACGTTTCCAAAGACATCGCAGTAACTCCCATCTGCTAATATCACTCAATATATAAATCAATCAGCATTCTCTCTCAGGCTTTAATACTTCATTCAATAGCTGACATTTATGACCTTTATGATTTCATCTCAGATAGTTGATGATCTAGACAGACAATATGCAGATATGTAATTCAATCACAGTGAAGTTACAGGTGGGACTGGCTTTAAATGCACTGTTAAGTGTGTATTTATTGTTACTTTATGAGTCTACAGTCACTGAAAGTGTGACGTCTTCTGCAGGACATTGTCATTTTGATATCAGCAGCCTTGGTCTGCCATCGTTCCTGCTCTGACCAAGGTGAACTCATCGCTCTGTGCCTACATACGAATCTAAGTTTATCAGGGAGCCATTATGACTTTGCATGCATAGAAATATACGAATGTGTGAGGATGCATGTGCTTTTCCACGCCGTTCCCTCCTGCAGCTCCGAGCAGGCGACAGAAGGTGAAAGGTTGGAGTGGTTGGACAGCAGCTGTTGCCCCGTCTCCCTTCTCCAGTGCAGTGCAGAGTTGGTTCTTTCCTTTTAGAAACTGAGGAGGGCACAGAAGCCCCCCACTGACCAATCAGAGGAGGGGAGCCCTGGACCAGCCGGCCAATGGCGAGACACGTCTGGGTATAAAGGCTTAAGTCCATCACCTGGAAGAGCTGGGCAACCCCTACACTTGGTGGACAGGATCTGATCCCGGGATCTGTTACCTCTTTCTTTTCTCCTAAGCAGGTAATAGAGACGAGCAACATGCCGCTTTTAAATTTTGCCCTTCTGGAATTCCTGAGGGAAATATTGTTATATGGACAAAAAAATTCTCCCGCACCAAAACTTGTCGAAACAAATTTACACTATGAAGGCAACCAAAAGTTTTCTTATCTCGGATTCCTGAGGTTTTGCATGTGTGATTTTTTTTTTCTGACATGGAGACAACTAGAATATAGTTTGATGGCTCTGCTGTTGGGGCACACTGTTGCATGAAAGACTGAGTTGCTGGACGCCGGCGGCGCCGGCCTGCTGAGCGGGCGGCGGTGTCGGGTCACTCATCACCTGTGACCATCTATCAGCCGGCGCTGACGCCAGCAGGACGGGCCGAGGTGTGTCTCTGAATAGTTCAGGACGGCTTGATTTAGGAATGGAACTTGTGGAGCCATCCGTGAGGCATGCGAACTTTGACCTTTCAGTGGAGCAGGGGTCATCACTCTGCCGCACCTCAACCAACTGACTTCACCTCGGCCCGAAGGAGAGAGACGGAGGCCGATAATCAGCAGTCGACCATGTACTGAAAGGCGAATCTGATAATCAGACTGATTCTGCAGCTGCAGCTTTGACAGTTTGATACTGGCATTTTGAAATATGCAATCGAAGTAATCGATCACAAATTTGTGAGTCTCAAAACTTATGCAACACGGAGGTGGCAGAAGAATTATACTGTACAACTGTTTTTTAATTAAATGTGAAAGTTTGTGGTGTACTCTCAGTTCATGATAATAATAATAATAATAATAATAATAATAATAATAATAATAATAATAATAATTAAAGGTGCGATTTTTAAATGCATTTTCCAGCATGTTGTTTTGGAGTTTCAAAGCATCTAAACTAAAAAATGTAATTGTTCTTCATGCAAAAGCTGAGCTGCAGCCTGCTGCATCAGGCAGTGTCTCAGGCATGGAGCTGGACAGACAGTCATTCATTACAATATGCTGTAACCCCCCCACAGCAGCTGCAGCAGGTGCAGCAGGTGGGAGGGCTGCATGGCGACAGGGGGGGGCACAGCCATCCTATTAATACCCCTCAGCGCCGGGGAGGACAGGTGGTCAGAGGGAGGCGGACGGCTCGGCTGGCAGGAAGAAGGAGAAAAGTGATTCAGACAGAATGAGAAGGTTTCTCCTTTATTCCAGGACAGTGATTGACCGTGCGCTTGAGAAAGTTGGAGAAACGCCAGATAAGAAATGTGGTATCATCTTGATTGGACATGAAGTGGGAATAATCAAAAATTATGATAATAATAAACTGTTTAGCCCAGCACATAAATTCTTTCTGACTTTTAATATTTTAAAAATATCTCAAATGCAATTTTTGTTGTTTTTTTTTAAAAACATCCTCTCTACCTTTTCTTATCTGCTCTTAGTTGGAGTAAGAACCGCAGCCATGGCGAAGAACTGCCACAACGACTACAAGATGAAGTTCAGCCTGGACGATGAGTACCCTGATCTGTCCCAGCACAACAACCACATGGCCAAGGTACGGCGCTTCGACAGTCAAACACACCGCCGCCCACCGAATGACAACCCCGGACGACGCCCGCGGACGGTCGCTGACTCACTCCGTCTGCTGCCGCTTTCCTCAGGTGCTGACCAAGGACATCTACGGCAAGCTGAGAGGAAAGTCCACTCCCAGCGGCTTCACCGTGGACGATGTCATCCAGACTGGTGTTGACAACCCCGGTGAGAAGGAGAGAGTCGTCGGCGCAGAAACACACTCCGGCATGCACACTGTTTGAGGGACATGGATCAAGAAGAAGAAAATCTGAACTAGAGCCAGGGAGCCACGAGACCTTCTCTACACATGAAAAATACAAAATTCATCCTCTAAAACAAGCAGTGGTTTCCACTTTAGGAGCTGTTTACATGTTGGGAGTTCTCATTATTTCATAAATCTGTTTCTTTCAAGAAGCACAAACATGAATATCATAGAGCATCTTCCACTAATTGCTACAAGTTTAAACTAAAACTAACGAGGGAATCAGTATTGACGCATTGTTTGATCCTTCGTCCATGTTCAATATGTGAAAGATAAGGAAATATGCTCCCCTGCCATCACTCATCGCCGTGTTGAAAAGGCCACCCAGAGCTGACCTTTCCGCCCCGCAGGTCACCCCTTCATCATGACCGTCGGCTGCGTGGCTGGTGACGAGGAGTCCTACGAGGCCTTCAAGGAGCTGCTGGACCCCATCATCTCCGACCGTCACGGTGGATACAAGCCCACCGACAAGCACAAGACCGACCTGAACTTCGAGAACCTGAAGGTGAAGAGATTCAGACGATGAAATGGGACAGGATGAGGGTTATTGTTACCACAGCCTCAGTATAACTCTGAGGCTGCCTGCTTGGTTCAAGTGAGGAGATTTTGATTCATTTCTGCATCAGCAGACTATCAATGTGTCGCGTTGCCTCCGTTCTTGTTCTCCGTCAGGGTGGTGACGACCTGGACCCCAACTACGTGCTGTCCAGCCGCGTCCGTACCGGCCGCAGCATCAAGGGATTCACCCTGCCCCCCCACAACAGCCGTGGCGAGCGCAGAGCCATTGAGAAGCTCTCCATTGAGGGTGAGCGGCGAGCTGAAGGGTGTGTCGTGGTTATCGGCGGAATGCGAGTCTGACTCCGTGCACTCTGACCCTCAGCCCTGTCCAGCCTGGACGGCGAGTTCAAGGGAAAGTACTACCCCCTGGACGGCATGACCGACGCTGAGCAGGAGCAGCTGATCGCCGATCACTTCCTGTTCGACAAGCCCGTCTCCCCCCTGCTGACCTGCGCCGGCATGGCCCGTGACTGGCCCGACGCCAGAGGCATCTGGTGAGACGACCAGCCGCTCAGAGTCCTGCGGTTCGGCCGCGGTGTCGTCACACACGGCTGACGTGGATCTTTCTGCTTCTGCAGGCACAACGACAACAAGACCTTCCTGGTGTGGGTGAACGAGGAGGATCACCTGCGCGTCATCTCCATGCAGAAGGGGGGCAACATGAAGGAGGTCTTCAAGCGCTTCTGCACCGGCCTGCAGAAGGTAAACCGGAGATGCGCACAGCGTCCGAGTGACGAGTCTTTAAAGACTGGGCATCAGGCTAAACCACTATCAGCACACTTTATAAAACGAACTTGACCTAATTTTTCACTCATTTTACTTTGAAAATTCTCTGATTGGCTTTTGCTGTTATAGAAAATGACCTTTTTTGTTGTCAAGCAGATTTTTGTACTTCTAAGATAGCCGATCAATCAGAGACAGGAGTTGCATCAACAAAGCAGCTAACCGTCCGTCTGCCTCCTCCCGCCAGATTGAGGAGATCTTCAAGAAGCACAACCACGGCTTCATGTGGAACGAGCACCTGGGCTACATCCTGACCTGCCCCTCCAACCTGGGCACCGGCCTGCGCGGCGGCGTGCACGTCAAGCTGCCCAAGCTCAGCACGCACGCCAAGTTCGAGGAGATCCTGACCAGGCTGCGTCTGCAGAAGCGCGGCACAGGTACCGAGGAGGCGGGGGGGAACCGGCGGGGTTTGAGGCCGCAGAGCGGACAGCTGCTGCCCTCAGGTAGAAATGGCCGCCCTCTGACCTGACCTCTGACCCCTCTCCCTGCAGGCGGTGTGGACACTGCCTCCGTGGGCGGCGTGTTCGACATCTCCAACGCCGACCGTCTGGGCTCCTCCGAGGTGTACCAGGTGCAGCTGGTGGTTGACGGAGTCAAGCTGATGGTGGAGATGGAGAAGAAGCTGGAGAAGGGCGAGTCCATCGACGGCATGATCCCCGCCCAGAAGTAAAGTGGACGGACCGGAGACTGTCTGTGTTTGTTTATTTTTTTTTATTTTATAAAAAAATGAACAGGTAGCCTGGATGTAAAGGTATTTTACTGGCTACTTTCCGCTCACCTCTTTCCGTCAAGAGACACTCCACTTTTCTTTCTTACTGACTTCTGTTGCTTTCCAACGCTCTGTAACTCCAAACGTCTTCTCGGTAACATCCTGGGATCAACCCATGCATGGTCTGGTCGTGGCTGTGCATGTGCACCAAAATTTAGGAAAAAAAAACAAAAAGAATTTTGGTTGTAAAATATATCTGGACTATTAAACAGTGCCCCATGTAACAATCAAACTCTGTGCCTTGTGTTTTACTTTGTGGTGACTTCACGGTGCCAGTGAACAAAACAGGACCTGGAATAAGACAGAGGTTCAAAGTCTTTATTTGTGTGTCACACTTTATTTTCTAGGAGACATGCAGGATTGCAGGTCGACCATCTCGGTAGTTTCAGCCCATAAGTTAAGTGTTTACTGATCACGGCGACGGCTTGGAACACGCTATACAACAGAAGTGTAGCCTTAAAGCACGGCCTACGAACCGCTTCTAGAGCACGACCTGGAAAACAGAGGGCCGGACGAGCCCTAACCAATCACAGCTTCACATTATCAGACAGCGGTGGACGTCAGACAAGCTGCCGCCAGGCGTCTCCGTCCTGGAGGTCGTTTCCCCGTGTCGGCGCTTCGGTGATCCGCCAGCAGAGACAAACGACAGCAGCCCGTCTGGAGGCGCTGGCGCAGCTCGTGTCGGACTCCGTTTAATTTAACTAGTTTTCTTTTTGCAACAAGCAGCTGATGAAAGAAAAGAAAAAAATCTGATTTCACAAAGGTCACTGAAGGTCACATTCCAACCACTGGGGTCTGATTGGCTAACAGTCATAAACCGCTCGCAGCAGCGCTTGGATCTGATTGGTCAACAGTCATGCACCTCTCAGCAGTGCTGCGGCCTGATTGGACGACAGACAGGAAGGGGCGGGCAACGTCTACAGTGTGCAAATTAAAAGCCGCAGAGGTAAAAAACATGAAAGCAAATGTAATACTGGAAAAAAAAAATTTATATTGACATCGTAAGACTGGAGTTCAGCTGAAATTTGGTACTTTTAACAGAAAAAAAATTTCATTTGAACCAAAAACGACTCGCATGGCGACACAAGCATCACATCTACCTGTGAACATGAAGTCTTCTCTGCTGGTTTCTACTACAAAAAGTCATTTTCCTGCGTGGAATCGGGTAATTCAGCGGTTCTCAGAGTGCGGCAGGATGACCCCGACTCATTTGTGGCTGAACTGAAGGTTTTTTGACATTTTTAGTTTTTCATGGAGGCCGTGAATAAAAAATATAATTTGCACTAAAGCTTAATAAAAGTGCATGTTTCAAGAGAAAATCTTTTTATGATTTTTATAGGGGAGGAAAAAAAATCATACATCGAGTGCCAAATTGTGGAGCCGTGGCCTGTAAATATTTAAATATAGTAATTCAACTTTCGATTCAAACAGTAATTACAAGCTATATCCGGTTCAATTACTTTTTTTACTGTAAGAATCTATGAAAGCTACTTTCCGAACTGGCTGCAGGGCTGTGGATGAAGTGTGTGAAGGTTTCATGTGTCGTGCAGACCACAGATGAGGCGTCGCTTCGACCTGCTGCGGCACCCGGGCCACACTTTGAGAACCAATGATGTAACAGAAGCAAAAGAGGCTGTCTAATTACTCTGAAAGGGCAAAAAAAATTAGCAAAAAAAACATTAAAAAAAAAAAAAAAAAATGACGTGAGAAAAACTATCAAAAAACCCTCCTGCCAGGACAGAAACTGGCTGCAAAGCAACGGGAAAGTGCTCAATATCAAAAACTAGAAATGAAAAAGCACAAAGAGCCCTGTTAGTCATAAATCACCACATATTCAAGTTTTGTCTCTTGGAGTTGCTGTATTGCACTTCGCTGAGGAGTCTGAGCTACAGTAACCGTGCCAGGTGGAAATGTTCATGGAGGAAAAGTCAAATAACTCCACTGGAAACGTGCCTTCAAATGGAAACACTGATTCTTTTTTTTTTTTTTTTTAAATCTTCTCTGGAAAAATGTGACAAGTTGCAGAAAAAAAGTCTAAAATATGCAGCTGTTCTCTCAGATGGGGCACAATGTGCCAGAAAAGGAAATTTTAAAAAATGGTCTAAATATAAAAAAAAACATGTCTGAATGTCATTCCTGTTCATAACAATTAAAAAACAAACTTATTTCCTGTTGCTACTTTAACAATTTAATCAAACAAAAATGAAAAAAAATGCTTTTAACTTTTTTGACCTTAGTTCATTTTTTGTAATGAATTTTTTTGTTTTGTAAAAACAATTTAGAAATAAAAAAACTTTTTAAAAAAAGTCACAGTTTTTAATAAGGTTTTTAAGCCACAGCAGCTTAAATCATAAAAAAAGAAGAAAAATCTGAATGAACACAAAGACAGACAATTGTTTGCTTGGTTTGTTTTTGAACTTTAGGCACATTTTGAGTCTGGTTATTTTATGATCATTAAAGACACAATTTAACAACTCATCACAAAAAATTAGAATGTCATAAAAAAGTTCACGTTTTTCTTAATTGTCGCTTAAATGAACCTTTAAACTTAAAAGTTTCTATCTTTTTATATTTTCTAATATCTCGTATGTGATAATAACATCCTGTGTTTAGAATAAAGGAACTCCTCATCGAAAGAAAATCTCTCACATGTTGAAACAATTTTTGATTTCGGTGAAGAATCAGCTAAAATTATTAATAAAACAAACAAGTCTCAAAATGTTCAAGTTTTTGTGTAATAAGTAAACTTAAATCATGACAATCTTTTAAATTTCATTTGTATTCTAATATTTTGAGATGCAGCTGTAAATTGAATTCTCTGGAATTTCAGAGCAAAGCTTTTCCAGACAAATTTCCTCCAAACACAAATTGAAAGTTCAGGACTGAGAGTTTATGTTCACTTCTTTCCTGAAAATAGGAAATTATTCCAAAAAAAAAAAAAACCTCAAAGGAAAAAGAAATTCATTACAAAACACTTAATTTTGAAAAATGTAGTTTAAGTTTCCAACTTTTTTAAATTGAATATTTGCGACGTTTTGTGATCAAGTTTTATCAAACCAGTGAAAATAGATTCCAGACCAAAATGTGTGTGACATGTGCAGAGGACATTCACTTCAGTTTTAGTGGATTAAAGTGTGTATTTGCCAGACGACACAGTGGCTTCATAACGACTGATCTTCATCGCTTTGTCTTTTAAAGAGAAATAAACGAAACCTGCTGAAGTGGCACCGAGACAAAGAGGAGGCGGGTTCAGGCTGAGCTGAAGCCTCCTGATTGGTGGAGAAACCTATCGACTGTGAGAAGAAGAAGAAAAAAATCCATTAGATCGAATCAGGAGGGGAGGGATTGTTTTTTTAACCCAGATGTTTTCAAAAAGAGAACAAAAACCGCAGCTTTTCTGTCACGCGTCTGCATTTCTGCATGTCTCCCTGGAGGTCGGAGGTCACGCCGCCCTCGCTTCGTAAATATGTGACGACCGCTGTCGAGAGTCCGCCCCGTTTCCGAAAGGGTGAAAGAAAAAAAAAAAAAAAAAAAGTACATTTCATCGCAAAATAAAAGAAACAATTAAAAACCTTTCTTTAAATAGCAGCTCTTCAAAAAGAGGAATGAGGACGAACGTGACACGACGGGAACGCCGGCAACCGCCGCACCGCCGGGACAAACTGAAGTCTGAGTGAGGTGGAAGTGGAGGTGGAGGCGTGAATTAAGCAGAGGTCACAGGTCACCGGCAGCTCCAAGGTCAAAGGTCACCGTCAGCCGTGCACCCGTTTGTCTGGCCGTGAGCGGCGGCACGAGGAGGAGAGGGTCCGTGTCGGGGGCGGGGCGCGGCTCGCTCCGCCCCGCCCCCGCCCGCCCTCAGAGCTCCAGCTCTTTGGACACTTTGGTGGCGATGTCTCTGAAGGCCAGCGGCGCCCCCCACAGGCGCTTGAAGCGCACGCCGCTGCTCTGGCCCAGCCCGCCGGGCAGCTGGCACACCTCGGCCTCGAAGGCCACGCGGGCGCCGGCGGCGCCGTGCGTGCAGGACAGCAGGAAGGGCCCCGCCAGGTGCACCTGGCAGCCGCAGCCCTGCGCCGCCTCGCGCAGCGCCAGCACCACCTCGGCCGGGTCGCGGGGGCTGCGCACCCTCACATCCCAGCCGCATCGGGGGGTCCGGGGCTCGGACGCTTTCTGATGCCCAGGTAGATGGCGACTGCAGGGAGGACGGGGGCAGAGGGGGACGGGGCGATGGAGGAGGATGACGTGGTGAACACATGAGTGTGAATGCATGAGGTGGTTCAGAGGGGAGGGGAGGGGGGAGCAGAAAGACACAATCAGTATCACACAATACTGCAATTTACAAACACACACACAAAAAAACACTAACAATATCTTATTATGAGATCCACAATGTATACATTTATGTGTGTGCGTGTGTGTGTGTGTGAGTGTGTAGGTAGATGTCATCAATTTGCTCTCTCAATGGAATTTCACAGCTGAAAGTTACATCTTCTACTACAAATGCTCAAAACATGATTTCTAACACAGACAGCGACACTGAGCTGCTGAGGGAGGACGGAACTCTCGACACTCTTGACCTCTACGTTCAGGGACCAGCTAGCACACACGGCACCGTCACCACGGCGCTCGCTAACGTTAGCCTGCCGTTACCTGCTGGATTTAACCACAGCCTGAGCTGGAGCAGCCGAGGCTGAGAGGAAATACACCACACTTTTAGAAACACAGTGGAAATCTCTGGAATAACATCAGCGTGATGGACCACAGCACAGCCCCATCAGTCCCGGCGTCCCTCAGGGGTCTGCTGTGGGCCCACTGCTGCTGCTAATCAATTCAACTCCCCATGTGAGCCACATTATCAGAATCAATGACAATAAATTACAAAGGCTGACTCGGTGGGAGCAAAACACATTTGAACCCAGATAAACACAGAATAACTTCAGAGTCAGATTTAAAGAAAAGGACATAAATAAATGAAAAACTATGGATTTTCTAATTTCAAGTCATAGTTATTTCATATAAAATTTATTATTATACAGTAATTTCCAGTTATTTTTTGAAATATGTCATCTTTTATATATCAATAAAATTCATATTTTGAAATGATCGGTCTTCATTTCGCTTTAGTTTGTAGTAATTTTCAATTACAAAGACTGTATTATTTTAATTCTGAATTATTTTCATTGCATCACAGCTTTCATCTACATTCTGATTGTTGATTGTTATATTTTATATTTTTTTAAATTTATATAGCTAATTTTTTATTATTATCATCTACTTAGTTCTATTATTACAAATCATTTCAGTCTTTCTGACTTTGTGATTCTGCTTTCATCTGTATTTTTTTGTACATGTTGAATTTCATCTATTTAAAACTATTTCAAGTTAATTTTGTGTTGATATTTTCTTTTTAATCATTTAAATTTTGACAGAACAAAATAAAAAAATACTCAAAATTCTAATACAATTTACATTTTCTGCAGGTGAGTAAGTATTTTTTGGATTTATTGGTATTTCTAAATTTTGCATTTTTTTATTTATTGTTTTTATCATTCTAATTTTACGACTTAATTCTTTGACTCAATTGTTTTTCAGTTATATTTATGGAAATTATACATTTCAGTATTTCTATACAATTCACATTTTTAGATAAATTTCACCTGTGACCTTTTTAACTGTTTAGCATTCATTTATTTTTTAAAATAATTTTGTAATTTTTTTGTGTGCTTACATTCTTTTGCTCATGCAGCAAAGAATCAAAACTACAGACGAATCCATGATTTAGATGAATACAGTTTGAGGGAAGCTTCATTTAAATAACCTGAGATGCTCCTGAAGAGTCTATCTTACAGAACTAATTCAATGAACCCGCCGTCACACTGTTTTGCTGCACAGCCCTGAATGCTTTTGCACATCCTCTTCTTCAGTCAGCTCCAGGAGACAGACTCATCATTTGCGGCCGTCAGAGAAGAAGAAATGAAAACAGTTTTCTCACCTTGTGACCGGAGATCTGCTGATTCTCTCAGGTTCGTCTGTGACCCTCAAGAAGAAGACAAAGGCATTTGTTAGGAATCAATCGGCCTGTTTCCACCCTCCTTCATCCTGCCCTGCTTCATTCGCTCCCCCACCCTAATATCCACCAATCACAACACAGGACAGTCAACCGAGTCACCGGTGGGTCATGTGAGACACCGAGATGTGGAGGTCAACCCACGGGACACGAGAGGCGGAGGTCAGGATGCACACAGAGATGAGAGACGCACAGATGTGCAGATCTGAGGGAGAAAAGCTCATTTCAGCCTCTGGCTGACCGGGATCCAGAGAACTGAGGGGGACCGGGGGGACCGGGGGGACCGAGGGGCCCGGACGCCATTACAACTAATGTTCCCTATCAAAAAAATACACACTTTATTTGTTTACCGTTTGTCCATCTAGCTTCCACTGTAAGACTACTTTTTTTCAAAATGTCTTCATAATACCAGTTACTTTTTAATGCATAAAATGTACGGACATCTATGTTCAAAACACATTTCTCTGGCAAAATAAAGTATCTGAACTCCATGATTTCAAAGAGAGAATACTGGGTGCACTCAGTAGATTACACACTGTAAATTGTTAATATGTGGGAAATGAAATGAATAAATTAATTGAATTAAAGACTCCAGAAAATAGACTGAAAAGCTCTCGTGAATTACAGGAATGTATTTGTGAGTTACGGTATCACTTTCACACTCTTAAATTTATAGCTTTAATAGATGATAAAATAACTTCAGAAAACTTTTCATTGGGCATGTTGCTATAATTTCTTCTTATTTATATTTTTAACAATCAATGCATAAATAGTACATAAAAAGTTAGAAATTGAGATATGTTGCTTCTTCGCCTCGGTCTGATTACCAATTTTAAATAAGGAAGAATGTTTCTATGCTTTATTTTTTTCCTTTTTTCAATTTTTCTTCCTTTTCCCCTGTTTCATCTCATTTCACTGCTTTCAGCTATTTGTTGATAATCAGCCTGGAATAAAAAAAAAGAGAAAACATTCTTTACATTAAATACTTCCTCTAGCCACCAGGGGGAGCTGCTGCTGTTTCTCTGTCCTCTCTCCTGGTTTCAGAAGCTGCAGGAGGCTCAGATGTTGGTAAAAAGCTGTAAATCCCCTTTTAAAAACTCTTTAAACTCAAAATGTGCTGCGGTGAAGAACCCTCTGAATACCTGCGCTGCGAGCTGCTCTTGAACGCATCACGCCGGTTTAAAACAGTGAGAGTTCAGACAATCCTCTCAGGGAATCAGCAGGAAACACCTCCGAGTTCAGGAACAGCCGTCCAGCGGACGGAGGGAACTCCTCGCATTAAAAGCACCACAGACTAGGTTTTAATAAAACATTTCTGATCCTGATGAGACGTTTTGAGGTGGTGGATCTGCAGGCTTGGTTCACGTTGGAAGCACAAAGTACAAATGTCTTTTCAGATTCCCCTCGAATGTTGTGTAGACTGTGGGAGGACTCAGGGAGAACATGCAAACTGCTCCCCGGGCGAGGCCAACGTGTGAGCAGCAGCAGAACAATCTGCCTCGTCTTCAGGGCGAGCGCCGCGCTCAGATCCCCGAGTCGGAGCGGGATTAATCCGGGTTACATCACTAATCCCGACTTAAAGCGGCCCGATGCCGTCAAGACGACGGCACGGCCAGAGGTTTCTAACTAGCAACTGCTGCTCCTGCCAAGGGCCGCGTGCTTCTAATGCTGCTGCCTCAAAGAAACGGGCTCATCTCGAACCTCAACACCAACCAGGACTTGTAGGATTTCATTCTGAACAGATGCTGGTCGTTTTCTGAAAAGTTTTCAGTCATTTTTCTCAAGTAGCGACATCCGTGGAAGGAAAGCAAGTGAAGAAACGGCCAAAGGCTCCATGATTCCATCCTCCTCAAGTTTAATTCTTCAGGCTAAAAATTGTTTCAATTGTATTACTGCAACAAATAAAGTCATGCACCTATCCTGTAGGTCTGTAGAGACCTGAAGAGAGAAGCATCTTTCATGATGCATCAACGACACCGACTAATTAAAACCTGAGAAAAAGATCAGAATCCTCCAAAAACCTTCAAACATGGAGGTTTACAGCTATTGATTAACCTTCCTCAAAGGAAGAGACTCCTCTTCTTCCTCCTCATTACTGGCCTTCATCTTCTAACCCCCTAACACACACACACACACACACAGACACACACAGACACACACTCTTTTCCTGTCTGCCACCTCTGATCTTCCAGCTCTGCTGCAGGACGCCTCACTTCTTCACAGCAGGAACAAACATATGGTGTTGATTACAGGACTCAGTTCAGACACAGTAAACACACCCACACCCACACACACACACACACACACACACTACATGCGTGTCACAGAACAGACCTCCATAGAAATCATCAAACCTCTGTAAAAAGCTAAAAGGCTTCATTCACCCAGTTTTCTATGTTTTATTTTGCTCCACTATGTGGAAGCAGGACTGATGGCGCTGCTCTACAGCCTCTAGTCAGCGCTACAGCCTGAAGCCGAGGCAGACAGACGGACGTTCAGGCAGACACACAGACAGACAGACAGACAGCCGGGCAGGCAGCTGCTGGTCAGAGTTTCACCAACACTAGCAGGCTGGAAGTCACATGAAAGCTGCTCCACAGAAAGAAACCCTCAAACTGAACGGGAGAACGGGAGTTCTGGAGTTCTGGAGCTCGTCTCTGGGAGGCCCAGACGCCTCCGAGTTGAACCCGAGGTGGGAGGGAGCAGCATCGCAGCAGCCGATGGTTTCGTCTGCGTTCCGTCACAGAACAGGAGATTACTCCCGCAGGATTACGTTTATCTGACAAGCCTTTTAAGGACACTTTAATATCTGGTTCATAAGTGTGAGCTGCTCAAACAGGAGGCACCGCCATCAATCCAATCACCGCTGCAGACGAAAACAAGCATTCATAGCTAATCCAACATTTTCAGAAGTTCCAGACGTTATTGCAGATTCCTGACTGATGCAAAATACAATTTTGATCCATTCATCCACTTATTCAGGCTTTTTTACAGTCTAATTATCTTTTAAATTTTCTACTTGGCTTTTCTAGAACAAAGTAAAGTGATTTTCACCTGTTACCAGGTCAGTTTTCACAACTAGTGTTGATCATCAGTAACGGTTTCCAGTTACTTTAACAGTTTATGCAGACAGACAGAAGCTACAGACTGCATTCACTTGTCTAGTTTTAACTGTCGTCTCCCTGATCAGGTGCACATAGCCTCACTTAATAAATTAAGTGATTATCGTCACTTTTCCATTCATTTATTTGAAAACGAGCCTTGAATTCAACTTGAAATTGATGTGCACAAATTCCCAGTGTTAAATTTCTATGAAATGCAGCTTGAAAAACAAACATCATTCTTAACCTTCACCATGTTTCTAAACCTTTAAAACAAACAAAATACATCAAGTCTAAAATCTTCAATAATATATTACATGCACACTGTCAGCAGGCTTTTATTTTGTTAGCTCTTCAGCTCGGGAACCACTGCCTTCACACAAACTGAACTGGTAAAAAACCTTGTAGCAGCATGTAGTTTGTCTCTGTCCGGAATGAGCTCCAGAAACCTGAATGCTTTAACAGTTTGGAACCGTCTGCAGGAAACAGGATGCGGAGACACAGAACTTGAAACGTCTGAATAAATTCCTTCCTGTGGAGCAGCTTCATCGAGTCATGAAACTCGGACCTGCAGCAGACAGCGAATGGGAGGGGAGGGGCGAGGGCGGGCATGGTGGAGGGGGGGCGGCAGGCAGGCAGACAGTCGGACGGACAGAAGCAGCCAGAAAACATGGGAAAGGAAGACTTACTAACTGTTTTTGTCCCCTGTGGGAGGGTGCAGCCCGACATGGACTTGTTTGAGCTCTGACGTTTAGAGGGGTCAAGAGTGACCCTAGGAGAGAGAGAGAGAGAGAGAGAGAGAGGGAGAGAGAGAGAGAGAGAGGAAGAAGAGAAGGAGGCGAAGAGAGCATGAGAGGAATGGAGGAAGAACAAAATAATCAGAGAGTCAGAGAGACATTCGATGAGAGAAGAGCCGGTGAACGAGGGAAGACAACAACAGAGAAGCAGAGGAGGGAGGAGGAGAGTAAAACAGTTCAGGAGGAAGGACAGAAAGAGCCAGAGAGGTTAAAGAATCCAACAAACAGACAGATAAAGCAACAATAAGCAGCCGAGAAGAACCGTCAGAAGACCGACAAGGAGTCCAGCTGAGCAGCAGACCCGGGTCCAGCTGGTCCGTCCAGAAACACACCCGGTCAGCCGCTGGCACTGCTCCCTGGATATTCTATAAACCCCCTTTCATAAAAGAACTACATGATTTTAAACTACAGCTGACGCACAAAGAAATGATTTCTTTTAATCAGAAACACTTTCGTCTATGACGATCATGTTTTTGTGTTTTGGGATTGGTTTTTTAATTCCAAATATCAGAATTTTTCTTTTTTTTTTTTTTTTGCTCCTAATTTTCACCTGCTTCAACATGTTTGTTTTTTTTTTTTTTTGCTGCTGACTTCTTCCATGTGACCACAAGGCTTACACCAGTAAGTCTGTTAACATTTATTGCACTTTTTACACCTATAAACATAATTTAGTGGCGTCCAGCTCAGGTCAGTTAATGATTCACGTTTAGGGCTCATACTGCTCTCAGATGTTTCAGCCTGATCGTACAAAACAAAGCTGGATACAGAAACGGTGATTATGAGACATAAAAATCTAAATCAACGCTGCAAAGCAGAACTAAACGATTTGAGTTATTTGACTTTCCATGTCCTGGTCTTAGTGTGTTTCTTTCTGTGGCTCTCTCCCTGCAGACTGAGACAGCGTCGGACCCGGGCCTGCTGGAGAGGAGGAGACCTGCCGGAGCCTGTGAAGCTCCGCCGTTAGAGGAGGGCTGGAAGGTTAGTACTGGTTAAGGAGGAGACGGTGAGAGGCAGCACTGTTAGCCCAACGAACGTCACATTGGTTCAAATTCTGCTGCTCTGTCTCGCTGCGAGCCGGTAAAGGCAGTCAGCCGCCGCCGCCTCGCTGGAACCGTTTCTCCATAAAAATCAAAACAGAACCGTTGTTATCTGTATTCCCAGCACCCCTCCCCCCCCCCCCCCCCCCCCCCCCTGCTCCCCCCGTCTCCCCTTACCTCCTGGTCAGCTTGGAGGTGAGCTTGCTCAGCAGGTTGGAGGTGGCCCGGGTGCGGGCGTGGGGCAGCGGGCCGGCGTCGTGCGACGGCGTCGGGGAGGCCGGGGGGGCGTGAGACGGGGGCCTGCGGTCCCTGATCTGCCCCCCGTGGAAGGTGCTCCTCACCGTGGAGCCCCGGGAGAGGCGGGAGGAGGGCGTGGAGGAGGACGAGGAGACGCCCGAGGCGCCGGCGATGCTGTGGGTGGAGGGGGAGGCGGGGGGGAGGCGGTGGGACAAGGAGCTGGAGCAGAGGGAGGAGAGAGACCAGGGAGATGAGGACGTTTCACAGAGCAGAAATCACACAGAACGGAATGAAAACACTCGATCTGTTTAATTCTGGAGTCTGCCGTCTCTCAGTGACTCAGAGGAGACTTTGCACCTTTATTAAAAATGAAAAAAAAAAACATATTAAAAGTTGAATGACTCAACTCCAGCATTTTTTTTTCTCCAATGAAAATACTAAGCGAATAAAATCCAAACCCCCCCCAAATAAAAAAAAAACAAAAACATAAGCAATCATTTGCTGCTTGTACTCCCGCTGGTTTTATGGTAACATGATGGGGAGACGAGACAGAGATTGCAGTTACTATTCAGATTATTGAAAAAAAAAAAATGAAATAACTTTTGGAAGCAAATAAAAAGAAACTCGTCTCCTAGTAAATAACCGACCGCATTCATTAATAGTGATATTCTCCCTAGAACGTTGTCTGAATGACGTGTGACATTAGCTGAGCTGCTGAGATGCTCCATAATCTGGATGTTAGAGGAGGAAGATGCTCACGAAACCTCTGCAGATTTCTGCTGTGAGCTCAGTTAACACATTTATTTCGATTACATGGATTTTATACTGGTTTTATTTATTTATCTTGGGCGGATCTGATTTATCATCCAGTTTTGAGAGACAGAAGGTCACTATTTAGGAATTTCAAAGCACTATTATCAAGAAGAATAAGATGTGATCATATTCTGAGCCACTGTTTGTCTCTTCACCTCACACTTTACCTACAACACACAAACACAGACTCACTCTCTCTCTCACACACACACACACACACACACACCTCTCCGCCCCTGACTCTGCGGATGGCTGGTGGCCTGAGGCTGCTTTTCATAACGCTCTAGATAACACCCACACAGGCTTCCAGTGGGGCAGAGCCATTAGACGGGTTAAGCTGAAGCGCAGCCGCTGCACAGCAAAATCATTTAACGTCAATGTGAACCGGCTGCCCACCGCGGGGGGGGGGCAAGGAGGAAGGGGTGGCGAGGTTTGAGAGAGAGGGAGGGGAGTGGACAGGAAGAAAAGGAGGCTGCAGCTCCGAATGTGAAAACATACTGAATTAGTCATAAAGGGACCGGCCTGTGTGGCTTTATTCATGTTTGTCATGAAGACGCTCCAGAATCTGGACGTTAGGCCACATCAGGTAATGAGAGGAAAACTATTAAAAAAATACATTTATGATGTGACAGAAGCGTAGCAGCTGAGATAAACCTCCATGAGAGGGATAACTGCTATTCAAGCTCCAGTCAACAGGAGTTTCATGGAATGGTAACTGAGCTCCTCTTCCATGGGGATGGGAGCTAAGCCCGGGCTAATCCTGATGTTTTCAGGTATGTTTGTGTCACTTTCAGTCCAACACGTCATGTTGCTTCAGAGGTCATTCAGAAGTTTCTCTGACAGACAAATCATGGTTTGATGGTTTTAGAAAGTACAATCCTGATCATCGAATGCATCACTGGTTTGTTTCCTACCTGCTTGTGTGTGTGTGTGAGTGTGAGTGTGAGTGTGTGTGTGTGTGTGTGTGTCTCCTGTGTTCTTCCACCGCTGTAGCGTTCATGTTTGATGGCAACGTGCAACTCCCCGTGTGTGCGTGCGTGCGTGCACGTGTTTGCCCCATCAGCCACTGTAGCATGGCATCGCATTGACAAGGCCTGTGAGGCAGGAGGAGGGTGGCACGGCGCCACTTCACCCTGCTGCCGCTCGCTCCCCTTCACCTCCGCTGCCTCTCTGCCCCACATCCCGCCATTTCAAAAACCTCACACTGCTGCGTTCAGAACCAGCAGCCACGGTGTTCCACAGGGCTCACTGCTCGGGCCCATTAGGTTACGTTATTTAGGGCAGAACTGAAAAGTCGTCTTATTCACTTTCATTTGTCCTCACAGGGTTGTTTTTTTTACTTAAATCCTAAAGAAAAGAATCCTAAGAATCCTAAAGAACTTAAAAGAAGGGGCCCGAACCACTAACTGGATTAAAACCCCTATGCAAAGGTAGAACATGCAAACTCCACACAAAGAGGAGGTTCTAACCAGGTAACCTGGTTCTTCTTCTTCTGATCTGATGCTCCTGTTTTGCGATGCCGTAGATTTTAACATCCTTTTCATTCTTATGTGCATTTTTAGTAGTTTTTCTCATTCTTGGAAGACGATGATCACATTGATGAGATTATATAATGTCTAATGTAGTAATAATAATAATAATAGAATAATTTCAAGAGGCAGATTGACAGAAAGCAGAATGTTAGTCAGAAACTGAGAAAGTGACCGAAGAAGGCAGGCGAGTGGGAAACAGAGTGTGACAGGGAAGGATGGAGGGGAGACGGCGCCTGTCGAGTCGAGCACACAAACCATCTGTCATAACAACAGACAGTTCACACTGCGCACACAAACACACACACACACACACACACACACACACACACACACACACACACACACACACACACACACACACACACACACACACACACTCACTTTAAGCTCTCTAATCTCCGTATGAAACAAACACTCGAAGCTCAGTGCGAAAGAGCACAAGCTGTACCGGAGGAACGGCCCTCTGCACTCCGACAGGAACATCTCAGCACATCTCCTCTCACAGTAAAAGACTGTATCTTTTTCTGCCTTTTATCCATGACGACATTGATATTTTTCTGAATGCTATCTCCGCTAAAAATGAACAAACAGGTGACGTGTTTGTCAAGATCACGTCCACAAAAACAACAATTCAACCAGTCACAGAAACTAAAACATTTTTGGGGACCAAAGAAAATAGAAAAATCACAGGGAGAACATGCAAACTCCACACAGGAAAGCACAGGCCCAGAAAGATCCCTGTGTTTTCTAATGGGAGGCAGGAGTGCAAACCACTACTCCACCACGCCACAATAAGGAGGAGAGCAGGGAGTGAAGAGTAAGGGCACCAATAACGAACCCTGAGGAACTCCACACCACACTTCTTCTGATGGGGATCAATGTAAACCAGACCAGAGACTGCACGCACGCACGCACGCACGCACACACACAGGAGCGCAGCTGACCTGTTCTCTTTGCCGTTTTGCAGAAGCGACTGTCTGTCCGAGCTGGACCGGTCCGTGCACACGTACGTGTTCCTCCGAGTCATGGCACTAGCAGGGATGTTATTCTAGAAAGTAAAAATAGAAAATAACCCCATAAATGACCTGAAACACACAAACATTCCTGTAGCTTATGGGTTGAAAATACATATTGACCCACATTGAACAGTCGAGACACGACAGCTGATTCAGTGCTTCCTTCTTCTTTTCTTTTTTTTCTCCTTTCTGGAGCATGTCGTAACAAATTTACATATCAATCACATGATCGTCTGCACTTCCAAATGTCTTGAATCTGTTCAGTTTGACTGGACGTTTCAGCTTTTCACAGTGAAGTTCACTGAAACCACTTGCCAGGTTTGTTTATTTTGGCGTTTCAGCGAAAATGTTTGATCATTATAACATGAGTTCTGCAGGGTGAAGCGGGTACGGCAGCATTCTGTCATGTTGCTACATCCTGTTAATGCTCTTTGTCACGGTGGGAACTTCAGCACGGGGGTGAAACGTGCGCTCACGTTTGTCTCCACTGACAGTCAGCAGCTGGACACCTGTTCCCTTTCTCACTAGTTTCTAATTCATTCATTTTCATGTGTTCATCAGGTTGTCCTGGCGAAAGCAGATTTAAAACCAGTCTAACATGATTTACTATCAAACACAATAAGAGCTTGAAAAACAGCCGCGATCTTTAAACTGTTTGTACACAGAGGTTTCTAAGCTGCTCCTGGAAGCCGCTGGGCTGAACATTAAAGAGTTAATCTCGGGTTAATCTCACTCCTGTCTTTATCTCATCACAGTATCCAGCAGCCCTCCTCCTCCTCACGATTAAACCTCGGTCTTGTCGTTCCTGCAGCACTGAAGCATGTTCAGTGTTCGATTTCCTCCGGCGAGTTGAAGACGCCGATGTTTCCAGTTTACATGTCGTCTCTGATAATCTGGCCTGGAGTTGATATAATCTGGTGAAATGAGATTAGGCGGACGGCCATCTGTACGGATCGGATAAACAGCTGACCGCGCTCCCACAATGCACCTCTCCCGACTCACCGTGGTGGAGTTGGCCTCCTTGCGGCGGTCCGGTATCTCGGCCTTGTTGGGGTTGTGGGCGGAGCTAACCATGGGGCTGGACGGCGTGGGGATGTTCCGGGAGCCCACCGCATTGGTGCTCGTCTTGCGGATGGACAGCCGCTCCTCTTTAAGCCCCACCCCCTCGCCGACGCCGCTGGGGCTCCGCTTGGGGTGCGTGGTCCCCGGAACGGCCGGGCCGCCTGGAAAAGGGGAACGGAGCCGTCAGACTGAAAACACACCGGCAGCAGGAGGAGTGTGTGTCTGCCGGTCCTCACAGAAGTCGGAGTGCCGCCGCTGGCGGTGGTAGGTGGAGGCGCTGCGCTGCGGCTTGTGGCCGGAGGACGAGGAGGAGGACGGCGCGCCCGAGGAGGAGGAGGAGGTGGAGTGTTTGCTCGTCCCGTTGGAGACGGCCCCCGGTCGGACCCGGGCCAGACTCAGACTGCTGGCGGAGCGGGACTCGCTGGCCTCCGTCTGGAAAGAGGCAAAAACACGACGACGGGGCGTGAAGTCACCGGAGCGGTTTGACATCCGGATAAACGGGAAGCAGAGTTCACTGATGAAGCAGTTTTTCCACTGAAACAAACTTCAATGACAGCATGAGACAAAGACAGACGGCGGCGGCACCTCGCTCTTGCGGCCCAGCAGCAGGTACGTGGCGGTGATCTCGTTGTACTTCTGACTGGACAGAGAGTCTCGGATCTCCTCCCTGTTGAATCCCATCCCCACCATCACATCTGGAACACAGAACCAGCGTCTCAGAACAATCAGCCTGCAGCAGTGCAGAGGAGGTGAAACATCGATTCAGGTTTAAGGGTTCTTTCTTTTGTTTCTTCTCACTTTTTCAGTCTCGTTTCTCTCCTGAGATGCTGGTTAATCTGCAGGATTGTTATTAAATGAGTGAGGATCGTGGTGAAGGGAGACGACTTGTCAACAATCCCTACACACTGCATTTAAACATAACCGTCACTATCGTTCGTCATGTTTTCATGTCTATGTCTGCTCTCTCTCTGTTATTTTACTTTTCCCTAGAGGTTGAATTTTAAAGCATTAACAGGTCACATCCTATAGACTTCCGATAGATTTCTTAATCAGACACCTCTCACTTAATGTGTGACCAATGGTGCTGAAATGCCTGATTAATTGAAATGGCCTATTTTATAAGTAGCAGTCTGAATTTACTAATTACTACAAATAAAAAGTAAGCAGTCGCAGGGGAAAGTAAATCTCTTCTCTTTCTCAACAGGGCTCCTGCTCTACTTGCATCTGATTTAGATTTCGGTGTTGCTGAGCAGACGTGGTCAAAGAGCCTGTGCGCGTGAAGTTATGCAGTTCTTTTAATTGTAAGGAGACAATATTGTTGATATCTTTATGGAAGAACTCCCACAGGAAGAGCATTCCTGGCTGCATTCGTACCGTTTTCTGACTCACAGTGTGAAAAACAGGATATTACCACTTGGTTTTAATGAGTTTAGTGAAATAGTAACATATCTGAATGTCAGCAGGACAGAGAGAGACAGCAGCTCTGGAGCTCATTGAAACTGTTCACACGAGGCTGAGCTGAGTCGTAAAATAGCGTTCTCATCCTGAGGCAGGATCATTACAGCCCGAGGCAGACTCTCACCGATGCGGCTGGCGTCGTTAAAGTCTTCTCCGGGCTCGATGTAGGGTTTCAGCTCCTCGCTGTCGTAGCCCACGTTGATCCACTTGTCCCTCATTATTTGCTGGAGAGAGAAAGAAGAACGACAAAAACAGAGTTACAACAGCTGAAGAGAGGAGTTTTAATGGTGAAAAGTGGCGACAGGCGCTGACCTCCAGCGAGCAGCGCTTGGTGGGGTTGAGCACCAGGAAGCGGCGAAGGATGCCCTCGCAGTCCGTGGACATGTAGAAGGGAACGCGGTATTTCCCCCGCAGAACTCGCTCCCGCAGCTCCTGAACGCAACACACACACACACACACACACACACACCGGAGAGTTAAAGCAGAGGGACGCCACGCCGTGGAAACACGAAGGGGATGGCTTTTATTGCTTTTATTGTCTCGGTCAGATCACCTAAAGAGGCGTTCAATCTGTTCAAAATAAAGTCTTTACAAGAAAACGGCTGAGAATAAAGAGCTTCCACTGATTCATGGTCCAATTCAGAGATTAAAAATCTTACATAGGTCCAAACATAAAAAAAATCTATACCATTTATTGATCTCATGAGGCTCCAGGTTTACTTCAGGACGTTTCCAGTCTTTACATCTGAAATCAGGATTCAAACCTTCCTGTTTATAAAGTCTTTAGAGGCGCTCAGGTGACTGTGGACACTTCTCAGTTCTGCTTCTGCATGTTTACACTGTTCAGTTCAGTGCCCTGAGCTATCTGTGAGCATCGCATGACATTAACTTTAAGAAGTCGACTGATGTTCAGCTTTCATGTGAAAGAACATTAATGAGGAGAACTGCGCTTGTTGTTGGCTTTAATGTTCTGCTGATTCATGCAGGCCGTCGTATCGCACCAGGGGTGTTCAACCTGCGGCTCTGGAGCCACATGTGGCTCACCAGTCCCTCTGCTTTTACAACATAAAACGCGACTGAACATTAAACTTATATTTAATATAGTTACACACACAGTACCATTCAAAATGATTCATCACGCACAGTTCACAAGGGATTCAATAAAAGGTTCAAGTAAAATTGGGAATAATAGCTAAAACCACAAGGAATGGGGGAACGAGTGATAGAATTTTAAAAAAGAAATGAAATGTCTAGAATTTCTGAAAGAAGAACATAAATATGATTGGAAAAAAGCGCCAAAACTGCTTAAAAGGAGGTAAAATGGCCGAAACAGTGAAAATTTCAAAATGATTAACAAAAAATATTTGAAAATAGGAGCAAAACTGTTAAAAATCATGCCAACTGTAGGTTCAATTTATTAAAATGTTGACTACTCTGAACCCTAACTTCGTAAATGCATCATAAGATATATTTTTTTTATGTGTATCAAAACCATATATGAAGCTTCCTGAGCTTCATATATGGTTTTGAGATTTGCCTCATTTTAAAGGTTAATATGCTTTATGGCTCCAGGACAACTTGACTTGGTGGAAAATCACAACAATGGCTCTTTTTGGTCATAAAGGTTGCAGAGCCCTGCTCTAGAATGACAAATCCATGATTAGCCAATAATATGCTATTAGAAAAAGTGCCCTGGTTTTCATTTGGGTCCTCTGATGAGAGACGGAACCTTGTGTGAGCTTCGCTTGCTCGCGTCTTTTCCTCCTCTGAGCAGGAAGTGTCTTCACCTTCAGGTTCTGGCCGTCGAAGGGCAGCGAGCCGCTGACCAGCGTGTAGAGGATGACGCCCAGGCTCCAGATGTCCACCTCCGGCCCGTCGTACTTCTTCCCCTGGAAGAGCTCGGGCGCGGCGTACGGCGGCGAGCCGCAGAACGTGTCCAGCTTGTTGCCCGCCGTGAACTCGTTGCTGAAGCCGAAGTCGGCGATCTTGATGTTGGAGTCGGCGTCCAGCAACAAGTTCTCCGCCTGCAGGGAACAAGTCGAGGAGAAGAGGGATTATCAGAGAAGATCTGAGAGGACGTGACTGGCTCGCCTCAGAAGTAAAAGGTGGGTTTATTTAAATCAACTGACCTTCAGGTCTCTGTGGACGATGTTCTTCTGGTGGCAGTAGTGCACAGCCGAGACAATCTGAGGGAAGAGAGACAGAGCGGCGTCAGGAAGGTGGAGGTCGATGCAGCAGCAGGTGGAGGCGCAGCAGGACTCCCACCTGTCTGAACTTGGCTCTGGCCTCCTTCTCCTTCATTCTGCCGTGAGCCACGAGGTAGTCGAACACTTCGCCTGCAACACAGACGGCGAGCAGCGGAACAGCCGGGTTAGCGGTCACCGGTTCTGCACGTCTCCCAGCTAACCCTCCTTGATCTGAAGTGTTTGTGTGCTCAGGTCGGCTGAAAAAAGCTCGGATTAGTTTGATTTTCTGTCTCAATGTGTCCCGTTTTAATGAATAAAACCTAACCTTGCGCAGACAGCGTTTTTAAACATTTTAACACCACTTCAAAGTTTCATGAACATTCTTCATGTGTTTTACACAAAATGCATTAACTGCGTTTTCCTTTGACTTTTGAAGATCTGTCATTTGTTCCCCTGAAATACATTAGTGATTTATTGTGCATATTGAGCATAAGAGAGGCTTTAATTATTCATCTCTTCCCAACAGAAACTGAATAATTAATGATCCTCACTAAATAAGCATTTTCAGTTAGTCTATCACACAGTTTTTGATTTTTAGCACTTTTCCTTTAAAATGCATGGAAAAGCATGAAAGTTCAGTCATTCATAATGTAAACGTAAATGATGCATGTTGATTGCAGCATTCCATCAATAGTGTATTGAACATTTGTTGTGAATCACATTTTTCTTCCATATTTAAAAATCTTACTTGTCATTTTGTCTTTTGCTACATGTAATATTTATTTATAAGCGTTTTGCACACATGCACATCGACATAACGACCAGCAGTCGCCTGTGAGGCTTTAATTGAGCTGTTCGAATTTCAAGTGTTTGCTAGCAGACGTGAGTTTTGGGCTTTTCTGCTTGAAACGAAACGTCTTTTAGATTCACGAGTTTAGAAGCAGGAGGACAGTAAAAACTGAGGACATTTCTTCTGCTCAGACTCAGCTTCATAAACTGCTAGAGTGTTATAAATGTGTGTGTGTGTGTGTGTGTGTGTGTGTGTGTGTGTGTGTGTGTGTGTGTGCTGACTGACACACAGTAAAGGTTTGTGTGTGTGTGTGTGTGTGGGAATATCTCTACCACAGTAATAAAAGTTTAGCAGGAGCCATAAAGCTCACGTCGTTCGTCACTCGGGGAAAATCTGACGCGTGAACTCAGACACACTCGGCTCGTGTGTGAGAATGTGGGTCACGAGAAAACGGATTCTAAACAAAACGTAAAATAAAGGGAAGAAGACGCCACTCAGCCACTCACCTCCGCTGGCGTACTCCATGATCAGGTACAGGGTCTTCTCCGTCTCTATCACCTCAAATAACTGGACTGGAACACACACACGCACACACAGAAACAGGTTCAGCATAGAACACACATGCACGCACACGCACACACACACTAGAGTCACTCACCGATGTTGGGATGGTTCAGAGTCTTCATGATTCGTACCTCTCGAAACAGCTGGAAAAGAGAGGAAAACATCAGAATTAATAAATAAATATAAAGAAAAAGATAATTAGAGAAGTTGAATTCAACCACAATGAATCCAACTTCTATTTATAAATGAGGAAAAAAACAATCAGACAAATATGTAAATTAAAGTAAAATATACTGGTGTGACAGAATAATTATATTAGAATTATTGTTAGTAGTAATAAAACATTGTTGAGGGAAAAAGAGCAGGAATACTGTAGTAACTGACGGTGAAGCTGTGATAGTTTAGATGTTTCAGCAGTTTATGTGATTGGAGGAGTTGATGGAGCAGCTGTAACATGTAGCACCACAGTCACAGCAGCGGTAGAATCCATTCATCCATCCATTCATCCATTCATCCAGCAATTCAGCTTCATTAATGACCTCAAAAAGTATGTATTAAAGTATGGTTTCAAAGCATATGAATTGAGAGACTTCCTGATTTACAGAATACAGCTGGTACAATCTAAAATACAGGTTAAAAAACAAGGACGAAAAGGAAAAAGGCAAAGGGCAGGAAAGAAGTTCTTGTTGCAGAACTATATTAATTGTTTTTTTTTTCTAGAACATGCAGATGTTACTGCAGCAGCTGTTTTTATAAGTCTGTTCATGTTTTCATCAGCTGGTGTTGATTCTGTGACAAAAACTTCAATCTAATGAACACATGAATCCACATCAAGTGAGGCAGACGATAAGCAAACAAGTTAAAGTTATTTAAAGTCTTACAAAGGTCAGAAACCATCTGAGCTTTAGAAACAGTCGTTTTAACTGCAGCTGCAGCAAAACAGTCACATCTGACTTTAATACAACAAACGTGTTGAAACTGAGCTGGAGTCCGTTTTCGGTTGAACTCCGTCCATCAGATTCATCCTCGGAGTTCATTCAGAAACTCCAACCCGGGATCAGCCCTGGGGAGTCCCGTTAACCCCCCTCCCCCACCACCGACCCACTGATGCTCCACTGACAGTGAGGCCTGGTCCCCCGGGTGTGCTCTCCCTCCGGAGCCCCCCACTGCCCCCCCACCCCGTCCATCACAGAGCTGCAGACTGCTGCCTCATGCTGCTGCCGCTCTCAGCCCGTCTCGTTAAAGTGATGCATCTGCTGCAAACTCCACTTTAGAAATTACACAGGACAGAAGCCAGGAAGCCGCCGTGGCTCTGCAAACATCAGGACTGAGTCTGAAGCAGAGGAAACACCGAGAAACACCGAGAAACACCAAGAAACACCAAGAAAACACCAAGAAACACCGAGAAACACCGAGAAACACCAACAAACACCAAGAAAACACCAAGAACAAAACCAAGAAAACACCAAGTAAACACCAAGAAACACCAAGAAACACCAAGAAACACCAAGAAACACCAAGAAACACCAAGAAAACACCAGAGAAAACACCAAGAAACACATTTCAGGGTTTTTATCTGGATTTTACCAACCAAGTGAGACATTCTGACCCTGCAGGGGGAAACTGTGTGAGATCAAAAAAATAAAAAGTGTGTTAGGAGGGAGTGTGTCAGCAGAAAGAGAAGATGAGGCAAATTAACAACAAGCAGGAGAGGAGGGGCGGAGGCCGGGGAGAGGAGGAGGAGAAGACAAAGACGACAAGCCAACAAAGGGAGAAGAAAACAGAAAGAGGCTAAAGAGGCTGGAAACCAGACTCACGGCGGCCCGGTTGATATTTTTCGCCGCGTTAAAGCTTTGCTGTGAAGTCGCCTCATTAAAAATTCTGCAGAATAAATTATAGCGCAGGAAAACAAGACAAAAGCCAGAAAAGAGAGGAGCGGCGAAGAGAGCGAGGGCACAAAGGCAGGAATGCTGAGATGAATTCATTCTGCTAGGTGAACCTCAGCTGCCCTGGAAACACACTCCTCCCTGAACCCCCCTCAGAACATCCTGCAGAGGCTCCAGCAGACGAGCTGCTGCTGATTCACTGTCGGTAAAATAAGCTGAAGCTCTGTTATCTTTAGCATTAGCTGTGTCACTGCTTCACTAACACCTGTTTATTAAAGGAGGAGCTCCTAATTAATCCCAGTATAGCTCCACCTTCCTGACAGCAGCGACTCGGCTCTCGGTACTTTATTTCACTCAGTCCGCAGCTTCAGGTAAAGAGCGTCAGGCCACATTTAGGAACAATAACTGACACATTTGTTCACACTCGGCTGGATGAAGGTCGAGTCGGTGAAACGGGAAGCTGAGGAGGAACCGGTTTGTCTCTCAGCTTCCCGTCCTTATCCGAGTGTGTGTGACTGGGAGCCACGTGCCTGAAGAATCCCTCCATCGTAATGAAATAACAGCTGCTGTGTGGCGACTGAGCTCCGCCGTCGCCTGAGGCCGCCGTGAGGCCGGCCGGGCCGGGCCACGCGTTTTCAACACATGATCAGAGACACATTCCTGCCAGCCAGCAGACCAGGAGGAAAACAAGCAGGTTAACCTATAGACACACACACACACACACACACACAAAAAAACCCCCTTCCAGCTAAATATGAAATCAGAAAATGAAAAGAAGATGAAGGTATGAAGAAAAAAGATATCATTTGAAATAACATGAGCAGAAATAGTCTTGTGCAGCTTTTACGTTTGTGTTTCGACTTCTACGGTCATGTTTTCACGCCGCTGCATCGCTGTGGCTCTCGGTAACTTTCTATACATCTGTCACTTCTCCTGCTCGGCGCTCTGAGTGGTCAGAAACAGCCGCGGCGTGAACAGAAAGGCCAGTCCGCAGGGAGTGTGTGTAATTGAATTAAGTGCTTGGAGCATCAGCTGGACATCTGAGCTGGAGGAAGAACAGTCGGCTCACACACTCGTTCGCCCCCGCCTCTCCTGGACTCGCTCACCTCGTCCTCTGCAGCCAAACCTGGGACCACTGTGCCGAGTTGTTGCACATTAAAGATAAAAATAGCAGCTGAAATGTGTCTCTAAATAAAAGAGAGGCTGTGGGGATCAGGCAGTTCGCCACAAAACCGCTGAGTCACCTTCATTGATCCAATCAATCCTCGGCTGGAGCTGCTGCTCGCTCAATAATCACCTCTTCTTCTTCTTCTTTCACGTGACTTTTAGCTTGTTTCCAACATCACATGTAGACCTACTGGTTTCTGATGCTCTACCAAACCAGAGAATAACTCCTGTGTGTCTCTGTGTGTGTGTGTGTGTGTGTGTGTTTGCACACTCTTTCTTAAACCCCTCTCCCCTGTGGGGCTGGCCCCACGTCACGGTTGCCATGTAAACCCAGGTATTAATCCCCCGGCTCGGATCTCCTGCTCTCCAGGAGGTCTGAGGGAAGCCATGGAACGAAAACCACCAGACAGGAGCTGCACGCACGCACGCACGCACACACACACACACCCTGCATTCACGTGCTCCCTGTATGACTCCATATTTAAATATGTAATTGTGCCAATTTTGTGTCAATTACGGCTCATTTGAACAGTAATTGTGACACACATGCAGAGAAACCACAGCGAGCTGATAGACGACCTTCCTCAGCCAAAGCAAAACACTGATATATGGATTGTGTTTAGTAGGAGTGAAATGACATTATAAAAAAGAAAAAAAACAAGAAGAAACATCAATGAGGTGCAAAAACACGTTATATAACATATATTCCAAATATCAGGAACCGAAGACGGGTTAAACTTCACCTCCACACTACAACGCCTTTAAAGGTGCTGTAGGCAGGATTTTGCTAGTCAATGCTAATTTTTCTGTGTTTTCTTTGGATTAAATGTTAGAGTATCCATTGATAATCCTTTAGGAGTGTAGTATAACTGCACTACCGCGAGGGCGCAGCGTTTCCATCTGTCTCTGTTCTGAGCTGAAAAGGAATCACGACCGCTCCAGGTATGTTTGACCAATCAGAAGAGCCCCTGAGGCTCTATCCTGATTAGTCGAGGGGGCGCTGCTTTAAAGCTCTGTTTCTCGTGAACGCACACGAGGAAGTCCAGGCCCGCATATTTACCTGCTTCATCGGACATAACATCATCAAAACTCCATAGAGGACACTGTCTGTTTCTACTGTAGTTCTTAAAAAAAGGCTTTGACCCCAGGCCCGCCGTGAAAAGGTCACAGGTGAATCACCCCGCCGGCGCAGGCGGCCGTGACACTGCCGGCCCCGCTCAGCACCCCGAGGTGGGCACGACTCCGGGTTTCAAATCGCCATCTTGGATGGGTCAAATCGCCATCTTGCGAAGGTAATCCTGCCTACGCCACCTTTAAGTCGTTTACCAGGCAGGTTTTAGTCGGTGGACTGTCAACAGAGCCAGTCGATCAGATCCTTCAGCCGATTCTATCTCACTTTATTTCAACAATTTGCCAGAAATGAAAAGCAGAAAAATCAAGGAAAAACGAGTAAAATCAACGTGGTCAATAAACCGCCAGGCTTGTGAAACGCTGTCGGCGGGATTTATCGCCACTCGTCATGAACTGAGCACAAAGACGCCAACATCTTCTGTAACCGAAGGAAGAAATATCTAAACCAGCCTGTTATGAGCATCGACTGGGGATTAGAGGCGAGTAGCTGCAATGTAATCCCAGTCTGCGCCACTAGGTGGTGATAGTGAGTCACTGGAGCAGCAGTGTGTTGACACCACGTCAAAGCAGCCATTTTCAGGATGACGGCATTTAGATCAGTTTATTCCTGCAAAACATCACAATAAAGCGAATGTCCCTGGACGCAGAGGGCCTCCTGAACAAATCACCTGAAAGGTTTAACAACGAGCGCCGATAACTTCAACAAGCGTTCGGCTGAGTCAACATCTGAGCGGCCGAGTGTGTAACCGAGCAAACATCTGACGGAGCTCCTGCCATCTGAGTCACTTCTGTCCATGTGGACGCTCCTCCGGCAGCGTCCGAGCCGCCACCGCTGCCGCCTTGTGAAACGTTTGAGGGAACTCTGCAGAGGCGGTCTGGCTCTGGGGAACAGGTGAGGACAGGCTGGACGCCGCAGTCCGCTCCACCGGCTGCTGGGAGTGAAGAGAATGACAGAACGAGAGAAGGAATCCCGGTTCCTTCACCCAGAGGAGCTGAATCATTGCTGAGCAGGGCGTCTCATTGTACTGATAGCAGGGTGCAGCAGATGATCAACATGCTGACTCGGCTTGATTAGAGGACGAGTCACTAGGTTCCCTGGACGTCTGTCTTCTCCTCCTGACGGATTCACGCCGCCTTGAAGTGGCGCTGCGGGGAAAGCCTGCCGCCGCCGCCCCGCTCGCCCTCCGGTCCCTTTATTCTCTCGTTATTCCTTCACATGCCGGAACAATAACAACAGTGTGTTCAGCCGCAACAGAGCGATTACACAGCGACGCCCACGCGGGGCAGATAACGGCGTTACACATGCCCTCCACGGCGGGGCGGGGCGGGGTGTAGGGCGAGCCGGGCCCGGTCCACGCCGGGCGCCGGGTTCTGTTCAGACCTGCTCTCTAGCTCATCTCTCTCAGGGACCCCTAACCAGTGGTCCCCACACGGCTGCCCCTTTGTCTGCCTGTCTGGAATGCAGCTCCAGGCTGGAGGGGGCCTGCGTGACTGGGAAATGGAAAAAAAAAAGCTTCACAGCATTAGACAGCTACACAAACTCCGTCCTGCACAAACACACACACACTCACGTGCACAAAGTTGGCACGCTGCCAGAAAAATTCTCCCGGACGCTAAATAACAGCAGCAGGCCTTTGAGGGGAACAGCTGAGTCTGCCGGAGGACCCGGAGATCGTCGTCTCCCAGAAAACCTGAAGGTTCACTGAAACATTAATGACAGGAAGTCTCTTCTCTTCTCTTCTCTGCTCTTCTCTTCTTCCTGCTGCCGCGCTGCGTTCAGGCGTCAGAAAGACAGTCAGACGCCAGAGATTCCGTATGAGCGGCACGGTGCAGCAGTGGTTTGCTCTTTCACCTCAAAGCAGAACCAAACTTGGGCGTGTGAGTCTGGCTGGGGGCTTTCTGTGTGGTTTGCATGTTCTACTCCTGATTTCATGGGTTTTCGTCCGGTCTATTTAAATAATCTTCACAGCAAGGCTTGAAGTTGTGCAGTGTGTTGATAAGACTTGTAAAGTTTTGCTCTTTGCAAGAAAAAAAAAGGTTTCAAGTGTATCTTCTGGTTGCTTCCTCAAAAACATTGTTTCATGTTTTGGACATTTGATTTAACGTTACAGTTGTTCCAGTTCCACTGACTCCAGGGTCTGTCGTCAGTGAGCTTGAAAAGAATGTCGTCAGGACAGGTTTCTGGTATATCTGATTCAGCTTTTCTCACAGATTTGAGCTGAAAGTGATTTAAGTTCTAAAACCTTGTTGAGGTCTTTTAATTTCCAATCAAACACTTTGTGATTCAAACTGAACTTCCATGGAGGAACGTTGGACTAGTTTTAAAGTTAGTCTGAAACAAACACTGTTATTTAAATGCATTTGTTTCATATTTAGTACCTTAAGATTTGGAAAATAGCACATTAACTCAACAACTTGCAGCCTTAATGGGATCAGAGGAAGGAAAAGTCTCTCAGAAAGATCAATATGTAAGTAAAGATAAGTTTTCAGATGTGTGGATGAGCACATCCAGACATGATCAGCCACAGCTGAGCCGACGCTGTAACGCTCCGTGGATCAAACGGCTGACGAGTCGAGAGTGTTGTGACTGAAACGTGAAGCGAAGCAGCCAGAAAGGATCAGCTGCTCCGTCACGTCGGCATTTTTCTAAAAACTGAACTCCAAAAGACCAAAAGCCGGTTTCTCCTCCGCCGTCCGTTCAGTTTCCAGCAGCTGGACAGATGTGGAGGACAGCTGTGGTTACAGTGGAGCTACTGGAGGAGGAGGAAGAGGAGGAGGAGGAAGAGGAGGAAAGTGGGACGCAGCGCTACAGCAAAGAGAACAAAGTGAAAGTAAAGAAAAAGAAGCAGTGGGGAGGAAAAGGAGAGGATGATAGAAAGAGAGCAGATGAAATGGGGTGTGAAGAGAGAAGGAGCTGACAAAATATAGACTGAGGCGAGAGAAAGAGAGACAGAGAGAGAGAGAGAGAGAGAGAGAGAGAGAGAGTTGTGGCGTTGACAGAAGCTGTTGTGTTTTTCTGTTTCAACTCATCTGTGAATCCAGCTAGTCCTGAATATTCATGCTGTGAACATCTGAATGCAGATGATGTGAATTTCTATCAGACGCCCCGAAGCAAATAAATCACTTTTCCCCAGAGAGAACGGGTGAGATTAACGTTTGGACAAATACTCCTGACTGTCAGCTTTCACTGCAGCTATCGTACATTCTCTCACAAATACAGCGAGTCTGACTCTTCGGCCTGCGTCTGAAATATCCCCACTCTGATTCAAGAAGCGCATCGATCCACTTTAATCAACTGTAGCGTACACATTTATATTATTGTGGCTGCAATCCTCAGGTTTCCGACACTGCAGAATGTTCAGAAAGCGCTGCAGAATACAGAAAACACCTCTCTGCATTTTGTTGTATTTTCTGCACTTCCAAAAAATGGATGGGTTAGCTCTGGTTACCTTAACTCCCCCCTAACCTCGGTCTGACTCGCTTGCTAAAACTCTATTGATCTGACTAATGGAGTCGTCTGTCTCTCCTCCCAAAACGCTGCAGGTTCGTCACCAGAATGGAAGCACAAGGTCACACACACACACACACACACACGCCGACACACACGTCCGGGCGTCATCGTGCAGGGGAAAAAGGAAAAATCAAACCAAACCACAGAAGAACTGCGATCTTCACCCCGGAGTGACCTTTAAAAAACATGGAAACCCGGAGCAGAGAGCCTGTCTTTACAAAACGCTGCGCTTCTTCACGCTTTAATCAGAGTAAATCTTCTGTTTTTAACTGACTTTACAACCGCCCCGGTTTGGTCTCGGGCTTTTCAGACTTATTTCTCTCAGACATCTGGCTCACATGGAATTTAAAGCTCAGATTTAACGAAGACGGTCTGAAACGTGTGGGAATGTTTTGGAGCGGAGCGGCTCATGTATCAAAGAAAGTTATAGAAATTAGTGATTGATTACGGCTCATTTTAAGAAACTTTAGAAGTTACAGTGAATTAAAGGTTCTAGTGACTTAAGAAAATAATGCCGTTTCAACAATAAAGTGTGTTTGGTAGAACGTAGATACAGTTTATTACAGTTTGAGCTGCTGTGGCGAGTTTTACAGGCTTTTTTTCCAGAGATTTTCATGCTTTAGTCATTCTGGTTTTTCATAGTTGCGCTCTGTCTCACAATGTTAGAGCACTTTTAGCAAAGCTAGCAACTTTTTTATGGTTTTCTTTGTTTTTCCTCTCTTTTCTTTCACTTTTTCAATTTTCCCTTTTGTCTTTTCCTCTAAGCTAACCTGGCTGTTTTAGCCGTTTCACCTTTTTTAGCTGTTTAAAACCATTTTTTGATAATCAGCCTGAAATGAAAATAAATTTAAAAAACAAGTGTTCATCTATATAATATATTCTGAAAGCTTCAGGATGCCACAGCAGATAATGCTAATGCTAATGCTAAAGCTAAAGCTAACAGCTGGTTGAGCAAACGGATAATAAAACACTGATAACACACTGCTGACGATTCTTTTTCTGACACTGTTTCAGAAGCATTTTGACGTCAGCAGAGTGAGAATCAGACGGACAGGAGGCCTGAATGTAGGCCAGGTGGAACGCCGCACGTCATCAATAACCCCGATCCGCGCTATCAGCCCCGTTCACAGCCGACACCGCTTACCTAACCAGCACACAACGCATCAATGAGCTGTGTGTGTGTGTGTGTGTGTGTGTGTGTGTGTTGCAGTATTGATCCAGAAGAGAGTTTTTTTTTTTTTTTTCTGGTGTCGACAGACACATAATCAAATGAAGGCTGGGTTTGGTCAGCAGGGTCGTCGCTGAACAAAGAGGCGCTTGTACCGACTGTGAGAACGACTCACATTGAAAAGTGTGTGTGTGTGTGTGTGTGTGTGTGTGTGTGTGTGTGTGTGTGTAAGATTCGACTGTGCGACTGATAAACTGTGTGAGAACCGACAACCTGAAGCAACTCTGAGAGGAGAAAGAGAAACGACAGGAAGCAAAGATGACGTTTCAAAGTCTTTTCACACAAAACAGGAAAGCTTTTGGATTTTTTTTTCGGTATAAAAGTGGAATAAAGTTTACCGATGTCTACTCAAGCATCTGGATGTCAAATTCAGACAGATAATTGCCGTTAACACCAGACAGCATTGCGTTGCTTGATGCTGCCTTCATGCAGCAGAGTTCAGTGAAATCACAGCCGATCTGAACCCGAACGGCAGCGTCTTCAGAGACGTCGGCCTGTTTTAACCGGACCGAACCCGCCGAGCGCAAACACACTGCTAATCCGCCGCCTCACAGGAAGGTCGAGCCATCGGGCTTCTTCTGTCATCGCCTGCTTAAGCCGCGGCGTTTCAAGCCTGAAACGCTGGAATTCAGAAGGAAAAGTTTTTCAGCGAGTAATGCCCGTTTAATCTTTCCTCGAGCAGCAGAGAGATTAACCTGCTCCGACCGCAGATCTGGAATCACAAGCTTTTCCTCGTGAGGCGCTTCTGATCTCCTCCTACAGGTGGCGGGAAACTTTCCCCCTCCGCGGTCGGAGCGGAGCGGCGGGAGGAAACAACGCCGCCGCCTTCGGCCTCGTTCGGCGCAGGACTGGGCGAACACATGATGTTATATCACACAAAGGCAGCGCTCAGCACACTGATCCCGGGACTTAATCAATGAATAGACGCCACGCCGCCTTCACACGGGATGGAGAGAGCGGCGGCGACTGGACAGACCAGCTTTTCATCAAAGACGCTCTCTCTCCCCGCAGCCACAAACAAGCCGGCGAGGCGTTTTCCCAGCCATGAACCTGCCGCCTGGAGCCGCCCCGGGAAAGGTCAAAGTTCAGGCACCGCATGCAAAACGGCGCGTGGAAAAGCAGAACTGCGCCGAGGCCTCGCAGATAACCAGCAGGACATCAGATCCGCCACGTCTGCGGGAGCTCGCCGTCACTCACCTTCTGCAGGCTGGTTGGGTTCAGCTGTGTTTTGTCGATGATCTTTATTGCGACCTGAGGGCAAAACGACAGAAAGTTAATTAGTGAAGCAAATATTTGTGAAGCAACAGGAGCAGAATTTCCTTCGTACAGAGAGAATCCAACGCCGACGCCGAACACACCTTTCATACCCGAGAATCTGAGGTTTTAATATGTGTGGAAAATGCAGTGAGACGTGCATCCACTCGGGAAATATATTTTTTAAGCTGTAAAATGGAAGAAATAACATGATCTTTGCTTTTACCAACTGAATATCACATGTTCATCCTCAATTTCTCGTTTTCAGCATCCTGAAAGGACGGGCTTTATAAAGGCTTCATTCAGAAATCTATATTTATAAAGTAGAACTAAGTCCCTGAATGCATCAATGGACATTAAATATGGACCAAAAAATATCTAAAACTTTGACAAAACGTTCAAAATTGCCAAAAAAAAAAGTAATCACTGGTGCATATTGAGAACATTGTTAGATTTTTTTTACTAAATAAAGTCTGCTATCGTGTGTGCATCTGTAAAGCTGCAGATTCGTGCAGATCTTTTAATTTTTTTTGCAGATTTGTGTTTAGCGTTCCCTCATCGAGCCGCTGCTTTGATTTATTACGATCAGTGGCTACAAACTAATGAATGCCTCAAATGTTTGGCCTGAGTTATAAGTGGTAGAACCGGAAAAAGCAGTCAGGTGAGGAGAGGCTGAGATTTTATTAGCAGGACTGATAAGATCTGAGGGATGAAGCCGCGATAAAACTTTACTGCACCCTTTCAAAATAAAACATTTTTATTGGCACGACTGCTTGTTTTCATATCACTTGTGATCTTTTTTTTTTTTTTTTTTCGGTTTATAATTTTAACTCAGCTGTGGTTTCAGGTCTGGCGAATTCGTTTAATAAAGTCTTTAATAACAGCCAATAAAATTGTGGTAGTTGTTGATTTCATGGAGGTACTTCAGTTTTTTCCCCACTTTTATTACATTAAAAAATAGAGTTGATATGTGTTTATCTGTACCGCTCACCTCTCTGCCGGTCAGGATGTGTCGCGCCAGCTTGACCTTGGCGAAGTTGCCCTTGCCGATGGTCTTGAGGAGGCGGTAGTTCCCGATGTGCGGGTGCTCGTCCGAGCACAGGGCGATGGAGTTCCGGCATCGGGCGCCGAGCGAGCGGCTGGACCAGCCCGAGCCCTTCTCCGAGCGGCTGGCCGACAGCGAGGCGTGCTGAGGACGACACGGGAGAGCGTCTTAGAACATCCAGAGAGATCTGGATCAGCGGGACCAGAGCTAATGAAGAGACAGTCGAGGGGCTGAACACAGCTTCAAAAGTCCAGAAGTGGAAGAAACAAATGAAACATATTTGCATTTTTAAATCTGAAGAGTCTCCGTCCTGCTTTATACTCAAACACAGCAGATTAAACATGATAAACAAACGGGCTTCCTGGTTGAAAACCACTGGTTTTGCACCTGATCCTGCTCGACGTGAGTAAAGAAAGAGAAACTGCTTCCTGGAGATCGTCTCACAGCGACCCAGTGATCAGGTGATCAGGTGACCACAGACTGAAGCTCCGACCCTCCAGGTCTGGACTGGTGACGCACAGGGATCCGGCCTGGAGACTCCAGAAAACCACAGCCAGGTGATTTAAAACCTGGCGCGCATGCGTGCGTGCGTGCGTGCGTGCGTGCGTGCGTGCGTGCGTGCGTGCGTGTGTGCGTGCGTGTGTCTACAGCAGGGTTCAACCTGCGGCTCTGGAGCCACATGTGGCCCGTCAGTCCCTCTGTAGTGGCTCCATGAAGCCTTCATGACATGATATGTGAATAAATATTTAACTTATCTTATTATGATTCGTCACTCGTGGTTCAAAAGGGACTCAGAAAAAGGTACAAGTGAAACTGGGAAAAATAGCAAAAACCACAAGAAATGGGGAGAAACATGACAGAACAGCTTAAAAAAACCTGAAAAGTCTCCAATTTCTAACATAACAAAATGGCTGGGGAGAAAAAAAACATACAAAACTGTTTAAAAAGAGGTAAAATGGCTAAAACAGATACAATTTCTAAACTGTCAACAAAAAAAGCTTGAAAAGAAAATAACTGTTAAAATCAGATATAAAAAACAGGTTCAATGTACTAAAATGTTCTCTATTCTGACTGTAGTTAAAACTTCATGAATGCATCTTAAGATATAATTTTTGTTTGTTCATCAAAACCAAGAATGAAACTTCCTGAGCCGCATTCGCCTCATTTTAATGGTTAAATGTTCTTTATGGCTCTAGAACTACTTGACTTGACAGAAAGTCACTAAAATGGCTCCACTGGTCATTAAGGTTGCAGAACTCTGCTCTGCAGGAAGCCAGCAGCAGGAGAAATCCAGGATCTGATCCTCCACGGCCGCAACGACGGAGAGCGATCCCACAACAAGAAGCTTCACTTCAATAAACTCAGCCGAGTCGAAGGAAACCAGAGGACTGGACCACAACCTGCACCAGGGTTATCACAGTCCTGAAAAAACAGAAAATACCTAGTTCTATCAGAGCTTTCAAACCTCAAAACAGCTCCAGGTTTGAGCTAAAAAAAAAAAAAAAACAGTCTGATGCAGAAAAATACTGAGTAAAACCATGAACGATATATTAATAAAGTTGGCAGAAACGTCGCACAGCTTCTACCTTAAAAGACAAAGCATCTGATTTTTTTTTTGTTTGTTTTTTTACATTTGATTTTCCTATTTTTCTTTATCTATTTTTCTATAATTCCAGTCAGTAAAGTGTTGAATGTGTGAAAAGAAATAAAAATCAATGAAAAGTGAGAATATTTATTAATCGCACAATATTTCTGTCATTTTCAATCAGTGCAGCGCAATTGATCAGTTTATTGGGATTTGTACGTACATGAGAAAAAAATGTTAAAGTCATTTTTATAGATCAAACTGTCAAACTGGCTCCCATCAACTACAATTCATGGCTAATGAGAAATGTATTGAACATTAATGAAAAATAAATCAAAATTTCAATTTAAATTTACTTCTTAGTATAAAGAAATCAGTGAATGTGGCGTTGTCCTCCTTCGTTACATTTATTTTGAAGCGTTTTGTCAGATTTACTTCAATCTAAATCCCCACCTGGAGTAATATTTGTTTTCCAGAGACGGGGGAACTTAACTCTGCCTCATTCAGCAAACCGCCATGTTGAAAACAACCAAATGACAGGAAGTGGTTTCAACATCTGCGGCCCGACGCGACCTCTGACACTCGGATCAGTTCATCCCTCCGTTGTCCGGGCCGCCGAGCGTCTGCAGGAAGCAGAGCGGAGACGACGTTCCACCTGCAGCACCGGGAGCCGGGATCCGAGGAGGCGTTCAGCCGTTTTAACATTTAACATCAGAAGCTTTTAACCTATTTTAATCAACGATTAAAGTAAACTTCCGACCATGACGATCTTCAAACTGAAACCAGCCATCAACATCAATCCAAATACTGGTTTGAGACCTGCATTGTTTTCCTGCTGCCGGTTCTGGCCTCCGTTCAGGATCTATTAATTGCAGAATGTTCAGGATGGAACCTTCCTTCTGCCTGCAGCCTGATGGAACCGGTTCCAGGCTTTAGCCCCGTCCTGACCCCCCCGCCCCGACGACGACAGAGCAGCAGATTAAAACTGTATTTACTGGAGAAAAACAGCACAACTCATGAGAAATAGCAGAGTTATTCACACACACACACACACGCACACGCACACACGCACACGCACACACACAGATCAGGAGATCGATAAAAAAGCCACATCACCTTGAAAAGCGGGGGCTGTGATAAACAGATCGGAGCAGCTCATGACTTTCCCACCGAGCATGTGACTCAGAGACACACAGCCGGACGCTCAGCCTCAGAATAACTCCTCATCAAGGTAAAACTCAAACACACGTCAACAGAGAGAACGTTTAAAAAAAAAGGTTTTTTCAGGTTTTTCTTCTCCTGGCTGCTTAATCAATATCTGGATATTTTCAGGCCGTATCGCCATACATGATGCATTTCTCCTTTTTTTGCCTCAAACTAACAGATGTGGTGCAGAGCGATTCCAAGTCTCCATCAGTACGTTCTCCTTCATTTGGGCTGATGTTTGCATTTGATGTATTAATGACAAAAATCATCACAACAAAGTCTAAATTATGAAACTCTTCATTTTCTAAAGGGTGAATTTCCAAAAGATGATGGTCCTCTTCCTGTTGTGGGCGACGCTACAGCCGGACAGTACGTTCTCCTTCTGGAGCTCAAACACACACACCGTCAGCGTCCTGACGGTGTGTGTGAGTCCCGAACGGAGGAGCGCTTGTTTTGTCTCTTTACGAGGAGGAAAGCCGAGTGGGACGCTTCATGGATTTATTTGTGCAAAGAGACAAACACTCGAATGAAAACACTCGACTCTGAGAAAACAGTCACAGCATCGCCGGGCTTCCAGACGGGCGTCACGGAAACAGGATGCAAAATTTCAAAATAAGACAGTAACATCACATCATTGTGAGGGAAGGTATTCACGTCTTTTTGAGCGACACAGACAGCTTTGTCCCTCCTCACCCCTCCCCCTCCCCCTGCCCCCCCCCCCCACCCTGCACCAACACGCCCTCTCTTTTGTCTCCTGCAGCTATCTTCATTTTCAGAGACCTCACATCAATTCGCCCTCCGTAACACTCCTGTTGCCCCCCCGCCCCACACACACACACACACACACAACACCCCCCCCTCCCCCTCCACGCTCACTCCTCCCCTATCGCACCAACGCCTTTCAGGGAGCATCGATTCACTACGTCCTTCTGGTTAGCACACACTCTCACTCCTGTGTGTGTGTGGCTCCCTCCTGCATTATAATGCATGTGCGGTGACACGGCGGTGCAGCAGAAGATGGATGGGGGGCGGCTGCACGGCTACGTGTGTGTTTTTAATGGTGAGGCTGGAACTCCATGATTCGCACATTCAGCAAAAAAAAACAACCCAAAAAAAATGGTGAGAAGAAGAAGGAGGAGGAGGAGGAGGAGGAGGAGGAGGAGGAGGAGGAGGAGGAGGAGGAGGAGGAGGAGAAGGAGAAGGAGAAGGAGAAGGAGAAGAAGAAGAAGAAGAAGAAGAAGAAGAAGAAGAAGAAGAAGAAGAAGAAGAAGAAGAAGAAGAAGAAGAAGAAGAAGAAGAAGAAGAAGAAGGAGAAGGAGAAGGAGAAGGAGAAGGAGAAGGAGAAGGAGAAGGAGAAGGAGAAGGAGAAGAAGAAGAAGGAGAAGGAGAAGAAGAAGAAGAAGAAGAAGAAGAAGAAGAAGAAGAGCGGTTTGTAGAGTCTGAAGCTAAAACATAATGCAGACTAATTTCATTGGTCTTAAATTGCATTCGTCTCGATTCTGCCTTTTCCTCTCTGTCATATTTCAAACTGTCAAATGAAAAACAGAAAGAAGAGTCTGGATTTGAAAACACTTCACGTAAAGTCCTCCTCCGTTTCCTCGTCTACACTTTACACCCGTTTTAACTGTAATGAATGATATTTACTGCGTGCTGTGTGGTAGAAACTGTGTAAATATCAGATAATTCATCAAGTTTAAGTTTTTTACTGGCTGAAAAAATTACTAAGATTTTACTTTTTGCACAACAATTGATTTATGAACTTACTTATACACAGCTGTGGAAACCTGAGCTGTTAAAATCATGCTTCTATTATTCTTCTGAAGTGAATCAATGGGGTTTTTATTAAAAAACTAAACGAGTTCAGTTTTTTCTTCTACATTTTGACAACTCTGGAAGTTTCCTGAAACCATTTAAAGCTCCGACCTCACAAGAGAAAAACATTTACTTGAGTGTTTTTCCGGCGGAGTGGATCTGCAGCATTCTGACAGGCGAACAAACGCAGCGTGACGCCGTCCGGACAAGAAGCTTTAAATCCCGACGACAATCGCATCGTGACGCCCTCGACTTCAGAGGCTTTCATGTTCGCATGCCTGGAATAGCTTGAATCCGCAGCTGCGTGCACATGAATGAATGAGTGAACACACTCCTCCACTGTACACGAAACACATCAGGAACGCACAATAAAGACTTACATCTGTTCATTATTTCGCCAAGTGAAACATACAGTATCTTAAATTATGATTTCGAACATTTCATTTAAACTTTTAAAAAGTCTTTTCTTGCTTAGGTTGATGCCATTAGTGTGTGAGGGAAAAAAAACCCTACGGAACATGTTATTGTTTGAAATTATATTAAATTACTGTGACGGACCTGGAACTTCCAGATTTCTTGAAGACGTTAAAACAGTTTCTAATAAGTGCTGAACGGTAATCATTTAGTTATTTATTCATTCAAAGCAGAAGTAGGGTTTTGTTTGTTTTTTGGGGGGATTGACTTCATGAATGAGGGAAATCTTCCTGGCTGAGCAGCTGGACTCAGAGTTAACTCTTCACACAGCCGTGAAAATGTGAAAATACGATTTCTCCAGGAAAAGAAGCTGCAGCAGCTTGAAGAGAAGAAGAAGAAGAAGACAGCATGACGTCAGGCGTGACGAACAGAAACGTGTCCAACAACGAGCCACGCCCCGCACCGACGGTCATTGTGTGTGTGTGTCTGTGTGTGTGTGTGTGTCTGTGTGTCTGTGTGTGTGTGTAAGTTGAGTGAAGACAGGATGTGTGACGTCGGTGCTCGGCAGAGAAACGGGGTGACCTTCATCCAGCCTGGACCCCAGTGGACCCTCGCTGACCCACACTGCCAGTCCGGCTTCCTCTCAGAGCGACACACACCTCCACCGCACGCGCACGCACACTGCCTGCACAGCATGACGCAACATGACACGACACGGGCGGGAGATCACACTGTACAGCAAAGCACACACACACACACACACACACACACACACACACTAGCAGCATTAATCAAATATTTAACATCATTTTCACACTAAAACTAACTTTTGTTTTTCTTCTGTAGTTCAGATGCATCAGCACTTGATCAATTTCCCATTCAAACCGCTAAAAATACACTGGAACGCTGGAAATAGGAGGTCATTTCAAACATAAACTAACGATCAGTGATTCATGTTGTTCATGATTGTAACTCTGCAGGCAGTGACGCTCAGCTGATTGCAGTTGACCAACCCTGCGGCGATGCTGACCTGTTTTTACTCACAGATGACCTGCGTTTCTACTCGCAAACAAAAATTGTTTCGTCTCAGAAAATAAGCAGAACATCACCGAAACTTCAAATGCAGCAAAATTCTCATGTAAAACAAGAGGCTGTGCTGGAAAGCAGCGATGGAAGCAGCTTGTATCCGGCTGCGGGAGGCAGACGACACCCTGCACAGGTCAGCAGTCCGTCACAAAGACACACACTCACACACTCTCTGCCGTTCACACAGCAAGGGACGATTTACAGTCGGCCTCAAACGGCCGAGAGAGAGCCTGTCGGCCATCTTTGATCCTCCCCTGTCAGGTGGTTGTTTGGTGGATGGCTGGTTGGTGCTGTGAGCAGCCAGCTACACCCACAACGTAAACACTGAACTTCCTCAGACTGTCTTTCCTCATCGTGTCGTCCTGCTGAGGATCTGCTGTTTCTCAGAAATGTCTTCACGTATGCAGATGATGGTGTATTGTCTCTACGAGCACATGTGGGGAATCAAACATGGTGCCAGCTCTTCGAGCTGGACAGCCCGCCGTCACGGCCGCCCCTCCAGAGACTGACGACGGCAGACGCGCGGCGTGTTCCAGCCGACGCTTCCGGACAGGAAGCTCGAGGACGCCGCAGCTGTCAGAGCTGGTGACAGAGCACGGCGCGGTGCAGCAGTGGCGAGAGCCGCATGTCACTCTCAGCACCAAAACACCAAGAGTCTGACTCCAGATGATGAGCGTTTTTCAGTAAAAAGAACAGATGGCCTGACAGCACGCCATCCATCACGCGACGGCTCTCCTCCTGACAGGAAGTGACGCCGCGGGAACGAAATGACAGAAATCACACCAAGAAACACACAACTGAAGAAAAGACACGGTCAAGAATGAACAATGATGAGGAGCATCATGAAACACAATAAAACCATCCAGAGTCAAAGACACAACAAGGCCACACACCCTGAACGCCACACGGTCGATGAACAACAAACCCGGGAAAAACAAATATAAAACACACAAAGGACTTCACGTGCACAGCTGCATTGCTATTTCACTAAACTCCTGTTTACTGGACGGGTTCCTCACTAATCCTGACCTGCAGCATGGTAGTATTAGCATTAGCGTGCATCTCCAGTGTAGATCAGGATCGTTAAATACATTTTAGTTTTCCTTTCTAAAGGCTTTCTGCTGCCGTCTGCATGCTGATAGTTTATCTAAACTGTTGTGTTGCTGCCTTTCGACGTCATTCGTTCAAAAATCAGTGGTAACATCCAGATTATAGAGCATCTTCCAGCAAATTGTAACTGTAATCTAATCTTGATTAGAGGTAAATATTAAGCCTAATCAATGTCTTGCTTCCAGTACTTTACGTAACACTGGCTCCATCTCTTCCAGACTGTCAGGAATCAGCAGCCCCAACCCCCCCCCCCCCCCCCCCCCGCCCCCCCCCCCGCCCCGCCCCCCCCGCGCCCCCCGCCCCCAAAAGCAAGTAAAGGAGTGATTATCAAGCAGAATTACAGCGGCGCGTTGTCCTCTGTACCCACACTGCCTCCGTTTTTCATTAGAGCAAATTATACAGAAGCCGATGGATTTTCATTCAGATTCCAGACGGTGAGTCAGTCTGGACGCTCGGCCGCGCTCTCCCACATGTTCTGTGTGCGTCTCCTGGAGGAACAGGCTTTAACCCTTCGATTCACCGGCCAGGCACGAGTGTGGAAGGAAACGTGATCGCTGAGGAATTCCTCTCACAGCAGCTTTGTATTCCGGGAAGATTTGCATTGTTTTCAAGCCGAGCGTGGCTTTTAAGTAGATTTTGTCGGGATTTACCGGCAGGAATCGTGTGATTTAAAACCCCGGGTTTTCAGTGACAGAAACGGCCATTAGCGGCAATCGTGTGAGTTTCCACTTTTCAGCTTATAAAAAAATCAGTTATTGAAAAATAATGCCATTAAAATGAGGTGGATTTAACGAGTTTAGGGAGGATTACAGGCCTTGGTGTTACACGGTGTTCAGCATCTGATCTGAAAACCATCTGCAGACGACTTTTACTTTTAGACAATATGCAGCATCTCAGCGTGAATGAAGTTGATATTAAATGTAGCTCCAGTGGAGTAATTCCGTCTGGAGTCTGCATGTTCTTCCTGTGCATGCATGGGTTCTCTCTGGACTCTGAAAGCACCAGAGAAGATAATAATACTGGAACAGAACTCCTCGTTGTGCCGCTGCGAACCGTTCCACAGTAACCAGATGGCGGGGATGTGAAAGCGACGGCCGCACGGCACCGAGGGTCACAGGCCGCCTCCCTCCCACAGTCTGACATTATCTGGCTCCAGTATGCAAAGTGTAACTGGATTCCTCCGTCTGGACAGTGCAGGACTCCACACACACTCACACACACACAGATGCTTTCTGCTGGCTTCCTGGAGCGCCGCCGCATTACTCAGCGTCTCCTGCAGCACAGCGCCGCGATCAGCAGGCCAGGCCCGCTCCGGCTCTCATCTGCTCCGTTTGGATCAGCGGCGGCGGATTAAAGCGCCGCTGAGTCACTCCTTGGCCAGACGTCCATCTTTCTCGCTGTCGCTGCACAGACTTTGCTCCGTAATGATCCGTTTCTCAAAACCGCCGCGTGACTACAAGCAGAGCTTTTTAAAAGTCTTTCTGCGCGGATGGAGTGTGAGAAACGGCTTCGGCGAGACGACGGCTGCAGGAAAACCGATCGGGCAACATTAACCCTTTCAGGACAGTTTGTTTTGATTTTATAGGAGTGCTAGTGTCAGGACATGTCATGTTGGAGGGGACAGATCAGAGGTCTGGAGCCACATGTAGCTCTACAGCGACTCTGCAGCGGCTCCATCAAGCTTTCACTGTATGTCATACAAATAAACTTTTCATTTTTATTTTAATTCCATGCTGATTTTCATAAATGGCCAAATCTCTGGACTGCAAACAGGTCAGTCCGCCAGCACTTTGAGGGATAAAAGACGAAAGAATAAAAGTGGAAAAAGACTGAAAACATCAGTGAGGATCGCCGCAGAGCGGGATAATCAATCTACCATATGATAACATGTTTTACCATCTTATCACTGTGATGGATAGATTCTGACTTTACAGAAATGGCTGTTTCTACTCCTTTATTTTCCCATAAAAACTTAATATTTTCTTTAACATCAGAGTGCATTTCTTTACATGCTACAAATGTGAGTAACGACCAGACGACCTGGAGACCAAACAGAAAACTCAATCAAGCTACTTAGTCCGGAGTTTCTAAAGCATCACATCAAACGCAGGATTTATGTTAGTGAGAAGTATTCATGCTCCGTTCTGAGCACACCACTTAACCAATGTAAGGTTTAAATATTTCCAGAGGGCCTCCAGAATTTACAAATCCTGCTTTTCTAATGTTTACATGACCTAAATGTTCATTTAGCTCCTGATTGACTCTGAATAACTGACGGAGGCCTTGAAGTCGTTGAGCTAGGAAGTCCGATAACTGAAGCAGAAGTCTTTTAGGACGGTGGTCAGCAACAGGAAACTGTGAGAACGAGAAGGAAGTCCTGACGGCAGCAAGCGATACCAACCACCATCTGTGTGTCTGAGTGACAGCGCTTCTTCAGTAGACGGTGTTTTACCAAATAACTGACAATCGGAACAGAAGATGACCTTAAAATGTGCCTCAAATCTCTCAGATGATGTCCTGCATCACCTTCACTCTTTCATTTATCTCCTTTCTTCATGCTGGATGCATGAACGACATGAAGTGTTGAACATTATGTAAGTTTGTGCTCAAATTGAAAAACTCCTGTAGGAGCTGTGTGGAGGAAATGATTACACAATGACTGACAGCGTCAGATTTCCTCCTGTTAACAAGACGAACGAGCAGGCGCCGGACACATGATACGTCCTGATCGCATGGAGCAAGACGCCAACGGCAACAACACCGTCAGCTTCAACCGAGCCGCACGGCAAGCGGAAGGAGAGAACAGGAGCAGAAATGCATCTGAAATCATCAACGTGTCGATACTGAAGGAATACTGACAACAGACAGATTGTTAGAGGAACAGACGCTGCGACTGCTCTCAGGGCCCGGGCAGCGGTAAGGCGACACCTGAGAGTCGCACAAAGCAGAGAAAGTCGCACAAAGAGCACAACAACCACGCCACTGTGAGGGTCTCCGCCTCTTCAGACCCGTCTGCAGGCTGGTGTGTGTGTGTGTGTGTGTGTGTGTGTGTGTGTGTGTGTGTGTGTGTGTGTGTGTGTGTGTGTGTTCCATTCTCTACACAGTAGGTAGCCTGATATCCAGAAAACGCCACCAGTTCAACGGTCTTTCAACAGCCTCGTCACTGGAAGCTAATACTGTTAGCATTAGCATTTTAGCATTAACGTTAGCATTAGCAGGTTCACCAGATTTCCCCAGTATTTGATCTTCTAACACGACAGCTTGCATGTGGTCTGGGTTCTGTCTGCCAACCCGTGTCATCGCCTTGTTCACCAAATGCCCATGCAATTTGTTATTTCAAAATAAAAGCCTCCCCAAAAGATGAGCATGTTATTGGAATCGATGCACGGATCCATACTGGCAGATCGTCTCCCCACCTCCAGTGTTCAGAGACGGATCCGTCATGTTCCAGGCGGCGTTCGGAACAAAATGTTCTGGTGTGTGTGTTTCTGACAGCGGTTGGAGCGCGACGCCGCAGTGACGGGCAGAGCGAAGCAGCGTGGCTCTTAAACCGTAAACAGAAGGTGACGCGGCGCTTAAGGCGCCTAATCTGAGCAGGGGAAGAAAATCCCTGAGTTTCCCTTTGAAAACGTGCACGCTCCTGAGCAAAGCCCTGTGCTGGAAAGCCGCTAAAGCCTTGGTTATTATATCTTTTCTGGAGTTTTTCCCCAGCGCATGTGACCACAGCCCTTGCTCATGGGCAGCCCGGCTGCGGCAGATGGTAACTGGATCGCCTCTGAGGGGAATTAAGCCGGAAACTTCCGCATAACCGGCCCACATCGCTGACCTCTGAGCAACTCGGCACACTTTCCAGCGGGGTCAAGCTGGCGTGCGCGCATCGTGGCACACACCGGCGGCGCACTGCGGCCGGTCTGCCGTTACCCAACAGCCGCCGCCGCGTTCCATACCCATCATGCACGGTTCAACTGGCCTCAACGCACCAGATGATTGAAAGCCCGGAGCCGTTGGCGGCTCTCCGCTGCGTTTCGAGGTGGACGGGGCCGCCGTCGGCAGCTTCCCGGTGGCTGCCGGCGTCTCGGTAACGTGTCAGGGCAACGAGGCCACCAAGGCCTTTCTCCTGGCCGCGGAAACACAAAGCCCTGCCCTGCAGCGGCAAACAGAAAGATATGCTGGCCTTTTTCAGAGAGCCAGCGACTGTACATGTGCACACAAGCACTTACCCACACCTACACACACACACACAGCTTGCCCTGAGGTAAAAACTTCACTTGCTGCTCTGTTCCCACAGTTGTGCAGCAAAAACCTTTTTTTTTGTTATTACACCTAAAATGAGCTACAGGGTGAAGTCAGGCTCTGATGCAATGCTGCCATGTTTCAGGTTAACAAACAGAATGTGGAGATTTACCAATAATGATGTGATTCCAAACACATTAATGGATCAGGCTGCAGGAACGAACTAAAGAGAAAGTCTTAACGATATATTCATGTAATTCCACTTTGTACCACCAGGTGGTACAGTGAGTATCATGTAAACTCCGTCATCTATCTGATCCAGTCAGACTGACGGCGAGTCAGAGAAGTGAAGTGTGTGACCCTGTTTCAGATCTGATCAGAATCCAGGAAAACACATGGGATTGAGTCCAGCCATCCCAGCTTCGCATCACCTAATATCACCTTATATCACCTAACATTACCTAAAATCACCTTACATCACCTAACATCACTACATTCTGCTTCACATACAGCGTTTGACGAGAGAAAAAAATTGCACAAATAGATGCAGGAGAAAAGCTGTTCTTAAAAACATTATGGTCTCTTTATGACTGAACTCTGAACAACAGGAAGGTTTCATCAGTGCAAAGCATCGTAGGATTGAGACTGCGCAATATAATGATTTTTTTGCTAGATTTCTAGTTAGGGACCGAGCCCGAGGGCGAGGTGGCCTCAACTGAGGCCACCTTGCCTGAGGGCAAGGCCTCTATTGTTATTCGTTCGTTTATTCTTATTATCGTCACCGCGCGTTTGAACCCAAATTTGACCCCCTGAACATGCATGAAAACTCACCAAATTTGGCAGGCACATCCGGACACGCGAAACATTTGATAAAATAAAAAAAATCAACCCCATATGCTCTCTAGCGCCACCTACAGACTAAAAAAACCTAGAAACAGTAAAATCTCCGCCACGGCCGGTGCAAATGTCTTAGACAGATCAAAGTACCGCCAATGCGTTCGTCTGCTCGGGATCTAACAATTACGATCTGTGCATGATGACCTACATCCAACAGGAAGTCCAGTATTTCCCGATCAATGTAATAGCCAAAAGTTGCTGTATTCGACGTCAAATTTCACCTGCTAAACATGAACGTCTCGTCACTAAATTTGGCAGGCACATCCAGACACTCAAGAAATTTTAGAAAGTGAAAAAAATAACCCCATAACCCCATCTGCTCTCTAGCGCCACCGAGAAACAGTTAAATAGCCGCCACGGCCCGTAGGAATGTCGTACAGAGATCAAACCAATGCTCAGGCGTTCGTCTCATCGAGATCCAAAACTGCCCAAGAGGAATACCTATACCTAAATCCAACAGGAAGTCCGCTATTTCCCTTTCAAGATAAAATTTTCAGAAAATCACTCCTCATTTAAAAATTATCTGCTCTGAGACCACTTGTCGTAGAGATGTCAGGGTGGCGTGAAATCGTAGAGGACAAGTTCCTCTTCCAAAGTTGTTAAAAACTTTGTCAAAAGTCTCAGGGTGTGGATTTTATTAACCCTTAAAGTTTGAGTCTGAAAATCCACTTGAAGCACTACAATGGACGCTGCTACCCGCACGAATGTCGTACAGAGATCAAATTGACGTGGATGCATTCGTCTCATCGAGATCTAAAAATCTTTAATTGACAAAAATGTCCTAAATTGCACAGGAAGTCCGATATTTCCCTTTCAGTGTAAAATTTGGTAAAAAAAAATGACTCCTACGCAACGGCCCGTGGGAATGTCGTAGACAGATCAAACCAATTGCTCACGCGTTTGTCTCATCAAGATCTAAAAATCTCTCATTGACAATAATAACCTAAATCCAACAGGAAGTCCGCTATTTCCCTTTCAAAGTAAAAATCACTCCTCATTTAAAAATTTTCTTGTCCGAGACCGTTTGCCGTAGAGATGTAAAAGTAATGCACCCTGAAAGAGGAGAAGCTTCTCTACAAACGATGTTTCAAACTTTGTCAAAAGTCACACGGTGTGGATTTTATCAGCCCTTCAAAATAAAAGTCACATTTTTGGAAAAAATGGCCGCTACAGCTCGTGGGAATGTCGTAGAGAGATAAAACCAATTGCTCATGTGTTCATCTCATCGAGATCTAAAAATCACCCATTGACACCAATAACCTAAATCCAACAGGAAGTCCACTACTGACCATATATGGGCATGCAGTGCAGTCGACAGCAGCTGTCATTAAAGGGTACATATGATGCTATTTTTCAGTCATGTCATATAGGTCTCTGAAGGCCTAAAACATAGTATTCAAGCTTCTTTACAACAAATTCATCCTTCTTTCAGAGTTTCAGCGATGTAAAATGTCACTCTCGGAGTCCTTCAGAAGTTATTCAGGTCCAACCGATTCAGCGGGGGCCACGGCAATGGAGCAGCAGTGCGGGAAGCTCCATTGCCGTGGCCCCTGCTGAATCGGTTGGATCTAAATAACTTCTGAAGGACTCCGAGCTGCACGATGTCTGTCTGAGTGAATAAATGAGCATGTACACACCGATGAATGATGTCCAGGTGTCAAAAAACTGAAGTTGCCTGTACTACCTTTCCAAAATAAAAGCAAAAAATTACTTCCAAAGAAAAGCCCGTTTACAACAGAAAATGAGGTGGAGTCATGAAAATGTATGTTTATGGAGTACCAAGGGGTTAGCTGGTGATTACAACAGCGTGTACTGCCTTTCCAAAACAAAAGCCCAAAATTCCTTCAAATTAAAAGCCCAATTACAACATAAAATGAGGGCAAGTCATGAAAATGAATGTTTATGTACTGGCAAGGTTCCCAATGACCGAGACTTCAGTGCTAACAACTACATGTTAGTGGATGGGAGATGCTAACAGCTACATGATACTGGGTGACAGATGCGAACAGCTACATGTTAGCGGATTTGACATGCTAACAACTCCATGTCAGTGGATAAGAGATGCGAACAACTCCATGTTAGTGGATGGTAGATGCTAACAGCTACATATTCAGTCGGGCCACCTTGCCAGAGGGCGAGGTCCCGTCCAATGCCGCTTGCGGCTTTAATATTGAAATTTTGATTGCTTTTAGCTTTTCCAGCTGTTTTTAGCAGTTTTCTTTTTCTGATTTTGGGCCTTTTTACCCATTTCAGTCATTTTAACTAACAAATTTTAGCTTTTTTATTTGTATTTTTCAAGCAATTCTAATGGTTTCAGCATTCTTAGAGATTGCAATGTGTTTAGTTCTTTTTATTTGCTCTCATAGTTTTAAATCTTTGACATTTCAGCAGTTTTTCAGTTTAATCTGTGTGGATTTTCTTCCTTCCAAGCTTTTCCAGTGGTTTTACTCACATTACCAATTTTAGTCCCTATTTTAGCCATTATATCTTTTTAGAACATTTTCATTCAGGACATTTTAGGACTAAAACTTCCAATATTTCCACAGAGCTTCAGTGAAGGAAGAGGACGTTTGAGACGGCGATGCTGCGTCAGTTTGGGTCTGGTTTGTGTGAGTCTGGACCGCTGGTTGAGGTCAGAGGTCACACCAGGTCGTCCAGAGGGAACACAGTGTACGAACACGCAAACCGTGATGTGTGTGAGCGCGTCGGCCAGCTACGCCGTCGGCGCCGCCGCAGACTGACGGCTGGACGCGGCGATAGAGACGATAAACGGCGTGTTTACGGTGCTCCCACATAGTTATGAAGCGGAGCGTGAAAACGCCGCGCTGATCTGCTGCGATGTGCCAAACACAGAATTCACGCTCTGATGTGCTGAAACGCGACTCTGCAGCTCTCCATCCCTTCATCTGCCGTCCTGCTTTAACAAAACTCTCAGCCGTCTGCAGGTCAGCAGGTCAGACTCGGGATGTGACCGCGCATCTCCAGACGGTTCAAACTCGATACAAACGTGACAAATTAAATCTGAGGAATAAAAAAAATGCAACTTGACACAAACAGCAGAAGGAACAATTCAGTCATCGAGCGTTTCCCTTCCTCGATAAACTAAAAGAGGTGAGAAAACAACGGACAAGAAACGAAACTGGAAATATTGCAGTTCATCTCTGAGAGTTTACTGAGGACACTCTCTCCATATTTTGTGAGATTTGTATGAAAATTCAGTGAATTTCTTTGATTTTGGTTGAGACCAAATATCTGATAGAAACTGACAGTGATTCTGACTCCCTGCTGCTGCGACACACAGACCTCCAAGCCCAGTCGTCTTGTCTCTCTCACTCAGCTTTATTTTTCCATCGTGACCATTTTCAACTTAAATCCTTCAGATTTACTTTCATTTCTGTTTCCAGCTGCACACTTGTTGAAACTCTTTTTCATGTTAGTGTGTTTCCTCATCTCCTTCTGCGCGATACTCTGTAACTATGCTTTGAAAACTGTGACATAAATAAAGATCTGCAGGTTAACGTCTTTTGTAATCCTTGAGGATGAAGGTGAGGAAGAGGAGAAAAGACAGGGAGTTGCTGCTATTGCAACATCACCACCAAGAGGAGCTTAAAGTTCAGCAAGGCCGACAAAAAGGAGTTTTCTTTGAAATGACGATTGTTTATTTTCCTAATTCTGCGTTACGAAGAGAAGCCCAGAATGAGCGTTTCCAGTTCCGGTTCTCTGGCGGTAAAAAAGACTGGTTTCATCATCGGCAGCAGCTCTCAGACCAGCGGCAGATCTTCTGACAAATAAGGAGCCGCATCGAACGCTTAATGGGCGCTATTATTAGTTTACTGCTCCACTGCGCTCAGGAGAAACTGTTTTATCGCTCCTGCAGTTATTAAACCAGAGGATCCAGCTTTCAGTCGAGAACAGCGTGCTCGCAAAACACACACACACACACACACACACACACACACGACCAGATCCGGTAAAGATCTGCAAGAAAAAAATCCAAGACAAAAGGAGTTTCCTCTGGTTATGACTCAGCTGCTCTGCAGAAACACTTTCATCACTTTCTGGAGTTTTTCCATTTGGGTGTGGCCTGGAAGCAGCTGTCCCACCCAGCCGCAGCAGCTCCACACCTCCGAGGAAGATGCTCTACAATCTGGATGTTAGAGGGGGAAGATGCTCTACAGGAAGGCCGGGTAACTTGAGTCATAGCAGGAAATCAGAATGCACGTCATCAGCTGAAAATACGTTCCTCTTGTTGAGTAACAACGTGATTTTTCAGAGTCCAAACCCTCATGATGATGAATTTAATGCCTTTGTGATTTCAGATTAGCTGTTCTAACGAACAGATTTATTTCTCTTGCTCCTCATTTGCACCAGTTTTGACCTGTTCTAATATCTAATATTTCTGATCAGCCAAATATGTTGACATCCACAGGAAACAGTCTTTGGTAATCTTTAAACTGTGCACGCTGATATCACGGTGAATCACAATAAATTTGTGAAACATTGTGCAGCATAAAACAACGGCAGGGTAATTTATAAAGACGTTAATAAACCAATAGTTTAAAGTAAGAACTAACTGAATGACTCAGAATCACGGTTATGTAATGAAATTGGGAATTTACACTTTAATTCCTAAATACTGTGACGCTCAGTGCATTTTAATTGACCCACGATCCAGGAGTTGCCGACGGCTATCACTGCTCTGGACGTAAACAGGAGCTCACTGCAACTGTCAAACTGAAGCTTTCATTGTGCTCAAGACAGAAAGAGACAGCGGCTCTGCAACGGCTGAAACTCCAGTCATTCTCAGCTGAAGCTGAAAAACAGCAGCGTCACTGTGGAAGGAGGTGAGCGCAGGATAAACTCTGCTGCCGGTGTGATGGATTCACACAATGGCTCCCCAGCGGACGCATGGGCACGGCGGGACTGACGCCATGCCCTTTAAATAACCTTTAAAAAGCAGGAGGGAAGGGTCGAACCCGGAAGCTGCTCTTTGTTTGGAGCTTCGGGTCCAGAAGCGGCGAGGGATTCGTCAGGACGGCGTGAGACGCCAGACGCCCTTCAGAGGAGCGGCTCTGAGCTCCAGCAGCACCTGTCTGCGGTGAGGACATCAGAGGAGGGGTCGCTCTCCGAGAACCCAGGACCCAGAACCCAGAACCCAGGACACAGAACCCGTGCCAGTCTGACACAGCACATTCTGCTGTACTGGGCTGCCCACTGATGTGCCTGTCAGTTTCCTTCCAGAGAGCAGACAGGGTGGAGGGGGGGGCAGAAAGTAAGGTGATGGAGGGAGGGATGGAGTGGAGGTATGGGCAGGGAGTGGAGACATCAGAGCCATGAATTATTGATCAGCTGGGGAGAAGGAGGCGAACACCGGAGCCAAGTGGAGAATAAAGGCTTTGGATTTTTTAAGCAACTCATTTTCTATAGATGTGATCTTCTCTAGGCACCCCCCCCCCCCTTCCACTACTCCATGTCTTCCATCTCTTATCATGTGTGTCCTTTACAGCCCGTCCCAAACCAGATGAGGGAGACAGGCGCGCGTGCGTCGCCTCTGCTGGACTGCAGCCGCTCTGCGCTCATCCAGAGGGGTTTTTATCTTTCCTGTGATCACTTCGTTCAAAAGACACCCAGAACCCAACCCTCCCCTCCTCTTCCCGGCTCTGAAGGTGACCAACAGTGCGCTTTAATCGTGTACTTACGTGCTCCGGGTTGCGCTCGTTCCCAGGCAGCGCCGTGCGTAAAGACATGCTCGTCCCTGAGTGCGCTCCGCTCCGCCGTCCCACAGAAAAACAAAACGCGTCGGTCCGTCAAGGTTAGCCCGGATATCAGTCCCGGCAGGTTGGATTTACGAGGAGGGGTTTAAAAAAAAAAAAAAAAAGAAAAGAGAGAAAACCAGCTTCTCTTCTCATACAATCCTCATTGTCACAGTCCGTGAAGGCAGCACGGATCACCGGAGATCCAGCTTAAAACTGGTGCGTAACGAGGGGGGAGAATAAAACACACACCGGAGAGCTACATCCACTTCATATCTGTCCTCCTGCGAGGAAAAACAAGCGTGAAACCCCCCCACTCGGCTTTTCACTTTCCCCCCCGGAGTCCCTCCCAGACGCTACCGGGTCATTTCTGTGGAAACGGGCTGCGAGCGGCGGACAAACAATACCGGCGGAGCGGCGGCATCGTCCTCGGCTGGAAAACAGGACGAAACGCCCGCATCGAGGCAGCTGATCGGGCTCAATAAACAGGGACCGCCGCGCTCCCCGTGCCTCCCCCCGGGCGTCACTTTCCACTTTCCCGTTAAAGCTCGTAAAACGTGTAATTTCTGGGTGATAAATAACCAGAAAACCACTCAAACGGAGCCAGAGAGGCGGCTGACGAAGCGGTTCCGCTCTCCGGGCCTCCGGAGATCAATCAATGGCAAACTGCGGGGTTTGCGTTAAAAAAAAAGAAAGCGGCGGATGTGCCGTCGGTCCCCGGCTCTTCCCCTTCAGTCCAGTCCGCCCTTGTGCTCCCCTCGGGCGGCTCGGCTGGATGCGGCGCGCCGGTCAGCGAACGCACCGTCCGGGGAGAAGAGACGCGGGTCGCCGCCTTCACGGCTCGGTTCTCCGGGAAAATAAAGGATGGGAAGAGAAAACGGGATCCCCCCCTCCGCCTCCACCACCCGAAAAGCACAGTAGTGACAAGAGAAAGAGGAGGAGGAGGAGGAGGAGGAGAGGCTGCTCCGTGGTGCCTTCAGGTGCTCGTCTGAAAATCAGTATTCCCACCACAAAAACAGCAGCGGCTGAAATAAACTCGCATTTTCTCTGCTACGACACGATTCCCGTCTAATTCACACACATGTAAACACCATCCATGGATGCAGACTCTTATTAATGCTGTTTTTTGTTCTTTTTGAACATCATTTTCTTGAAAACAGCAGCTTTCAGTGTGTTCTCCACAGACTTCATTACCGCCCCCTACTGGTGAAATCTGCTCATTTCCAGTCCAGTCCAGTTCAACCTCTGGCCCTTCAGCAGGGCAAGATCTCTCATAAACCTAAATAATCATGTTATGTTTATCTTATTTACACTCTACAGTCATTTTAAACATGAATTTTACCTCTTGGATGAAAAAAAAATTCTGTTATTGTTTTAATGTTAATTCAAAGAAACCCATTATGGAGGAGTGGCTTCTTTCGAGCTGGTGTGTTTTTATATTAAAACAAAAATGAATCACTCTATATTTTCAGCAGGATGACAGATAAATAGATATTCACAACCCTGAGAGGACGAGGAATGGAGATGATTTCTGTGTTGTTGTTTGCCTTTTGTTTTGTGGGAGGAAGGAGCTGCAGCCCTGAAACTCCTCTGGAGCTGATCGCCTCCAAAACATCAGGGCTGCACTGCTCTCTCCTAACCCTAACCTGAAGTCTTTTATTTTGAAGAGGTGATTTTGCTCATGATGAAGTTCAGATGGCTGTAATCGCCTTCCTCTGACATCACGTGGTTTATTTCTTTATCTGCCTTAAAAACAACAACATAGGTTAAAAAATAAAACCCAGCTTAGTTGAGAGACTCAAAGTGCCTTTTTCAGATCAATATAATCCAACAGAGGTTAAATATGGCTGAGTACAAGACAAGGTGGCAGTAAACACAGCATGTGTCCTTTATTATTACTCTGAAGTACATTTTTCTTGTAAAAATGTTTTTTTTTTTACTGACTAAATTTTTTTGCAAGTGAAAAACATCCACAGACAGAGCTTAGAGACTTTTGAGCTTCACAGACGTTTCATCCTGAGGGGTTACAGAGTGGTACAGTCCATCTTTCTGAATTCTGAGAGATAAAGTCTGTGTTTCCATTTTGAGTTTTTCTATTTTTTTCTTTTCCACTTTAACAGGACATCAGAAACACTGTCAGGACGTCATCTTTCACATCACAAAACCTTTAAAAGGATTTGATGGTGTTTTATAAAAAGTCTGACGAAGTTGTCACATTATTTGATTTATTTAGGAAATAATTTCAGACTCAAAATGTAAATACAATAAGTCCCTGTTAATCAAGGAAGTTAAAATTTCATTTTTAATTGTGTACTCCAGTACATTTCTTTCTTTCTTTTTTTTTTTTTTTTGTAATTTTATTTGGTTTTCACTGCATTATCTGTAATAAAATGCCGCCACCTCTGATTTTAAGGCACATCTTTAGTGTAAAAAAACACAAAACTGGCTTCCCTCTTTGTTTTTCGCCACCAGTTTTACTGCTGAGAAGTGTATGTCTTCCCCACTGCAGTCAAACACAACACCCTGCCAGGAACCTCACTCTGATGATGCTGCTGGAGTATTTTTGAAACATTACCTGTCAAACTGGACAACGAGGGAGTAGAACCCCTCAGTCTGAATTACAAATCAGAGACGCAGGTCTTACCTGGACCGACCTGGACCTGTTGGAGCGAACCCAAGGCCTCATCTTTCCCCCACACGCCTACTTCCACACCTTGAAGGAGCCGAAACACAGCAGCGGACGGAGGGGTCGAGGGGCCGAGAGAGCTGCAGCTGCTGCTCCAACAGCAGCACGATCAATGGTGGAAACAGCAAAGCAGTAGATGTTCCCAACGCAGAGTCACAGAGTGCATCACATCAGGAGCATCAGCGTCCGGTCAGATGTGCATAAACCAGTTACAGCAGGAAAAAAAACACTGGCTGTGGAATCGTCAATATATCTAATGGGCCTATGGAAAGAGAGAGAGAGAGAGAGAGAGAGAGAGAGAGTGTGTGTGGTGATTTGTGCTGCAAGTCAGCAGGGATTGATCAGATCACTGGCTCATGATGACCCAGACAAAAAAAAACAACAAAAAAATAAAAAGCCAAACTGTTTTCCTGAGACTTGTGAGGATTTTCACGACATTTCCTGTTTAAAGAGGTTTGATCTTCGGCCGTGTTAACTTTCATTATAACTTTAACCCAAAAACCAGGAGCTGCTCCTCCAAGTGAAGAGCCCAGCCGTGTTTCCATGCAGACACCCTGCATTCCTCGGCCAGATAACCAGGTTGGTTTGATCTCTGGTACAAACCTCTGGATGTTTCTTCTTTTTATCATCAGTGGTTTAGTTCTAATTTTACTCACCTCGGTTTTTAGGAACTAAAACAGCTCAGACCTTTACTTCTTCAGCTAAATACCTGTCCGTTTTCTGTTTTTTCCTGAATCACGTGCTATTAATCATTAATGACTGCTTAGTTAATACAGTGTTTAGCCTACAAAGCTGCTGTTAATGACACTTCAACATGCTGGTTTAATGAAGAGCTCAGTGTTAGTGGATGGCTGTGATCATGAAGTGACTGATCTTATCAGGCGGGCCCTGCAGTGAGCAGCAGCTCGGTTACTGTTTCACTGAACCTTCAGAGGTGAAGGAGCCGCTCAGTTCACCTCCTCCTGACAGCAGCGTGAAACATCCCACTGCTGGAGACAGCAGGATGGATTCAGATCCACAAAAACCGGGATCAGCTGTAGCCTCAAATAAAAGCAGCTCTCTGTTTGTTTGTTTCAGATGTTTTGTGGCTGTTTCATAAAAAATAAAAAAAATAAATTGAATTTCAGCCTCAAACAGCAAGAGATCCTTCTGGAAGGTACAGAGACACCACAGGCTGCAGGACACACACACACACTCACACATGCTTCCCTTTCTGGCCTGACGCCATCTGTAATGAGCGTTGTCTCTGCCAATCCCCCACACTTCCTCCCACGATGCCCTGAACTGTAATCTGGAGGGATTAGAGCCGGCCTGACCTACTGTAACCAACCCGGCTGTTCATCCAGCCTCGCTGCAGGCCGAGAGCGGCAGGCTGACGTCAGTCTCAGGGATTCGAGAGAAAGCAATGAAAGATAACAATGAAAAGTTAGAAGCAGAAAACATCTGGATTCAGTAGCTGAGAAAATGTGTGGCGTTGGGTTAAATCTGCAGCGTTCACCTTCAAATCTGTTCTTACTGAAGAGTTTCCTCTGAGCTGATCCCTGTGTGTGTGTGTGTGTGTGTGTGTGTGTGTGTGTGTGTGTGTGTGTGTGTGAGCGTTCTCGTATTTCTATCCTTGTTGGGGCCAAATGTCCCCACAAGGATAGCAAAACGTGGAACGACGTGCCTTGTGGGGACTTTTTTCCGGTCCTAAGTAGGAGAAACAGTGTTTTCTTGACCATGTTGTTGTTACTGAAAAAAGTAAAAGTGCAAAAACATTTCTTTAGGGTTAGGCTTTGTTGTGGTGTGGGTTAGGGTTAGGGTAAGGGTCAGGGTTAGGGGCTAGACATGAATGGGAGTCAATGGAAGGTCCCCACAAGGATAGAAATACAAGACTGAGCGTGTGTGTGTGTGTGTGTGTGTGTGTGTGTGTGTGTGTGTGTGTGTGTGTGTGTGTGTGTGTGTGTGTGTGTGTTTGGGGGGGGGGGTTGTTGAAGTCAATTATGTTTTCCAGATGGAATTTTAATCTACAAATTTGGGGCCACATATGTACTTAAAACAAAACACTCTTCAGGAAAAAAAAAAAAAAACAATACCGCAGATTACACTTTAATTCTGGAAAAACAGGAGATTAATTCTCCCCAAAAAAACAAGAAACAAAACACGAGATGAAGATTAAGTTTGTTGAGGAAAACAGACGGCATGGCAGAATTTCTTTAGGTTTTCTTCAGCTTTTCACCAGCACCACCTGCTGGTGAAAAGCTGAAAGTACAAGGAGTCTTTTCTGCTCGTCCTGTGTCATTTACAGCTTTTCTGGATGCCTGGTTTAATATTAGCTTGACCACTTTATCCCCAGTTAACTTTTTTTCCATCTGATTGATCCTTTCTGTTTTGTTATGAGAAATTCAGACCTTTCAGGGGTTTTTTCCAGAGTCAGAACTAAACATGCAGAAGCTGATTTCAGTTTTCATTCCTTCAGTTTTATTCTTTTCATTTTAATTGTGATGTTGTTCAATTTTTTTTAAAAAATACTTAAAACCCTCTGGGACTCTCAGTAAACACAGGCTGTGTGGATATTTCAGCTTCAAGTACAGGTGTAAACCTTTTATATGTGTAGTTTGCATGTTCTTTTCTCTGATTTCGACCTGATTTGTGTTGAAGGATGTGCATTAAAAAATACTGCTGGATTGAGGGAGAAGATATTTCGTGCCTTTAAATAAAACTTACAAACATCCTTTGTCTCCTGACAGCTTTCACTTTTGTCTGAACAAAAACGTTTATCTTCCATATGCGCTGAAACACGATCCACTTCACTGCGTTCTGCAAAAACAAAACTGTTCAATTTTGCTTTAAAACCGAAACACTGTTGCTGACGATGTAAATTATGTCATCGTCTAATTTGCATAGTTGCTCATTTGCATATTTGGGTCAAATTAGATGATGACGTCATTTAAAACGGATCCATTGTTACAAGTCCTCAGTCAGGAAAGTTCTGAATGACGTCATCACAGAGAAAGAAGGAATCGTATTGGTGTAAAGTGATAGAGCTACAGCCAGAGAGAGTTTTGGTCATTCAAATGCTGCTTTTAAATGGAAATACAGACGTCTACGGTGTTTTGTGGTTCTTTTACGGATATAGAAATGCTATCTGCAGTTACAAATCAAATTTGATTGGTGTCTTGTCTCATATTGTCACACAGCAACATTTGAATAATTCAGATGAATGTAGTGTTTCCGGTTTGTTATTTATTCTGTCAAGTGTCCATTTATTTCATTTATGATATAGTCAGTTTTATAATAAAGAATCGAACATGCATCTTAAAGCTCCATTAAGAGGAGATCCAAATTCTTTGACATGTATATAAACATGTTTTTTTAAAATAATGCAATAATTACTTTGCCTCATAATTAGTTACTTTTAAAACTTTATAACTTAGCTACCTTTCTGAAGAAGTATCTAGTAACTATAAGTAATTACTTTTTAAAAGTAACTTGCCCAGCGCTGATCAGTGATGAAGATCAAACACTGGCAGCTGTGAATCATCCTGTCTGAAGAAGAAAGCAGCAGCGGGGATTTTTCTGCTTCGTGTGGTTTTCTCGAGAGTTTGCCAGACGCGCGGACCTTTAACCACTCTGCTGCTTTCTGATTCAAGAAAAAAAAAACTTACTGTGTGCCTGCATGTGCCTCTGCAGACAAAACACATAAAGTCAGTGTAAAGTCTGTCTGTCATCAGTTTCGAGGAAAAACCTCCACATGTTGACACGCTGCTTCTCCTCAGTGGTGAGTTTTGATTTTTCTGAAAAAGACCAGAAAGTAAAGATTACAGAAAACAGGAAAACTGAATTAAACTGCTCAAAGATATTGATTTTTTAAATGCTTACAGTGAGATTTGTTTTTAAAGTTACTATTTTGGATGTTTTGGACACATTGATAGAAAATATCCAGAGAGCATTCACCAAATCTTATTCCAGAAGGAGGTTAAAGATTATTTCAATACTTTAGATTATGATCAAATGCCTTTAAAACCTGCTGAAAAGCATTAACCTGACCGGATTCACCACTTTTAGCAGAATTTGCTTGATTGAATCAATTTCTTATTAGATATGTAACAGATTCAGAATCATTTTTATTGCCATGTACATTTACCCAAAGGAGGAATTTGATGCGGTGAGACACCCAGGCAGTCATTTGCGGTGCCTTAAATGATAAAAGATCCACTAGATTTAATGTGTCACTGGCAAGAAAAAAACCACCACAAAAACCTGAAAGATGACTTCCTGAAACTATTGTGTGTTTGCAAAGAGACACGTGCACTACTTTTATGTTCTCATGCAAAAAGAAAGATTAATATTCTTGTATTTTTTTAAGTTGAATGATTATCGATTGCAGTTTAAGCTTTGGTACCTGTTCAATCTCACTGAGAGACACAACATGGTAGCAGAACTGTAACTTGATCTCGATGCATGATTTGAGTTTATCACATTAAAACTTGATACAAAGTTATTGATCTGAAATATTGCATGAAGTAAAAGTAAACATATTTTTCTATCATAACTGTTACTGACATGACTGATCACAGAAGAGGTTTACTCTTTCTGGAGCATTTTTAACTAAACCGGCTTTAGTTGCTTTTAAAGTTGAAGGAGGTGAGCTTGTGAATGAAAGTTTTCTGGTTTGAATCCCACTGACAGCAGATCACTCAAACAAAGCCTTTAGCCACAAAAACTTACAAATTAAATTTGTGACGTAACAGCTTGACTCTAATTTCATTCTACTTCTGGATTTATGTCTTTTTTAATGAAGACAGGCTGTGTGGAACCTGCTTCAGTCAGCTGGGACGGCTTTTGTTCTTGTTTCCCCTGCAGTCCAGCATGCTGGCGGCCTTCACTCTGGCCTCTCTGGGCCTCCTGGCGTGGGCGTCCGGCCTCTGCCCGCCGGCCTGCCGCTGCTCTGGCAACCTCAGCAGCGTTTGGTGTCAGGACAGCGGACTGGAGCGCTTCCCCGAGCTTCCCGCCGGCACGCAGCAGCTGTACGCCTCGTACAACCAGATACAGGAGATACCCCAGCGTGGGCTGGAAGAGCTGCAGGTCGGAGATGCGAAGCAGCCCGGAAAATATGACTCTTGATCACTAGCTCTGCTCCATGAAGCATATTTACATTTCTTCAGTTTACAACACAGATACATGAGCAGAGTTTCCATGAACTGTAACTGATCGAACCTACAGATGTAACATCTGAGCAATGCCGGAAGTTTATTCCTCCGTATGCCCATCAACGTCCTCTGTGCACTACTTACACACAAGGTGGCAACGTTGAGTTCCTTTAATGTCAGTCCATCCTTCATCTGGCTCTCAGAGTTTCATTCTTCTTCTTTGTTGGGAGTTGGAACGGTCCAGAGAGAGTTAAACCATCACATGAACATGTTCAACCGTTGTTATCTCTCCGACTGACTCAATACACCATCTTGTGGTGGAAACTTATACTGCAAGGCTAAATGAGCAGCGACAAAAATGGGAAACCTGTCTTGGTGCTTTTTTTTTGGTAGATATACTGACAACACATGACAGAATGCTGTAGATATCAGTGAGACGCTGTTGGCCGTTCTGTTGCAGCTCATCTCCAGCTTGTTTCCCACTCCTCCACCTGCAGGTCCTGGACTTGACGAAGAATCAGCTGAGCGCCTTCGTGTCCGTCAGCTCGGTGTGGCCCAACATGACGGAGCTGTTAAAACTCCTCCTGAGCAACAACGGACTGACGTCCCTTCACCCCGATCAGTTCGTGAACTGCCCCGCTCTCACCGTCCTGGACCTGAGCAAGAACAACATCAGGTATCTGCCGGTGGGATTCCTCCGGGGATTATCTAAGCTGAAGACTCTGTTTCTGAACTATAACCACATCGACACACTGCAGGCCGGCGCTCTGGAAGGAGCCCTCGTCCTCTCTGACCTCAACCTCAATCACAACAGGATAACACAGGTAGAGGACGGCGTTTTCGAGAAATCTGTTGCGCTGCAGAACCTTTATCTGGCCGAGAACAGCCTCGCGGCAGTGGGTGAGGACGGCTTCAGAGGGGCGACGGGTCTCAAACAGCTCGACCTGAGCGCCAACCGGCTGGTCTCAGTCCCGGCTGAGGCCCTGAGGCACGTGCACAGGCTCCAGCACCTGTATCTGCAGAAGAATGAGCTCAGCGAGCTTCCGGACGGCTGCTTCTCCTCCCTGAGCCTTCTGGCCCAGCTCGACCTGAGCAGCAACAGGCTGACGGCCGTGTCGGAGGGATCACTGAGAGGTCTGACCAATCTGACCGACCTCATCCTGACTCTGAACTTCCTCCAGTCGTTTCCCTCCAACGCCTTCAGCGACCTGCTCAGCCTGGAGTTTCTCGATCTGTACGACAACAGGCTGACATCCCTCCCCGAGGACCTTTTCCGAAACTTGACCAATTTACAAGACCTGCAGCTGGACAACAATCAGCTCTCGGCTTTACCGGTTGGCATACTGGACCCACTGCGCAGACTCAATGAGTTACAGCTGTCCAACAACCAAATCCGGGAGCTCCACCCTGCTCTGTTCACCAGGCTCAGGTCTCTGCAGAACCTGTACTTGGAGAACAACGCCGTGAAGTTCCTGCCCGAAGGCGTTTTCCACCAACTGAGCGGCCTGAGAGAACTCCACCTCCAGAACAACCAGATAAGCTCTCTGCATCCCTCCGTCTTCCACGGCTTAGCGAGATTGAGCAGACTGAAGCTGTCCGGCAACCGGCTGTCTTCACTGCACCAGCAACAGTTCTACGGCCTCGGCGCCTTGAAGGAGTTGAAGCTGGACTCGAACCAGTTGGATAAACTTCCTAAACATGTGTTCATAGGACTGTCAAGGCTCGTAACGCTGGATCTGGGGAACAATCAGCTTTCAGAGCTGGCGCCTCACGAATTCGCTGGGTTGACACATCTGAAAGAACTCAACTTGAGCTTCAATGAAGTGCAGGACATTCCATTGAGTACTTTCCACTCTCTCTCAAACCTTCGCCATCTTGTTCTGAGGAACAACAGCCTGAACAGTTTACGTCCTAAGCTCTTCGCCCACATGTCCAAGCTGTCAGAACTGAACCTGGAGGGGAACAGGCTGGACCTGCTGCCGCCCGACGTCTTTCACGGACTGAAAAACCTGCAGAAACTAAACCTGAAGTCCAACCGGCTCAGAGGAGTGGAGGCTGGCGCCCTGAAGCCTTTGAAGAACCTCAGCGTCGTCTACCTGTCAGGGAACCGCTGGAACTGCAGCTGTGTGGAGATCCTCTACATCAGCCGCTGGGTGGGCAGACACGGAGAGAAGCTGGGAGACCAGCCCACCTGCTGCTCCTCCCCCGCCCTCGGTGAGGGCACGCCGCTCTCTCAGCCGGCTCTCTCCCCGCAGTCGCTGTCAGATCTTTGCTTCACGAGTGCTGCAGGGGGTACACCTTCGTTTCCTCTAGAAATGCTGATTGTGCTCTCACCGTTCATCGCCGCTCTCAGCTCATTCTGACATCCTCTTTTGTGGCTTTTATCTGCTGTAACCAGCAAGTCTTTAAACTTTTTCGCTCATCTGCTCTTCAGTTTGACGTCTTTGCACCATGTTGTGACTCTGAGACTAAGGAGGAAACAGTTCAGACCTTCCAACTTTGGGAAAACAGAGAATCTGCCAAACAATTTGGCTCAGAACTGCACTTTCCCCCCAAAAAAACATATTCTTAAACATACGATTTGACTAAAAAATGTATCTAACTACCACCGTATGAAGACTTTTTAACTCGTCACCATTAACTAAACATCTGGACCATTTCAGTGCAGTTCCATTTTTGCTGTTATTTTCATGCTAAAAAAATGTAATATTCTGTCTCTCAGCAAAATTAAAAGCGCCACTACATTCAATATCAACATCATTATCACAGAATAACTTGCATGCACATAGAAATTAATCAACTCTTGAGTTCCTCCTTCTCTTTGAAAATGTTTGAAAAACTTCATAATTCTAAAATGATCTTAGCATTTCTAATCCAGATTGTAAACTCTGAGAAAACTTTCTCGCTTTTCCTGCACGTCGTAGTAAAAAATATAACTTTGTTGGGGTCTTTCAAAAGACAAACTGAAGATTTTAACTCTGTATTTACAGGCTCTTACAAGAAAAAAATAAAATCATATCAATCTGAAGGGAATTAAAGAGATGCTGCTCCAGTAAACTGGAGTTTAGTGACATAGTAACGATTGTTGACTCTGGAAAAATAAGTCTCTTGGAAACTATTCCTCAACTTCTCAGTTAGGTGAAGCACTGTCCTGGTGAGACTGTTCAAACACAGCTGTAAAGTTCTTGCTTGTATTTTTGGTGGTCTGCTTTTATCTCCACGCTGCTTTCAGAGCCACCAGAAACTGAACAAACCACACAGAAAAGCCACATTTGGATTTTTGTTTAAGTTCATTCATGACCCAAACGTTGACATGATTAATAAACTTTCCCCAAGAGAAGCTACACCGTTCACGTCTCCTCCTGTGTGTTTCAGTCGCTCCTCAGCTTTCAAACAAAAACACTTCAAACTGTCGTTCACACTCGTTCAAACTGCGAGATTTCTGTTTACACTGTTTGACGCGAGTCAGTCTCTGCTAGAGTCCAAAAGCTGAAATCTTTTCCTAAAATCCTCTTTGTTCTTAAAAAAGGAGAAGATTAACTTCATAATTAAGAAGGCAAACTTCCACTGAACACAAACCTCAAAGCGCTACGTTTGTGTATCATCAGTGGAAAACTGAGCGAACGTCTCCTGGACTCCGAGCAGTTGAAACGCCTGGACACAGCTGTCCCGCTCGCGGTCAGACGTAGAAGCACTTGTGCTCGCGGAGGTTCCTCAGGTAGGAGAAGTTCTTGCCGCACTTGTCGCACATGTACTGCTTCTCCCCGGAGTGGATCTGCTGGTGCGCCTTCAGGCTGTTGGCCTGGTTGAAGCAGCGGCCGCAGGTCTGGCAGCAGAAGGGCTTCTCCCCGGTGTGGATCCGCTGGTGGCGCGCCAGGTTCCCCGAGCAGCTGAAGCACTTCCCGCAGGTGTCGCAGCTGTACGGCCTCTCGCCGGTGTGCACCACCTGCCGGAGGACGGCCACAACAAGACATCAAACAACCGCGGCACGCCAATCTCACACAGCGAGTCTGTGATGACGGCACCTGGTGCGACTTGAGGCTGCTCTGCTGCGTGAACCTGCGGCCGCAGACGTCGCAGCTGTACGGCCGCTCGCCGCTGTGCGTCAGCAGGTGGATCTTCAGGTAGCTGGCCGACTTGAAGCTCTTGCCGCAGACGCTGCAGCTGTGCGGCCGGGTGACCGTGTGCAGCTGCTGGTGCGAGCGCAGCTCGGCCACGGAGCCCAGGCGCTGGCCGCAGATGGCGCAGTCGCACGGCACGACGGCGTGCGTCTGCACGTGCTTGCGCAGCGAGTCGACGCAGGCCAGCTTGGAGCCGCAGGCCACGCACACCAGGTGGTTGTCCTCCCAGTGGGACGTCTTCTGGTGCATCTTCAGGGCGCTCTTCTGGATGAAGCCCTTGCCGCAGGTCTCGCAGCTGAAGGGCCGCTCGCCAGAGTGGATCCTCTGGTGGCCCCGCAACGTGTCCGCCTGGTTGAAGCTCTTGCCGCACGTCTCGCACTTGAAGGGCTTCTCGCCGGTGTGGATGCGCAGGTGGCGCCGCAGGTTGCCGTGGTTGGGGAAGCGCTTGCTGCAGTACTGGCAGATGTGGGCCCGCGGCTTGCCGTGCTCCCGCTGGTGGTTCTTCAGGGCGGACGCCTGCAAGAAGCTCTTGCTGCACTGGTCGCAGTCGAACGACTTGGACTCGGCGTGGAGCCGCTGGTGGTTCACCAGCAGCTGCTTCAGGGTGAAGCCCTTCCCACAAAGCTCGCAGGTGTGCGGCCTCTCACCTGCATGGAGACGTTTTCACTGTTAGGGAAACACCGATCTGAATTTATCCTCACCGACATCTGACTGCAGTTATAGCCCAAAGTGACTATGATGATTTTCTCTCCTCTGCCACCAAACGGCGGCCTGTGGCGTGAGCGCCGGTGTGTTCAGTAGGTACCGTTGTGCAGCAGCTTGTGCGCGTCGAGGCTCTTCTGTAAGGAGAAGCCACGGCAGCACTGTGCGCACTGGAAGGGCTTGCCGGCGTTGGCCTCCTGCATGGCCTGGTGCGCCACGAGCTGCGGCAGCTTGATGAAGGTCTGCTTGCAGCGTTTGCAGCTCAGCGGCGCCTCGCCATCACCGCCGCCCGGACCCTGCTTCTTCCCCCGGGCTCGGGCGGACCTCGGCCTCGCCACGCGTTTAGACTTGGCGGTGAAAAGTGGGTCGGCGGCGCCGGGAAGGTCCTGTCCCACCTGGGGAAGACGGGACAGCCGGCGTGAAGGCTTCAGATACCAACGCTTCGCTTTGAGGCGCTGTGTGAGGCGGTTTGAGGATGTGACCTGGTAGTCCGGGTCGTTGCGGGTGTCGTCCTGCGCGCCTGCGTCGGTGTAGCGCACACATTCAGCCAGAACCTCCAGGCCCTCCTCCTTGATCAGCACCGACTGGATCTGGTCCTGAGAGCCGGACGACCAAACGAGACGGACGTTGCAGTGGAAGGAGGACAGACGGGCAGGAGCGAGCGGGGGACCTACCTCGTGACCTTTCCACAGCTCGTTGATGGGAGATCTTCTCACTTCGGCGTCGACGTCGATCACAGCTGGCGAGGAAACAGCAGGAGAGGCGGACTGGATTCAGTCATGATTACACTTTCACACAGGCATTGCTAAATCTTCTGTTTCTGTTGACCGAAATGTAGAAAAATCTAACTAAAGGCCAATTTTAAGCAAAACAAAAACAAACTGAACAATTTTGATGAATAAATTAAAACGAAGAGGCAAAAATACATTATCTACTGAATATTAAGACAAGAGATTAAGATTTTATGCCCTTACTGCTGGACTGACTCCACTGCATCTTCGTTATTTAACATCACCTTTAAATTGATCATTATTCAATGTTTAGATTGATTTATGATTAACTGATAATAAAATATTTAGGAGGAAAATCGTACAATTTTGCCAAATATATTGAAAAATCACACTTTATACATTATTCATTAAAGCTCGACTGCTTCTCCAACATCATTTCCAAAGTTTTTGCAAATAATCAATAAAAACAAGAAATACTTTTGATTTTATTACTAAAATAAAAACCATTAGTAAAAATATACTCTGAACTCATGATTCAATTATCAATTAAATTTGAACTAAGTCACAGCTGTCCTGACCGTTCTCTGTCCTGGCTGAGCTCTGAGGCTCCGCCTCCTCCGCCCTGCCGCCTGCCTCCGTCTGCGCCTCCGCCTCCCTCTGCCCTTCGCCGGGCTCCAGCAGCAGCCTCAGCTCCTTCTCCGCCTCCTCCAGCCTCGTCTTCATGACCTCCATCTCCGCCTGGCCCTGCGCCACCTGCAGACGGAGAGGTTCACGCACAGCCGGAGCAGGCAGCCAATCAGGACTGAGAGCTGAGGCCGCTTTACCTCGAGCCGCAGCAGAGACGAACACTGGTGGAAAAGATGGCAGAGCTTCTCCACGGCGTCCTGAGCCAGAGCCGTCATGAAGACGCTGAACTGGATCACCTGCAGGAAACAACAACAACAAAACAGGAACATCAGAGGGATTCTGAAGGTTCTCCTGGATCAGGTCTGGAGGTCAGAGGTCACGTTCGGCCCGTGAGAGGCAACCTGTCCATGTCTGATGTAGGGGTGAAACAGAAGTGGGCCCAAGACGGAGCCCTGGGGAACTCCACATGCAGACCAGTGTTGTAAGACTTGAGAGTGGCCTTGTCCTCAAGATGTTTTCAATGTGCTGGCCTAAACTCGGTCTCAGATTAGGTGGTCAGATTAACTTCACCATGACAGTAATAAAAAAATGTGATGGAGTGGAGTTACAATAAGGGGGAAGAGTACACAACTTTTTAACTTCTTCCTATATCTTTTTCATTCATGTACAATTTAGATTAGTGTAATTTTTGATATTTTTCATATTCATTTAAATGTGTTTTTTCCTTTCATACATGTTCTGATAATTAAATAAACAGATTTGTATTAAAAGTGCACTCCTACTGTGATTTTCTGTGTAATATAAGCTAAAACAGACTGATATAAGTCAGCTGAGAGTGTGGAGGTTCCAGTACAGTGATACTCTGCCTCCATGGCCGCCGTGGAGCATGCTGGGTAAAGTATTGGCAGAGGAATCGATCCCTGCAGTGAAGCCTGTGGTTTGTAGACCTACAGTCAATAGAAAGGCCCGGGCCTTCTTCTCCGCTCAAAATGGCGTCCACGCGCGGCCTCTCCTGGGCTGTTTTTCCTCCTTTGAGACACATTCGCTCGTGTTTACACACCATTCAGCTCGGACTCGGGCTTCGTTCGGAGGCACGGCCCGGTGCCGGGCTCGGGTTCGGCCGCTGACCGGAGCTAGCTCTTCTACGTCTATGATCGGCTCGTCTGGACGGAGCGGTGGGAGCGGCGGGCGGAGGAGCCTCCGCTCCGGTAACGAGGACCGGGCAGCACCGGCTCGGCTCGGCTCGGCTCGGCTCGTTAACGTACCTTCTCATCCGTGGAGATGTGGATGTCTTCAGAGGAGGACTCCTCCGGAGCGGCCGCAGCGGAGCCGCAAATAACTTTGTTCATTTCTGCCACGGCGGAGTTCACCAGGATCTCCAGCACGGAGCAGACCTGCGTCTCCAGGTCCGACATGCCGCCTGGACCGGGGGTCGCGCGCTCTTCTGCGGGGTTCCGGCGCCAAATATCACCTTTGGAGCTTCAATGTTTTCGTTACGGAGGGGAAAAAAGTCGTTCTAAACATTGGGGGGGAAACTCCTTCCGGGTTCACGATTTTCAGAATAAGAGCACGCGCGTTTTCGACAAACCAGTGCAACTCACTGAAGATAAACTTAACATTTTTTAAGTTTTTCGTCGCTTTGTGAAAAAAACAACAACCTTGAATTGCCCTGTGTGTGTGTTTTTTTTTATCGCTTTGTAAAAAATAAACAAATCCTGAACTGCTCTGTCTGGATGGTGCTCTATAATAATCATCATCATCATCAATAATAATAGACCTGTTCCAAAAACAAAAACATTTTCTGTTTTTAACATCTTAACGTCTGTATAGTTTACACAGCCATAGCAACAGGGAGACAGAGTGAAGAAAAAACTTCTGATACTTATCAGCACCTTGTTGGCACATGACAATAATAAGTACAAAAAAGTCATGAAGGGATATTTCACAAATTCACCACCCTTGTAGACAAAGCCTGTCAGTCTTTCCAGGGTTAATGGAGGTTGCATGTTTGTCGTTCCTGCCTGTGTGTCAATTCATGTTCCCTTGGTATTGAAGAATGAACTAAAGCCTGTTTTATAATTCCCATTTGTTTCATTGCACTTCAATTAAAAAAAAAAAAAAAACTAAACTTAATCAGTTTATCTCCAAGTGATTTATTTTGTTGCCAATATAAGTCCCAAGACCTAAAACTGGCCTGTTGGAGGGTTTATTATGCATTACAAATGCTATCAAGGTAAAATCTGGCCAAGTACACTGAGGCGGAGACAGATGAAGGTCATGGAGGAGACTGGAAGAGGAGGTTTAAAGATCTGCAGCGACGCCAGAGCGAGATCAGGGCCAGGAAGGAGAGCATCCAACAGAAAGAAGAAGAGGAGGAGGAGGAGAAGGAGGAATGGATGGAGGACAAGATGAGCAGCAGACTGGAGATCCAGGCTCTCGTCGACCGGATCATTCAGCTGGACGAGCTCGCCTTCAAGACTGACTTGGAAGACACCATGGTGAAGAAGTGAAGCCTCATCAGTTCAGAAAAATAAATATATCATTCCATGAAGTGAATCGGAACTGGTTTAAGTCTTATTTTACTCATGTGTTACCGTTTCATCAATAAATCTTTTAGGAGTCACTATAACACATTAAAAGACATTTATTTGATCTGGAAATAGTTCCCTGAAACAGCAGTATGCCACCGCAATGCTCAACGAGGCTTTAAAACAACTTAAATGTGAGTTATTTGCATAAATGCAAGAACAAGGTCCAAACTGTGTACATCTAGAAATATGATTGTTATTTACTGGAAACAACACTGGTTTGACTACAGAACAGAAAGTAACAACAGTTTCATTAAAACTAGTGCTGTCCATTTTAATCGCAATTAATCCATTGAGGTCTGCCAATTGGGTCAAAGAAAAGAACTCGAGGATAATAGTGTTTTTCCTGACATTGGGACTGATTTATGAGGATTAGATTCTTCATTGCAATTAATCTCAACTTTAAAAAAGTTAATTGTTGACAGTTCTCCATGAATTAATCACGATTAATTGCGATCAATGCGACTAAAACTGACAGCACTAATTAAAACAAAAACTCTGAGCTCAAACTAAACTATTTGACCGACTTTTGACATTGATGGAGCAAAAGACTGGAACAGGGACGTTAAACATAAGACCTGTGGACCAAAAATGGCCCCTAAGTGGCTCCAATGCGGCCAAACCACCAAGGAAATGTAGAAGATTACAAAAGGAACTTTTTTCTCTAACAAATTGGCAGACAACCGAACACTGAGACCTGAAACGTCCTGACGCTGCCATGACAGCTAGCTAACTAGCATTAGCCTCAAAGTCATGCTGTCAGGGGCAGTCTGGGAAAAACAGGCCTAATTCAACAGCAACAACTTTTTTTTTTTTTTTTTGACATTTCCCTGCATTTTGCACCAAAAGGTTTCATTAAAATTGGTAAAATTGAATAGCTTTTAACCGATTATTGATTATCTTGGTGATCAGCTGATGAAATCAGTCAGGCCTGAGGTATGAGGGCACGTCCGGACATCTTCACCATATTCCTGTCTCTTAAAGAAACATGGTGTTTTCTCCCATGATGCTGGACTTTCTGTCTTGTATTCAGGTTGTGGGGCGTCTCGTCCTCCTGGTCGGTGACTCTGATGAGATGAAATGTTTTCCCACACTGCTGCTCTGGGTATCTTCACAGCCTCCCCTCATACTTTCTGGGATTTCTCTCCACATTTGTGCTTCTTGAGCAGCCTGGAGTCTGAAAAGCCGAGTCCACAGCTGCTGCAGGAGTACGGCCGCTCCCCCGTGTGGACCTGCATGTGGAACTTGACGTGTCCGAGCTGCCTGAACTTCACGCCGCAGACCTCGCACTCGTAGGGCTTCTCCCCGGTGTGGACGCGGAGGTGTCTCAGGTAGTTGGTGTAAATCCTGAAGTCCTTGCCGCACTGATCGCACTTGTGCGGCTTCTCGCCGGAGTGCTGCAGCTGGTGGGACTTGAGGGCCTGGCGGATGATGAACGTCTTGCCGCAGACGCCGCAGCCGAAGGGGCGCTCGCCCGAGTGGATGCGCCGGTGGTAGTCGTAGGTGGCCTTGTAGAAGAAGGACTTCCCGCAGGTGGCGCAGCTGTACTGCATGTGGCCCGTGTGGATCAGCTCGTGCCTCTTGAGCGCGCTCGCCGTGTCGAAGCCCTTGTGGCAGGTCTTGCAGCCGAACGGCGTCACGTCCAGCGTGGTCCTGTCCCGCCGGTAGATGACCCTGCGCTGGCCGTGCTCTCGGGCGCGTCTCCTCGCCGGCTGCCCGTGCTCGTTGTCGTGGTTGACCTTCTGGTGCCTCTTCAGCTGGCAGTTGTAGAGAAAGGTCTTCCCACACAGGTCGCACATGAAGGCCTTGGACGCTCCGTGGAGCAGCATGTGCACTTTCAGCTTGTTGTCCTGAGCGAAACTCTTCCCGCAGACTTTGCAGGCGAAGGGTTTCTCGCCGGTGTGTATCCGGATGTGCCGCTTCAGGTTGTGCTGCAGGGTGAAGCCGGCGCCGCACGTCTCGCAGGTGAACGTCTTGCCCCTGTGCACCGCCTGGTGCGTCCTGAGCGAGCGCCTCTTCACGAAGGCTTTGCCGCACTGCGTGCACCGGTACGGGTGTTCCCCGGTGTGGACGCTGCGGTGGCACTGCAGCGTGAAGGCGTACCGGAAGCCCTCGCCGCACTCGGGGCACTTGTGCGGCTTCTCGGCGGTGTGCACCGCCTGATGCGCCCGCAGGTTGTGTTTGGTCTTGAAGCCTTTCCCGCAGGTGCCGCAGACGAACGGCCGGGCGTCGGTGTGGACCAGCTGGTGGGTCTTCAGGTGCATCTTGGTTTTGAAGGTCTTGCTGCAGAGCTGGCACTGGAACGAGGCCAGCCGCTTCTCCTCGTGTCGCAGGAGATGGTACTCGAAGGTGGAGGCGTCCCTGAATCTCCTGGGGCACTGCTGGCAGGCGAAAGGCCGCTGCTCTTGGTGGGTGTTCATGTGCTTGGTGAGATGAAACTGACGGCTGAAGCTCTTGTTGCAGACGTCGCACACAAACACCTTCCCTGCCCTCCTGACCTCGGTCTCCCGTCTGACCTCAGGCTCAGCTGCTGATGGGGAGGTGTGACCTTCTGCAGAGGCTGAAAGACAGAAGATCAAACCTTTTACATTTCAAAATATGTCAGGTAAATAATGTTGTTTTTATTTCATTTCCAGTCCACACTGATTTTCAAATGATTAATCTCCAGGCAGGGAAATGAGACGTCCTCATATATGAGGACAACAGGAACTTACCTGCATCATTTCCACCATCCAGTCCGACATCCCCTTCCTCCTCCTCCTCCTCATCATCATCATCTTCATCAGGAAGAGGAGGAGGTGCTGCTGCTACTTCACTGACTTCCTCGGTCCCTTCATCTGTTTTTCCCTTTAACTTTCCAAACGGCTTCAGGGTGAAGATCAGGCCGCTGCGCTCGAACAGTACGGGGCAGCCGCTCAGGACGTTCTCCCTCCACAAACGAGCGTTTTCAAAACTCTCGCTCACGGCCTTCAGCTGGCTCTCCAGCTGCTCCACCCGGGCCTTCAGAGTCAGGTTTTCTGACCGCAGCAGCAATGAGAGCTGGGTAAACACCAGGCTGATCTTCCTGGTTGCCTCTCGAGCCAACATCTCCACGACGACGTCAGGATCTGGCTGAAAGGTGGAAAATAGAGCAGAAAATAAAAGATTTGTTAGACCTGAACAGGTCAAGAGTCCATCACAGTACTTTACAATGTATCTGAAGCACATGGGAGAACATGCAAACTCCACAAAGATATGCTGTGAGTTCAGAGCGCCTAGTGAAAATAACATGATATGATTGAATATCTACATTTTTAATGATGAGATACCTAGATAAAAATAGCACTAAATATAGGGGCGGTCCTTGTCTTGTGCTAGTCTCTTATTTGTGTGAACCTTAAGCTTAAATGCCTAGTAATAAAAAGGTGTACTAATGTATATTTTGACATTTTTCACTCTTTGTGCGTCAAACTTTATATATACATTGAGCTAGCCGTGCCGCCATCTTGTTTCTCCTTCCCCCTCCGCTGACCGGGTCCCATCTCGTCTCAAACACTGTTTTTGGTCTCCTCCAGTTTGAACCAGCCACGGAGGGTCCATCCAATAAACACCAGGAGCGTGAACCGCTCGCTCACCTCCCGTCCCGCTCTCTGCTCCTCCGCCCCGCTTTCTTCTCTCAGACACCCGAAAACGTCCACGGCGGCCCGGACCAGCGTCTCCGCGATGGACTTTGTTTCGGAGTAAAACGCCACATTCTCAGACATTTTCTGGTTAAAGTTCAAAAGCTTCTCTTTACAAGTGAAGGAAAGACAGTAGAATCGTCGCCGCCATTTTACCGGAAATACCAAAGTTGACTTGTTTATTCTTGTCAAAATAAGAGTCATGGACGCTTCGCAGAGAGAAGAAATTACTTAGCAACTCGAATGTATTCCAACAGATTTCTTTATTTCTAATGCATGAATTCTAAATAATGTTTGTATGAGGTTTGCTTTTGATATAATACCAATCTTGAGCATTTAAATCAAGTGGCGTTAAACTCGTTTTACTTAAGCGACCACATCCAGCCTAATTTCATCTTGAGTGGGCTGCACCTGTAAAATGATGCAATAATGTTTAAATTTACACAGAATTTTCTTGGCAGAAAGTGTGTTTCGAAAAAAATAAAAAATAAACAATCTGCAAAATACTTTCAATTGACTATAATCTGCACTTTCTGGTGCAATATACAGTGAAATGTCTCCCTCAAAATCTTGTCATCTTTTCACATGATGGTTATGTTTTGCAGTTTATTTTCAAAATTGCAAAAGACTCACCCTGACAGTCCAACTTTAAGCCATTTTGCTTGAAATGAGGGAACAATCTTCACCAATATCTCAGCGGAGTCCCAGTTTTGTCCGCCATACCTAAGAAACTATTAAAAACTTGGTTTCACTGCAACTGAAATAATTTGCATAGTTGTCTTAAGGGCCAGCCAGCTGGATTTTGGAATCCAAGTTTACTTCAGCAACTGCTCTGATTTAAATAAGAATAATGTTAGGTTATGGTACAAAAAAATACCTTGATTGCCCTGGGGAAATTAGTTTAATTCCCTCTGATCAGTAATCCACAACACGATGCAAAGAGTCAATCCAGCAATGACTTCAAAGCAAAAGCATCAAAAATCCTGAGAGGCTCTTTAATTATGAATTCTGGATAAAAACACAAAGTAACTCCACTACAAGTGAACCTGAAGGATTCAGAAATGAAGACATTGCAGGCTTTTTGGATTTAATGCAGCAGCAACTACGAGGCTGATGTCAAATTACAGGTACATGTAAATGTTCGGTGCTGAAACCAAACAAGCTATCATTTCATGACAATATTTGGAGGAGCCGCTCTAAAACAAGGAAACAGGTTTTCATGGCTTTAAATAGACAAACAAAAAACTTTTTTTTAATTAAAATTTTTCCTGTAAAGGAACAGCGCTGTAACTAAAGTTCTAAAATGCGAAAACACAAAATATAAATGTGACACTGATAAGAATAACAACAATGACGAGTCTGATATGGAAAAAAAAAAAAAAAAAAAAAAAACAAAAAAAGCAAACAAATCATAGTTTAGAAATCAAATGAAAAACTCTAAATGCTAAGAACCACCAGTCTTAACCTCCACACAACTCTGAATAACTTCAGTTAATCCTCGCTTGTTCCTGAGCGATCGAGAGAAATGCAAAACCAGTTCTCCGGGCCTTTTCATAAAAAAATATCACTTTTCTGGCCTGAAACTACAAACAAGCTAGTTTGTTATATAACTATTGTACGACTGAACGTATCGTCTCTTACTTCTTATTTATTAAAATGTTACAGTGAAGCCAAGAAGCTGCTCACTGCTGGAAGTTTCCCAGGCCTGCTCTCCAGAAGAGACACTGCTTTTCTAAAGTCACTGCGGGAGACGATCTGGAGAAACTCTAACTAAAGCCGTCCTGCGTCTGGAGACGCCCCCTGGAGGGCGTACGGGGCGCTGCAGCGTCACGTGCCCCCTGGAGGGCGTACGGGGCGCTGCAGCGTCACGTGGCCGGCGGGCCGTTGCAGGCGTGCTTCTTGAGCTGCCGCGAGTCGGAGAAGCCCTGGCCGCACTGCTGGCAGGAGTACAGCTTCTCCCCGGTGTGGACCTGCAGGTGGGACTTGAGCTGGTTGGACTGGTGGAACTTCCTGTGGCAGTAGAAGCACTCGAAGGGCTTCTCGCCCGTGTGGATGCGCACGTGGCGGTAGAAGTTGCCGTCCGTCCTGAAGGCCTTGCCGCACTGGCTGCACTTGTACGGCTTCTCGCCGGTGTGGATGCGCTCGTGCTGCTTGAGGCTGGCGGCCTGGAAGAAGCGCTTGCCGCACACGTCGCAGACGAAGGGCTTCTCGCCCGTGTGGCTGCGCTGGTGGTAGCTGAAGGAGTACTTGTTGTGGAAGGCCTTGCCGCACACGGCGCAGTTGAACTCCTTGTGCTCGCTGTGGCCTCGCTCGTGCAGCTTGAGCGAGTTGGCGGCGCTGAAGCCCCGCAGGCAGATCTTGCAGCTGAAGGGCTTGACCAGGGACTTGTTCTGGCGCCGCGGCTGGCCCGGCGCCTGCGTGCCGTCCGCCGCCGCCGCCTCGCCCTGGTTGGCGTGCACGTACTTCTGGTGAATGAGCAGCCTGCAGTTGAAGAGGAAGGTCTTCCCGCACAGGTCGCACATGAAGGGCTTGCGGGCGCCGTGGATCAGCATGTGGGACTTGAGCTTGTTGTTGTCGGAGAAGCTCTTGCCGCACTCCTGGCACGCGAACGGCTTCTCGCCGGTGTGGATGCGCAGGTGGCGCTTCAGGTTGTTGTTGAGGCTGAAGCGGGCGCCGCAGATGTGGCAGGTGAAGGGCTTCTCGCCCGTGTGCACCAGGTTGTGCCTCTTGAGCGCCGTGCCGGTGCGGTAGGAGCGGCCGCACACGGCGCAGACGAAGGGGCTGTCGCCCGTGTGCTTCCTCTTGTGCACCGTCAGCGAGTGGGCGTACTTGAAGGTCTCCTCGCACAGCGGGCACTTGTACTTGCGGGCGCTGGTGTGCACCATCTGGTGGAAGCGCAGCGTGTCCTTGCTCTTGAACTCCTTGCCGCAGGTGGCGCAGCTGAAGGGCCGCTCCTCCGAGTGCACGGCCATGTGGCAGCGCAGCTGCACCGCCGTCTTGCACGTCTTCTCGCACACCGGACACTTGAGCTGCGTCTTCCACTTCTCGTGGCGCTGCAGGTGGTTCTCCAGCGGCTGCTTCAGCCGGAACGTCTTGCCGCACTGGTCGCAGGAGAAGGGCTTGGGCGGCCGGAGCTGCTGGTGGCTCTTCAGGTGGTTCTTCAGGGACTCCTCCTTCCGGTACGAGCGCTTGCACTGCGGACACGGGAAGGGCAGCGGCGGCTTGGCGGCGCCGTGGCGCTGCAGGTGGTTCTCCATCGACGTCTTCTCCATGAAGCTGCGGCCGCACTGCGGGCAGGGGAAGCGCTTCTTGTGGACCTTGGCGTGCTTCTTCAGCTCGGTCTTCCAGTGAAAGCCGACGTCGCAGTGGTCGCAGAAGAAACGCTTCGCCGTCTGAGACTGAGTGTTCCGCAGCTTCCGCCCGCCGGCGCTCGGCTTGCTCTCTTCAGGGTCGACGTCAGGAGACGCTGTGAAGACGAGAAAACCAGGACTTTAGTCCAGGCTTACAGTTCATTCGGAAACAAACATTTATCAACGTCAATATATTTTAAGTTGATTTTATTTCCACTTATTTTTGATTCTGACATTTCATGTTTTTTCTAAATAACTTTTACCATTAATGCTTTCTGTTAATACATTTTGGAGAATGTTTTCAAAGTGAGATACAAATACATTTAATAAAACTATTAGTGATCATCATCCCAAATATCATAAACTCCATGTTTATTTATACCACCAGAAGGAGAGAACTGGAGAGAAATGGAAATGACATCTCTTTTCTGGCTCAAACAGAAAGACTGAAAATAAAATTCCTCATTTTCACGCTTTAAACATCTACACTGATTTTTCTTTATATCATATTTCAGTGATTTTGCGACCCTGTCGGTCTAAATCAAAGGAGGTAAATGAAGCACAGCTCCGGTAGTTCAGGTAAACGTCCATGATGTTCCATCGTACCTGTCTCAGTTTTCACAGCAGCTCTCCTCGTCCTCCTCGATCTGCCGCTGGAATCCTTCTCTACACATCTCTGTGACACAAACAAACACAAACATCTGCTTTCAAAGAATAACATCTGGTTTCCTACAGCAGCACAGCTCATACTGAGAGGGAAATGGATGAGCTGCTTTACTCGGTTTTAAACTATATTTAATTGATGTTTTGTTTTCTCTGCTGGTGAAAAACTTACTAAACCAAAAGCATTTAAACTTTCTTCTGCAAACACCTGAGATTCTAAAAGCACCATGGCCTCTGGTCCAGCTGTTGAACACAGATCAGAGTGTGTGTGGAGTGTGGACGGAGCCGGAGCGGCTCACCTTCTCCTGTGCCGGGTCCAGACCGCTGACGGTGCTGGAGGCGGGGCTGGGGACGCCCTGGGCCGCGGACGCCGGCGAGGCGGCCGGCTGCAGGAGGAGCTGCGTGGTTTCCACCTCTTCGTACACGACGGACGGAGGCGGAGCGAACGCCTGGCCGGCCTCCGCCAGGAGCTGGGAGGGAGCTCCGCATACCGGGGAGGCCGCCGCGGGACTGGAGGGGCTGGCGGGGGCTGAGAGCACCGGTCCTCCTGAGGTCAACAGCAGAGACAAAATACTTGTTTTCAGACTGAAGGTATCTGGTCTGACATCCTTATATTCACGGTCTCACACACACTTCAGAGCAGCGGTTCAGTTCACGACCTGCTCTCAGCCCAGTTTGATACCTGATGTGTTTGGAGATTATTTCACTGTTTCTAAATTTGTTGATGCTACTCTGGAAGTGTTTCTTATCCAAATTAAAACCTACAAATGGGGGGAAAAATGAAATAAAGTAGGGAATACAAACTAAGTTTCAGTTCAATCTTCATCATTATGAGAACATGAATTAATCCAACACTCTTGTGGCAAACATGCAAACTCAGTTGACCCTGTAAAGACAGGAGCCTCACTGTGAGGATGCTGAATGTGTCAAATATCAAGTATCTGTGAATCTCAGCCAGGACGAAAACTTTGAGTCCTTCTAGGTGTTTTTGAACATTTCTCTTTCCCTCAATAACTGACAGAGAAATTCACAGTGTTGTAGAAACAAATACATTAAAGCAAAGTGTTAGAATCTATAAAATCCTCCCAGATGAACTTTTTTTCCCTTCTAGACGTGAAAGATGTTGGTACTAAAGGGCCTGATCGCTGAAGTTTAGCAGGCACCCGTCACGCCTGCGGGAGGGGCTGGAGCGTCTCCTCACCTGCGGCCTCCACCTGCGCCCCCGCCCTGCTGAAGGTCTTGAGCTCCCTCTCCAGCTGCTCCATGTCTCTGCCCAGCTGTCCCACTCTGGCCTCCAGCTCCTGCTGCAGCTGGCCGGCTTTCCTCTGCAGCGTGTCCTCCAGCTGCTCCACCCGGGCGCGCAGGGCCTCGTTCTCCTCCAGCAGCTCCGAGGACACCTCCGCGAACGCCCTGTGGATCTGCATCACCAGGCAGCGCTCGATCTCCCGGATCTCCCCCAGCCGGGACTCGTCCCACGCCGCCTCCGTCCCGCACACCGACACCGCCGCCTGGATGGCCACCTCCACCATCGACGCCACTTCGCTGCCGAACTTCGCCTCCATGTTTGTCGCGGCTCGGAGCTCAGCCCGCGGTGTCCGACGCTCCGGGAGGCATGTCTGGGTGAAAAGTTTCCGCCTAAATTCGAGTCAGTTTGACAGACAAAACATCAACACTGCCTCTTCCGCGGTACCTCTCCAACATGGCGGCCGCCGAACAACTTCCGGTATGCTCATCGGAAGTGTAACACCACCACCCCCACCCCCGTCAACACGCCATCGAAATTACGTTCCGGAATAAAAGTCAATTTGTCCATGCAGAAAATAGAAAAACGCCACAACATTAAATAAAGAAAAGCACAAGAGGACAACGGCACAATGATTTTAATGTAATTATAAACAAGGGAAACACTTAAAATCCATTGTTTGTGAATAAAATAAATGCCTATGAAAAGTGAATCATTGGGAATAAATCGAAATAAAACGTTATAAAATTATTAAGAACAGAATAATGCATTTCAAACCGTGTGACGTTAAAAACATCTAAATGGATGCAATATGTTGAAAAGGAATTGTTAGTGATGACAGAATTGGTTAGCACTCTCACCTCACAGTGAGAAGGTCATATTTCAAATCCCAGCCTAGAGTTATGTTCTTCCCATGTGGACGTGGATTTCCTCCCACAGTCCAGAAACATACACGTGAGGTTAACTGGTGACCTTCCGCTGCCCCCAGGTATGAAACTGAGTGTGTGTGTCAGTGGTGACGACCCGTCCAGGGTGGATCCTGTCCTCACTGAGCTGTGATTCAGTCCAGCAACGCGACCCTTCACAGCCTGAAGCTGTACGGAACGTTTATTCAGGTATAAGGCCAAAATATTACCTTTGGACGGGGTCGAACTGTCAAAAATAACATTTAATGACGACACTAAAATGTCTGAACTGAACTTAAAGTGTCAAAATAAAATCCAAAATTAGAATAAAACCCCTATTTTCAAAAAGCAGGAAAAAAATTTGAGAAAAGGAAAGACAAATATACAATTGTAAACATTTAAAAATAAAATTCCCTTTGTGAAGAAGATATTCAATAAATGTATTTTATCATCAAAAATATCAATCCAACAAATGGACTTTTGTCTCACGTTGAGCTTTGTAACTTGAGGGTGACTAATGAGTCCTGGTGGACTCCAACAAAAACACACACACACAAACTTTATCTTTCAATATCACAATCTGTATTTATCAATTCAAAGAAACAACTGTACAGAGTCAATGATTCGCAGTTGGTTCTGATCGTTTTGTACATTATTGGTTCATTCATTCAGCGTTTTCCACGTTGGTAGTTTGTGTCGCCCCGGTATGTTACAGTGATTGTATAGTGGAGAGATGGGACTTCAAGACATGCACAGCAGTACCGTAATAGAGACTAAGTCATTCATGCAACCTCTTCGTCCTGACGCGTTTGTGTGGAAGAGCCGTGGCTCGTTTCACCCCAACGTGACAAAGATCAACAATCACGCCGACGCAGACGCAGAACAGTCAAACACAGAGAAGACGAGGGGCGGGTTCTCCTTCCGTCACCACCGAGACACTGGTTTTTACAGAAAACACTCCCGAGCAGACGTGGCCAGGCGAACGGAGAGACAGGGCCGGCCGAGGACGGGCGGGTGGTGCTCAGGAGCTCTGCGGTGGCGGCAGATTCTCACCGACGTCACCATATCTGAACAGACCTGACCGGGACATGAGGGCTTCTGGCTTTTCTTTCCTGAATGAATCATCCTGAAGAGGAAAACTGCACCAACAAGCCTGAACTCAGGTTTTCCTTCCCTTCTTTCACCTGACTGGAGAGACGATGATGGAAGCTGCATCAGGTGAAGCAACTAAATAATGACGCTGACGAAGTTTACATTGATGCACAATTCAGAGTTCAGTTCAAATGAAGTATTAAATCTTAGTGTTGTGCTTTCTCTCTAACAGAAATGGACACTCATTTTTCTATATTTTCAGAATCCAAATGTTAAACTAATACAACAAAGATGGTTAAACCTCATCAGCTGTAATGTGAATAACACTGACTGGACGGCTTGTTGAAACTGGAGTGTTGGTGAATAATAATCGGCCTCCTCCTCCTCAGTGACGCCGGTTCGTCATGTCCTTGGTGGCAGCTCTGATTTTCCTCAGAAACTCGGCTGTGAAAATGCAGCCACACCTCAGTGTTGCACGTCGGTGTCTGAGCCCTCTTCAGGTATGCGAGTGTGTAAATCAGGCAGTGTGTGTGACTGACGTGGTCCCAACACGCCGCTCTCTGGCCGGATTATTGTTTCTGCAGGAGGGAGACGGGACGCAGATTAAAGCCTTTTCACCAGCAGATCCTGAACTTGACGTTTAAGTAAACGACAATGCCATTTCTTTGTATTGTATTTAGAAAATAAAATAAATCTTTGTCCAGAAGCAGAAGTGACATTTAGTTTTCAGGCTTTAAATTATTTTTTCTCATTACTCACTAAACTAACTTTTTATTTGTTTTTAGTAAACCGTAGAGCTACAAAATATTTTTTTTACTGAAATTATCAGTTTTTTTCTCCATAGATGAGTTGAATCTAAATGAATGAATAAAAGGGAGTTGAAATGAGGAACCCTTCGTCCAGCGGAGCCCCTCAGCACCACCCGGCCTCCGGCCTCGCTCTGCATCAGGCCGGCGTCCTTAGTGCAAAGAAAAAGTTGCATAAAGTCTCATTGCTACCCTGGACATCATCATCATCATCTTCATCTTCATCGTGGTTAATCCCTGAACGCTCCTCTCGGCTCCTGGCCGATCAGCCTCCTCTTTACTGCATACTACTGAGTGGTTTTGGTTCAAGATGCAACATGTGGATGTCTGGAAATTGAAGGGTTAAAAAAAAAAAACAAAGTGTTTTCCTCCATTTTCACACTAAACCTTCTCACTTTCAGGCTTCGGTGGAAAAAGGTTGTGTTTTTTCTGACTCTGTTCTACATTCATTCCCCGTGAGAAAAGAAAACGTTAAAAACAGCAAAATGTGAGCAGGAAGGGTCCAAACGGTCACTTTCACACTTTAAAACCAAACCCCAACATGACTCTGTTCTGCTTTTTAGTTCAGATGTAGCTTGTAATCTGCTGTCTGGAGTCGGTGGACGGCTGAAGGAGCGCGGCGTTGCTTCCACGCCGTTCTGGACTCACTTCTTTAAACTGTTTCTGCTGCGTCCAACCAGAAGAAATCTGCCAGATGTTGCCGTTTTGGTAAATATTAATCGATTCTATCATCAGAGGCTTTACTTTACACTGGTTAACTGAAAATCACTTGGAAATGAAATGGCTTTTTCAGATAAAGTCCAACTGAAATCTCACAGGCTTGTTCATGCAGAGAGGTGTGTGTGTGTGTGTGTATTTGTGTGCACGTACTGAAATGTGTGTAACAGTCTGGTGTCTCCTCAACCTTCAGTCTGACGGATCTGAGTGGAACTTCAGGTTCAGTTTGTACTTTGATACCAATCAGAAATCAGTTTGTTGGACAGTGTCGACTCAGAGGCCGAAGGTCAACGTGACGGATGAATCGTGGGAGGACAGAAACGCTTGGCCCGCCTGAGGAGACGACCGAGACAATCTTCTCTGTGTCAACGTCAGAGCACCAGAGGGGGGCGGTAGAGAGCCCATTCAGGGAGGCCTGAGCAGGAGCTCCCATGCTGTGAAGCCAACATTCAAACCCTGCTGCTTTCACACAGCTGATCAGCAGGGAACGCAGCACGTGAATGAATTTCAGTTGGACTTTAGAAGAAATGAGGCGAACCCACAGTTTCCTAAAGCAGGAATGACTTTCTAGCAGCGCTCACAGCGGGAAGGATCCTAAACGCCGTCGGCTGGAGGCCGACTTTCATACTTTATGGCTTTGTGGCGAGTTCAGAGGGAATGGAAGGCGTGCGGCGTGCGGACGAGGGGTTTCACACAAAGTCACAACCATCAATATTTGGTCGCTCTGATATCCTGGCTTTCATTAGTGCAGCGGTTCCGTCACTTCTTCGTTTATTCACCCGTTCCTAGAGGCGTCACACTCTGGAGGTGGGAAACCTTCAATGCCGCCAGAGGCTGATAAACCATGTGGGAATTAGAAAACTGGGAAGAAAGTGGGAAAACTAAGGAGTTGGGATTGAGGAGAGTTGAGCAGAACTGGAAGAAAAATGGGCTGAAATGAGAGAAATTGGGAGAGGAATGGGAAAAGTGGGAAGAATTGTGAAAATGTGGGAAACTGAAAAACTGGTAAAGTAACTATGGGAAAAAAAGAGGAGAGAAATGAAGGAAGTGGGACAGAGTTTGGTGGGAAAGCGGGAAGAAAGCAGCGATCAGATGTTCTCTAAGAGGATCATGACGAACGTCTTCAGAGAAACTGGGATGGAGAGCTAAGCAGGAGGAGGTGTGACGCTGCAGCAGCTCCCCTCTGGACCCCGCTGCTGGCTCAACGCCTCTGGAGAACCAAACAAATAAATACTCTGGCTTTTCATCTCTCCCCCCAAATCCACACACGTTCCTGTGTTCTCTGCATAAAGTGGGGTTCCACAGCGGCCCCCGCACAGACGCCACAACGCGCCCGTGTGGGGAGCCGTGTTCCAATCTCTGGCGTCTGGAAGACTGAGGCGGAGTGCGAGCGGGAGGAGGAGCACGAGGACGTCCGGAGCGCACGGAGAGCACACACACACAAAACAAACACAGAGAACCTGAGAGCTATGGAGACCCTGGGAGCAGCGCGCGCACACACATACACACACACGCAAACACACACACACACAGTAAAAACAGACGCAACAAGTGAGCAAATGAAAAGGTTAATTTTGAATTAGAGGATGATGAAAGAGAAAACGAGGCTGTTAAAGATCTTTCAGTGAAATAAAAAACTCATTTTGTGCTTATGACCAAAAACAAGGTGAAATGAAACTGATCTGATGAAAAGCTCCTGTTCTGCATGAGAAACACCTGCAGGGTTCAAGATCCTGTAACGACTGACGTGACCACGGCCGGCGCCACCTGGAGGACGATCCGGGGGAATCTGCTCTTTATGTCTAAATCCCAGAGGAGAACCGGAGTTCTTCCAGAGACTCTGCTCAAACACAACGCGGCCGCTGCGCCTGGTGGCCGCGAGCAGACGGCGGCGGGGTTCTCAGGGCGTCTGGTCGCTCTGCCTCCTCGTCTTCCTCTGGAGGAGGAAATGCAGCTGGGAGCCGTTTTCCAAACTAAACTGAGCTTCAGACACAAAATGAAGTGAGGCGGGAAAAGAATTTCGACATATTTTGGCATAATTTGAATCTCTCTCACTTTCCAAGCAGTAATAAGACGGAGTGCAGGCGGCCTGGACTCACGGACGGACGGACGATAAGACGGACGGACAGGAAACAGACAAACAGCTCGTCTCATAGAAAAAACAGACATGGGACAGTATGAGCTACGGTTTATCGAACTACCAGCTTTCGGGAACGGCCTCCGTTTTGTCCCGCCTCTCTCCCGCTGACGCCGCTGGCGGCCCAAAGCTCCGCCCCCTCTGCAGTCCCGGGAGGCGGAGGGAGAAAGAGCGGCGCCTCCTGCTGTCCCGTCCGATGAGAGAGCGCCCGGGCCGCTTCCCGTCCAAACACGGCCGCTTGTGTTGACGTGTCGGAGGCGGAGAGGAGGAAGGGGGCGGTCCCCGGCGGTCCCAGGACCCGCCTCCCGGTCCAAGTTCGTACGCTTTTAATCCCGGCCCGCGAGCCGCCGCCGTCACTTCTTCTTGCTGGACTTTTCCGAGCGCTTGGCGTCCGACTTCCCGCCGCGCTCCGACCTCTCCGAGCGCTCGCCCCGCTCCCGCTCCTTCTCCTTCTCCTTGTCGGCGCGCTCGATGCGGTCGCCGCCGCGGTCGGAGCGCTCGCCGCCGCGGTCGGAGCGGTTGTCGGCCTTGCTGCCGTCGCGCCGCGTGCCCTCGTCGGTGGATGAGGTAGTTGGTTGGGGCTGACCCCATTTGGCGATCTCCTCGTGCTCCGTGATGCTGGCCGTGATGTTGGTCACCCAGGCTTTGAGGTCCTCCTGTGGCGGCGGGGGGTCAGAGGTCAAACACGCTTCACAACAAAGATTCTGCAAATAAAGCGACGCTAACCCGCACATGACGGGAACTAAAAACAGACGGAACTCGAATTGAGTTCAGGCAGTAAATGACGCCTCACCTCGTCTTTAGCGTGAAACAAGAACTCGCTGCCGTCCTTCGTTCTGCAACCAGAGGAGAGGAGATTTAACGTTTCCCAACATCACAGCGAGAGGGAGACGGAGACGGCGGCCGCTCACTTGAGCGTGAAGACGTTCTTCTTCTTCTTGTAGCCGTTGGTGACGTCGCAGTGGCAGTGGGACAGGCTGAGCAGCGGCTCGTTGTTGTACGGCGTGGCGGTGTTCTTGGCGTCCTTGTAGAATCCCATCTCCCCTTTGTTCAGCACGCAGTACAGGTTGACCCAAGACCTGCTGTGGTGTGGGAGGGCGGGGGAGGGGAGGGGAGGGGGCGGAGGGGGAGGGGGAGGGGGGGGAGACGTCCGGAGTCAGGCCGCGCTGCAGGGTCGCCGTCGCTAAGCTGACGCCGCACTCACCTGACCAGAGCAGACAGGGAGGGAGGCGGGATGGAGCAGGAACACACTGCCCGACCAACACAGACCAGCGGACGGACGGGGGAGGGGTGCATGGGAGATGGAGGGAGGGGGGGCGGCGGGCGGCGTGTGTGCTGCGAGCAGGACACACATGACTTACCTTGGAGGAGGAGAGAGGAGGAGCAGCCGGCAGCAGGAGGAGGAGAGACAAAGAGGAGTTCGGTTATTCTGGCACAGGTTTACGTCTCGACATGCCGCTTTTCTTTGAGAGTGTCCGCATGCAACACAGCAGCCCCGAGATACGCAGCGCCGCGTGAAAGCTTCAGGCACGCCAAACTTCCTCAGACCGAAAAGGCTGAGAATCGGACACACTGACGTGAGCTGGGAGCTCTGCAGCCTCCGCAGAGCTCCGGACAACATGGAGAACCACAACCAGATGTCGTTTATCGTCAGAAAAATCAATCGCTGCGATCGTGGGAGACGCTACGAGTGTCTGGGAAATCTGCTGACTTGTAAGGAATTTACAAAAACCAGGTTTACAGAGTCACTGCCGGTGCCTGAAACGCTCACACAGGACTGCAGATGTTGTTCAGAGCATCTGTGTGCACTTCAATGTCACAATGTGGAAAATATTCACCAAAATGCATGTGAGAAGGTGTCTGCGTGATAAACTATATTTAAATGGGACCGTGTTTACAGAACCACCGTCCTCACAGTCAGCTCTACAGTTTCTAACTCACAGGTTCCAGGAGGCACAGCTGATGGTTTTTCTCTCTGCTACAGATTCAGACAATCTATTATGTCTTGAATGTAATCTAATAATAACAATGTGTTGGTAGAGCGCTTTAGCCTCAGCTCGTTGCTCATGAGTCCACCGGCAGTCTGCTGGACACAGAGCAGACGCCTCTCACATGCATCCTACCCCATCGCAGGGCCGAGGCCAGAGACTCCGGGCCATCGACGTGCACACACGCCGCTCCGCGTGTCCTCGGGCGGAGACGGAGACAGGTTGAATCTCAGGTCTGCCTCTCAGGCGTCCGGTATCCGGAGCATCCTCTGGAATACAGGACGCCGCTCCGGGAGCAGCCGGCAGATTCACACCTGTCCCGGCTGAAGCCATTCGGGTTGATGCTTTACCTTGTCATGTACATAACAGGGCATGTACATACGACACAGTCATCCAGTGGCTGGAGTAGGAGCGTGAGCGGGAACTCATCCACAGCTGGAGGGGGGAGGGAGGGGGGGGGGGGGGAATGAGTGTTTTAGCTGTGCGTGGTCAGCCCGGCCACCGGAGGGCAGTGCAGGGAGAGAGACTCCGGAGGAAGCAGCAGTGGTCATCTGAGGAGCTCAGTTAGTGTGTGTGTGCGTGTGTGTGTGTGTGCGTGCGTGCGTGCGTGTGTGTGTGTGTGTGTGTGTGTGCTGTCCCAGAAGCCCCTCGGCAGGCTGTGGTTCACTCTGTGGATCGGGGTCGGACCAGGAGGCGTCGTAAGCGTCATGCGGGCCGTTCTGACATGCGGCGATTCTTCGCTTCCTGTTTCTGGATCGTCTGTGTGGTGATGGCAGCGATCACTCACGACACTGACACGGCCTTTCTTTCATTAGGGAGAGGTTTGGATATCGGGAAAGAATCTCAAAGTTTTCACTCTGTCAGCTGACAGTTTTACAGATTGGTTCTCGGGTTGGATCAGATACCGTTACTCCTTTCACCCGTCCCAGTCTAACAGCTCCGGCTGAGTTCAGGCTGCTATTTTTGTCCTGTTTAGAAAGGATTTATTCAGTCATGAAAAATGCAAAAAGAAAGACATTAAATAAAATCCCCACAAAGTGACCGCTGTAGATATTTTAGGTTTGTTAAAGTAAAACGTTTGTGGTTTAATTGTTCACAATATTATAGAAAATCTTAATGAGATACTTAATCAAAACAGAGGTTTCTATAAATAATGCGCATTAATATTTTTATCTTTTTTTTTTAAATGTATCTGTCAAGTTTTTGTTTTTTGTTTTAATTCCAGAGATTTAACATGAATTATTTTGATGTTATAAAATAATTTCTCTAGAGAAAATGAAGCTTTGAGCCTCTCTCGACTCTTACTTTGTTAAAGACCTGAGTTTTCTGTCCATCCAGAACCGGCCTGGTCTTCATGATGCTGTCCTGAACTGACTCACTGATCGGCTGTCTCTGGCCGATCGCGGCGCTCTGGGCGGAGGTGGGTGTGGTCAGTGGAGCCCCGTGTGGTCCGAGCCGGTGACCGTCATGCAGCTGCTGGACGCGCCGGGGTGTCAGCGGAGTGTGTTAGCTGCTCAGCTCAGCATGCTAAGGTCATGCCCCTGCCATCTTTTCTTTAGCTCATCGAACGGAGGAAACGCCGGAGTCACGACGCGCAGACAGCAGAGGAGAAACAGCGTGGTCTGGACGGTCGTGACTCCTCCCCCACCTCTACGCCACCCGCCGCGGAGGGCGGGGCGGCCCGGAACACCCACCTATTGGTGCTCTTCTTCAGGCTCTCGATGTCCAGCTTGCGGAACAGGAAGCCCTCGTGGTGCGCCGTGTGCGTCGGCGGCTGCGGGACCGCCGGGCTGCTCTGGGCCGGCGCCGACCGGGACCGCCTGGTGGTCTCTCCCGGTTCTTTGGGCCGAGGCCGGCGCCGCGGTTTGGGTCGGTCTCGGGCCCGGGGCCGGTCGGGACGGGAAGACTTCTCCGGCAAGCCGTTGGGCAGGCGGGGCACCTCACCGCGGGCCTGGAGGGATTCAAACCATCACAGTTTACTACTCTCATCGTGAGAGACACTGATCCACCGTAACATGATGTTTCATTACAGACTGAAAATAAACACAGACAGACACAGTCATGCATGCACATCTTGACTGACTCGGATTGATAGAGGAATAAAAAGTCCCACGTAAATGCACGGAATGTGAGAAATAGTCAATAAATGGATGAAAAACTCAGGAACACAATAATACAAAGATAGTAAAAGCAGTCCATCGTTATAATCAGCTAATAACTTTAAACAGTGATCATTTCTATCTACTGAGAGAATTATTATGAAGCAGAACCAGGTCTTCAGAGTTTGGATATTCATCTTGTCTGGTGTGAAGACTCTGAATCGATGAGTTGAAAAAACAAAGCAAAACAAACACTGGGTATTTACACACACTTAATATTCAGACCTGAGCTGCTTCTCTTTCCTGCAGCTGCTCTACGATCTCTGCCAGAGTGGATCGTTTGTCTCTGAGGGAAGGAAGAAAAACACCAGTTAGCAAGTCGGAACAAAAGCTGACAGTAAACACACTTTGGTTTCTTCCCCTTCCTGTTCTGTCTGTGTTAAGCTGAAGAAGAAAAATAAAAAAACGGGAGGGGATAAGTTGATATTTTTCTACTGATGAAATAAACACCACCTGCTGTGTGAACCTGGAGATATTTCAATACACCTGCAGGAAATCAGACCAGTGTCACTGATCGGACCGATACGTTAAGAATCGATTGATCCGGTGGATACTGATAAACGCCGCTACACGGTTCCTCCTCTGTCATGCGGGGGTGTGTGGTCGTGCGGCGTGCGTCTCGGCCTCACCCTCCCCCCGAGCGGCGGTCGGAGTGCTCCTTCCCGGTGTCGTGCTCGCTGGACTCCTGCCTCTCCAGCCGGTGCCGGTCTCGCTCTCTCCTCCGGCTGTCGTGGCTGCCGTGGCTCCCGTGGCTGCCGTGGCTGCCGTGGCCGCCGTGGCCCCCGTGGCCGCCGTGGCCCCCCGGGCCCTCCTGCTCGCTGGACGTCTGCCTCTCCAGGGTGCGGCGCTCCCTCCTCTCCGCCTGCTCCCGCCACACCTCCTGCGGCAGCTCGTCGCGCCGCGCCTGGATCAGCTGCTCGCTGGACAGCTGCCGCTCCATGCGCTGGTCCCGCTGGTGCGCCTGCGGCTCGGCGTGGCCCGGCGGGTCGGGCCGGGACCCGCGGCGCCCCCTGGTGGGCTCGCTGTGCAGACGCTCGCGGGCGGGTTCCTGAAGCACCACCTCGGCCATCACCGCCACCTCCGCCCTCTCCGAGCCCATCCCCGCCGCCGCCGGCTCCCTCTCCCGGCCTCGCTCCCGCTCCCGGGCCCTCTCCAGCCGGCTCGCCACCAGCAGCGGCGTCACCGCGTCGTCCAGGTGTTTGATCTTGGGCTGCCGTAGATACGGGGACGCCTTCGCCTCCAGCTCCCTCGCCGCTTGCGCCGGCTGCAGGTGGCTCATGGCCTTAGTGACCTGCTCTCTCGCCGAGCCGGCGCTTTCCCGCGCCTGATTGGCCGAGACCAGCATGGCCGCCGTGGCGATGGAAGCGATGGAGGAAGGGGCGGGGTGTCCCAGTCCGGCGGCCACGCCCACCACGCCGCCGCCGCCGGCGTGCCGGGCCTCCAGGGTGTGCCGGTAACTGGAGCCGTTCATGACGGGCGTGTAGTTGGCCACCGTGGAGCCCAGCCGCCGCGCCACGGAGGACGGCGAGGGCGTCGGCGTGGCGGGCGACGGCGAGGGAGGGGAGCTGGCTTCGTTCTGTTCGTAGATGGTCTGCCTCATGACGGGAGAGATGGGGAGGCGGGGCAGGGTGGAGGGGGTGGGCGCGGCGTCCTGAGGGTCCAGGAAGACTTTTCGGCCCAGGAGGGGCGTCGGGGGGAGTTTGCTTTGCTCTGCTTTCAACTTCTCCACCTGCAGGGGGGGAGTCACAGCCGCCGAGTCACCTGGACGTCCTCATGAAGCGTCTTCATCCGCCGTGACGCGCCGACGCCGTCTTACCGTGGTGAGCCGCCGCAGCGAGCTGAAGCGCTCCTCCCAGGTGGCGGCGGCTTTGCGGAAGGCTTCGTGCCGCCGGATCAGCTGCTCCACCTCGTCCACGCTGGCCCCCAGCTCGTTGCTGCTGATGAAGGGCTCCTGCGCCGTCAGCCACGCCTCGGCCACCACCGCCTCCTGCGCAAACTGGTGCACCTCCAACACTGAGGACGAGGAGGGGGAAAGCTCCGTCTGCTCGCTCCTGGACTCGATTTGACGGACGCCGTCGCCGCCTGCTCGTACTCACGTTGCTGGAGGAACTCCCAGTGCTTGTCCCACCGCTCCGTCAGCTCGTGCTGCTTCGCGATCACCTTATCCAACTTGTCCTTGATCTGACGAGCAGAGTCACAATATGATATAATGATCTGTTTGTTACCACTGGACAGAATCAACACTGAAGAGTTTTCTTTGTGTTGAAGGACACTGAAGTGTGACTTCTGCCTCTCACCTCCTCAGCGGCGGGGTTTCTGGCAGCCAGTAGGGTCTTTCCCATCTCGATGCACTCCAGGGTGCTCCGGCTGCGAGCCTCCACCTCGCTCTTCAGACTCTGGTGATAATTCATCAGCACCTCCACCGAGGACACGTCCCTGCAGGAGCGCAGCGCCATTTTAGTTCAGGAGTCACAGCAGAGCAATTTGAGCTAATCTGTTCCCGTCAAGTTAAAATAAAAGACAAAACAACACAGAAAGGCCAACATCTCCCAGATTTTTCTTTGGTTTTGTGTGTGTGTGTGTGTGTGTGTGTGTGTGTGTGTAGGCTGGGTGATGGACTGCTGGATCCGTCCAGGGGAAATCCTGCCAATCAGCCGCAGTCAGCCGGGATCGTCTCCAGACTCTCACAGCTCTGACTGTGACTGACGGGTTGCTGTTGGTGTGACTGTAACTGTCCCGTACAATATCTGGTACTACTGCTACGCGCATTAAATACTGCAGCGGGTCCAGGAAGTGATTTAATGTCGCCGTGCTGCAGACACCTGGGCTTCTCCCCGGTCCCGATCTGACAGATGATGGACTCCATCCACATGATCTGATCCCGGACCATCCCGAAGAACCGCAGCTTGTCGGTTTCCGTGGTGATCTGCACCCGGCACTCCTCGCAGGACGTCAGCAGCTCCTTCCAGCACTGCATCACCTCGTGCTCGCGGCACGCGATGGCCTCCGCCTTTTCGCCGGCGTACACCGTCCGGAGCTGGGCGGCGCTCTCCTGCAGCTGGCGCACCTGGAAGAGGGTGTGAGGACATTCTCTTTTTTTTAAATAAACAACTAGATTAGAAATGTAAAAAGGAAAAAAACTGGAGCGAGATGGAGCTTGTTTTGCGAATGACGCAGGAGCCACAGCTGCTTTGACGGCTGTGTTTGCTCAGGTCCGAACAGAGCAGCCTCTGTCACAGAGCAGCTGTGGTTTTCTGCACCGTTCCTCAGTAAAATGTACCACTGTCTCTGGCCCCCAGGTGCATGACAGAGACTAGATGAAGCAAAAAATTAAATGCAGAGTAAGGAGGTAATTTTTCAGTGAGAGTGAAAGAAACAAACTCACAAATACACAAACAATTCATCATCCCATCTCTTGAATCACAAAACTTTAATTAACTTCAGTATCTTTTACTGGCATGCAGAGAACAACATGCATCAGACTATCTGAACTCAAGCCACCAAGAATTCCACATTCTAGGTCAGGTTCGCCACGGTGAGCGGATGAACGGCGCTTCTGTACCTGTGTGACCAGCAGCTGAATGTCCTGCTCGAAGGTGTGCAGGAGTCTCTGCAGGCTGCTGGTGTTGGCGGAGCCGCCCTGCCGGGCTCGCACCTCTGGCAGCCTTCGATGTTTGTCTGCGATCTGAGCCAAAACCTGAAGAGCACAACAGAGGTCAGAGAGCACAGAAGTGCCTGATGTATGTGTGACCCATGAGGGATAAAGGGACACAGGTGAACAGGATGGACGGATGGATAAACAGACGGATATATTTATTGTCATTGTAGAGTGAAATTTAAGAGTCAAACAATCTGTACATCATGCATAAAATCCATAAAGGCACTTTAATCTCCAATACAAGTTCTTTAAAATAAAAAAAGAATTATAACATCTAACTAAAAAACTCTAAAATCTGCTAGAAGCACACCAAAATCCATTACACACTTAACACTTAAAAGCCACATAAAGCACTCCAGATCCCCGAACAGCACGATAAACTTCACTAAGGCATTCTTAAAGCCACTACAAGTCGGGCTGAACGATTAATTGCATTTGCAATAATGTTGCGATATGATAAAACGCGATTTGCCAATCGCAACGTGCGCGATTAAAATGTAATCACGTGACACAAACGGAAGCGGTAACCTGAAGCGCAGTCACCAAGAGATACAGTAGGTGGCGGTATGCACCTAAGTTGTTGGTCGCCTCCTGCCATTGCTCCAAAGTAGAAGAAGAAACAGAAGCGAGAGAAGCGCCGTGACGGATTCACCAACATCCACTGCGCTTTGCTTTGCGCAGTGGCCTCTGGCTCCCCAGAAACTGCTGAGACATTAGTCCCGAAGAGGAACAGCACCTCGGTTGTGTGGGATTACTTAATTAATCTTATCTGCTTAATCTAAAAGTGCATTTGTTTTTTTATTTATAACTTCATTCTGATTCTACAAAATATTTTCAAATAGAGTCAAATTCTATGCTTCAGTTGTGTAAAATGTTACTACTGCTTTGGGAGCAGTGAGATAGATGCCTATTATTTTTTATATTTTTTGTCAAGATGGTGGATTTTGTACAGTTTTTACAAAGTGCTTGTTCTTATGTTTCTTGGAGCATTTAAATAAAAATCCCATTTATTTAAAGTTGTAAATCTTATAATTTTATTCATACAAATGGAAATAACATTTTACACTAAACAGATTTCATGTTGTGTTGGTCATATTTAAAACAAATATTTATGGCTTTTTTGGGGGGGAAAAAATTAAATGATAAAATCGCACTTTAAATCGCAATCGCAATATTAGGGAAAAAATCGCAATTAAATTATTTTCCCAAATCGTTCAGCCCTAACTAAAAGTGCTAAAAATCCCAATAGAAGTAGACTAATGGCACTCTAAAATCTAACTAAACGCACTCTAGACTGCTTTGGAGAGACACTGACTAGACGAAGAAGAAATCCGGCTCATTTGATTGGTGCAAACCAGAAGCAGGCTAGCGGCTAATGGCTAACCACAAACACCTGTGATTTATAGTCTTCTGACCATCTATCAATGAGTACCTGCCCCTCCTCACCACTGGCCAGCAGACGGTTTCTAACTCTTTCTTTGTGCGTCTGCTCCTTCTGACTCGCTTCTTGTTTTTTTTGCTGCTCAAACGCATTGCTACCCAAGTCCTGTACTCGCTGCAGCGGTCCGATCGTCCGCTCTGAGACCGGCAAATTCTGGGGTCCAGAGTTCACGCGAAAGATCCACATCTTTAATCAGGGGAGTCTTTACACAAGTGAACGTTGAGGAATTTCCCAGAAAGCCCTGCTTTGGCATAAAATCCGTATTTTACAGGGCTGGTCTACACTCAATAAAATGATTCATGGGGTTAGTTAGTTGAGCTTAAAATCATGAGCTTTTTCGGCATAAAAGAATAAGGTTGTCACATTGACTTATTATAACAAGGTGGTGACTTATTTTAAGAAGTTGGTCCAGCTTGAAATCAGAAACTGTGTCAACTTAAACATGTATATTTTCAACAAAACCTGTCAAATTCAAATTGAAAAAAACTTCATTTGTCCCCAAGGGCAATTCAAAGGCCAGACCTGAAATCAACTACACCTCTTTCATTGTCTGAGCTGAATCAGGGACTGAAATTTTGCTGTATATTGAGTTTTCCCATCAGTTTGCCCAAATCTCAGAGAGCAACTGGCAGATAACAAATAACCGAAAAACATAAATGTAAAAAATAAACTTTAAATAAGTAAGACAAAACAAACAAAAGCGTTCATAAATATTTTAGGCCTGACAGTGGTTAGCGCTCTTGCCTCACAGCAAGACGGTCCTGGGTTCAAATACCAGCTGGGGCTCAGGCCTTTCTGTGTGGAGTTTGCATGTTCTCCCCATGTGTGCATGGGTTCTCTCTGGGTACTCCGGCTTCCTCCCACGGTCCAAAAACATGCATGTAAGGTTAATTGGTCATCCTAAATTGCCCCTAGGTTTGAATGTGTGAGTGAATGGTCGTATGTCTGTATATATGTCAGCCCTGCGGCAGACTGGCGACCTGTCCAGGGTGACCCCGGCTTCGCCCACAGCAGCTGGGATCGGCTCCAGCCACCCGCGACCCCGAAACGGAGAAGTGGAAGATAATGAATGAGTTTATGTAAGATTTTTAAACCATGTTTTAAGGTGAGGTAACTTCACCTCTTTCATACGTTGCTTCACCTTAAACCATTTCACTGAAATTAAGTTGCTTCACCTTAATTTGACATGGACCAGTTTATTAAAATTATGTTACTTCACCCTAATTAACTGTTTGCAGGTTGAAGTAAATTATGTTGGTTGTCCTTAAATAACTGAGTTTCGACCATTAAAAGTCCTGTTAGATTTATTGAAAGGTTGTAGTTGGAATTTCTTAAGAAGGTTGATGCAAATTGTTACCTTAATTGAATTAAGCTGAGCTGTTACATTATTTCTTAGAGTGTAGAGGTGCCCTAAATCCCATTAAAAAGCACTCTAAAATCCAAAAAAGTACTCTAAATTCCTTTATAATTACTCTAAATCCACGAAAACACTATAGATCCCACTAAAGGTACTCTAAATTCAATAATATCACACTAAAAGCACTCTGAAATCCACTAAAGGTACTCTAAAATCCAATAATGGCACTCTAAAACCCCCAAAAAAGTACTCTAAATCACATTAAAACTACTCTAAATCCACTAAAAATATTATAAATCCCACTTAAAGTACTTCAAAACCCACTAAAAGGCACTCTAACAGCCACTAAACGTACGTCTAAATAAACTCAGAGCAGTGTAAAATGCACTAAAAGCACTACAAAATCCACTAAAGGTGCTAAACTAAAGTAAGGAAACACAAGCAGACACCCATCAGCCACAGTCAAGCAGACGTTCTGTCATTCTATCATTGCGCTGACTTTAATAAAACATGCTGAACATCAAATGTGTCCTTGCGTGTCGAGTGTGAAGACTTCTACTGGCTGACCTCTCTACAGTCGGCGAAGAACTTGTGCAGCTGATGCGAGGCGGCCAGCATCTGCGCTCGGGTCTCCATGAGCTCCAGCAGGTCGGCCCAGGCCTCGTTCACGCCGTCCTTCCACTCGGCGATGGTGGCCGCCTCCGAGTGGCCGTAGTCGATGAGCTCGTCCACCATCTGGTTGACGGCCGTCACTCGCTCCTGCCCCACGCTGCCCGTCTCCGAGGCGAACTCCGTGAACTTCTCCTGCAGGACCTGCCGGGGGCGTGAAGAAAGACCAGACAGGACGAGAGAATGAACGGAAAAAGAGTCAATACTTATGTTGTTAAGGATTCTATGACTGCAGATCTGTACGTGGATGTTTTCTGAGATTCTAAAGTGTGAAACAAGCTTTATATTATACAAAATGCTACAATATGGTATCATTCAAAAGACAAGACCAAATATTAGAATATGTTCGATTATTATTAAAAAAATAAATATATAAAAAAGAAAACATAGTTTATTATATAAAAACAGCATGGTAAGTAATAGTAATAGAAAACAGAACAAACAAACTCACAAAAAAAACAAGGATTTAGATTAGTATTTAATATAATCAAATCACAAAACTTTAATGAACTCCAGTGGCTTTATTAGCATTTAAAGAACAAAAGAAATCAGATGATCTGAAGCACAAATTTGAGGGTGCAGTGTGCACCGTATGACCTCTTATTTAGTTTTATTTATCATCAAATATAAGTTGCTTCAATTAGAATCATATTTTTATGTCTTTTTCACACTATTACATGTTTACAAGCGTTTCAGTAACAAAGTCATCACAAAAACTTGTTTTAATACCTGTATTGATATCAGTAAATTAAACTGGCAAGCCATAATAATATTATATTAGCCAAAATTTTCATCCCTAATTCTTTCATTTTTGTTCTTTCATGAAAAACATTAAGACCAATACGCAGGGAGTGTGTGTGTGTGTGTGTGTGTGTGTGTGTGTGTGAGAGAGACTCACGGTGACGTGCTCGTAGTCCTGGCCCAGCTCCGGCGAGCTGGCCACCACCTCCCTCTGGGCGATCCACTGCTCCAGCTCGTCCACCTCGCGGTTCAGCTGGTAGAGCCAGTACTGCTGCTCCAGGCGGCTCTTCCTCTCCTCCACCAGGTCCTTCAGCGACACGTACAGACGGTCGATCTGCGACTGCCGCTTGCTGATGAGCTCGCTGCGGGGCGGAGGACGGGAAACATTCACGGAGAATGGCGAGGTTTAGTGAGGACGGGCGAACAAAAGGCAAAACAACATGTTAAATCTCTCTGAATCGTTTGTAAATCAATATTCAAAGTGTAAATTACAGTCAGAGCAGCAGTTATGCTTCAGTCCTGCAGGGTTTGGAATGTCTCAGTGTGGAGTTTGCATGTTCTCCAAGTACTGCAGCTTCCTTTCATGATTCAAACACATGCATGTGAGTCTAAATGGTGACTATAAAAGGTCTTTAAGTGTGTGTGAGTGTGTGTGACTGACTGTCTCTGCCCGTGTTGACAAAATGTGTGTGAGCCCTCACCAGTCCGGATGTCCCATCTCCAGCAGCTGCCGACACTGCTGCGACAGCAGGCCGATGGTCTCCGCGTAGTCCTCGATGGTCTGCTCCAGCACCAGGTGCTTCTTCAGCAGCTGCAGCGTGCTCGGCTCGTCCTGGGGGGGCGGAGGCAACACACACACACACACACACACACTTTAAAAATAGGATTTATTTACACACAGCACAAATCACTCCAAGAAAATATCACAGAGGTGTAAGGCATTCTGCAGAGAAATAAAGAATGATGTGTAAAAATGGCCGCACCTTGCCCTTCTCCTCGTTCATCATGTGCAGCTCCTGCTCGCTCAGCCACGCCTCCACCTCGGCCGTGTCGAAGTAGTACTGCTGGGCCTGGTACATGGCGTCCAGCACCAGCTGCCGCCGCTCCGTCTCGGCCCACAGCAGCGCCCACAGCTGGGCCAGCTGGTCGTGGCCGGCCCGCACGCAGTCGGCCTCGGGGCTGCGGATGGAGGCGATGATGGCCGCCCTCTCCAGCACGTCCTCGATGCGGCCGCGGTGGCCCTGCAGCTCTCTCTGCAGGGTCTGGCGGAGGAGAAGCAGCGAGACGCGTCCGACTCCACCCCCAGCTTCGGGGTGAGGAGCCGAACTCTCGGGACCGTTCCCTCACCTGGTTCTTCTTCATGAGCTGCTGGACGGCCTGCAGAGTCGAGCCGTGCTCCTGGCTCATGGCCATCGGGAGGCGCTCCTGCACCCACAGCTGCATCGGCAAAAACACACACAAGCGATCAGTAAGATGACTTCCTCCTCTTTGTGTTGATTCTAATGTCAGGAAGTGTTTTCCTGCTTGGATCCAGGTTCACTGCACCAGCCTGTACTCAGGTATTTCAGTGTCACCCTGAGGGTGAGGACGTGAACTCACGATCTCGTCCTCCAGGTCCCGCCCGACCTGGTGCACCTCCTTGGAGGCCAGCAGGATTCGCCGTCTCTCCTTGAGCGGCTCGATCAGACGCACCATCCGGGCCTCCACGGCGGACTGCCGCTCCGCCACCGTCTCCTTGACCTGCGTCTGCTGCGGGATGGTGGCGGCCTGCGCCTGCAGCTGCCCCACCTCGTTATACCACTCCTCCATCTGCGTCTCCATGGTCTGAGGGCCGAGAGCAGGCGGCGGGCGGACGACAAAAGGAGCAGAGGGAGGAGAAAGGAGGGAAATGACAAACATGTTATTACGGGGAAAACAGAAAACATGAGAGGGGTGGAAAAAAAATCCCACATTATTTTTCATATTTCTTATTGAACTGAACACGTCTGTGATGTAAATGATAAGATGAGAGCAGAGGGAGAGCGGTCTGACAGACGGGGAGTGTGGTGCAGGTTACTGTACCCCGGCCACGGTGGATGCTGGGTGGTGCAGTTAGGGTGGAGAGGCAAAGCAGAGCTAATGGCGGCCTGTTAAAGGAAGCTGAAAGCGGCATGCTGCGTGAGAGGAGAGCCAGAGATGTCTGGTGAAGGGATGAAGGGGTGACAGGATGAGTCTGGGAGGCAGCCGCAGTCCCGTCAGACCTGCAGAGTGAACTGCAGGGAGGAAGATGCTCTATAATCTGGACGTTAGAAGTTCTTGAACAAAATGGATTCAAGAACGAATAAGGATAAAAAGCAGCAACAAACCGTCTGAAATAATGATACCCTTGTTTCATGCACACAGCTCCTGTTCATGTTAACGTAAATCTGCTAATGCTAATGCTAATGCTAATCACAGCTGGCGTGGTTGACAGGTTCATGCTGATTTTACTAACAGTGGAAAAATCAGTCATGCTACTGTCAAGAAGCACAGCCTGAGTTCAGGATTATCGAGTCACCTGCACTAAAGTAAAGAGGAGTTCAGCGAAATAGCAACATACGATGTACATGAATGCTGATGACCGACAATGTTAGAAAAAAACGATAAGACCAAATGAAACAGTAATAATGTTGGCATGAACACAGAAGAAAATGAGAAGCTGAGCAGAAAAATGTGCAGGTGTTCGGCTGTTGGTCCGTTTCACGCATGATGTTAATGAGAGGAGGCAAAAATGACAGACACTGCCAGACACAAATAGCAGGACTGGAAAGAAGACTCTAAAACACTAGAATACCAAAACAATGCATCGCGGAAGACGTTAACCACGACACTGAACCGGCATGCTGAAAGCAAGTTAGATGTATTTGATGGTGAATGTCAGCTGGTGTAAACAAATGCAAATCCTCTCTATATCAGCGATTTTCAAATAGATGGGAAAACATCGGTCAGTGCCAGAGATCTGCAGCCTGCAGCTCTGAGGCCACAAGTGGATCATCAGCTCCCCTGAAGTGGCTCTTTTTCAGAAGTTTACTATTTTTTTTTTTTAGCTTGCAATAATTTTAGCCTGCTTTCATTTTATTTGCGTAACACCCCGATTTAGAAAAACGGCCTAATCTAGGCTAAAAACCACTTAAATAAAGTAAGACATCAAACAGTCAGAATAGCTGGAATTGCTCCTCTCGACAAATGGATAAAATAGTTAAAACTTAGCAAATACCGTAATAATAACACTAGTAATAATAATTTAAATATTAATATAAAATATTAAAAAAATAAATGAAAAAATAAATGTATTCATTCATGCATTCATTAATAAAGTACAAATGGTTAAATTACGATGTTTAAAGTAACTGGTACAGAGCTTTAAAAAAAAAGAAAAATAAGAGAAGAACAATACAAAAGAAAAAAAGAAGGTGGAAAAAGAAACAAATGGCTAAAACTACAGAAATCATGAGGAAATGCACGAGCTGTGATTAAACAGCTAAAGAGAGGAAATCCGTGAAAAATACTGAACAACTGGCGAGAAGAGCTAAAACCGAAATGAAATATATCTCTCTTTTACCTTTGACACTTGGCAGCAATTTTGAACACCGTTTCTTCTCCATTTGAGAGAATTTAGCTGTTCTGCAGCTCCAGACTCGTTTCATTTGGCGGTAAGCAGTCAAAGTGTGCTCACAGGTTAATACTGAGGTTCCCTGCGGTCTGAGGAACCAGAGGAAGCTCACGCTCGATTCACCCACCTGCAGTTTCTTCAGCTGCTTGTTGACAGTGGTGAGGTCCTGTCCCTGGTCCACGTAGACCAGCTGACCCTCCAGCTGGCCCAGTCGCTGGTCCAGGCTCTCGTAGCTCTGCACCAGCAGGTCGGCCTTGTTGGCCTCGAACAGCTGGCGCGCCTTGGCCTGGGTGGTGCTCTCCAGGTCCAGCCAGCACTCCCGGATCTCCTCCAGCTTCTTCCTCACCACCGGGCTGAGCTCCGGCTTCTCCTGGATCAGCTGCTGGCCCTCCTGGGTCGGGACAGGACCGGACCAGACGGGACAGGGGTGATCAGTCCAGTGTGCATTCATGACAGACCATCGGATAATTGCACGTTTCACCCAGTGACAGTTTTAACCCACAGGGGGATCATTTTAGGTGATAACTTCTGAATTGTTATGTAGTTTGGGTCATTTTTGCTGTTTATGACAGATTTGAGCACATACAGAAATGACATGCACTGCTGTTACTTATATCCACTCTGACATATTAAGCTATAGAAAAAAAGGAAAACAAAACATGACATACTATTATGGTATAAAGGTTATAGTAAGAAATTTAAATAACTACTTTATAGTTGCAGTAATATGTAATTAACACTTCTGTGAAAATCAGATTTTATGAAGAAAAAAACTAACAAAAAAATAAGAAAAAGGAATAATTTGTTTTTCATCTTCAAATGTATATTTTTTATCCTTCTGTTTTTTTTAAAAAGATATTAGTGAATCTTTTCAGCTGTGTGTTAACTGTATGAAGCTGCGACACAATATTTTAACTCAGAGAGAAAATAATATGTCAAGTGTTTAAGGTGTAAATCTTGAGTTTTTTTATCTGTTACATCATCTTCAGAAAGACTCACTGGATGCTTTGTCGAGACAGTGTAGAAGAACTGGTCAGGGAGGTGTGTGTGTGTGTGTGTGTGTGTGTGTGTGTGTGTGTGTGTGTGTGTGTGTAAAGAGATTAAACGTCATCTTATTTAAATGCCTCATAAATTACCTTCCCCCTTCTCTGTGTGGAACCATCCATTAGCCACACACACACACACACACACACACACGGTTTGTATTCTACATTCACCTGCTCCCTTCGTTTTCATGTGGCCTCCCGCTCAGTGGGATCCCTCCCCCATCTCATCTTATTATTTGCAGTGTGTGTGTTTCAGACAGAAGAAGGAATACACAAAGACAAATACAGAAAAAAGGCGCGTAATGATTCAACAACAAACTTTAAAATCCTGGTACTAAAGTATAAGAATTCATTTTACTTAAAAGCAACAAGCAGAAAAAAAGCCCCCCTCTGTCGCCTCATTATTTGGTTTTAACCAATTCAGGCGTCATGTGAAACCGGAAAGGCAGTATAAAGACACAGCTTCAAGGTTTCTATCATTTCTGCTGCCACAATGGAACCAGATGAGAAAGAGTCCTGTAATACCACCGTTTTCCACTGGATGGTGCAGCGAGCCAGTGCAGCACCTGCAATCAGTTCTAAATCAAACACAAGAAAAAGACCGAGACACAATAAACACAACAGTGTGTATAAACACAACCCAGCTCCACACGACTGTTCAGCTCAGGACAGACTGATCAATGCAGTTACTCAATGCTGCCACCCACAGGACGGAAGCGTTATCACTGAAACTGAAAAGGGGAATATTTATTTAGGAATCATCGTTCTGTGTCGCTGAGACTGAAACTGGAAACAACTCTCTGCCCCACATTTTCTGCCAGTTTTCCAAACATTTGGCGCTCAGCAGGAGGCGAGTTTTCATTGTGATTTCCAGTGTTGGACCATTACGTGAGATTTGACGGGGCTTTTGGATTTTCTCGGCGGTGCGTGGGCAGCAGCAGCTTCACCCACCGGCTCGGAGCCGACGCTCTTCCACAGGAGTTCAGTCGCCGCTGGAAGAACTGGCTTCAGCTTCACGGACAGGCAGCGAGCTGACATTCAGCCGGCGGTGAGGGTCAAAGCGAAAGTGCATTATGGGAATTAAAGAATGGCATCGGAGCATCTCTGACTCCGCCGTATTGATCTGGACTGCTGTGAGTCTGTCTTGAGGAAGTCGCCTCCACACAGAACCACCTGCACAAAGGTGGACTGGTTTTACTCATGATGGCTTCCAGAGTGGAGGAGTTCTTTATCTGGACGTGTTTCTTGAACAGAAACCATAAAATGCTTGATTTGTGCGAGCGGGGGCTCGGGGCCCCACCATAAATACAAGCCATACAGTTTCTAGCAAGCCGTTAGCCTGTAAACAGGCTCGAAATCAGGGTGTCAAACATAAGACCCGAGGGCCCAAATCGGAACGGGGAAAATCCTCCTCTGTGCATGTGATCCAACTCAGGGTGTATTTCTAAGAAAATTACCCACAAAACACACAAAGTGACAGCTCAGTCTACGTATATGAGCATGGAATTTAGCATGCAAGCTGTCAGTAAATCACACTCGTTCTTGTTAATTAAAAGAGGCCAAACACAGAATTGTTGGAGCTATTACAATTCTGAACATACAACTCTACATATTCACGTCCTGAATTCACGACTGTGAGCAAAAACGAGACACATAAGTTACCAAACGTTGTCATTCACCCGATAAAAGGGATTAAGTCAAACGGAATCCAATGCAAGACAGCAGACAGAATCAAATCTCCATCTTTATGTGACTGAGAACTTTGAAAATCTCAGCTCTGCAACACAAGGGGAGGCAGACACAAGCTCTCACCCACACACACAGGGAGTCTCCTCTGGCTACGACCAGTGGAGGATGGTGAGTTACACACACACCCACCCACACACACACACACACACCTCGTGACATGTTTTCCAGAAAGTGTCCTTTCCAACCTAAAAGAGCCTCTCAGCTTCCTCCTCTGTGCTGCAGTGAAAGCATCATTCCACCTCCGAGGAAGAGAAACACTCAACTGTTTTTTGTTGTTTTCTAGAATGCGCTCGTCAACGCTGCTCTGCTCTTCGTACTGAAAGCTGAGGAGAACTCGGAATGCCCGAGGAAGGAGCCAACGTACATCTATTAAAGGTGCAATCAGAAATATTACGTCACATAACGTCCCCCCCCCCCCCCCCCCCCCCCGGAGAGCACTGCGCAGGTTGCCAGTTTGGGAGGCTTTAAAGTGGGAGTAGAGGGGGAATGTCGTCTTCTCTTGTGCGATGGTCGTCCGTCATGAATAATGTTACCGATTAAATTCTGTGTAAACACTCCGAAAGAGCCAACAGCCAAACTGCTGTCACATGATTCATCAATGACCTCTGGCTCTGCTCAGTGATTAGTGGGTAGCGAGTGTTGACAGACAGGGGCGTCACTAGGTGTGGAGAAGGGGGGGGGGGGGGGGGGGGGGGGGGGCATCGCCACAGAAGATGCAAAGGATGTGAACGAACATCGCGTACAAGCACAAAGTGTAGCAAGCGGTGAACAAAGACTGAGAAATTTTTCAATATTTTTTCAATTTGTGTGTGTTTTTTTTTTAAATACAGTTCAATGAGAAAAACAGGTTTGTACAGGAACAGTATGTTTACAGTAGCAGTTGTCAAAATGGGGTCCCTGGACCCCCAGGACCCCCATGGCGCTTGCTCGGCAGCTAATGCTGAAATTTCTATTTTTAAGATTTTCACTGTATTTTTTTCATCAAGGACTTTTACATTGAAGTGCTGCCACTTGTTTCTTTAAACCAACTGAACTTTTTGGGGGGAATTTAGCCGAGGGGGAAATGTTTTCTTTTAATCATTGGCAGAAAACTGAAAAACACAGATCGTAACGGAGTCATCCAGTAAATATATATAATTAGTCTTATCACACACACCTCAGTCACTCACGCACTAACACTGTTACATCAGTGAGAAGGTGAGCCTGTTTCTTACAACACCGTTTCTCTATTCGTGGAGTGATGGATGACAAATAGACTAAGAGCCTTCTCTACCACTAAACAAGAAGCTCTCTGGGCCGTTCCTGAAGTTACAGCCCAAATCCCCCATCCATGGTTTCTGGCTAATGTACTGTATCCCTCAGTCTTTCATTGAAAAAACTCCTCTTTGTAGTCTCTGATCTCTGGTTCTTGGTAATCAGGAGCTGCTTTAACTCAGTGGCTTCATGGCTTCATTTGCTACCATCTTGGTCTTCTGTCTCTGCTCTCAATGAAACCAAACTCCAGATAAAGGTCACGACATATCCTTAGTTTGACTGGTTTAGACTCAGCACCACTTGATGGAGAGGCTTTTTTAAACACGTTTCCATCGTCACTGGCTAGAAACACTGAGTAGAGGCAGGAGCTGTGAGTGATGCAAGTAAGGGATCACAGATTCAGTGAACTGCATCAGTCATGTCAGAGTTCTAACTGGTCCGTAGCTGTGGCAGTAATAAGTCTGTTTGCTTTTGCCCTCTCGTTTGTGAAGACCATCGGCTGTTGGACGTCTTTGAAGGCGGCGGTCGGTTTGCTGCAGAGAGCAGCTTCCTGCTGCTGTCAGAGGAGCCGAGTACGGGAGAACACCAGCACGTTCAACTCCAGTTCTGTAAACTTCACAGCATGGTGGGAACTGCAGCCGTGTACAAACAAAACTGGGATTGATTGAACCGAAGAAAACAAAAAAATGGCATATTCAGAATGGCAGCAGAAGCTTGCAGGTTCGCGCTTCGAGCACAGAGGCCTTAGAAAGTGAAGCAGATGAACATAAAGTGGACGTACAACACTTCAACCTGCTACTGGTTTGCAAAACTTCACTCACTGAAAATATCTCACAGCAAAATATCTCAATAAACAACTTATATTACAAACGCTGGTAATCCAAATGGCTTTTGATGTAAAGCCAGTGACATGCAAACGCAGATTATCATCCCTGAACTCCCCAAACAGCAAACTTTCCGTTACGACGCTAACATTTCTGTGAGAGTGGACACTCTGGCAGTGTGAGCACAGCGTGTCCAGGCAGGGGTGGACGTCAGGGTTTCTTTTCATTCCCTCTGCAGCATCACGTGAATCCAACACTAAAGAAGACGGACGGAGGGACGTTTTCGCGCAGCCAAACACCTTTAACTTCACCGAGTAAATGTTAAAATAGCTTAGTATTCCAATTTCTGTGACTGTGCATGGGAACGTGCATTTCGTAGTTTTTTTCTTGTGGCTATAATGAACTGAAAGAACTGTCTCGGCACAGGAAGGAAAAGCTGTGTGACTTACTCAGATTTGTGTTATTTCTTTAAATGTCGGCCCCCGTTTCCATGCATGGGGCGAAGACTTCAGCACATCCAATTGGATGAAACGACTACAAAAAAGTGTTAAAAAAATAATAACAACATTGACTTGTGCTTTATTTTTACTCTCTGGTGTTTCGTAGTGTTTGCTTAATTTAGTTTTTTCCAACTGTAAAATTTAAACACGACTGTCAAAATTATAATTTTAAAGCTTTATATATACAAAAAAAGAGTTATATTTGCATGTCTATTGAGTCATCTACAGTGTAGATAGAAAAATACATTTCTTGTAACAAAGATGTGATTAACTGTGGTTTATATATTGTATTGCAAGACTACAAGACTTGCTGAAATATCCCTTAACAACACTTTAAGCTTGAAGTATTTTGAATTTCTCTATTCCATTGAATGTTCCTATAGGAGGTTGAAGCCAATAACCCAAAGTATCAGTGACTTAATGACAAATGTTAAACGTTTATAACGTACAGGATGGAATTAAAAAAAAAAGAAAAAGACACCCTTAGGACAAAAAAGGACATCGGATGAGAACATTTGTTTCCATCCACCCACAGTTGTGCTTCCAACACTCTGATCGCAAGTGTTCAGTTTACAAAATGCACCTTATTTTCTCCAGATATCCCAGCAGTGTGCAAACATAACGATGAATCACACTTCTGCAGAGAGAGGCGGCGATACGACGCCACTAAAGTCGGCAAAGTAGTAAAAATCCAGGACTCCATCCCCGTGTGAAGGATCCAGAACCCTGAGGGGGGACACCAGGGCCCATGTGGGATCCTCGGGGCTTTTTCTGCTCCAAAAATATCTGCTGGGTTGACAAATGTCGAGGAAAACCATCATCAGGATTCCCAGAATCCGGGGCGGACCTGGACGCACAGTGGATCCGTCCACCTGCATGTGGCCGCGAGTCCACGGCCACCCGGGGGAGGACTGTAAGAAGTACTGCCTCCAACTGTACACATCCTCATTAAGACCTGATCCAGCGCAGAGAGAGGAGCGAGACGAAGATCCCAGCAGCACGGATCGTCATCCTCAGTGAGTTAATGAGGCCAATTAATCAGGAAGTGGAAGAGAAACGAGGGAACCAGAACGAACGCTCTGCTGCCCGGCTCGGGCCAGCGACAGGACGAGGCAGAGGATTTCACTTTTTACACTGATACTGGAAGATAGAAAACCTCTCTGAGATCCACACTCTCTCAGACGGGCCGTAAACTGGTGCAGAAGCTTTCACATTCTGATGCTCATACATATCTGTGCATGTGGCCCAGAGAGGAAGCCCAGTCATCCTGCAGCGACAGAGCAGCAGCTATTGATTAAACGCTGCATTATGCATTGAGAACACTGCAAAGCTCAGCTTATTAGAGCCGGACCTCTGTCCTACACCACATTAACACTGTAGTGCTGGGGGCTCGATACTCGGCCACGTCTTCCGCTCCGTGTCTCAGGCTTGGGCTTGGAGAGCCGGCGTTCAACTCCATCACAGCAACAACCCTCACTTTTCTCCACAAAGTATTAGAATCATTGTGTTTTTACACACATGTCAAATAAAATGCATGCATGTTTAAAGAAATGAAGAGACATGTAATACATCTCTTTCCAGTAAATTTGCAGGAATAATTACCAGAATTTGCTAATTATCTGTTTATCATGTGTCTATCAGACAGACAGGGAAACATTCTGTTGGAAAATGGAGATCGTCTGGATTCCATCAGCTCTAGTTTGGTGTATCTCCAGCATTCGAAGGAGGGAAAAGGTGCATCAGTGGCCATTAGCTTCACTGTCTCATTACATCAGCTGATCAGAACGAAGCTGAATTCCAGTAAAAGACTTCCACACACAGTTTCTGTGCAGTTGGAGGTACTTTAAGAGTAGAGTGACCACACGTCCTCCACTAGGGCGGTCAAATTATGTCCAGGTGGATTTTATAAAATTCCCTAAACCATCCGGGCTTTGCTCAGCTGGTTCTACAGACTGTTGAAGTATTTAATGGACCACTGGCATCAGATGAACCAGTCAGTCCAGCATTTGTCATGCCTCCTCTCAGAAAACACGCTCTGACCGCCTGCTCTGCGCTCCCAGACAGAAAACGCCGACATGTAAATGCACTTTTACAGACGGACTGCGGAAGAAATCCCCCCGTTTCATCGTGTCTGTGACCGGAGGGAAGCAGCGTTTACCGTCTGCCAAGCTACACCGGTGTGTTTGGTGTCGTTTTAGGTATTCACCATACGTTCACCCTGCCGAAGAGCCTCCCGCCTCCTTTTAAACACGTGTAAGGGACGACCACATCCTCTGCGGTGCCAGACCTTCATTAGTCTCCAGGTCAGAGGTCAATGTGAGGGGAGGCAGAGGAAGAAAAAAAAAAAAAAAAAAAAAAAAAACGGAAGAAAGCTGGAGAGAGAGGACGGGGGGACGAAAGGAAAGGAGGGATGACCTTCAAACCTGAGCCGGATCGGGGGGGGGGGGGGGGGGGGGGGACTGTTGCCCGGCAACCGGCGCAAGCACAGGCAAGAGGAGACACGTATCCGAGGCCTCCGCCGGCCGCTTGACGTCACGACGAGCCGCCGCCGCCGCCGGGCAATTACCAGAAGGGTCCTTCTGCGGCGGGCCGCGCCCCCAGCATCATTATTTCAATCTGCATGCTTCTTCACACACAGTTAGAGCCTTTGAGACGCTCGTGAACGTGTGATAACACGGCGCAGCGGGTGAACTCTGACGGCCGACGGTGTCAGTGACGGAGGAGGAGGAGTCCCTCCGTCCCTCCGTCCGTCCGGGGAGACGCTCGCCGCCGCGCTCTCGTCTCTGAAGGGAATCAAAGTCCACTTAAAACTCAAACTGAAAATGAGATCTGCGATGGAAGTCTGTGGAAACTAGGTCCATGCAAAATGATGAATTCAAGTGCAAAATTCACATTGTGACTAACACTCCTCCAGAATCAGAATAATGTGGTGAACGATTGTATAATCTATTTTTTTGTGGTTGTTGTTTGGATCTGTATCTTATTTGGTCCTTGGCTACAGATTCATTTCAAATAGCAAGAATCATCATCAGGATTACCATTTAATGTTAATATTTTTACTAATTTAACTCTTGATAGACTAGGAATGAATGCTACCGTACTGACTGGAAATGCTCAAATGCTTCACTTCAGAGTCCGTCGCAGCGCAGTGGGCTTCTTTTCTCCGCACAGAAATAGACTGGAGACTCTCCGAGGACGGCGGCAGAGAGACACAACCAGGACGCCAGAAAGAAAAAAAAAAAATTAAAAAGTGTGTGGTTACTGCAAGCTACTGCACCGAAATACGATCAGATCTTCTACTAACGACAACACGAGTCACACAGTGACTCAGCTACTTTATCCTGAGTTGTCTTTGTCTGTTTAACATCCTGCTAAAAAGCATCCATCTTTATTTCACCTGCGTTGTTCAACATGGAAGGTCCAACAGACGAACGACGACTGCAGTAAACCTCACAAAACCAGGACGGATTTATTTTTTATATTGTTCCTATTTAAAGCAGGTAGCTCAGCATTTAGGATTTAATACTAGATCACTTTTACTTTGGAGCCCTCTAATTTATTCCTACTTTAGTAAAATTATGCTAAACAACGCTTTAACTTGAATAAATCTACCCTTCTCCACTAAACACACACACACACACACACACACACACACACACACACACACTTCAGTCACAAAAATCAGGACTGAGTATTTTCAGAGGTAAGAAAGATACAATACAGAATATATCTTTCAGTAACGTCCACTAATAAAAGTTCTGATGAGCCAGCTGAGGAAATCCATAAACTCCTCCCGGTATTTTGCGGAATATGGATTACACACACTCCGTATTCCCGTATTTATGAAGGGAAACGCACTGAATCGATGGTGTGTGATATTTTGCTCGTCTCTCAGACACAATCCTGAGTGTGTCCTGCTGGTCGATCAGACCACATCACGTGTGTGAAGGTGCGTCATACACACCTACACACACACACACACACACACACACTATACCAGGCATGAGGAGAGCCTGCAGGACATCCCCAGACTGCGAGGCCAAAGCACAGAGTGGCCCGTTCTGAAGGCACAGCGCCGACCTATGGAGGCATGAGCCACAGCAGCACCGAGTGGAGGAAGTCAGAAGCAGAGAGACGCGCGTGGAGGGTCTGCCGATCGGGAGTCGGTTCACCGGACGCCCCCTCAGCGATGCTTCTGACACCAGTCAGCAGTGAGTACAGATCCTTTCCAACACTCTGATGAAACACGACCGAACACCAAGTGTTAACTCGCCAAAAAAAAAAAAAAAAAAAAAAAAAAAAAAACCTCCAAAAAACCCTGCGAATCGCTAAGCAACGGCCAGGAAGAAGGCCTGTGGGGTGAACATGGCTGCCGTGCGCGTATGACTGCAACAAGCCAAATGATGTCTGTCTGCCAACAGCGAGACGGCCCAGCGTGGCTCCAGCCTGCTGCCGCAGCGCTCCGGTCGGGTCCAGCCGGGTCGGAAACACACACCGACACGTCCAACAACACCGCTGCACGGCTCCACGTCGCTTTCAATGTCAAAGCAGAAGAAAAGCAGCTCCACGAACACCAAGGAACAAAACGTGGATCTCATTTTAATTTACCGTTCGTAATGATTTAGAACGAGAACTTATTCTCAGAAATTAAAATCTCAATGTCCAAACTTCCTGTCTCTGATTTAGACACTTTTTACAGTAAAAAAACAAAAAAACAACAACATTTTAACAGTGTTTGAATAATCACAATATGTTCCTTACATCCCACCAGGAAAGCAACGTATTTAAAGATTTTCCTCGTGTTTGTTGTGGTGGGAGACTTGGCATGGAGGCTGCTGTTGTTTTTTTTGTTTCTTTTTTTAATTGTCAGCCAAATTACATACTTTCATGTGAAGATGAAGACAAAGAAATGCACTTAGCATTATTCAGATACTTCAGCACGTGGGCGTGAAAACTACAATGGACTCTTTTATACTTTCAGAGAGAGACGCAAGATGTGAATTTTCTTCAGCTTCAGGTGAACAAATCTTTTCCAGACAACAATTTAGACAGCCACAGAGATGTATGATTTAATCCCGAGCAGCACGGTTGATTATTTACAATATTCCATCAAAAAAATGGTGCAAAGACAGCTCAAATAAAAACGGTACGGCCTTCCGTCCTGTCCGCCATAGTGAGCATTTCTCTCTGCCTTCAGATGAGCCCTGAATGCGTAATGGCAGCGGCTGCAGCTCGGTGGTCTCGGACCACGCAGCCCTGCACTCTGCACGGAACATGACTGCACATCGCTCCACGCCAGTCAGCCAGTCCTCCCACACACACACACACACACACACACACACACACACACACACACACACACACACACACACACACACACACACACACACACACACACACACACACACACACACACACACACACACACACACACACACTTCCCAGTGAACACTGCAGAAGACGAAGAAGAAAGTAATTAGACATAATGAGCGGCTGAAAGGCCGGCAGTGGCTGAAGCTGTAGCCGGGACATCACGGCGCCACTCCAACAAGGACGGAGAGACGGAGAGACAGGACCCCTTTAACTTCCTCACTTCTGACTGCAGGAGAAATGATTCTTTATCTGAAATGTGAACTCTTGTGGTTCTGTGAGTCATGTTTTGTCTGCTGCACTCGGCTCATTTGCATACGGACATCTACTTATTGGCTCGACCTACTTTTAAACCGGTGGAAGCAGAAAGACCCAGAGTACGACGGCACTCCAGACGTGTTGGAGGTCATGATTTGAAAAGAACTCTGCTGCAAACCTACAATGATTTTTGGACAGGTGTGATAAATTTAATATGATCAAACCCCAAGCTGTGCATCCTGGCTCACTCTCTACCGGGGGAGTTCAGGACGGCCCGCCTGCTACTGAAAACACACGCGCTCCAGCAGTATTTACTGTTCCAGTTAGCAGCATGAGTGCATAGATTTATGGTAATAAATGTAGCGTCTGTGTCGCGTTGCTTCTGGAGAAATATGGCGGCCCGGAGACTTTCCTCGGAGCAGATGTACTGCCAGGGTTTGTTTATGCCATACAATCCATCACGCCGAGTTACGGCCGGCGGACGCAACACGCCGCGCGTCGGGGCCCATATGGACGTGGCGTCCTGTCTGAGGTCTGTCAGCCTCCGCTCAGTGTTACTCCGTCTGAATCCCCCCCAACGTTCAACACACAGTCCAACAGGAAGTGAGAAGCCGAAGTGAAAATACGACCATCTGAGAGACTCTAACGTCGGTCAGAGTCAGAAGATCAGAGGCTCATTTCACTGACGTGTCATGGAAGCAACGCTGCATCATTATTACCATACGTATAGAAGTCTTCAAAAAAATGTAATTTTAATATTAATTTAATGATTACTTTCAGTGGGAGACATGAAAGTTGATGGAAAGTGAATGTATTTCACCTGTGCGGTCTGAAGAAGGTGAAGCTGCACTGTACATCTGAAGAGAATGTTGTTTCATTCATTCACTGCCAGTTCGGGAGCAACGTTATGCACATTCCTGAACTCTGCAGTGATAGAAGTTACTGAACGTTCGCATTTCATTACAGTTAAGAGTTTACTCACGTAAAGAAAAATGGCTACCTGGAAAAGTAACTGCTGGTTTCTTTGATTCCTCTTCAGTGCGTCATAATGGAAGCATCGCACTGACACTGTGCGTCAGTCTAACTCAATCATTAAGTTCAGGAAGACGTTACGTCAGTCAGCAGGTGGAAGATGCTCTAAACTGTGGCTGCGGGAACTATGAGCGGGCTTGGATGAAGTACCACCATGTAAACAGATTTTAAACTGATGTCTGTTTAGGGCTCAGTACTGAGGATACATGCTAATGCTAATGCTAATATAATGCATTCCGGTCATGAGTTAATTCAAGAGTAATCAGCTGATCTTCCTCCTGTAAATCACAGCTTAGTGAGTTAGTGGCTAATGCTAACTCTGGGATTAGTGAGAAAGGCAGAGGGAGACGGCAGCTCTGCAGAGTTTCTTACTTACAGAAGTGAGAAGCGCCCAGAAACTTCAATCCTGATCATTACTGATCAATAACCTGCTCCTATCTTATTTTCTACATGAAACACTACAAGAGATTGAAAAAGCCACACTCGGTGTCAGAAGAATCCACCGCCGCCGTCCACACAACACGAGAGACTCGAAGAGGAGAGGTGTGAACGCAGCTCGCCCAGAGACAAGCCCGAGCATCCGACACACACGTCTGGAGAGACGCCGGCTAACTCAATTACAGGTCTGCGTCCAGCGCCGCTCCAGACGCGAGGCTGACGTGCCGTGCAAATGGCTTTAATATAAAACAGATCCTATCGGGACGCAGGGCGCCGGCGAGGATTACGGCTCTCTGATACTCTCTGCCCTTGCCACTGGCTTTGCCACGCTTTCCACCAAGCAAGTTTCAGCGCTAGAGTGTGAAACACAAGGTTAAAACTGTGTGAAATTAATAAGACAAAAGAAGTTAAGGGCTGTGCAAATGCTGGGCCGCCAGGAGGGCGGCGACGTTTGTCTGAAGGTCATTATTCATCTGAAAGCTTTATAAACACATCCCCCCATGTGGGTTTAGCTTATTCAGAGCTGCAATGCATGCTGGGTACTGTTGATACTATCAGTTAGTGAGTTCGGGACAGATGAGGTTCACCTCCAGTAAACAGCAGTGAAGTGAAACAATAAACTTCATGCTGCTTCGGTTCACTGTTGCCTTCTTATTCAAAGCTATGTAGGGTTTCTCACTGGCTTAATGGGGCAAAGTTCGTTTGAAGATAATAATGAATCCACGCCACCGACACATGCAACACAGTTTCAACCGCGCCGGACGCAGGAAAGCCTTTCAGGACGTGAGGAAGTATCCCAGCAGCGCTCACCTTTTCGATCTTGTCCAGCCATTCCTTATTCTGGGCCAGCTCGGCCATGAAGGCCTGGTGCTTCAGCCATTTCTTGTGGAGCTTCTGGGTCTCGTCTCGACTGCTGTCCCTCGCCATCAGCATCTTCTCGCACACCCAGTCGCCCAGCTGGTGACGGGGAGACGGAGAGAGAGGTGTGAATGTAAACTGCTGCCAGTGTGGGACGACTGGTGGGCGCCGCTCTGGTACGCTCCACTGCCGAGCTGTGTCAGGTTCAGGGGAAAACACAAGTCCGATTACGTAAGAGGCGCACATTCGCAGCACATTGGATCATAGCACACACATGTATGTTTTCTCTGGCTTCTGCAGTGTGAGCGGAAGCATCGACACACCAGCGACACATATGGTGGGAACTGCAAGGTCAAACACACAGACGTTAATATTTAATGACGCACACAAGGCGCATGTAGCCAGACACACGTGTACCAACAAGCATGGCGGCAGGACGCCTTCACATGTGCACATAACAGCACGGCAGAGCCCCGCGTCCGCAGCAGCGACAGTAAACAACCACCCCCTCCACACACACACACACACACACACACACACAGATAGATAGTGTGTGTGGGAACACCTCTTGCCAAGGCTGATAAGCACCAGCAGAAAATATTCAGGTCAGCATCAGCACCCCCTCGCCTGGCGCCGCATCTCGACAGCCTCATACCTGCACGCAGTCCCTCCACCCGCACCTCCACCCGCTCTCTAACAGTCCCACCGCGAGGAGAGCGGGCGGATTACCGGCAGCGGCGTCTAACGGGAACGGCCCGCGGCGTGGCGGCAGCCGCGAGCAGCCGCTGGCGTCCGCATCCTCGCTGCTCCGCTGTCACACACATGCGAAAAAAAAAAAAAAAAAAAAAGATGCTCCTCGCCGCAGAGTCACATGGAGGAAGGGAAACGACGAGAGGAACGACGGGAAGAGAGAGAGAGGGAGAGAGGAACGCGAAAGGTGAGAGGAGGGTAAATGACAACAATGCTGGAAGCAAGACGCGGATGGGAGACTTCAAACTGAGGCTGTGCTGCCCTCTTCCCTCTCTCCATCTGCTGAGGACTCGCTGTACGAGGAGGAGAGAGAGGAGGAGGAGGAGAGAGAGAGAGAGGAGGGGTGGAGGCGGATCAGTGACGACAGCAAGGAAAAAAAAAGAGGATGACTGAGAGAGGAAAAAAAAAGAAAAAGAAAAACCTCCTCCCCAAAACAATAAAATGGCAGGCAGCCGAGCCGGTGCACGGCCGCCCCGCCCCTGCCTCGCACCTTCAGAGAGGGAGGAGGGAGGGGGGATGGAGGGATGGAGGAGGAGGAGCAAAGAGCCGGGGATTGTGATTTTTTTTTTTTGGGGGGGGGGGTGGGTGGGATGCAGGCGATGCCTCCAGGCTCACGGTCACGGCTAATGATGCTGAGGAGGAGGAGGTGGAGGAGGGGGAGGAGATGGAGGTGGAGGAGGGGGGGTTCCAGTGGTGTCAGCTCAGGAGGACGGAGGGGTGAGAGAGTCAAAAAGACACGAGATGCTCGTTCTTTTCTCCCTTCAATGGGACGAACCTCCACTGAGCATCCTGACTCCTCCACTGCTGTTATCTGCACCCCTCCTCCTCCACCCCCCTCCCCCTCCTCCATCATCCTCCTCCTCTCTGCAGCAGTCCCACTCAGCTGTACTCTCTGTCTCCAGCCTGACGCTGCTGCAGTGGTGAAGCAGAGAGAGAGAGAGAGAGAGAGAGAGGGAGAGACAGAGAGAGAGAGAGAGAGAGAGAGAGAGAGAGAGAGAGAGAGAGAGAGAGAGAGAGAGAGAAGGAAGGAGGCGGTGCAGGTAGGAGGGATTTATGCTGGAGGCTGAATTTGGCTTTTCTGAGATACTCTACCACTGACAGGTAGAGGTAGACTGACTGACAACAGTAAGCACACAAACAAACAAACACACACGCACACACACAGACACAGCAGAGGTCAGAGGTCACAGGGGGTCTCAGTCTGACGCCCCTCTCGAAATGGGAAAATGAACTGAGCCGGAGAACGGAGGGAGAGTGTGTGAGTGTGCATCAGGGGGCCGGAGGTCTGTTGTTAGAGTGGAGGAGGAGGAAGAGGAGGAGGAGGAGGGAGGACAACATGAAGGGTAAGAGGGGCCTGGATGAGTTCGAAGTTCAACCTATGGAGATTTTGTGTGAAATCAGTGACTCTGTGTCGGTGTGTGTAGATGAGAGAGCAGCAGGAGGCAGCCTGACCTGAAGAGAGGAACACACACACACACACACACACACACACACACACACACACACACACACACACACACACACACACACACACACACACACACACACACACACACACACACACACACACACACACCCTGCCAGCTGAGAGCTCGGGTTCTCAGACACTGACGCAGAGTCACTCATACACTGGAAAACACACACACACACACACACACACACACAAACACACTGACACACACTCTTCCTCCCCTGAATTAGTGATGAGGAAGTGTGCTCCTGAATAATTCAGCAAAGCCGAAGAGAGAAAGTTGCAGAAACTAAACAAGACTCGCGATTCAGGAAGGAGTCGGTGACTCTGCAGGGAGGAGCTGAGCCGAGTCTGGAGTCCACGCCCCCGCCACGCCCCGCCCCGCCCCACCATACCACGCCACGCCCCGCCCCACCATACCACGCCCCGCCACAGGCCACGGGAAATTCACCTTTTTATTTCATTCCAAGCTTTCTGTGCTGAGCTTGCATGTTCTCCCTGAGCATGTGTTGCCTGTCCTGGATACTCCAGTTTCCTCCCACAGTTCAAAACACGTGAAAGAAAAAAAAATTTCACCTCAAAAAGACACTTCAACCACTTTTCTAACTTGATGGTTCAAAAAAAAAAAAAAAAAAAAAACTTGCCTGTGGTAACCATGGCAACCGCCAGCCCAACAAGGAAGGGTTACATGTCGTGCTCAAGCTCTAGAAACTACTCAGATTGTCGCAGCCTTTACAGCAGAATCTTCTGATTCTTGTTTTTGTGGGTTTAATCCTGTGGCGCACTGCAGCGCCACCTCTGGTCAGGTGTAAACATTACAGTGTTTTCACATTCCACCACGCAGCTTCCTGGATAGTTCACGTAAACACAACCAGCAAGTCATTTTTCATGAAGAGTTGAAACTGTGATTTCTCCTGCCACTTCTAACGAGTCAAACATGTAACTTTGCCTGACGTGAGGTGAAGTGGGTCCAGACAGCGGCCTACCTCGTGACAGTCCTGCAGGAACCTCTGAAGCCCCCACTGGGTGTTGAGTCTCTCCAGCCACTGCTGAGCCAGCTCTCTGTTCTGGTTTCCCCTGAAACGACGAGAAGTCACAGTTCAGTTCACACAGAGTGCAATGACTGCTCAGGAAAAAAACGACGACACTTCGACATTTAGAACATTACCTTCAGTGATAATTCTGTTTTCTCACTGTATTTTGCTTTTGAAATGGAAAGTTTATCTTATTAGAGGGCAAGAAAACAGGAAGTCAGCTGTGAAATATTATTTATATCAAACATGAAACCACACAGAGGAGTTACTTTGAAGATTTTCTCAATATAAGACATTGATAATCATCAGTTAATCATTTTTTCTTCAAAAAAAGGAAATAATGTCCTCAGTAAAAAAACAAACTTGACTTTAAAGGCTTTGTCGAGTCTGCCAAAGTCATTTACAGTCAACAATAAGCACCACTGGCACTACGGAGGACTTTTCTATTATGAAATATCAGTAACTCTCTATGTGGTGTTTTCAACACGGACAACCGGTCCAAACATCTCAACTTCATGTTACCCCTGAACCTGCATAACAGCATAACTGTGACGAGCATAGAAATACGATACACAGACTGTGGATGGACGTTCTATATCGCACATATCTATAGCGCCTATGTTTCGCCATCTTGTGGAAGCTGTCGGTGAAGCGGCTGTGTGTGAAAGTCTACGGAGGTCAGAGGTTCTCTTTCATGCATATTTGGCGCTTCATGATTGGTTCCACCGCCTGACGTGGTAAGTCTGGTTTAGGTAAGCCAGTCATTTTGGGGGGTAGAGCTCGGACTGAATATTCATATAGATTACTCAAATATGGAGCTCAAATAAGCTGAAATAAATTTTAAAAAAGAGTTTAAGTGTTGCATGTTTATGTAAAATCACTGTAAATATATAATATTGAACATCATAAATATAAGGTTATAGGTTTAGAATTGGACTAATACGTTAAAATACCTGACTGATTAAACTGTAGCTGGTCTGAGACCACATCAATACTCATATTAGTATTGATATTAGATGTTAATCCACATTCACAGAAGATCAGAGACCAGAGAGAGCTGAGAGTCTGCATGATGAGTTCTGCTATACTCAGACTTTATGCTATTTGTTAGAGAAAATTAATTGAAATAATTGTGAAAGTGCAGAACCTGAACGTTAAGAGACTGAACGTTAAGAGAACAGTGATGTATGATGCTCATTTATCGGTCCACAAGAGAGCAAAGTGAATCCTGAACGTCTTAATTCATGGAAATGCAACTGAACAACCATATGGTTCTATTTCTATTCTATTGTTGGGGGACACACACACACACACACACACACACACACACACACACACACACACACACACACACACACACACACAGCTGCGCCTGACACAGATTTCATGCCTTGCTCTCTCGCTCTTTTGTTCCGTTTGTACTTGGGACTCCATTCTTCTCCTCGCCAGCAGCTCTCACTCTCTTTATTCCTGTCGGCCGCATTGTGTTTGGTGCAGCTGCTGAGAGTTTTACGCTTCGGAACCGAGCGGAGCTCCAGCTGTAACCGAGTGCTGGTGAACAGCTTACAGAAAGACTCTCCCCTCAGCTGGAGGCATGGCATATGACTTACTGCTTCACTAAATCCTCAATTCTCAGGATTATTCACTCAATGATTTGATGACCGTCAATATTTTTAGAAGAAAGGATGTATGATCTGTCCATCTATTACGGGGTTCTGCAATCTTTATGACCAAAGAGCCATTTTTGTGACTTTCAACTAAGTCAAGTTGGTCTGGAGCCGTAAAACACATTTAACCTTTAAAATGAGGTGAATGCAGCTCAGGAAACTTCCTATGTGGTTTTGATGCACACAAAAGAACTGTATCTTATGACGCATTTTTGAAGTTAGGGCTCAGAATAGTGAACATTTCATTAAATTTAACCGACTTTTATACTTGGTTTTAACAGTTCTGCTTCTCTTTTCAAGCATTTTTTGTTGATTATGTTTATAAAATGTTAGTATTTTTACCAAATTTACCTCCTTTTCAGCAGTTTTGCATGGTTTTTTTCCCCAACCATATTTATGTTCTTCTTTTATAAACTCTAGCCGTTCCATTACTTTTTTCCCCATTTCTTGTGGTTTTAGCCGCTTTTCTTAATTTTACTTGTACCTTCATTTGAATCCCTTTTGAACCGAGAGTGATCGATCATTTTGAACAGTACTGTGGTGTGTCAACTGAAAGTCAAATCCATCCTTTAAATCTTTCTTTTAAACCCTGTCAGTGACTCCTGTGAGCTGTGGCTTGACTGCCAGCCGCCTGCCGTGTGTCGTCATTCCCACCTGTTGGCGAGCGTGTCGATGCGCTCCCTGATGCGTTCGGAGTAGATGTTGCTCTGGCTGATCAGACTCTCTCCGGCCTCGATCACGGCCTTGATGCGGTGCAGGTTGAGCTCCATGGCCGTGGTGAAGTCCTTGTGTTTCTTGATGGCCGCCTCCACCGTTTCCACCGTGGTGGGCAGCTCCACGTGAGCCAGGGCCGACTCCTGCCGGGCCGAGACGCACAAACACAGCTTATGAACTTATTTCTGACGCTTGCTGAAAGGACATTCATGTTGACCCTTTTAGCCTTTTTAGCTCTTTTAACTGTTTGACCTGTTTTTGCTCCATTCTTGGCAGTTTCAAACATTTTGGCTACTTTGTGGGGTTTTTTTTTTCTTTTCAGCCAATCTGCCAAATGCTTTTTATCCAGCAATGCTTGCAGTTTTTAGGCTTATATTTGAGGACATTTTAACAGTTTTAGCCTTTATAACAACTGAAGTCAAAAGAGTCATTGTGAAAAAAAAGCTATACATGTAAATATATTTTAAAAAAGGGAATAATAGGATGGAAATGGTTCTACATGTCATTTCCAGAAGGCTTGAGAGAGCCAGCACAGAGCCGCCATTTAACAGACAATCCTAAATCATGACATCTATGAGAAACTGTGTTTTATATCACCAGTATATTTATTTTGTAGCCACATCAAAGTTACACTGAAATACTCAGATTGAGAGCTCCACTTGAGTCTGGTGTTTTTCCACTGTCTTGTGTTGCATGAATTGTTGCATTACTACAGTATGGAGACAACACACCATCATGTAAATATCTGTTTTTATCCATCAAATGTAGTTACTGAGTTGATATTCAAAGAAGCAGTATTGTACTTTGTTCTGTCAACTTACTAAGACCCACAAATATCCGTGTTTTCAAAAATAAAACCTTAGAAGCAGGTATTGTGAATGCATGCGGTCTGAGGATGCAGGGAAAACTAATCAAAGTGCACAGCGGAGGAAAACAAGGGCGAAGCAGACAGAGATCAATGGCCCGACTCGTCTTTGATGGTTATCGAAGCAGAAGCGCTGCTCTCTCCGCATCTGGCCCTCCGGGCCGACGACGAGAGGCGGGTGCCGGCGCGCACGGCAGCGGACCGGAGGAGACGCGGGAGTCGGGGTCGACTCCGCCCCCGCCCGCCGTGACATTTCAGGACAGACGCACAGACAGGCTCGACGCTCGGAAGCGACCGGTGATGCAGTCCGCTCGGCCATTCTCAGAGTAACACAACCAGCATCAGAACTCCGCAGTGACTGCAGTCTGTTCATGAGAATTCAGAAACCCTGGCAGGTTATAAATAGACTCAAGTTGACAGTTCTATTTGTGCTCCGTGTCTTCTGGTCTGCCACCATCAAAACCAGCCACTGCAGGGAATCTAATCATAGTGCAGACGCTCTGCTGCCGGTCTGTCGGGCTGTGGCGCTCACCTGGTTGTTCAGGAAGGACTCGGCCTGCTTGACGTCCCTCAGGAACAGGTGGAAGATGTGGGCCTGGACCAGGACCTCTCTGCGGCTCTCCCACATCTCCAGCAGCTTGTTCCAGCCCACGTCCAGCTTCTGGAGCCACTGCTGCAGGGCGGCCTGCGGCAGCGGCGCCTCCTCCGACTCCAGCAGCTCGTTCATGGCCTGCAGGCGCTCGTAGTCCTCCTCGTACCTGCGCGACAGACGACACAGTGCTGCCCAGACGCTCTCCAGACGCCCGGACGCCACGAGCTCCACGGGTTCCGCTGCACCCACCGGCCGATCTCCTCCTTCAGGGCGGCGTGCTTGTTGATGAGTTTCTCGGCCTCCTCCAGGTTGTTGGGGAGCTGGTCGGAGGCGGCGGACGTCTGCGTCTGGACCAGCCAGGTGAGGAAGGAGTCCAGGTCCTGGGAGACAAGCCGGATTCACATTTCGAGCTTTCCGATTCATGAATCCACATGGATTGATTTGAAATAGAATGAAAGGTCAGACTGGTCGATTGATTCCAGTCGGCTGAAATCTCTGAACTGTTTACGTCTGAGTCTGCAGTCCCTTCAGGACCCCCGTCCCCCGGCTGGACCTCAGAGCCCCGGTACCTGTATGAAGCTCTGCAGCCTGCTGGCCACCATCAGCGAGTCCTCGCAGCCCTGCAGTGTCCGTTTCAGCTCCTCCCACTCCACGCTGATGCCGTCGAACGGCATGAGGACCTCCATGGCGCGGCTCTGGTGGGCGGTGGCCAGATGCTCCGCTTCTTCCTGCGGAGGACAACACGACCCGTGACCCTCTTTCTTCATGACCTTTATCACATGACCTCTGTGATTCCTGCTTCCCCCACCTGCAGGTGCAGCAGTTTGGGCTCCAGCACCGACAGGGCGCCCTCCATGGTGGAGAGGCGTCTCTGCAGGGCCAGGACTCCGCCCAGGTCGCTGCCCACGTACTGGGTGGCGTCGATGGCTTTCCTCTTCTCCTGGATCTGGGACTTGATCTCGGCGCACTCCAGGAGGTAGTTCTGCAGCCGCAGCATGGAGTCCATCTGGTCTTTCTTCTGCTCCACCAGCTCCACGATGCTGTTCCACCTGGTTCAGGGCCACAGCAGGGAGACCGCGACTGAGATTCACAGGTTTAAGACACGGGCAGGGAACCTTTCAGGTTCAGGAATCTAATGCAGGAAGCACAACGCAGCAAATACTGAGCTTTTTTTTTTTTTTCCAGTCAGGTCCCGCCATTAATATTGATGATTTTTCATAGTGACTGATAGTAGAGCAGCAGAAATATGACTTCAAAAAGCACAAAAAAAATCATGATTCATATGTGAATAATCCAGTACTATAAACAGAAGCATCAGTGTTGTGCGTTGAGGTTGGAGCGGTGAGGACCTGATTTAACCCCGGAGCCGGAGTCCCGGTTCGATTGCTCTCTGCTCTGCTCTGCTCTCAGTCTCGTCTGCTGCTCAGATCACCAGATCGCCAAACAACATGCTCCCCTGAATCTGCTCCAGACCAGCAGGTCTCAACACACACCCGCTCAGCCAACCAACACACACACACACACACACACACACACACACACACACACACACACACACACACACACACACACACACACACACACACACATACACACACACGCACACACGGATCTCTGCACTCAGGAAGGAAAACAGCTCGGTGACACTGAGCTCAGAGCCACAGCAGGTCTCTCATGACTGGCTCTGGTTACTGCAATCAGATCATCAAACGTAAGGAATTAAGATTACGGTATCGTTACTTTGATGAAATTCTACTTGAAGTAAAAGTATCTACTTGAGTAAAATCCATCTCTTGATGGAGGTCAAAGGTCAGAAATTCAATCCAACTCTAATCAACTTTTAGTTCACGTCATAATTAGGAGCTTTCGGGAGGTAGAAGGTGCAAACTCTGTTCAGATCATCACGGAAAAGACTGCATGTGTTTTTCTCCAGCTCAAACACCACACTGCGAGTCAAGAAGTCTTGAGGGAACGAAAATCTAAACTGAAATCAAAGTTTCGCTTCGCTGTGAGCAGCGAACCAGCAGAGCTGAGCAGAAGCTTCAGCAGAAAACAAAGAGGAAATTCCACACGTGCCAAACGACGGAGTCACCAAACTGGAAATTACAGAATACTCACTTAATATTTCTTCCATTGAGAGATGTTTTTAAGGCAATATCAGATAAAAGAGAGATTCTGTTCTATTTTTTTTAACTAGCTTGAGGTTTATTTTTTCAGGCCTATAAATAGAAGAGCAGAGTCTCAAAATATGAGAACTGGAACAGTTTTAATATTCAGAGACAAGCAGGGGATTTTTTTTCTCATGTTTATGGTTGATTTCTTTTTATTTTTGGGACGAGCGTTCCTGGCTGACGTGGGTCTTGAACGAGAAAGAGAGCACAGATGGCCACGCTGAGACCGGCGCCACGCGCCAAGGTCACAGGACTGCTGGACTCTGCCGGGTCCAGGGCCGCCTGTGAACCGGCCACCAGCACGCACCGGGCCCAGCCAGCAGACGGCTAAATAAACCTTCTGACAGAAAGAACAAGTCCCCGGGCCCGCGTTTAAAAACCAGAAAAGACGGAGAGATCAGCTGAACATGACCAGGCGCTTCTCAACATTCAGGTTGAGTCTCGTTTCTCATTAGTTTCCTTTACATGACGACACTGATGTGAGTCTCTGGCAAATAGCTTTCAGAGAAACACCCTTGTTTTGGACTTTCTATTGATTTTCTTGGCTGATTTAAGTGTTTTTTTTAACTGAATATACTATTATTATTATTATCATTATTCTAATTAATAAAAGCTGCAGCAGCTGTGAGGTCAGTGTCTTCTGCGTACCTGGAGTTGAGGTGGTCCTGGCAGCCTCTGACCTCTGTGGAAGACGGATGACCTCCGTCGAGGAGCTGCTGCACGATCTGATTCACGTCCAGGATCCTTCCCATCAGGCTGTTCATCTCCTGGTCCAGGCTCTCGAACCTGCCACACAGGGTAAGGTGAGATCTGGGCGCGTGCAGCGGACCGCTGTGTCACCGCGCAAACGACAGGGAGTCACTTCAGGGTTACAGTTCAGAGGGAAGAAAACTAAACAAGATTCTGAACATAAGAAGTAAAGCCTCCATCCCCTCCTCACCTGTGTGCCACCACCTCCACGTCCTCCAGCTTCTCGGGGATGTCCATCTTGTCCAGCCACTGCTCCTTCTCGTCGATCCACAGCTCGCAGGCGTTGACCTCGCTGAACATGCGGTAGACGGCCAGGGCGTCGTGGAGCCACTGCTGCCGGAGCACGGCCACCTCCGCCACCTCCGTGTACAGCTGCTCCACCTCCCCCATCCGCACCTGCACCTCCTGCGGGGAGGGAGGGGAGACGGGTGAGGCCGCGCGGCTCCGGGCGCCGCCGGCCCGCGAGCGCAAGCGTCACCCACCTCCTGCTCCCTATACTGCAGCGGCAGCGCCACCACGTGTTTGCGCAGCGCGATGACGTGCAGGCGGTGCTTGTCCACCGCCTCGCTCACGCCCTTGTGCTTCTTCAGCAGCGACTGGGTGGAGTACTCGTCGTGGCCGAAGTCCTCGCTGGAGACCAGGCGGTAGGCGTCCTGCAGCCACGCCACCAGGTCGTCCGTCTCGGTGGAGAACTGGAAGAAGTTGAGCGCCTCCTGCAGGTGGCCCAGGCGCTGCGCCGCCTGGTCCTCCAGCCTCTTCCACTCGCTCTTCACCTCCATGATGTGCTCCTGGATCCCCGCCGTGCCGAAGCTCTTCTCGCTCAGGATCTGCTTCCCTCGCTTCATGGTGTTCTGCGGGAGGACGGACCGGATCCGTCAGCGTCACAGTGACTTCAACACCCGGAGCACTGCTGCTTTCAGGACGGACGAACCAGAACACCAACCGACAGCAGACGTGACAAATTCTAACGTAGCGACGCCACACTGCTGCTGCTGCAGCTTGTTCTCATGCCTGAATAAGAAGGAGCTTTCGAGGTTGCAACTTGTGCAAAACTCTGCAGCAAGAATCTTGACCCGCACAAACAGATGGACCCGCATTTCTCCCATTTTGAAGGAGCTTCATTGGCTGCCAGCCTCTTATAGAGTTAACTTTAAGATTTTGGTTTTAACCTTTCGGGCCTTGCACGACCAAGCTCCCTCTTATATTCGCGATCTGCTCCAGCCTTACTCCCCTGTGAGGGCTTTAAGGTCTGCGGACCAGAATCTCTTAAAGGTGCCGCGTACCGCTTCAAGACCAGAGGAGCCCGATCATTCCAGGCCGTTGCTCCCAGGCTCTGGAACGATCTGAAACGCTGTTTCTTAACAACTGCATTGCACTGTATTGACTGCACTTCACCAGCAGCAGTTTTCCACCACTCCCTATTATTTATTCTACTTTTTTAAAGGGAGGCACAATATAACGGCATTAACGTCGGATCATGTTCGTCATTTTTTAACACAAAAGTATCGGTCCAAATTTTCACATTGGTGCATCCCTACGTTTTAAATTGATAATATCTCACTTTTGGTTTTATATGAATCACAAAAAAATGAAATATGTTGAGCAAGAACCCTGAATAACTATGTTACATGATAACAATTTGAAACTGTAACCGTATAAACATGTGTTCAACACTATATTTGCAGTAAGATGATTTATAAATGACAGTGAAAGCAGGTACATATAGTTCAGAACAGGATTTACAGGTACTGTATGTATTCCAGGTGCATATTCCCCTACACACACTCACTCACACACACACCTGCAGCAGTGAACGGTGAGCCAGCAGTTCCCCGGCCAGCGTCTTGTGTTTCTGCAGCAGCCTCAGCACGCTGCTCAGGTCCTTCCCATAGCCCTGAGCGCCCAGGATGGCGCTCTTCTCCCGGATCCAGGCCGCCGACTCCTCCAGCTCCTGCGACACCAAACACACCGGGCGTCATACAACCGATCACTTTAATGGATAAATAAATACAACGACACACAGCAGAGAAGATGGAATAACAGAAATCTAAAGAAAGATAACAGAAGAAAAATAAAGCTGAAAATCATGACTGAAAGATTGAATTCTTTGAATCTGCGAATCTGTGTTGTGGGAAGACAGTGAAAAAAGTCATGTAGGAGTGAAACAAAGTGAGAGAGTGTCACCTGGAAAAAGGCCCACAGCTGTCTGGACTCCTCCAGCTCCGAGCGGCGTTTAGCTGCCAGCTGCTTCAGCTCCTCCAGACAAGACGAGACGTGGTTTACCCGGTTACAGATCACCTGCGGGTCGCAGGGCTGGTAACCTGACCGGTTAAGAAACAAAACAGACAAACAAACAGCCCCTTAAATCATTCAAACTCTGAGCCCGACTCATGAAAACACTGTGACTCCAGCTGAAGTGTGTCTGAACTATTTTTAAAAACAGGCAAGACAACAATACGAAAAAGGTCTATGCTAATGATTTGCACCATGTACTTTGATTTCTTAGAAACAAAGGAAAAAGAAGTGAACAAGTAAAGAAAAAACAAAAAAACATGTCAAGGTTTACACTGCGCATGTGCATGTGTGCGTGCGTGCGTGCGTACCCTCCACGGTGGTGAACTTGAGTGCGGCGGCGTTGAGCGTCTCCACCCTCTCGGCCTGCACGCTGATGTCGGCCTCCTGCAGGCTGTGCTTCTGCAGCAGGTCGTCCACCTCCAGCAGATGTTTCCCGAAGTCCTTCGACAGCAGCTGCACCTGGAGGGAGAACCGGGAGGCAGGCAGCAAGTTCACTCCTCGTCGTTCCAAAGCGGAAACTCCACTGCTCGTCAACATGAGGTCAGGGCTGGGGTTCGTACTTGCGTGTCCTCCATCCAGTCGATCATGTACACCATGTCCTGGAAGGTCTTCTGCAGGGCCAGGTTCTTCTCCAGCCGAGTCCTCCGGCCGGCCACCAGCTCCTTCAGCAGGCTCCACTGTCCCAGGATGTTCTCCTTGCGCGCGGAGATCCGCCGGATGTCGTAGTATCCCTCGGCCTCCATCTCCGCCGCCAGCTCCACCACCACGCCGATCCGCTCCTCGTACGAGGCGATGTCCGCCTCGATGGCCTCGTGCTTCTTCATCGCCGCCTCCACGGCCGGGAGGTCGTAGCCGAAGTTGTCCTTCGGTGTGGAAAAGAGATGAAACGTTACACGTTTGGTTCAGATTCACTCGGCTCAATACAAACCATCTCATTCTCAATCAGACCGGCGCTTAAAACAACAGCAAATCAACATATTAAAACTTTTTTCTTAGTTTTAGCTTTTAAAACTTTAAAACTGTCAAGAACAACTTGAAATATTTTATCAAACTGAAATGACTGTTTGATTGATGGGTGTTTTATTTCAGATCAGGAGTTTTCAAGCTGCAGCTCTGGAGCTTCTGAAAGCTTTCCCTAAATTACACATAAAATTAACATTTCTTCATTTTTTCATTTCGTTTACAAACCAGTCCTTTTCAAAAGGACTTTTAACTCTTGGCTAAATAGCTTTGAAAAAGAACAACATCAATAAGGACATAATAGCTAAAGTCACACGAAATGGGAAATAATAAAACAAAACAAATAAAACAGTGTTAAAAACCCTAAAATGATCAGAATTTCTAAAAGAAAATAACGTTTAAATGTAGGGAAAAAAAATATCACGCAAAAATGCCATAAAAGGAGCCAAAACAGTTCAAGCAGCTAAAAGAGTTAAATAAACGGGCGAAACTCAGAAACTAAACTTCTCTTTTGGCCGTTAAGGCTGCAGAACTCTGCTCCAGACTAATTTATCAAAATAAAAGCATCAGTTTCTGCAGCCTGCATGGACACTAGCATTATCAGCAGAGAGGCGAACAGCCGCTCGGACTCCCGGGGTGTCGCATTCGAGCCGATGTTGTTTTTTTAGCTGCCTTGAAAACATGGAGCTTTACTCCAGCAGGAACATCAGGAGCTCCCCACCTGTGAGACCAGCCTCTGGTTCTCGTTGAGCCACGCCTGCCTCATGGTGGTCTTGTGGTCGAAGCGCTGGGCCAGCAGCTCCAGCTTCTCCTGACGAATCAGCTCCTTCCTCAGAGCCACGCCCCTCTCATGCTCCGCCTTCTCCAGCCGCTCCCAGGCCTGCGCAGCGGCGGGAGGAGTATTAGAGGAGGCAGAGGGGGTCACAGGGAAAATACTGCCTGTAAGTTAGAGCAGAGTTACCTTGTTAATGTCTGAGATGAGCTTCCCGTCATTAGGCACGTAGGGTTTCTGGTTATTGGCTCTGAGTTTGCTTTGGATGGTGAAGAGAAGGACCTCAAGGTTCCCTTTTTCCTGAAACCTGGATCGGGAGACAGGTGGGAGAGATGGATAACTTCACGTTTCTGATTTCCTGGTAATTCTGGATTGTGAGGTAAATCATTAATAATTCATTTCTGTAATAAAGGGTCAATAGGTGGCGGCGAGCGCGGAGCACGGACTTGATGGGCTTCTCTATAGTGCAGTAGGTTGTGAAGGCCTGCAGCTGCTGCTGGACTCCGGTCAGAGAGTTGGCGAACTTCTGGTTGCTGATGACAGCGATGGTCTTCTCGATCCAGTCCAGCAGGTCAGACGCCAGCGCGTCGTAGCGGTTGACGATCTTCTCCGCCTCCACACAGTTGTCCAGCACCTGAGGGACGGGAGGAGGGACGGACAGAGGGACAATGTTATTTCTATTCCTGTAGAAGTGACGTAGAGTTTTACTGAGAGCTTTTAAATGACTATAAAGATGTGATAACTCAGTTCAGGTAACTTTATTTATCCCCAGCCTCCTCCCCTCGGGTCGACATGCACAGCAGGTCGTGGAAGAGTGAGTCTGTTACCTTGCCAACCCTCTTCCCCTCCACAATAAGAGCCTTCATCTTGGAGAAGTAGTGGTAGTACGAGACCACGTATGTGATGATGGACTTTTCATCTGGGTTTTCTGTGTTCACATCTGAACGGGAGAGACGAGACAGAGAAGCTCTCAGCTCAGACGAGACAGAGAACAAACCCACCTTTCATATTTTGACACTTTTATTGGTTCTTCTGCTTTCAGGGATATAAGGAAACAATGATTTCAGATGAAAGATCTGGCTGGAAGCTGAAGGCTTTGTGAACAATTTCTACCCATTTTAGCCATATTTTGCACAAGAACATCTAATAAGAAGACCTGGAACAAATCCAAATCCACTTTCACAGTCTCTCTATCTGCGTGGAATAATCACAGATGAAGTGTGAAGTTTTGTAATCATTTCTGGACTTTCGAAGCCTGATCTAAACTTCGCTCCACAGCTACAGGAACCAGAGTTGCAGACACTGTTGGAGTAAAAACAAAAAGCTCTTCTTTTCCCTATTGTAACCCTCGCTGAGACCTTTCTCCCGGGTGGTGTGTGCGTGGCGGCTTTCCGTCCCCGGTCAGGGCTCACCTTCGGGGTCCAGGAGCTTGGTGAGGCCCAGGTGCTGCTCGGCGATGTTGAAGGCTTGCTGGAGGTTGTGAGTTGCATTGGATCTGGTGAGCTTGTGAAACTCGATCAGATCCGGTCTGGTCAGAAAAACGCCGTTTAGAGGAGCAGAGTGTTGAAACGAGGCGGCATGAGACGCGTGTGTGTGAGTGTGTGTTTAACCTGTGTCTGTGTATGAGTGCGTTGAAGGCCAGGCCGTCTCTCCAGCAGGTGGTGAAGTTCTGGATGTTGACCTCAGGATATCTGTGGAGTGGAGACACAGCGTGACCAGCCGGTCTGGACAGCAGCGTCACTGCAGCTGCAGCTTCTGCGTTTGTTTACCCCGCCGTCTTCATCTGGCACCAGAGCAGCAGCGCATCTTTAGCCGAGCGCGTCTCTCTGTTGTCCTCCGTCTCGATCTTGATCACCTGGATCTGAGGAAAAACACGAGGCGGAGATTTTAAGAAGGAAGAAAACATTTTTTTTCTTCCTGCGCTCCTGAACAGAACAGACGTGACAGAGAACACTGAGGTGAAGGGAAACCAGAGAGAACGTGTGTGACAGGAAACAGAACGCGAGGCGCCCGAGCCGCTACAGCGTGTGATGGTAGGTGACAGCGACGGCCATTCGGCCAATCACGTCACAGTGACATGATCCGAGGTAATTGGGGACGTGACGCCCTGAAATCTGTTGCTGCCGGCGGCGCAAACACACATGAACACACACACGGATCTGTGTGTGAAAGATCAACGTGTTCACGTTTGTTAAACACACATGAAGACAAAGCAAAAATAAGAGACTCGAACCTGGGAATAAAACCCACGTTGAGACTGTAGCCTCTATGATCACACTCCTCTTTTTGTCCTTTCAGTCACAATACAAACACTCTTAATGACTAAACTGGAGAATAATAATGTTTACATATATATATTAACGATTAGAAGGCTGATTCATCCCACATCACTGATGGAGCACAGTGAAAGTTGCAGGTCAGCTCCACTCTCTACTCGTGTATTTACTCCTGAGCGTCGGCCTCCTGCTTCGCACTCCTTTCTCAGCACATGTAAAATTGAAGAGGCGGTGGAGAGAGGAGGAGGCAGGCCGGGACGAGAGCCAAGCTCCAGCGAACGGAGGCGAATCGCAGTCTAAACTATAAGACCGCGGCTGCTTTAGTGGCACTACGGATGAAACAGAGGATCAAATGTAGACAGAGGCATGACGGCACGCAGCCTCAGAAGTTCTACGCTGGAGGGAAGCCGGGGACCGTGCAGCTGATCGGTTGATGCAGCCGTCAATCTCAGAGAATTACGTTCAAATCAAAACCATCATGTGAGAATGAGCCGAAGAAAACGGGAAAAACCAACAGGCTTTTGCCATCAAAAGAGAATTTCAATTGAAAAAGTACAGTAAAATAAGAACATTCTCAGGTTGTGTTCTAGGAGTTGTTTATATTTTGAGAGAAAAGTTACTATGCCTTCATTTTCAAATCATCTCTGTGGTCCCTGAACTGAATATAACAACCTAAACAATGAAAAACTGTTGTTTTCTGAAAGTCAGGCAGAGATCACGGTCACTCTGTAACATTTATGATGTATTCAGAACGTAATCAATTTTGTTTTACATCCAAAAAAAAAGATTATAACTTAAAAACAGAAATGGGATTTTAAATGACAGCTGGCATTTTGAAAACTGGAATTCAACAGCAATTCAACTCCTCACTCAGCCATATTGAACAGTATTCATCCTTTTCATGCCTCTGCAGAGAGCCCCCCCCCCCCACACACACACACACACACACACACTGTGAGATGGCTCTCTGTTGAAATGCTTGGTGGTGGGCCGCCGGGCCCTGCATGACAACGCCGGCTCCCGGGAGGCATCGAGCAGGCGAGTGTGTGCTGCGAACGCTACAGAAGGGTCTGAAGAAGCACGGCGTCAGCGTTCTGTGCCGAGGCCACGCTGCCTGTCGCACTGAGGCGGAACAAAGCGGAGCTGCAGGCTGATGGAGTACTTACAGCAGAGGAAGTGATCCTGTATCACCGCTGCTGCAGTGCAAAGGTCTGGAAAACTGCAGGTGAGTGCGTGTGAATGACAGGCGAGGCAGTGCGTGTGTGTGTGTGTGTGTGTGTGTGTGTGTGTGTGCGTGCGTCCTTGTTGGAGAGCAGACCGGCAGGCGGCTGCTTCCTCTCGGCCACAGAGTGACTTTCAGGCTCCGTCCGCCGAACCGTCGCCGTCGCGCGGCGATGACGCTGCAGCCGTGACGGTTTTCAGGCAAACCGAAGCGCTCGGCCCAAATGATGCTGCTGCTGCTGCTGCTGCTGACTTGAGCAGCGCCATGCTTCACTGGGTACCATGGCAACCTGAGCCAGCCAGCGTCGTTCAGAGGCTTAAAGCATCCCCGATCAGACGGAGAAAACTGACGACAGGAGCGATGCGGAGAAACCGGACAGGGACTGCCGAGCCGCGGGAACTAAACCACGGACTGTTTTCAGAAAGGTTACCTGGAAACGCAGGATGATGGTCCAGATGAGGCCGAGGGTGAGGCGGTGGTTTCCGTCCACGATGTCATGCGAGCCCACGTTCTCCAGGTGGACCCTCTGCTCCTTGAGAAACTGCAGGGCCTTGTCCACATTCTCCAGGCAGTGGATCCTCATGCGGCCCCGCGTCGGCCTCGGCTGGAGACGCAAAGCATCGGAAGTAAGACTGTTACTGAGATCCAACCAGTCAGAGGTACCTCGTTCAGTGTAATTACACTGTTGTGTGTGTGTGTGTGTGTGTGTGTATGTGTTCCCACCAGCAGCTCTCCACTCAGGACCTCCAGCAGTCTGGTGAGCATGTATCCATCCCTCAGGTCGTTGTAGAGGTCGGATATGCGGCAGGACACTCTGGCCAGGTGGGAGTTCACCCACTTAGTGAAAGTCTTCTTCTGCACCGCATCTCGCTCATCTGAGGAAAAAACAATCAGCACAAAATAAAGAAAATGGAAGCGAAGAACGACCCGTTTGGAGCCCTCTGTGAAGCGCCATCGCAATGCAGCGAACAGTGAAGCTAACGGGCTGCTCATTGCTCAGGACTTCATTGATCTGCGCGACCTCTGACCTGCCAAGGCCTTGATGCGGGAGCACTCGAACAGCTTGGAGCTGGTGCACTCCGTCTCCCAGAACCCGGAGCCGATCGGTCGGTTGTTGTTGTTGAGCTGGCGCTGGGCTTCCGCGTTGTCCAGGTCTGGGGAGGCATTAGCCATCGCGCCCGACGCCCTGCAACACACAGCGCGGCACGCCGTTACACCCCGACGTGACGGGTGTGAGCACAGTCACACACACACACACACACACACACACACACACACACACACACACACACACACACACACACACACTGAAGGTGAAGACAGCAGCGTTGCTTCATGCCCACCGGTGAAAAGCTGTTCGCACCTCCACACAGACGAGGCACCGTCACACAGCGGGATCAAACCAGGAACTTTAATGCTGTGAGGCAGCACAGCTAACCACTACCGCTCAGTGCCCCGCAGACAACAAAACTGCGGTTGCAAAAAAAAATTCACAAAATGAACAACTAAAGGGGGTCAGTGAGTAAGAGCTGCTTCCTGTTCATGAATGATGCAGCGCCTGTCCTCGGCGTCAAAGTGTTTTACAATAGCGGAGCTTAAAATAAAATCTCTCTGAAGGCTCAGACGACACAAACTCTTTTGCTTCGCTCGTCTCTGCGCTGACAGGTAGAGAAAGGACGACAAAAATAACATCTCCATTTCTCAGAGAAATCACAAAGTAGTATTCATCCGTGGGGGAAGTACAGACAGCGCGAGCGAAAAGTAAAGTTACGGAGCTTCAGGGAGCATTTTTAGCCGTCTGCCCTCCAGAGGTGGGGTTGGGTAGAAATGTTGACAGTGAGAAAGATGCATGGTCTGAATGAAGGTGAAACAACACTGTCTTATTAGTGTCCCAGCCCCCCCGGCCCCACCCCCCACCCGAGCTGTGATGGATGAACACCGTGCGATGGGTGTTCTGGCTGAAGAGCAGATGTGCCCACAGGACATAAAATCTGCCATTTGGTGCTCCTGCGATGAGGAGGAGGAGGAGGGGAAGGAACATATTTGTGTGTGTGTGTGTGTTTGTGTGTGTGTGTGTGTGTGTACGCACAGTTGCATCTTTATTGACTTTTTCCACCAGCGGGCCTGGGGGGTGGGGGTGGGTGTAGACACAGTGATTTTAAATGTTAGTTAAGAGACATGTCTTGTTTGTAAATACCCTCATTTTCTGTAAGTCCAGATTGTGTAACAGACTCAGAAAAGGTTTATTTTGTGTTTTCATTTTTGATTTTGACTTGTCTTGCTGGTTTATTCATTTCAGGATGGAGCCACTGTTGTCTTTTACCTTCTATAAACTTATAACACAAAGAACTACGGCTGATGATGCCTTCCAGTGTTTATTTAAATAAAGGCTGATGTAGCAGTTTTCCCTTCTCTCGGATGTTTGGCGGTCATCTGAACCCATCGACCATGAGCCGACCTTTCACCCCAACCCCACCAAACCCCCACCTGGAAGAAATCAGAATGAAAAATGTCCTCTCCCACTCAGACACACTGTGGACATTAAAAGGTTTATGCATTGACAGGATCTGATGACGCTTTGATTTGTGCATTAAGAAGAATATCACAGTTTAATTACAGCATATAGATTGATAAATGAATAAATAAGCATTTTAAAACATTACAAAGGGGATTAGTTAAACGTCTTATTAAAAAGGGAGGTGTTGATCCTGCTTTTAGATGAAACTTTAGAAGCCAAAGCTCACTGGTTGCTCTGTTTACATGTGTTCAAAATGTTATTTTCTGTTTTTCTGCCTCTGTGCTCTGAAAGTCTTTGTATCCTGCCCCCCCACCCCCTGTCTGCAATAAAACTCTGTGCTCACAGTTGTCACTATAGCAAAAAAAAAAAAGAAAAGAAAAAAAGAAAAGAAGAAGAAGAAAAGCCAGTGAAAGCACGGTGGCTGTATGGACTAAATGTCATCTTGCTCTGCGAGACGGAGCGAGAGAGGAGAGGTTCACATGCACTCAGCCGTCCTCCCTGGAGAGAGAGAGGAGCAGAGCATCACACTGCGCTCTTTGGTGAAGCAGACTGAGGACTGCAGTTGGGGCTCAGAAACCAGGAGGTTCCACACACACACACACACACACACACACACACACACACACACACACACACACACACACACACACACACACACACACACGAGCTGAGTGTGATCACAAGACAACAATGTACCTGGAGCTGACAGTTCACAATGTATTGACACAGCACCCATCTGGTTTGTTTAGTAACTTCGACATGAGTGGCAGCTGACGGGGAGACCTCACACCTCAGATCCCCAGCTCCCCTCGCATTTCTCACTTCAGTCCTCCCCAGAGAGAGAATCGCCGCTCGACGTTCCTTCTCCGGGAACGAGGGATCAGAGCAAGGCTGGCTGAACAGCAGTGAGTCGACCGAAGCTCACAGGTTCACCTGGGAGTGTGTGTGCAGAGAGCCTCCAGCCAGAGGCGGGTGGGACTGACGGAGAGCGCCGCTGATCGCACAGAGTGACACCAGGAACTGCTGAGGCTCCTCGGAAGACGGCTTCTGCTCTTCAAACGTCCAGAATAAAAGCTGTGTGTGTGTGTGTGTGTGTGTGTGTCCTTTGTTCTCCTTGCCGTGTTCCTCGCCAAACCTCAACCACCTGGTGTCTTTCAATCAGTAGAACTCACAGCTCCAAGGACTGCCCTGATGTGTGTGTGTGTGTGTGTGTGTGTGTGTGTGTGTGTGTGTGTGTGTGTGTGTGTGTGTGTGTGTGTGTGTGTGTGTGTGTGTGTTATCATGCCTATTCTAATAACCAGACTCAGCTGTTCAGGCATGAACTGAGCCCCAGGAAAAAAAGTCAATGATGTATCTGGAAATCACAACACACACACACACACACACACACACACACACACACACACACACACACACACACACACACACACACACACACAGCCTGCAGGATTAGTAAAACCAGCCTTACATTCAGCTCAGTGTGATTTCGTCTCCTTTCTGAGGCACCAGAATGTTTCCTTTATGCTCTTTACTGATTCATGGTAACCAGACGGTGCATGAAAGTCACTGACATACTGAGAATAACTGAGCGGGATAAACTGAAGTGATCACATTATTCATGTGATCACATCTCTCTCTCATAATAATCCCATGTCTTGGTTACCATGCCTGTTATTCTGATTCATTTTTCAGTCCATACAGCCACGTAAAGACTGGAGGCTTCATTGAGTTCAAGCTGACGCAGCCAGATGTTTTAAAAACAGCAGGAAGTGTGAGTCTTCTGTTACGAACAAAAAACCGGTCGGGAGTCAGGCTCTCATCACAACAGAATATTTTCAAGCGCTTCATTGAACACGTCACTTCAGAATTCATCCTCATGGATCTCATTTTCATCTTTTCCATGTTTATCAGCTTTCAAGTAACTTTGTGTGAAAGCTGAGAAAATGCTGAGTCAAGCTGCTGACACTAAAAGAGCAAGTCTGAAGCAGAATGTTGTCGCTACTGCAGTTCAGGATCTGGGGTTCAGGGTCTGGGGTTCAGGATCTGAGGTTCAGGATCTGGGGTTCAGGGTCTGGGGTTCAGGATCTGAGGTTCAGGGTCTGGGGTTCTGGGTCTGGGGTTCTGGAGCTCTCAGGGTTCATGGGTCCCAGTCAGTCCAGCACACAGTCTGCTGCTGCAACACTCACAGATCAAACAGTGAAACAGCAGCAGTCGCTCTGATCTCCCCATGAAGCTCTGTCCTCCTGGCTGTGTGTGTGTGTGTGTGTGTGTGTGTGTGTGTGTGTGTGTGTGTGTGGCTCAGATAAGCCACAGTCTAGAACTGTGCTGTAAGGAACAGAACAGAGGTAAAGATAAGAGTTACAGATGTGCTGTACATCTGTAACTGTCTTTTTGTTGCGATTTTCTTCGGCTCCTGAAGGATGAACCTTTATCCAGGCCGATAAGGTCACCGGTACCTGAGGGGTCAGATTCCACGTCGCCGTACTGAGGACTGAGTTTTATTTCAGAATGAATGAAGCTTTCCTGTAGCTTCATCAACATAAACAGCTCCAGACGCACAGTGATCATGAACGTGTTACTGATGACGAGTGTGTGAAAACCAGAAGCAGCATCCTGATTGACTGGGTCTGTTTCAACTCCCTCATTTGAATAACGACCTGGAGTCTGTTGGAGGTATTTCATTCAGGTGTGTGCAGAACCGTCTGTCGTTCTGCTGTCTCCTCTAAACCACTCAGGGTTATCACTGATACGCCGTCGGTGGTAGCATCCACGATAAATCACAAACCGCTACCCCACTGGTTTAATAGAAACGCCGGCCCAGCCTTGCTGTCTTCCTCGGTTTTTGGCGCTTTGCCTCCATATGACTGAAGAGTGACAACGCTTTAATCTTTTTCAGTACACGGGAAGCCAAAGCTCAGACGCCCTTGAAACAAACACTGAGTGCTCAAAACGCTGCAGTGACGCTGTTCGGCGCCACATGGCGATGAGTTCGGAGGTCAGAGACGGCTGTTCACGTGACGCCAACAGTTTCCAATGATAAAAGACGTTAAAAACTGCAGCTGGATCCTGTTGAGCACATTTTAGATTGTTTTATTTGGCTCATGTCTTTAAGAATTTATGTGAGTTTAGTCTTGAAAAGTTGGGAGTTTGTCCATCTTCTATATCCAGGAACAGGAAACGGATCTCAGCGAACACGAGGAGTTTAGTGGGGGACGATAGGAGCACTGCAGAGAGTTCAATGGCATCTCAATGGTTTTTTAAAGACAAAAAACTATCTCTTAATATAGGTGAATCATAATAGTTGAATACAAAATGATTTCTGAATTCTCAAAAGTCACAAAAATGTGACAAAGAAATAAATGTAATAAATACTATTTATCAATATCAAATCCAAAGGCTTCTTGTTGAAATTTAATCTATTCACACAAACGTCTGTGAAAGCACATCATTGCAAATCAGACGTAGCATACTGAACAGTAACGCTAAACCTGCTGTGCGATCAATCAGCCACAGTAACGATTTCCTCTGGTCATTTCACCGCTACAGTGATCCGGGAATAGCCTGAAGTACGCCGCGGACGTGGAACTGCGCGTCTCTCCATTCAGAGATTAAATTTAGAGACATACAGAGAGATAATCTAAGCAGACTAAGAGGAGGGGACAGACAGCAACAAAGATATACGACTAATTCAACCAGTAATTCTGACTAAATATATTTTTTCATTATTTTTTTAATTGTTATACATTGTTATACATAAAGAAGACAAACACACCTACTTCACCTGAGAGGAAAGAACAGAGAAGACAACATCAGGAGTTTATTACCTCATTAATTATACTAACGACCTCTCTTTTATTAATTCACATATTGAGATGCAATGATTTCACTTCTGGGTGCGAGGATGAGTACTGTTAGCTACTTGACAACGCTGCGTATCAATATCAAGGTATATCAGGTGATCGGCTGAAGCAAGATCAAGAGTGGCACAACTTCAATCAACCAGATTAACAAGTCCTGTGATTATGGGGGGGGGGGGGGGGGGGGGGGGGGGTAAAAAACTATCAAAGAAGTTGGTTACCAACCTCATATTTCTTTCCATCTCTTTAAAAAAAAAAAAAGAAAAGAAACTTTATATCCAAACAAAACATCCAAAGAGGACAAACATGAATGGAGATGTTCACCCATTAAAACACAATCTGAAGGAGCAACTCTGGGTCCAAAGTGATGCTCAAGGATACGTGGACACACAGACAGAGAGGGATCGGGGATCAAACAACAAATGGAGGAGGTGGACGATGATCTGCTCTGTCAAATGAGCCACAGAGGCCTCTAGTGTCCAAAACATCCCGTTACTTCGCCTAAAGACAGGTTCCAAACTTCATCCGGGATGATCTTCCTACAGGATCAGGAGCTGTTCCCCGATCTCACACACACACACACACACACACACACACACACACACACACACACACACACACACACACACACACACACACACACACACTGGGTCTTTCACAGTGACGTCACGCAGCACGCACGCTACACACTGCACTGAGTCACTTTCACTCACTTCACCTCAGCAGAGTGAAACAACATCTGTAAGCAGGAGCAGCAGCCTACGCCCAGTTCTGAGTCGGCAGGATCGCGAGTCTTAATCAAAACAGTCACCTTGTAGTTCGGTAAACAACGGAGCGGCGCCAGAGCCCCCAGAGAGGCCGTCGATCATCCAGACAGGACGGGGATAACGGCGAGAAGCGCGTCAAAAAGACGTCTGTGCTGTAACCCAGCAGGGATGCATTATTTGAGATGTGACGAATGCATGCGGTGCATCATGGGTGAAGTATAACGACAGGATATTTACAGGCTTATTCATCACAGACACATCTGTTCAGTCCAGAATTTACCAGGTAGAATAATAAAGACCAAACAATAAACGTACACAAGATTTTAACAGGAGCTGATTAAATGTCAGGAATGAAACAGTCAGTCTAGAGGTACATGGAGAGACAGAGAGAAGTGGGTCATCCTAATTCTAAAAAAAAAGTCTCTACAAGGTCTCCAAGATGCTTGAAACAATGCATTATTAACTACTTTAAAGGCCTACATTGGTACTCTCTTAAATTTCAAGGTTATGTTCCATACATGGAGTAAATATATGCATTTCTAGTGTTTGATACAAGTGTAATTTCAATATCTATGTTTCTACTTACCACATCATACTATATGATGCAACTTATTACTGCATGAACAAACAAACACATGCAATAAAAGCACGGTAGTGTAAGTATTACTGAACACCAAAAGAGGTCCAATAAGTATTAAAAAATAACAATGAAAAAAGATTAATCAACGCCAAATAGAAAGTTATGATCAACCATCTGCTGACTAAGAGGATGAGATATATGCACAGCATCTTCCCTGATCTGGAATATTCCCATAAAAAAACTTCCATTTGAATGTCATCCTCCGCTTTCTCTCCTGTTCTCTCCAATCCCCCGACCTTGCACCAGCTTTAACACTAAACTACCCCACATGTGCCAACAGGCCTCAAACTAACTACATGCAGTGGTACATGTAATGCAAAGCAAAGCTTGCAGCTCATTTCTTTCCTGCTGCAGCTGTGATGAAACTGTAGCGTTTATTCTTCATTTGATTGCATTTACTTATTGTGTTGCTAAAGCATAGTATGTGCTGCTGCTGCTGCTGCAGGCCTTGTCTGTAACAAGCATAAAAATAATGTGAATGATTTAACTGATGCAGGACAGCTCAATCTGACAGCTGATACCACAGAGGGCAAAACGCCAAAGTGATATAAGGTTAGATAGTAACACTTCAAACACACTATGATGACTCCAGGCTGAAATATGGGTTCAGTGTGCTGGGAGGTCTGATGCAGACACACCTGGGTTACACAGATGATTTCTAAATGTTGAAAAAGAAGCCAATCTGAGTGGGTAGGACATGCAGCAGCAGGCCGCTATGCTGCTGTGAAAATCACAGCTGTTTCCCGGTGAGATAAGGCTGCGTGTCAGGCAGCAGCAGCATCCTTTCCGGGCCGTGCAGGGCATCACACATGGAGGCTGAAAAAACGAGAAGAAACAGCGCGTCCCCTCTCCGGATCACTGCGGTACCCTGCACCCAAATGCAGGCCGGCTTCCCCGCACCAAAAAACACGGGGAGGGGAAAAAAACCCACGCATCTCGACTCCCTGCTCTCACACAGGAGCATGACAGGATAAAAAAGGAAAGAAATGAGTCATGCTGCCGCCTTACCTTGAGCTTCAGTGGCCGTTTCGGATGGGTTTTGTCCTCCTCCTGTAGCAAGACGTCGCTGGGTGAAATCGATGAGGAGAGCGCTGCTTCATCAATGGAGGAGCATGGCGCTCCGCTTTTATTCCTGCACGGTCTTCCCTCGATTAGTCCTTAAAAACACCAGGAAGCGATTCGTCCGGTTGAGTGGAGAAGCGGTCCGGGGGGTGTGCGCCGCGCACCGCGAGCCTGCAGCGGTGACCGGCGGCCGGGAGACGCTGTCGGTGCTGCGGAGGATGCGAGCCGGTGGAGGGTGAGGATGATATCCATAGAGGTCCCCGTTTCCACCTGACACAACCTCTCCTTCCTCCTCCTCCTCCTCCTCCTCTCCGCTGGTGATGCTGGAGAGAAATATCAGCATCGGTGCGGAGAGAGAGAGAGAGAGAGAGAGAGAGAGAGAGAGGAGAGAGAGAGAGAGAGAGAGAGAGAGGAGAGAGAGAGAGAGAGAGAGAGAGAGAGAGAGAGAGAGAGAGAGAGAGAGAGAGAGAGAGAGACCGAGACCGAGACCTTCCGACACACATCCACCAGAGGCCGCGCTTCACCACTGAGCTTTCAGGTCCCCTCTAAATGATTATATCTGGAAACTCCGACCAAAGTAGAGATTTTAGAGAAAACTTCGTCCTCGTGTTTTCGCGCGTACAAAACATTAACGCGTCAGTACACATCAGCAGCGTCGTTAGCATTCTCATGTACCTGCTAAAGCTAGCTATCCAAGCAAATCCCCAAGTAACTTCTGCTGGCTGTTATGAAGTTCAATAGTTTCAATTTGTAAATTTGTAAAACTGAAAACAAACAATAATGCGTAAGCATAATTAGTGTGTTAGCATTAGCATGTTGGCGCTAGCATCATATATTTGCAACCTGTGGTAATTTTTTTCCAGGATTCTGATTGGCTTGTATAACTTCAATCTTTTGGTTACACTGACCCCTACAGGTCAGGAGTGGTCATAGCAGCCCTTAGCTGATTCGTGAAAATTAAAATTTTTTTAAATAACACAAAGGCGAAATACTCGTCTGTGTAAATACCGAGCTATAAGTAATTTATACATGTAAGCCTCTGGCGGTGGGACTGACGGAGAGCACCGCTGATCGCACAGAGTGACACCAGGAACTACTGAGGCACCTCGGGAGACGGCTTCTGCTCTTCAAACGTCTACAATATAAGCTGAATGTGTGTGTGTGTGTTTATGTGTGTAAAAATATATATCTATATATATATATATATATATATATATATATATATATATATATATATATATATATATATACACATACATATATATATATATATATATATATATATATATATACATACATATATATATATATATATATATATATATATATATATATATATATATATACATACATACACACACACACACATATATATATATATATATATATATATATATATATATATATATATATATATATAGACGAGTGTCTAGTAGGAATTGCCGGAAAATTTCCATAGGGAGCCAAGCTAGGGGATTTTGGAAATATTCGTTAGAATTATGGAATTGTCCACTTCCATGTTGCCCTACATCATAGAAGCAAGTATCAAAACACCTTATTTCTTCAACCCTGTCTAACACCTCTACAATTTTTAGTAACTTTACATTATCTTCTGCGTGTTCTTAGAAGCCTTTCAGTTTTACAGTTTTGCAGTTCTAACACAACCACATCTATTATTCCCTAGAAATGTTTTCCCACCTCATAGTTAGTCATGAACTCTATAAAAGACTAAATGTTTGAATCAATAAACAATAATAATAAATACAGAGGAAGTGACAACAGTATGCGGGTTTCCTCTCTGGTCACAAATCTGTCTATTGGACACAAGTGAATTGAATTTGTTCAATCTTCTGAGCCAGGAAGTTGATCAGGTCAGTTTTGTTGTCATTGTCTCTCAGGACATTCTTCCACTTTCGGGGGATTCTGCCCTTCGTCTGACCCCATGTCCTCGCTTTGTCCTTGTCTCTGCTTTCAAACTTGATGACTGGTAGACATCAAACACCAGGTCTGTTCTCTGGTTCTTGGTGGAGCATGCTTTAAAGGTAGAGAGGACCACCAGCGTTGCGAAGTCCTTGAAAGTCTTTGACGTTCGTGGTACCAAAGAGATCTCCAGTGCTGAGCCATTAGTGAGGGTTGATCAGCTCCAGGTTCTGTGTCAAGGATTCCAACAAGGCTCTGAAGGATTATGCGTGCTTTGTGTTGTTGTTGTTGTTGGTGAAGAAGTTTGGGACTACTTCAGCCAGTGACTGGCAGTACAGACCAAAACTGCTTCTCCAGATGTTTGAACCAGGTGGAGGAGGGCACCAGGTGCCTGAAATATTACATTTATATAGGTGGACCACAATTGTATAATTTTAATCCAAAGCACCAAATATGATAAAGGGAAGATTGTTAGTTTTTCAGAAGTTCAAAAATTACATCCTTCATTGATCCAAAATGTATGATTTGGTACCAGAATCATCCGTATTGAGCAAATGTGTTCATTTTTATTGCAAAAGACAATATTTTGCTATTGATTATGGCAGCCATCTTGAAAAAATAGCAGTGGATTTTCTTGGATTTCAGATGGCCAGAATATTTTTTATTTTAACAAAAGTAACCCGTAAGGAGTATTTGAGCCAAGTTCAGTGCTTGTATCACATTTTGAAAGATGGTTTTACTTATCTGCTGCTGCACTAGTTCCAACGTCTAGAGAATGACTGCCAAACCCCAAAAGTGCTCTTCTGTCTTTTCTCCTGTTGCTGCCTCAGGAAGTCATGTTGTTAAAGGGTTTGTGATAATAATTTCCATTGTTTTTCCAGAATTAAATTTTCAGTCATTTGTCATCAGGTCCTTGGGACAATATTTTTCATCAGTGAGACATAGTTCTACACATGTAAACTAAAGAAATGGTGTCCCACAGTGTATACTTTATTTTTAGGCTTATTTTTTATCTGAGTTCCCACTTGGAAAAATGCTGTCCACACACAAAATGTCATTAAAATCTGAGGGATGTCGCTTGTCTTTTCTCAGCCTGCAGGTCTCCTTTAACGCTGCGCGTGGGGGGCGGGGCTTGTGACACTGCGGAAGCGCTCTCGCGCAAAAGGCATAAAAAGCTGCAGCCAAATGTGACTTTATTTCAGTCAAAGTGTCTCCAGCTGAGAGACACACTTCAACCGACGAGCTGTCGCTGGGTCGCGGACTTGGGCTCCTGAGAAAAATGTCGGACTCCATTAAAAACGTCGCTATATTTGGCTCCACCGGGATGACCGGGCTGGTGACCCTGCCGCAAGCCGTGGCTGCAGGTGAGGAGCGCGAGACACAACACATCAGAATAGAATAGAATAGAATAGAATAGAATAGAATAGAATAGAACATAAGTGTTCAAACTTCACTCGGATGGGCATACTGTTATCAGTAAAACTACAGTTATGAGCCATATTAATTTAAAAATTATGAAATAGAAAATGTTTCCTTAGCATGTTTATTATAATGAAAAAGTTGCTACCAGGGAACCTTTTATACATTATAAAGAAAACCCCATTCTTATTTATAAAGACTTTTCTGTGCTAGTCTAAATATACCAAGTCACGAATCTAAACTGTTGTGTAACTTGTAACTTTATTTTGTCATTAACTTGAAAAACTGCTCTACAGCTGATCATCTATGACATAGTTTTATCAGTACCTTTCTATATTTTCTACTTGAATTATTGCCATGCAAAATGTGCTTTTTTGAGGTTCAGTGTTATGTTTTTAAACGTTAAGTTTATTACAGTATTGAAATTGTATTTTCTGCACATCATTGTTTTCCACTGCATGTTTTGCTTCCTTTTTTTTAATTATTTCTACTCATCTCAATTCAGTTCTCATTCAGATATTCTTTACATTCACAATAGAAAGTGGATAAATACCACTTCAACTTTCCATCACTGCTGTCTCCTCACCACAATTCCTCAAATTCATTTAAAAATAGAAAGTTAGACATTCCTAAATTCCTCCACACACCAATTCTTTAAGTCAGGTGATTATATTGAATCATCAGCATTTTCATTTCCCTTTCTCCCGCTCATCACTAGCAGAAGAACCCGATGAGTCACGTTAGCCGTTAGGTGACAGGCGGGATTTGTTTTTTAACTTTTGCTGAGTCACAGGAGTGTGTGACAAACAAATCTGATAGCAGAAAACTGTTGGTTATCTGCCCTGCACACTGAGGGCGGGATCCGTCACTCAGCAGCCACTGCTCACTCAACACACAGGTGAAGGTGACAGTTACTGTGGCTGAAAGGGTCAGGAGTGACGCAGTGGAGGCAGAATGTTTAAACCGACCAGTTTAATGTTGATCCTTATTCACCTTCATGTTCAGGTTACAATGTGACACTGCTGGTCCGCGACCCCACCCGGCTGCCCGCCGACCACAAGGCGTCCAAGGTGGTGGTCGGAGACGTGCTGAATAAAGACGACGTGAAGAAGACGATGGAGGGCCAGGATGCGGTGATCATCATCCTTGGGACCAGGAACGACCTCAGTAAGCCTCCAGAGCTTCAGACGTAAAGCAGTGTAGTCAATATAAACACTGATAAGGAAGGTAAAGGTCAAATTAGGCAGGAGAGCCGTGGCTGAAAGAATAAAGACGTAGTTTAACATGAAACAGTCGCCTCTCACCAGGCTTTGGTGAGAAACAGGAAGTTGCTGTCAGACTCTGAACGTTGAACCTTGACACACTTTCCACTGTTTGAACTGGGAAATGTTTAGTTTGTTTTGTTTTGTTTTGTTTTGTTTTTTAAGTTAATCTTTTTTCAACATGCAGCCATGGAATCAAATAAAACACGTCCTAAGGTGGAAAAAGTCCTCCTGTAAGTCAATTATGTGATAAAAGTAGTTTCCCCTTCTTTTTGTTTCTTACTGGGAGTGAAGTCATTCATTTCAATGACAAACACAGTTTCTTATGGAAAAAAGCAGACAATAACCTGGCTGGATGATACACTGAGTTACATTCACAGCGTTTATTTTTGATGCCGTTACCATCAAACTATTGCCTCTTTCTGCTAGTTGCTCTGATCCTTTCTCTTCAGGTCTGAGCTCTTGGTCTTCACATGGAGGGATAAAAATAAAAAATAGATATTCAAAAAATGCAGCATAAAAGTAGAAATAGTTCAGTTTCAACAAACATCCCTTTGTGGATGTAGATTCAATTTAACATGTTTCAGTGTCATATTCAAAAATCTTCACTAGATGTCTGTTTTTCACTTAGTGGAGTGATATGAGACTGTTTGGCTGAGACAATATGAAACACACTGCATAAGTGTGATGAATCCTGAACAGACTGTCTCTTTACTACTGTTAACGCTGCAGCTGAAAGCCAGTGGATAATATTAAAACATCTGGATACAGCAGCTGTGCAGGACTTTACTTAGTGTGATCTCTGTGCTCGTCAGGTCCTACCACCATGATGTCTGAAGGAACCAAGAACATTCTGGAAGCCATGAAGGCTCGAGGGATCCGCAAAGTGGTGGCCTGCATGTCGGGTACGTCTTCCTCTCTCTTATCGGGACAGTAATCTGACGTTAAGACACAAGCGTTTGTTAAATGTTTTTCTATTTTAACTTTTCAGCCTTCCTGCTGTGGGATCGGGCCAAAGTCCCGCCTCGCCTGATCCCCGTGACGGAGGACCACGAGAGGATGTACGACTTGCTGAAAGCCTCGGAGCTGGACTACGTGGCCGTCATGCCCCCCCACATCGGCGGTCAGTGCTAAGATGTTTTCGACTTCAGAACTGCTGTAAAAATGACGGATCTGTCTTTTCGTCTGTTGGAGCTGAATCCTGAGCCTCTCCCGTGTTCTCACAGCCCAGTCTCTCTCCCTCTCTCTCTCTCTTCCCAGGCGACCTTCCTCGGACCGAGTCGTACGCGGTGGCAGAGAACATGCTCAGAGGCAGAGCCATCTCCACACACGACCTGGGACATTTCTTCGTCAGGTGTCTGTCCACCACAGAGTGGGACGGCAAGACGGTGGGACTGTGGGGAGACTACAAGTAATCCCGGAAGACGTTGTTTCTGATGAGCCCGATTGGCTCCTTTCGCCTCCGCATTCACGAAAAATGATGGATGTTTGGGTAGATTCAAAGTGCTTTCCTTTTTAGGTAAAGATACAACTGCTTTTTTTAATGTTGTATTTTTACACTAATTCAAATCGTCTTCTTATTGTTGGTCAAACACTCAATTTAAAAGAAGTGCCAAAAATGGAGCAATGCTTTTTGTTAACCTTTTGCCATTTTTATTCAGTCATCAATCAAAGTGTACATGTTTTTTTTAAAGATGCTGATTCCTGCTTGTTTTGTTAAAGCTGCTGAAAATAAAAGATTTTATTCTGGCAAGGCTTGTGTTGAATTGAGGGGGTCGTGGTTGGTTAGTCCTGGGTTTACCTTGTCAGACTGTGTCTGGGTGTAACTGTTCACCCACAGTCGGATAGGATCGGATCCGGGGAATGACAATTTCATGTTTGGGAAGTAAAGGTAAAGCAGACTGGAGACATATATGTAGACCACAGTGTGACAAGAGTTTAAAAATACCTTACCAACCTTCAGTCCCAAATCACAACCTGCAATGGGTGTCTTTTGGTTAACACACAACCTATTACTGCCAAATCAATCAATCATTTTAAACGGATCAAAACTAAAAATGTTGCACAAATCAATAAGGAAGCCTCACAGCAATACACTTCATATAGGACGTGTGTGGATCAGAGCGGAGCAGGTGAACTGCTGTGTGTGGTTTATCTCATGAGTCTGTCCTATGAGAAGGACACCAGTCAGATGAGCAGCATGTGTGGCTGTTGTGCAACTCGCTCCGTCTGGCTGCTTCCAGCAAGCTCGCCAAAGACAACCAGCAGATGTGAGGAGGAAACCTGCCCTCCCTTCAAAATAAAGGCTTTTACACGACCTGGCGCTCTCAGAAGATTATAACACATCATTTTATTCTCTCTTATTAAAATCGTTAAAATGTATCTGAAAAAAAATCTGAAACTAGTTTTAAAAAACCATTTAAAAAAATGACATGCCATGAGATGACTGTTGAACTGGAAAGCCTTCACAGTCATATTCAACACATTTTACATGTTTTCAGTTAGTTTTAGTGTTGTGAGGAAAAAGTTGTAAGTCTCTTCTGTTGCTACATACTCTATGTCAGGTAACATATGTCAAATGTATTTAGAATAAACGTTTTCAGTTATTTTTAAAAACCATTCAATAGTTGATTTAATGAAAGCAGAATGTAACTACATTCTAGTTAAACCCTTGTTATGTGCTTTTCTTTTGAAATGCGTCGCCGGAAGATGAACGTTTTTCCTTTACCTTGTCGCTGTTTTCGTTGAGGAGAAGCTGTGGCTGTGCTTTCAAAGTAAATCTGCTTCTTGTAAACTGGGAGCCAGAGCTCATATCGAAACTTTTTCATGTCGCTGTAGATTTACAGAAGGTATCTTCAGGGACTCCTCTGCTCCTGCAGGTAAATCCTCTCTCTCCCGTTCTCTCTCCGTAAAAGGTGATATTTGGACATCTGCAGTCTTGAATCACCTTCGTTGCGGGGACATGTACTCTACATCTGTATGGGATGCACATTTCCCTTTTCTGGTCGTTTTTCTCTGAGATCATCCCCCCAACAATGTGGGTATCTGTTTGTTTTGATTTATTGATTCAGTCAGACGCATCTCACGTGGTCCTTAAAGTTTTGTATGTATGTTATTTGAGAACAAAGTCATTGCGAACTTCGTGGAAACTTCGTTCAGCAACGTTTTGTGGAAATATCTTGATCTCGTTTGTGTTTGAAGAAAGGACACGTCAGGAAAAATCTATATCTGTGATGCAATCATTTAGGAATTATTTGGTGTTCAAATTACATAATAACAAGCTTGTCAGTCCGGTTTGAGCGTCTTCTACAAAAGGCTGCAGCGCAACTACAATCGTTCAATCACAATTGTCATTATTGTTATTGTTATTGTTATTGTTATTATTTATTGCAAGAAGTATAGTTTTATTTTTACGTGATTGAAATCATAAATATATTCTTGTGGAATGTGCCTTAAGAAAACTGCTTTTCCCAGAATGCCTCTCGGTAGCTGTAATATGCCAGTGACCAGAGGGAGGCAGCAGAGCGCAGCGGGACAGAAAAGCGTAGAAGAAGAAAAGCGGCTCCTCCAACCAAACCAGAGGCGGGAGAAGACGAGTTAACTCTGCCACAGCGAGCCGCCGGGAGGCTTTAAACCACCCCGACTCCGTCGTTTTAACATAATCAATCGCTAGATATTCTTTGATTTAACACATCCGCGGTATATCGGGGCAGTTGGAGTCGAAGAGGAGGCTGAAAAGGAAACTTTTTTTCTACCGCTGACTCACCGACGGGCGGCAGTGATTCAACAGGTCCGTGTGCTTTATTCCGACTTTAAAATGCCTTTAGCGTGTGGACCGTTACAGTAACCAAGCTACGACACAGGCTGTTGTTAAATTCCCGGAGTTTGATCGCGTGTACTAGTTGGATTAAAATCAAGAATGGAGTTTCCCTCCTGCTTCACATCCCCCCATCCTGTGACTGAAATGAACTCCGCGGGTGACTAAGAAAAAAAAAAGGGGGAAAAAACTGGATAAAATCACGACGTTTTCACTCACACAGGGTTAATTTACTGTATTTCACAGTTTGATTCTATTAACTTTAGCTAAACATTTAACTTAAATGTGTTAATCTCTGTAAAGGTTTATTTAAACTGACTTGAGTTTAAGCCTTTTTTACGACGTTTCCTCGTCATGTTGAAGTCATGGCATCTGTGCAGCATCGCTTCTAAAAGTTCAGGATGGGAAGAAATACCTGAATACAGAAACAAAAATCAAAATAATTTAACTTGTTTGTGTGACTTTTTGTTACCTTTCGTTTGATTTTATACTATATAATCTGAGCTATGTTACAAAGTTCCTCAGTGAGACATAAAATCAAAAGTACAGAAAAACTGAACTGATATGGAGAAAATGTATCCTTTTTTTAATACGTTCATGCTTTGAATGTATTTACATTGTAATCTTTAAATTCATTATGAATTATTGCTCATCATCAAAAATGCTGTGATTACATCTTTTTTCCCTGCGGTTGCTGGATGGAAACAATATTCCCATTGTCTGAACACATGAAATGGCAAATGAAGTGTACCTAAATCCCATATTTATACTGCTAATGGAACTAATAACATATATATAGATTTAGTTAAAACCAGTGCAGTCTGGTTGCTTCAATGTCGAGAGTCTGAATGTATGCTTTTTTTCACCCTGCAGCCCAGAAATGGTCCCAAAGGGGCAGAAACGGAAGCTTGCAGGGGATGAGGACGTCTCTGAGGAGAGCGGCTCCGAGTGGGAGAGCCAGCGGCAGTTTGTGTTCTCCGTTTCTCTCACCAAGTACCAGCACAGCCAGGAGCTGGTGGAGCCCAGCCTGCGGCGCTTCGTCCTCATCTCCAACACTCTGAGGCAGCTCAGCGGGGAGACGTCGGCAGGGACGGAGGCGCCCGGATGTCCCCCCGCCGCCGCGTCTGGTCCCCAGGTGAAGGAGAGACAGAGCGCGGTCACGGAAATCCCAGCAGTAAAACACGGCGAGTCTTCAGACTGTGGCGTGAGACGGAGCGTCCCGGGCCGCCATGCGAGGGGCGCGGTGGCCGTGGACGAGGAGGACTGGGCGTCCATGTCCACTGAACCCGATTTCGAAGTTGAGACTGCCATCGCCTCCATCCTGTCGGCTCTGGACTCTACCATTGACGGGAGTCCTCAGGCGGTGCCGCGCTCCCCCCTCAGGTCCCTGGAGAACCTCTCGGAGGGAGGTGCGTCTTGGGAAAAACAGGAACCCCAGGCTTACTTGGAGAGCTGGCAGCCGGAGGCGTGCAGGGTGCAGGATGGCGGCGTGGCGGTGGCGACTGCCTACCTGAGCGACGTCACTGTGGAGGATCTGTTCCAGGACATCGACGCGTCCCTGCTGGAGGCGGACATGGAGGTGCTCGGGGTGACAGGCGGACACCCGGCCGGAGACGAACTCCTCCGCTACCTGCCGCCCTTCGCCCCTTCCTCGGACTCCTTCGCCATCGCTCTCAACCAGAACCTCAAGTGTCTGCCGGCGTTCTCCTCCTTCATCCCGGCAGCGTCGCCGTCCTCCTCCTCTCAGAGAGAAGGGTTCGAGATGGAGCACCTCATGGAGGTCCGTGTGGAGTCCTGATGTCAGGAAGTAACCGTCCACTAGGTCAGTGGACTCAAAGTGAGCTCATCCGATCACTGGACGGTCGCACCGGCTGTCCGTCTCCTCTGGTGTAATATAGGAAAATATGTAGTTTATTGCAGGACTTTAAAAAGTGCTGGGACTGGTCTGGAGCTGTTGGAACGGTTCCTGTCTAAGACAGGAACCCCTGTCTGCATGTCGAAGTGTCCTTGGGCAAGACACTGAACCCTGGCAGAAGTGGCGCCACAGTGAAGACTGTGTCTACCTTTAAGCACATTTTATGATTGGAAGCAGAGAGCTGGCCGACAGTGACTCAGCTCATTAAAGCTCAGGACCGATTTAATCAAGCAGAGATTTCAGCTCATATTCAGATGTTACGCTTTCCTCCAGCAGCCAGACCCGAATCTGCACCGCAATGGTCCGATTGATCAGACGGAAATGAAAAGTACAACCAGGGAAAATGCAGCTATCGAGCATCAAAGAACTTCTATTTTGAAATCGCAGCGCTGCTTAATAAAGGTTCGAGTTTTACTTGAAAGTCAAGTTTATCTCAGTGACTGGTTCCTCATTTCAGACACGTCCAAGAGAAATGAGAATGTTTTTCTTTCCTCTGAAGTTGCACAGCAAAACCAGGAAACGTTTTATTCTGAAAACCTTTGAGCAGTGAATGCCAGCCTGCAGGGGGCGCCAGAGAAAAGTCTCTTCCCCCTGGAGTCAGGGTTTGTTCTGCTGCAGAATCACTGATTCTACTGTCCAGTGTCGGTCAGTTCGTCACTCAGCAGGGTCACACTTGAATTGTTGCACGTCAGTTTTATCTTGGTGTTTTTTGTTTTTCTGCGGCACTACATGTACACAAAGTGAAGTGGTGTTACCGTTAATGGAGAGGAGGAGGCAGCGCACCGAGCTCTGTTGATGGATTTAATGGCTCCATGCTGCCTTCTATGCAAAGAACTCTCCGACAGCCTCAAACTATTTATGAACCGAGTATTTAGTTTATTTAAAAGCATCGACTCACCAACGGTGTGTTCAGGCTCCCTCATGGCAGTTTAACTCTTTCTACACTCAATGTTGATTTGATATCGAGGGAATAATGCACAGAGAAGCATGTGGTTACTTTTATATGAAAGAATTCAAATGTTTACATGTACTGATATTTTTAATAAAATGTTGAAATGCAAAGTGTTGTGCTGCTGTGTATTTTGTGACATGAAGGTTTCAGGATGTGTCGAATTACAGGAAGCTTGGAAATAAATACAAAAATAAGTTTTTAGTGTTTTTTTCGTTTCAACCCAACTGAGAAGACTTAACATTTTGTTGACTAAGTCAAAAAGTAAAGACAAGAGGAACAACAGGAGTTAGTTTCTAATTTAGAACACTTTATTTATGAATACATTTTAAACTAATAGCACTAAACAACATACTAAACTGGACAGAGCACTCTTCCTTTTAACAGTATCTGATACATTTAACCTTTATTTGACTCCAACTTCAACATTAAAGTGCTTTTAGAGCATTAAACATCTGTCAGACACAGAAATCCTCAAACTCGGACGGCCGCGATTGTCATTTGGTTCGTCATTAAAAGTCAATCATGCCTTCAGTCTTCATTTCAACACTTTCTGGGCTGAAACGTCTGATTCTTCCCATCTTGAAATCCTTTTTACTTCATTAGGATGCTGCACTACACACACAGGGCCAGCAGGGGGCAGCACAGTACAGGGATTAAGGGTGAACTGGCGGTTTGTGACCCGGATTAGGATCTAATTCAATAAATACCACGTTACTCAACAATTAGATGTACAAAGGTGTCCCCAGTGGAGGAGATGGTCAGCATTTTAAATAATTTAGCTTCTCTCGCTCCAACCAGGCTGGGTGGTGGTGTGAAGAGGGTGGAGGCCTCCTGGCCACGACGTGCTCCCGTGAAAACAGAGGGCTGTAAGAGAGCAAAAGACCTCCGTCAGTCCTGAACCCGCAGCAGGAAGTGATCCGGGAGATAAAGTTCAACATCCGTCCGAGGTTCGATCGGCTCGAGCCGTTCGATGTGCGATCCGGAGGCTGCGGCAGCACCGCAGTGACACCAGTGTGCACGAGGGAAACCAGGCCGGCGACGACCCCTGGACCCATGTGCCGGTCCTCCCAGAGACTGAATGAGGACCACGTCTGGAGGCTCTGGAGAGCAAGAGGGGACGGAAATGGAGACAAGAGTGCAGATTCAGCCCAGCGGCGGCGATGGATGACGGGACACCCGGCGTCCGGCCGCTCAGCCCCTGTTGATGGAGTTGTAGGACGGCTGCGATCCCGACTCCTGCGGCTTGATGACGTCCTTCTCCGACAACGGCGGCGGCAGAGGCAGTCGCTCGTCGTCCACGATGGGCTCGCGCTCCTCGCCCGGCTCCGACTCTTCGCAGCGTGGCAGCTGCAGGAAGGCGGTCAGGCCATGCTGGTCGGCCATCTTGTGGAAGGTGCGCAGCAGGAGGTACATCATCATCAGGCCCAGGAACAGGTAGACTGGAGGGGAGAGACAGGTCGGCCGTTAATACAGCGACGACACAGGCCTGAAGCTCCGTGGGCGCCGGTGGAGGCGGAGACGAACAGAATCCGTTGTTCTGCTGTTTTGACCTGGAGGCTTTTCCTTCTGGGTCACATGTGAGCATTAAAGTGGTGCAGGTCCTGGACAACAGTCTCCCCACAGCACAAGTAGGCCAACGCTTCAAAAACAGTCCACAGATTACAAGAGGCCAACGACCGCGACCAGAGTGCAGCCGGTACATGCACACACACACCAATACACACTAAAACACACTAACACACACGCGACACTGAGCCCAGCAGCTTTCTGCTGGAGTCAGTCCAAATAAACACCACTGGAGACATTCTTTTCCCTCCAAACGAACAAACTTGGCATTAGCTGGAACACGGACAGACTGTCCTAGGTGTTCATCAGTCTGGAAGCAAAAGGCAGAAGTTACTGGACGCGATAAAAGATGCTAAAGGGTTTTATTTTTCTATCAGCAGTTCACTGAAAACTACCAGATGAAGAGATTCACTCCCTGGAAAACCTCCACAGCTGGAGTTAGAATGTCTCCCTGGCTTTAATGCAGTTGATCCTGTGTTTAAAGACTGTCCACATAGTTGGGATTTTAACATTTTATGAGAATTTTTCTCTACTTGCTCACTGATCACAAGTCAGATCACACCCATAACCACAACACTGTCACCTGACTTCTTACTGTGGGAGGAGAGAAGATCGGCTAGTTTTAAGCTCAATAAATTGTATTTTATTACAGCTGATCACGATTTGCATCTGGCAAAACTGCAAAAAATTAAGGTGCTGTAGGCAGGATTTTGCTAGTCAGTGCTAATTTTTCTGTGTTTTCTTTGGATTAAATGTTAGAGTATCCATTGATAATCCTGTAGGAGTGTAGTATAATTGCACTACCGCGAGGGCGCAGCGTTTCCATCTGTCTCTGTTCTGAGCTGAAAAGGAATCTTGACCGCTCCAGGTATCTTTGACCAATCAGAAGAGCCCCAGAGGCTCTATCCTGATTAGTCGAGGGGGCGCCGCTTTAAAGCTCGGTTTCTCGTGAACGCACACGAGGAAGTCCAGGCCCGCATATTTACCCGCTTTATCGGACATATCATCATCAAAACTCCCCGGAGGACACTGTCTGTTTCTACTGTAGTTCTTAAAAAAGGATTTGACCCCAGGCCCGCCGTGAAACGGTAACAGGTGAATCAACCCGCCGGCGCAGGCGGCCGCGACACTGCCGGCCCCGACTACGGGTTTCATATTGCCATCTTGGATGGGTCAAATCGCCATCTTGCGAAGGTAATCCTGCCTACGGCACAAATTCTTTAAAAAAAGGCTTTGACCCCAGGCCCGCCGTGAAAAGGTCACAGGTGAATCAACGGCGCAGGCGGCAGCAACACTGCCGGCCCCGGTCGCCACCCCGAGGTGGGCACGACTCCGGGTTTCAAATCGCCATCTTGCGAAGGTAATCCTGCCTACAGCACCTTTAAATAAAAATCCCAAAAAAGTTGTATGGATTTAGAAGAATTATTTTTAGTTCAAGTCCTGACTTGTAGTGTTTTTTCTGACTGATCAGCAGTAATGGAGGCTTTCCTGTTAAGCTGTAGCAGCTTTCTGTCATCCTATAGCGACACCTAGTGGTCTCAGATGGGACGTGCCCATACATCTGAGTCACATCATGGAAAACCAAACAACTAAAGCAAAAACCAAGTAACTGACATAATCTGGAAAATAAATTGCGTAATTTCTCTCCACAACGTCTTTGAAGCTTCCTCTCAGAATCAGGCACACGGCGGCCTGGATTTCACAATCATCACAGAAACACCACCACAAAGGTCTCCGGTTCAACTCCGGTTATGTTCTGCAGATATGGTTCATTTTGAAGGCATAATAAGTAACAAAAGGCCAGTTCTGCTCTACAGGAGCTTCTTTCTCGATTAAAGAGAAGAACTGATCTGTTTTGCTTCCAACGACTGTCTTTTTTTTATTTTTCATTAAAAAACTAAAACCCTGTTTGATCCAGTTTAGATGTGTTGAGGATGAATTTTATCTTCATGACCGGCCTGTGAGAACAACAGGCCTCGTTCTGCAGCCGCTCACTAATCCTGAAGACCTGCAGGGACCGCCGGGGTTAATCTGACTCCGCCCACACCGTCCTCACGTAACGAGAAAACAGCCCGGCTGCTCCGTGTGAACCGCCGGGCCTCCGTCCAGGAAGGAGTCCAGGGATTAGCTGCAGAAAGAGACGGTGGAAAACAGAAACTTTGTGCAGAGTCCACCCTGGTCCCGCAAACCCTCCCGTCCCACAGGAAACCCCGATCTGGAAAGTTCACTGCAAACCGGTAATCTGGGCTGAAAAACTAAAACCAAACCTGTCAGACAAGAAAGTCGTTTAACCAGTGATTCAATTAGACGAACGAGACAAAAACAGACGAGAGAAAAAACACCTCGTGACAGAGGCGTCTCGCTCAGAGCATGAAGAAAGATCCAGGCGAAGGATTCATCAGGTCAGGCACCAAGTGGAATGATCCTGGAGAGCGCTCTGCGACCGGTTCCATCTAACAGCTGCAGGAGCAACACCCTGCTCCCTCAGCAGCTTCACACCTGTTTCCTCAAACTCCTCTAAATCACACACACACACACACGTTCCCTTGAAGCAGCTCTGGATCATCATCATCATCATCATCATCATCATCAAACTGATTTAACGTTTACATTTTTCTTCTAAAAAGGCTTTAAAAATACACAATGAGTAAAATGGGAAAAGTAGCTAAAACTGCAAGAAATGGGCGAAAATCTCTAAATTTGTACAATTTCTAAAAGGGAAAAAGTCAAAAAAAAAAAAAGGGGGGGGAACTGCAGAGAAAAGAAATGAAGTGGTTAAAGTTGGCTAAAATGTCCTGAACTCCTCCCTGTAAATATTACACGCTGTGTTTTGGTTGATTTCACCCTTTATGTGCTTCCATTAGTCACTGTTAAGCCCCAAACATGTTAATATTTAAGATTATATCACTATTTTTTTTATCCTATTTTATTTGATATTCAACTTGATTTTTATTCATTCTGTGTTGAGCCGTGGTTGAAAAGGATGAAAACATCAAAATCCAGTTCAAAATCAGCTGAAACGTTCACTATAATAAACTAATTGAAACTTCAGTTTTGTGGAGCACGTTTCAAAGCTACTGTAGATGTGAAACCTCTGAATCTGTGTCGGCCTCTTTTTAAAGGTGAAACCTGGTTTTTGGCTTCAGGTAAATTTAATTTGATGGAAAACTGGTGACTCTTTCGGTCCGGAACGTTGCAGAATGGTCTAGAAAGCGTCTTTCCGTGGTTTTCTTTGACACGTTTAAGTCTAGTTTTACAGAGACCACAGCTTTGGGCCACCTGTAACCAGTGGAAACCACCCTGAGCGGGTCCGGGACCCAGACTGGGAACCGATAGTCAAGCAGGTTCAGCATTAAATTTAGCAGCCTTACTTTCCTTTTCCATCTGTGACCAAATGTGACAGAACATCCTGTACAGGTGGAGTAAATACGAGGCGTAGCAGAGTGAGAGAAGTGTTTTCACTTCACATTTAGGATGTTAATTCTCCTTCATTAGCATCTAAAATCTGTTATCATTGCTAAAGAGTGTGATTAAAGGTTCCAAACAGCTATAAATACATTTGAAATGTTCAGGACAAATGTGAAATACATTGTGGTAAAATACCTCTGAGTTTCTCTTTTGTAGATTGGTCAGTTTCTACTCGACAGAGAAAAAAAAACCTCCTGGATGTTAGAAATTAAATGTACCAGCAGGGAGTCTCTTTCTGCAAAAAAACATGATGAATCACTGAAAGATGACTCAGAAGATGTTATTGCCAAACTCAGAACAAAATGAGCATCTAATGTGGGGCAGGAAGGGCTTTAAATAGCTCCGAGCTCGTCGTCTCATCAGAGGGAGCAGCAGGTCTGGAGGTTTTCACTTCAGCAGCTAAATGCTAAAATCCTCCCAACACACACACGTGAAGACCGGTTCTCCTGCTCAACCCAAACCCAGAACGACACACGGTGGAAAGCAAGCGCACCAGGAGCGGGTCAATAAATAGAGCGAGGGTTGAAAGTGGACATAAACTCTCTTCAAGTGATCCAGTCAATAGTTTGATGTAGTGATTCACGATACGGGATCTTTGTTTGTTTTCGTTCTATAAACTGAGTTTAAAAGAAAACGTCCTGACAAAAACGTCATATGACAAAAAAAGAACAATATGGATTTAGAATCCAGAATATAAGACAAATCTCTTTCACTGTCTCCAGGTTCAGTAGAACACCTTCAATGAAAACTGCAGCTTTTGCAGTAAGGAAATATTGAATGAATTTTCCTCCGGATCCAGAAAGCTGAATAACTTCTGCCTTCGTGAAACATCTGCCAAACTTCAGGAAATTCAGACTGAGTGATCATACAGTGGCCCAGAAGGATTAACTCAACTGCAAAATCCACGACGTACGGCTGCAGCGGCTGGACTAACAGGCTTTGTTTCCAGGGGGCGATATTTTCTGACGGACTTGTGAAACATACAAAAAGTTACGACTGATGAGTCACAGTCCTTCAGCAGCAGCAGCAGCGTTTCACTAAACTCTCCCATAACAAAAACAGAAAATATTGTCCCCTGAAACAAGACCTGCTCTTCTGACCGCTGCACACTTCCTGTTCCGGCCCGAGGATCCGCTTTGACCCTTCAGGGCCTCCGTACCATCCTGTTCACGCAAACCCACAGCAGTGGAAACATGGATCTGCTGCTGGATGGAAATAAAACAAAGAAAAGGATGAGGACACCAAAGAAAAAGACAAAAATGTCAAAAGAAGAGAGGAAAAACAGACAGAGGGAGAAGAAGAGAATGAAAGACATCAACAAGGAAAACATCACAGGAAGAAAAAGACGGAGGAAAAAGTTGAAGGATAAATATCAGCGTGACGAAGGAAAACATGGAGAAAAAGAAGACAAAAGGAATACAGAAAAATAAGATGACAAACAAGAAGACAGTAAGCACCACAGAAGAAAATGTGAAAGAAGCGTCTGATTAGCTGGACAGAATCAGTAAAGCTCTCCTGAAGGCGACTGCTCACAGATAATGTTAAACTCAGTGGGGATGAACGAGGTTTTATATCACTTTATTCAAACAATGAAAAAAACCTACGATCAAAATTCAACATTTTTCATCGAAACGCTCGACTCAAGTGGAATTCCCAGAGAGCTCAGAGTCACGGAGGAGTCTAATGAGAGGCGACCTCTGCGCTCCGAGAAAGGAGAAGCAGCCACGTGTTACTTCTCACATTGGATGTGTGAATGAGAGGACACACACACGCACGCACGCACGCACGCACGCACGCACGCACGCACGCACGCACGCACGCACGCACGCACGCACGCACGCACGCACGCACGCACACGTCAGACTCCACCCTCGGTGATGTGGCTCCTCAGAAACCTTCGGCCTTTCCACATTCTGTGCTGAAATTTTCCATTTAACCCTTCATCATCCGAGAACAGGCACACACACTCGGGGTGTCTGTGTTTTACATGTGCTTGACAAATGGACTTGGTAAAACCCCCGATAAGGGAACTTCTGCTTCTTGAGAAACACAGACGACTTTGAAAAGGTGAAAATGTCTCTGATGAACAAAGAACAGTGAAACTGGAACAAACATGGAAACATCGTCTTCTGAGTCGACTCGGTATCACAGGATTCCACTTAACTGGACCAACAAAAAAATCCAGTCAAAAGTTTAAGGATTTTTTTAGGCTTCTTTAAATCGTGAAAAATAGTTTCTCTAGGTTTTAAAATATCCTGTTAACAATTTAGACTTTTTACAGTGTAATAAAGTCTATAAAGTCAACAATACAAGCTATCAGTAGGATGAGCTACAATCTGATTTTAGGGTAAAGAAAACTTGTACTGTACAATACATGTTTCCTTGATGACATACAGGATAAAAGTTTATTTTGCATCAAACAGTTTAGTATTTTTTTAAGTTGTTGAAGGAGACATTTGGTTGTTCAGCCTCGGGTTTCAGCTCCATACTGAGAATTTACTCTATTAACAGGAACATTAAAAAAAAAAAAAAAAATCATAAAAAAATGCAGCTCTACGCTTGTTTTTCTATACGTCTGTGACAAATTGCACCTGAAGCCTGTGTTCAAACTAATAAAGTGATAAAAATGTCCTGGATCCTGATGAGACGACGCCCGGTAATCAAACTGAAACGCAGCGTTCAGGAAGTGTTAAAGCAGAGAGAGATCTCAGCACGGCTACTTCTTATGATCACTGTCCGATTACTGCAGTCAGAAACACTCTTATTTTATTAAATAACACCCTCCTAAAAGCAATATATTAACTTTCTATGTTAATACTACTATGTTAATCACAATGCTTGAATGATAATCGACATTATCAGACTGATATTTTGCAGTTTTAACTAAATATTAAAAGCTGAAGTGCTTCGTACTGCTTTAAACCACAACGCACTTTCAAACAAAGGACTAATATAAATATGAAATGAAATGCAGGGAGCCTGCCACAGCTCACCTCAAGCATGTTATTTATTTAAGTCGACCTGTATTTGCACAGGGAGCCTTGTTGAGACGCGTGTTCTCAATTACGAACGAGAGCTGAGAAAACACGTAAAGCAAACGGACAAACAGCTGCTCAAACAAGGAGGTGGGGGGGGTGGGGGGGGCAGGTGAGGAGGATCATGGGACGTTTTAAATACAAATACAGGCTTTAAATTTAAATTAAGGCTGAACTCCTGAGGGCATTTCACTGCTCTGGGCCTCGACTCACCCATGACGGAGACCTGGTACAGCGGTCGGTACTTCTGCCCCGGCGAGGTCGACGGCACCAAGTCCCCGAGGCCGATGGTGCACAGCGAGATGAAGCAGAAGTAGACGCCGTCCAGGAAGGACCAGGACGCCTCCAGCAGGCTGAAGACGGCGGCCGGCGCCATGAAGAAGCAGAGCACCACCAGCAGCAGCAGCAGCAGGAAGTGCACGGCGGTGGCGGGCCGCCGCTCCAGGCCCGAGCGCCGCAGGAGGCCCACCGGGGCCGCCACCAGCGGCTGCATGAGCCGCTGCACGCACGCCGTCAGCACCAGCATAGTGAAGGGAACGCCGATCAGGGCGTAGAAGATGGAGAAGAGCTTCCCGGCGTCGGACAGCGGCGTGGTGTGACCGTAGCCTGCAGAGACAGAGCCAGAGGGAGGGAGGAGATCGGCTTACAAACTCTGCATGTGTCAAAGTGTGTATTCGCGCTGTGACGTGGAGATGAAGACGTCTCTGATGGTCAGTTGAGCTGCGTCCAACACAAACACAGCCGTCTCCGTTCACCTCGGCTCACTGCGGGAGATCAACACAAACCGGATCACATGAGCCGTTTGGCGACAGGACAGCTGTGGAAAACCTCGGTGAGGATCACGCCCTGTGGATCAGAATCCGAACTAATAGGTTCTTCTCACGTAACACGGCAGGCTGATCAATACCTCCCATCACGGCCTTCATCTGGAGCCTTCAGGGATCCAGAGAGGGAAAATACACTCCACAATGAAGCTACTGTCTCCCCACACACTGGTGCACTGTTTTCATTTTGTTGTTGTATTTCTCTCAAATGTATGAATCCTCCATCATAATCAATAGAATTTATTCAGTTAGAAAATCTCACTGGCTCAGATATTTTACTGGCCATCAGTAGCTTATTGTAAAATGATTACAATATTGATCAGTATTTCTAGACTTTTTTCTTCTGCATTCATCTGAATGTACAGGAAAAAAAACCTGAACTCACTTTTACAGTTTCAGGAAGAAATGCAGAAGTTACCAAACACAAAGGGGTTAATGATTAAGCTGCTGTTTCCATGGTTACAATAACTACAGGTATGTGCGCATGTATGTCCCCATCATTAGTGTCTCATGAGTTTAATCTGGAATTCTGTCCCAGACGCTGAGAGAATTATTCCACTTGTTTGCAGATAAGAGTCATTTTTTTTGCTGCAGAGCCGTGAAAATTTAATTTTCTGCCGATCGGAGAGAAGATTCCTCATAAGGTGACCGAGTGACGCTTTGAGCCGGCTGTACCGTCCTCCTGACCGCCGAGCACATATTGTTTTTGTATTTAGTACCTGGAGTTGGCGTTAGTGTTTCAGTGAGGTTTAAATATAGCGAATGTGGCGTCCACCAACACGCCTGATTGAACAGGCAATAAGCAGGATGTGAAAATTCAAACAACTTCCTCATTTCTCTACACTCTGCAGAACTGAACTGTCCTCCCATCATGTGTCAGTGGAGACTGAAGGATGAGAATCTGGGTGTGTTCAGGTCAAACGTCGACCTGATCAGTCCGTGTGTGAAATGAATTCACCGCTGACGGGATAAAAAGTGGCCCAAACGGCGAGGGGAAGCGTTCAAGCATGACGGAGAGCGAGCCGAGTCCCGGACACAAAGGTCACTTCTGTTTCAGGCATGAATTTGCATTTCCTCAGTGAGATCCGCAGCAGCTGCCTTTCGTAACGTGACTGTGTGTCGATACCGTCGGAGCACGAGGCGGTCCGGAGCTCTGCGGTGGGATCGGTCCGTCCTGAAGCTGGAGGAGCTCGCTGGGAAACCGGACGCCAACAGGATCGGACTTTGGTTCCCGTTTTATCTTTCCTTTGATATAAACCAGCAGGAAGAATCCGGCTTGTCCACACAGAAATGGAGAGAACATGCAAACTGCACTGTGGCATGGCAGTGCTAAACCACTAACCCACCATTGCCATCCTCCCTCCGTCTTTATCCAGCTTGTGACTCATTTTCACTGATAAAGCAAATTCCATTTTCCCTCAGCTGAGATAAACTGCAGTGACGACCAGTAACTAAGTACAGTTACTTTTTAATATATGAAAAACTTTGTGCTTCACGATTCAGCCGCTCCCGTCTGCACATTCAGAACATTTTCACATGCTGCTTGTAATTTCAGGGCCTATCTTTGATATTGGAGGCCTGTGAGAGCGTCCTGGGTTCAGGCCTGGTTGAGTTTGCATGTTCTCTCTATGCATGCGTGGCCGCTCTTCCAGTTCCTTCTACAGTCCAGAAACACATGTGAGGCCAACATGTGAGTTTACAGACAGGTGTAAACATGAGTGCGTGTGTGTGTGTGTGTGTGTGTTTGCCCCGTTACGGTCTGCTAACTGTCCCGGGCTGACCTTCCTTCGCCCGTCGTCAGCCTGGGTTTCACTCTGTGGATTGAACTGCGACTGTTTGAATGCAGGCAGAAATTGGTTTTCCTTCCTTTCAGAACGTGACAGGCGTGAGCCCAGACATCCTGCTACAGCAGGAAAAGAAACCCTGCTCACAGGATGCATGACTGAACACATGACTTTTCAGACTGTAAATACATCTCAGGATTAATATATTCGTTTGCTCAGTTCTCAGTTTAGCTCAGTCAGCGAACCAACTGGGAAATTCTACATGTTAGAGCTGAACTACGACCTCTGAACCGGCAGCCGCTCCGCCAGGTTTTCACTAATGAACCTTCACATTAGAGTGTTAAAAAGCTCAACGTCTGCGGTATTATTAGGAGCTTTATATGTTCAAACACTGAGGAGCATCACAGACCTCCTCCTTCCTCAAACAATGAATTGTGTAATCGGTTTAACTCGAATGACGCACTCTATTGTCCCTTTCAGCCACTTTCAAAATTGTGGTCACCAGATCTTTCCAACTGTCACACCTAAATGTCCTTCATGGTTTTTTTTTTTTTTTGTGGTTTGTGAGCTTTAAAAAGAAATCAAAGGGACAACATTTTAATCTACACACTGAAGAAACTCGAGTGAGAGAACCTGCTCAGTCTGTAGTGTAAAACCAATCTTCACCAGCAGGTGGGACAGTGAGCAGTTCTGCAACTTCTCCACCGAGGATATAAAGACGATGTTAGTTAAATCATACATACTATAAAGGTGCTGTATTGAAAATATAAACTACTTTTGTGGCAGCAGAAACTCACAGTAGCACCCAGTTTGTCTAACACCCAGCTCTTTTTACGGGGTGGGGAAGTTTCTCTTGTAGCAACCACTAAGGGTGCAAACTTTATAAAAAAATTAAGGTTATTTTGACATCAACATGCAGAGCTGCTATAAGGTATGTTTCTACACGCAATGCATTCTTCATGCTCTGCAGATCCAAACTGACATAAGTTGAAATGAATCGTTATGAATGAACAAAAATCGGACAATTAACTGAAATACGTAGTTTAACAGTGAAAACACAAATCCATTAAGATCATCTTCCTATTTGCATCTTTTTCAAATAATTCAGTACTGATCCATATTAATCTAAGATCCTGCAGCAGAAGCAACCACAGAGCTGCAGCCATTTCCACGCTCACTATTCATTCTGCAGGACGGCCTGGTTAGCTTGTGTGTGTTTTCAGCCAAAGCTTCGCGATACGCTTCAGTCTAAATCTGCCTTCGAGTGTGAATAAAGAGCTCAGTTCAGGACCACTTTGCACATCCTGAAATATTGAGGTCAGGTTTCCACAGCCTGTACAGGTGTTCAAACCAACCCCAAGCCTTTTTGGTGTAAACGTAGCTGTAATCATGCCACAGCGTTTCATGATTGAGTGGTTTTTCAGCCTGACGTGACATTAAAGGCGGGTGAGACGGCTGTTTGCTTTTCAGTCAAAAGAAGAATAGAGTGAAGACGGACTAATTACTTCAGCATCCAGTCGGTTCTGTCTAACAAGAAGGAAGCGATCAGCTGTTCCTGGTCACCACCGTTCACCAAACACTGACCTGCAGTGTTTTATTTACCGGTGAAACTCGACCTGAGAAGCAGCGTTAACAGCAGGTTAACCTGCAGGAGGATTTATGAATCCTGAAGGAAGACAGGATTCCAACTCTTTTCTGTATTTTGCAAATATGGTGCTTACTTTTTTCTTTTTTTTTTTTTTTAAACCTTTCACTTGCACTGAAGTGTTCACTTTCAAGTCACGATCAGGCCAACTCGACAGCTGTTCCTCCGAACACTCCGGCCAGCCCGCCTGACCACGTCCTCCATTCCCGCAGCATCACTTCCTGTTTGATCAACCCTCTTTCAGACATTCTCCTCAAAGTTTTCACATTTCATGTGACAGAGTTACACCAGGTGAAACTTTAATATTCATATCACTTGTTGCAGGATGTTGTCAATATTCAGATCATTGCTGAAGAATCAGGAAAACCGACCAGCGGCTCCTTGAACCTTCCTCAGCTGCAGTTTGTCCCTCCTTCCTGTTCAGTCATTTGTTCACAGGAGAAACTGCTTCAGAGCTAAATGTTTGTGAAATATGCAGGACGGTTGATCCACACCCGGGAGCAGCGTCACTCTGATCACACCGGAGTGCGACTGAAGCCTCCTCAGGCCGTCTGGCCTTAACATCGATCAGCTGTGTGTCCTGCAGAGACGACAATATAATCCTGCAACTGAGACGTTTCTATCCTCATATTCAATTATTAAAAGAGGCTTCAGCCTCTCTGGATCAGCTGGTTTTATCCAGGTTCAGATCTGAAATTTGCACACAAACTAACATATTTCTGCATGTGACCAGCATGAGTGCCCTGAGGGACGGCAGGCGGGCCGGACCGTCTCTTCCTCAGATAAACACCAAACACCGTCTCTTCAATGCATCATCTGAGAAAACTAAAGAAACCAACTGGGTCCATTTCCATGAGAATTTTAATCCTGAATAAAAATCAAATCCTCTTTGAAATGATTAAAAAGGACCTTATAAACACCCAACTCTGAATGAGAATGACCGTTCCGACTTAAACCTAATTCCTAAAACAAGTGGCTGGTTTCTTCTGATTGTAAATCCCATCTGAATAATTCCTCCATCATCTGTCCCTTAATTCTGCTTTAAATTAACTGCAGTGGTTCTGCTCATTCCCTCTTCCTGTGAAGACGGTGCACGTATTCCAAGATGGTCACGTGAAGCGAGCCGACTCAAGTCGCAATCATTTATTTAACGGGGACCTCAGATGAATGGAAGCATAAAACAAACTTTTTCAAAGCTCAAGGTTCTTGAGAAAGAAAGACAATATGAAGGAATTGGAGTTTGTTTTCTATTTCCGGTAAGAAACAGAAAACAAACTTATGAAAAGGTGAATAAGCTGCTTCACTGTAGAATCACATGTGATGGGAAAACAAGCAGAAAAGCAAAAGTTAGTTAGTGATCATCTTGTTATTATAATACTCAACAAAATAATCACATAATGAGCATCCTGAAACAATCCAGCTGTAATCTGAAGAGAATAATTTCTAAAACTTCATTTCAACTTAACTTCGGATTTAAACTATTTCTGCACAGAAATGTTTTACAACTTTGTTTATTTTCCTTAGTTAAAAGTAGGAAACACCTGAAGCTAAAGGCGAAAGTCTATGTGGAGTTTGCATGTTATTCCTGTGCCAGTGTGGGTTTTCCAGTGGTTCCAGTTTTCACAGAATAAAAACCTGAAGTCTGTAAATTGAGTGTTTGTGACTGATTTAACCTCTTAAGAAGATGGAGTGTGAAAGTGGAATATTGATGTCTCATTTCTGTTGGAACTTTCAAAAAAGGAAATTGTAAGTTTCCAAGAAAAAAAAGACATTTGCATTTAATTCCGCTTTAAAAGTTTCAGTTGAGAGGACTTAGTGAGACACAACTGGATTAGTTTTACTTGTCAGCTGATTTTTACTTGAGGAGCCACAGAATACACAGATAGCTTTGAGATTCGTCCCTGAAACTTCTCCGACAGAACAGCAGAACAAAGAAAACTTCTGACACAGACTTCAGACACATTTCGAGACTCTGAGGTTCCTGACACTGGAGAAAACCTGCAGCTTCGTGCGTAAAAGCCCCTGAAGCTGCCGTCAGTCGGTGTCCGCGTTCAACTCACCCACGGTGGTGACCAGAGTGTTGGCGAAGAACATGGAGGAGGCCAGGTCCCAGCTGGACCCGGAGGACTCGTTCCGGAGCGCTGACACGCCGAACTTGTTGGCCGAGAGCACTTTGAGCAGGAAGGCGTCCAGAGCCGCGGAGGAGACGCAGCTCTGGTTGAGAAAGTCCCGCTTCAGCAGCTCCATGTCGGCCCGCAGCCGCTCTTCCACCGGCCGCTCCAGGCTGGAGAACACCAGCGCCCCGAACAGCAGGTAGATGATGTAGAAGACGATGAAGCCGGTGAGCAGCAGCCAGGACTTCCCCACGGAGTGCATGTCGGAGGAGGAGGAGGAAGGAGAGAGAAGGAGCAGCGACCCTCTGCCGCCGCTGCCGCTGCGGTCTGATCACCTGCTGCCGCCTCTCAGCCCGGGAACCTTTCAGGGGGCCGTCCCAGTCAGGGCATCCTCCTCCCACACACACGCACGCACACACGGATAGACAGGTAGCGCGCGCCGCTGCGCACTCCCGGAGCGTCTGAGCGCGCGCTGAGATTCCACCTGCAGCAGCAGCGCACCTGATGTCTGTCTGCTCTAATGAACTGGGACCTAAAACATGAAAAATATTTTAATTTCACTTCGTTGTTTTTCGTTTTTTTAACAACGTTATTGTCTTTTCCCCCTATTTATGTATGATTGGTTTTTGTAATTTAATTTTTTTATTTATATTTTGTTCTTAATCCCGCCCACATTCCATTGACCTTGTTTTAGTTGTTTTTTTTTTGTTTTGTTTTGTTTTTTGCTTCATATTTATGAAAATGTGTTTCGGATTTAGGTGTGTCTGGCTAATTATATCAGTTTTAAAGGTGCTGTAGGCAGGATTCAGCAACTCCGCCATCTTGCTTAGGTTTACCTAAGCAAGATGGCGATTTGACCCATCTAAGATGGCGATTTGAAACCCAGCACAGCCAATCCTGTCCTGTTTTCTCTGAAATCACGCCCTTGCGCAAGTTAAGCCCCTCCCACAAGAACGTGTGACGAATGCCCCTTGACCAATCACGGTTAGAGCCTCAGGGGCTCTTCTGATTGGTCAAAGATACCTGGAGCTGTCGAGATTCCTTTTCAGCTCAGAACAGAGACAGATGGAAACGCTGCGCCCTCGCGGTAGTGCAATTATACTACACTCCTAAAGGATTATCAATGGATACTCTAACATTTAATCCAAAGAAAACACAGAAAAATTAACATTGACTAGCAAAATCCTGCCTACAGCACCTTTAACTTGTTTTATCAAATTTCTTTTGTATTGTATCAGGGATTTTTTGGTATGAAGCTGTAAAGGCATTTTTGGTATTAGAATACTTTCTATAAATATTTTCTGCATTTTAAATAAAGACATTTAGAAATGTATTTATTTTTTAAAATCAGGATTACTGTTCAATATGACTGAAATGTTTAGTTTTTTTTTTTAAAGTTACTTCTCAGGCCACAGTAGTTGGCGCTCTCCTTTCACACCGACTGAGTCTTTCGGTGTGGAGTTTGCATGTTCTCCCTATGTGTGTGTGAGTTTTCCCTCCAGGTTCTCCAGTTTCCTCCCACAGTCCAGAAACTTGCAGTGAGGTTGAGCGGTGACCCTAACTGCCCCTCGGGGTGGATGTGAGGTTGTGTGTCCTGTGATGGACTGGAGACCCATCCAGGTGGATCCAGCCCATCATAAACTGGGTTTGGCTGCAGGTCTTTTAAACTGACGTCTCTTTCTCTGAGTTTTAATAATCACTAAATTTACGTTTAAAAAAGTTTTTTTCTCCATACATGTATTGTATTATCTGTTTTCTTTTTCTCTGTTTTGTGAAGTGGAGCGCTGTAATCTGAATCACTCTGTATGGAAACATTCTGATATCGAGATACTGTGATTTACTTTTAGATCAGCTTCATCAGCTTCTTTTTAGACTAGCTTCATATTTATTTGCCAGCAGACGAATAAAACCCAAAGCGATATCGAGTCTCATTAGCTGGGATCCGCTCGACTGATTCATGTTTCTCGTGATTTATTTCCTTCGTCTCACCTTTTGTTTGAAATGCATGTTTGCTCTGTATATTTTGTAACAAGTGGTTGACAAGCTCCTCATTTTGCTTTCTGTCTGAATATTGTAGAAATAAACGACTTGTTTTAGAGCACCACTTGATGCCTGCTCTGGTCTGGCTCTTACAGCACGACACTTGAACTTGAAGTCAGTTAAAGACATTGGACCATCGTTGCAGTTGTCCTGACTCTACGTTGCCTCATTAAACGCGAGCAGAAGCAACTGAGGATGGATGAAGGCAGAGGAAACTCACCACAGAGAGAAAATCACACATTCACACTGACATTCACTCCTGTGAGCCGTTTAAAGCCACTATAGTACCAGGAACAAGCAAACTCGGACAGGGAACACTCTGGTTGTGGTGTAAACCACTGCACCACTGTGTCTCAGACGTGCTTTGGTTTTATTTTCATGTGTTGCTGAACTTTACTCTGACCTTAAAGAGTCCCAGACAGTGACAGCACATGATGTCCACGGTCACCGGAAAGCTTTTCCTCAGACCTCAGACACACCTGTTGCACAACTGGAGTGATAACCGTAAAACCTGTGGATGTTCAGTGTGAAGTCTGAAACAAGAACACTTTCACTGTTAATGTGTTTCTGGGTCGATTTTTTTTTAACTGCTGAAGTCAAAGTCAAAGTGAGCTTTATTGTCAATTCTGATGTGTGTGTAGAGAAAACAGACAAAATATATCACCTGAAATAGAATAAGGAAAACAGGATATAGGCAAACAGAGCAACAAAGAACCGAGACGTCCATTGTATAAAACATTATGAAATGTACAGAAGATGCAGTGAATAGGCCATGTGTGTCAAAGTGTGTCAAACTGAGTTTTATTGTCAGTTACTGCTGAACATGCAAGAACATGATCAAGGTACACCTCACTCTGTTCTCTCACTGTGTAACCTTATAAAAATGTACTTGACTCAACAAAAGAATACAAATAAAGTGCAAAGTACAAATACACACTGACATAATCCTCCATGTGTCTCTCTTGTAGTCTCTCTCTCTCTCTCTCTCTTGTAGACATAATGATTTAAATGAAAATGCACAATGTGAAATAATATTTACATTAAATGCTTAATGATGAAATTAAATATGATATACTTTATTATTTTGTAAAAAAAAAGTTACTTTAAAGCTGATACATTGTTGCCAAATCCCGTTCTAATGACGTCATCGTCTAATTTGCATAGCCGCTCATTTGCATATTTGGGTCAAATTGAGCTCCATCATGAAGACCAGTGACGGGAGTAACTGTGTTAAAACAAACTGTGTTACTATTCTGATACATTTTTCCAAAGTTACAACAAAGTTACTGTTACCGTTACCGTTACTACCGTTACAAGACACGGTTCTGTTACTATAATTCACAGCTTTCATCTGCGGTGCTCTTGCCTCACCGCAAGAAGGTCCTGGGTTCCAGTACCTGCTGGGACCTTTCTGTGTGGAGTTTGCACGTTCTCCCTGTGGGGTACTCTCACTCCTTTGAGTGTGTTTCATGTATAATTATATTGGAGTTGTACTGGCTCACAGCAGAGTGCGTGTGCAGCGGAGTGTGTGCAGCAGAGTGTGTGTTTGCAGCGCTGCAGTGAACCACTGCTCCTCGCTGGGCTTTAACCCCGGCTTGTTTTCAGAACGCCTCCTCACTAATGCGTTATCGCCGTCTTGTTAGCGGTGTGTCTAGAAGAGGCCGTCCGGCTGACTCGTGGTGAAGCCGGTGAGGTCAGGGCGCCCCCCCCCGACCCGGCTGCCCCCCCACCCCCACCCCCACCCCCACCCTCCACCTCCGCCCCCCGGGGCCTGTTTTCGGCCCCTGCAACACAGAGCTGTGTTATCGCAGCACAGCAGCCGTTATTCAGCTGCTCTGACTCAGCAAATCAGGAGTTTAACTGTCTGTTCACCAAACCGCTGCTGCCAGAATCAGTCTGATATTTACCTTAAAAAACTGGTGTATATCATTAAAAGGCGGCTTTCTTCTTAAAGGGAAGACTTTCTCGATGCTTTTTCACAAAGCTCAGCTTGTTGCATCATGAGTTGTTCAGATGTTTAAGATGAGAATTCACAATAGCTGCTGTGTTCTGTTTGTTTTCCTCTGTTTCGGTTCTGACTGTGCTGCTGGTTCAACCTGCAGGCTAAATGTTATTTTCATCTGTTTTCAGGGAGGTTTTCTTATTGGTCTGATTTGACCTGAAAGATCAGTTTTGTACAAACTGATCCTGTCTTTTATGCTTCACTTCAAGTTTATCATAAATGTTTTGAAGTTGCAGCTCTGATCTGTGTAAATGTGTAATGCTTTTAATTCCTTTACATTTTTCGGTCATGCACCAGAAGCAGAGCTGAGTCTGATGTGTTTGAGTTCCTGATGATTTTCTGAAGCACCCAGAAGCCATCGTGAGGCGCAGCCGACACGCAGTTTCATTTTATTACATCAGATTACAAGGCGACAACTCCGTCTTCCTCATTTTGAACAGATCAGAAAATATTCATCTTTCTCAGGAATTGGAGGTTTATACAAATGGCAGACGCACACACTCGCACACACACACACACACACACACACACACACACACCCACTCACACAGGTGACTGTGTCACAAATGACCTGTGAGATCTACAACACGGAGAGAACGGGGGAGGAGGTGGAACAGCACAGGAAACAGAAAGACGCAGCTCCAGGTTCAGGTCTGGTGACCTGGACCGGGCCGTGCTGAACGGCGGTGAGACAGAAAGACAGAGAGAGAAACGTCACATGCTCTTCCTCGGAGTCCGCCTCTGCTCTGAGAAAGGAGACGAACACTTCCTGAATGCTGGGTGATCGTTGGCACTTTCACTGGCGCTCCTGTCGGCACTGACTGGAAGACAAACGTGTTTCTGAGGAGCCAAAAACTATATTCAGGTTGTTTTTCTCTTTTCTGTATTAAATACACAATGAAAGCACATGCATCACTCTGAAATGTGAAAACAAAGACAGGATTCATCCTCAGCGCTCTGCGAGTAAATTATTACTATTCCTGCCACATGTGGGGGAAATGATGCTGGAACTGGCTCTTCGGGGTCAGACGGTGATTGGACGTCCATGTCTTTTCTTCTGAACTTGCTCTAACGAGCGCAGATCCGGCCGACGGTGACGTCTGTGGAGTCTGACGCTGCAGCTTCTCGGTGAAGCTGCTGGAATAAAGATCAGCGGCAGAACCGAAGGGTCGAGCTGCCATGTTGGAGGAGGATCTTCAGTCTGTGCCTGATGAAGAACTTTTACTCTGTTCAACAAAATATTGTTGTTTTATAGAAGTAAAGGTTTTTTAATGGTTTAATTCCAGCATTTAACAGCAGCTTTGTCACACTGGTGTCCACATAGCTTTGTTTTTATCAGAGGGCAGCTATAGTTGGTTTTTCTTCTGTGAAAAATAATTTTTTTTTAGAAATTTACATGAGTTTGTTTGTCTGAGTCATTCAGATTTAACTGGATTTTACTTAAAAAAACAACAAAAACCTAAATTATTATATTTTCTCATTAGATGACTAGATTTTTATCAAGAAAACTGTTAATAAATAATAATTGTGTGTGATTCATATGACGCAACAAGATTAATGCATAAAATGAAAAAAGAACAACTTTTTTTTAAATAAGTGATTATAGTTTTATTTGAAAAGACAAAACTTTTCATTTAATCATTAATAAAACTTCAGTGCCATTAGATGAGTTTAGAATAAATAAACTGATTTCTATTGTTAACTGGACTGATTTACATAGATATATCATGTATATTTGGAGTTTAGATATTTTTAGTTGTTCAGCAAATGTGAGATAATATAATATATAAAACTGCAAGTTTTTACTACGTTGTGAAAAATTCTAAGTGTTCTGTAAAACCAATATGCTTAATCATTTGATTATTTTTGGTGAATAAGTGGAAAGAAGTGAAGCCACTAGATTTTTTTAGCACCGTGAGTCTATTTTAGTGCTTGAAGGCCTCTTCATGCTTTATTGATCTGTCTTTATCTTTATATCAGGAACAGCAGGAAAAACCCTAAACAAACTCCCTGAGACCCAAATCTAATTTCACTACATGACAAGAAGCGATAATTCAAATTAAATCTCAGTATTACTGATATTAACATGTTTGAATAAGTAGGTTTTAACCCTTTGTATCGAGACACGACAGGCTGAGGCCTCCGTTTCAGCTCAAATCAGACTGAAGGTTGAAAACCCTTGAAGCTGCTGCAGACAGGAAGCGTTTCTGCTGCGCTGTCGACTCTCATCACTGCACCTCAACTACCGATCTGTCATATCAGCAAAATGCATGGGCAGCACTTTCTTTTCTTTTTTTTTTTTTGCTGCAGAAGCACTCCATCTGAAAGCTCTGCTGCAGGAAAAAAAAACATAAAAACAACACTATGTGGACACAAGCTCATATTCCTCAGCGATAACGCTTCCTCCTCCTTCAACATGGCGGCGATCAGACAGCAGCAGCAGCTCAGCGTGCGGCAGAATAACCTCCATGAGGAAACTCAAAAGGAGAAGTTGGTGCTGACGGGTGAGATGGAAACCGGGAGCAGGTGACCTCTGACAGTCAAGGTGAGAGTCTGAGTGGCAGACGGAGTGAGAGTCACAGTCCCGGGAACCCGCTGAAAACCCGACGGGCCCACGTCACTCCATGATGTTCCTGTTGTAGTCGTACGACAGCCGTCGCTTGGCGGCGGCGTTCTGAGCGTGCTGATTGGCCGAGGGGAGGCCGGGCGAGAGGCGGCGGCTCGCCGTCCAGACAGCAGGACGACTCTCCTACAGAGCAAAGAAGACAGCAGCACTCAGAACGGCAGGCTTCGGTCAAACGGCGCCTTCGCTTCATTTTAACTGCACCGACAAATTCAATTTACCAACCCTGAAGGCCTGAAAACTGGAAGCCAACAATAAGCGCTCTGTGACAAACCGTGTGTGTGTGTATGTGTGTGTATGTGTGTGTGTGTGTGTGTGTGTGTGTGTGAGACAAGCGGAGATTTAACTGCATAACTGGATTTTCGGGGTGTTTTTAGCACAGAGCTGTAGAAAACACTCACGCTGTGCGGCGGCTCCAGGTGTAAAGTCCTCAGCAGCAGGTCGCGGGAGACGCCGCTGGCCCGCTTGTATCGCTGCCCGATCATCTTGTTCAAGTCATGGAAACTGTCCAATAGCCTGCAAACAAGGAAACAGCGATCTTACACACACACACAGAAATAAACAAGCGGCTATTTACAACTTCATTTGTTCCTTTTAGGAAGGAATGTTGATTCATTAACTCAAAACACAGTTTCTCTGTTCCCTTTAGATTTTCTGCCCTGTTAATAAAATATGTGTAACTGAGGAACACACCTTTTCAAATAACCACAGCTATGGAGCCATGAAAATGAGTGTGAAGGTGTGTTTTGGAATAAATTTTGGAAATGTTGAAGTTTTATCTGTATCTAGTGTAGCAACACTGCTCCAGATGTTTCAACCAACATATTTCATGTTGCGCAGTATCTTTAATTTTTGTGCTTTTTAGCTCAGGTCGAAGATTTTTTACGCTGTCATTTTTATTTAAATACTCCTTTATAGACTCCTCTCTCATTAGTTTTGCTCTGGCAAGTTAGTCAATAGTTGCTTTATGAACAAAATGAAGATGTTTTGGTCAAATACATTCATGAAAACCACATTTTGAACATAAAATGAATACAAATAAAAATACTTTGCATGCACTTTTGAGTTTTTGCTCAGCAGACTACATTAAAACTACATTAACTCCAGTAGAAAACAACACGCTCGACCTGCCACATTTCTGTAGTTTAATTCACTGTGAAGAACTTATGTGTCACTTAAACATTATAGAAATGTAACGTCGATATTATGTTTAAATTGAAAGAAACAGCGCAGTGTTGATGGTGCCTCAGTCTATAAATGCCCACAATGCAACAGCTTGTCTGGGTTGAACCGACCTGCAGTTCACCACATTGACCACGTGGGGGCCACAAGTTCTCACAACAGCACAGTGACAGTAATAACACTACAGCTCAGATCAGCTCAGAGCTGAAAAAAAGTGCATATCTATCTATAAATGACCACAAACAAAGAAAAGATTCACCTCTAATAAACTTTTTACAAACATCCAATTTCTCTGAAAAAAACTGTAATCTGAATGATTCTTTGCCCCAGCGTAAATGAAATTTTTAGAGTCAACAGTCTTCATCGGTCACATCCACCCGTCCACACACACCAGTGCTGACAGCTGACATGCAAAGCGCTTTGCTCTAGGGCACTCCGGCACCTGCACAGGGTGCGATGGGGGGTCAAACCGGTGAACCTCAGGGTGAGAACACGTCCCACTTCACCAGCTGAGCCTCTCAGTCTGGATCTCAGAGAGAGTAAGCGGCTTTATGTTCGCATCTCGCTGCAACGCCTGTTCAGTGTTTTTATTGCTGCCTCAGTGGAGCCTCCGCTTCAGGAAATCAGTTTATTTTATTGGAAATTTACACATTTTTATCACAGGGAAGAGCAGATTTTCTCACTTCAACTATACTAAATGTCAAATTCAGCTGCGCCTACAGTTTCCTGCTAAATGCAGCTGCTCTGGTGACTTCCTGTTGAGGGGATTTGGGGCTTTAGAGAGCAGCGGAGCCTGCAGTGGAGCTTTCCACCGTGCTGGACCACCTACCCCTGGTCCTGGCTGGCTCGGCCCCGCAGCAGCTGGGTCAGGGTGGGAACAGTGTTGAGGTCACGGGGGTCACTGGAGGACGGAGCAGGAAGTGACGGGAAGGCTTCGGTAAAGATGGCCGCCTGCGGGAGACACGGGAACACGAAAACCTGTCAGGTGAACGATTTCAGGCCCATCCACTGCACCAGGAATATCTGTCCCAAAAATGACATTTTTTGAGCAAAACCGCTGAAAAACAGAGATAAAATGATTCAAAATGGTCAAGAAGTCCGTCCTTCCTGTGGCCATAAGACTGCACATCTCCTCCCTGGAAACTGTATAACGTTTACCATCTGAAATTAGAACTGGAACTTTATCAATGCTCCATAACATACAGGGTCAGTGGATCCAGACGTTCTCCAGTCTGGATTTATGGAGGACATTTTCACTGAGTGTGTGAGCTCTCCTGCGCCTCTCGGAGCCGTGCAGGCGTCTGAAAGCACGTTTAAAAGCTGCTCCATCCCCTCCGACTCCGGGCTCCGCTGCAGCTCGTTCCTCATCAGGCTGGGCTCCGCGCTGCGTTCAAGGTCCGCTGGGAGACGACAACCTGCAGTGTCGGCTGCTTCCTCTCCTCTCTCACACTCCGGCGGCTTTAATTCCAGTCCTACAGCTCCGCAAACTCATTAATGTCAGCTCCACAAACTCGGCCACGCATCCTGAAAACCGCGTTTGCTACATTAACGATGCACCAAGCAGAGAAAAACTGGAGGGAAACGGTAAATAAACAAGGTTAGATCTGAGTTTCTAGAGGACTCAGAGACTCGTCGTGCCATCCACCAGCAGGATGATAACTGGTGCTTCAAATGTAACTAGAGGGAAGCTTCTGACTGATACTGAGACCGATGTTAGTATGGAAACAAGTTTCTGTGATGGTTTTGTTTACTGTGGAGTGCAGCCGTACCAGACTGTGATTGGTGGAGAGTCTGTCCCTCCGGTCCTCCGCCGCACTGCTCGGCCACCACTGCTCCACCGCGCCGCCGCCGCCGCCGCTGTCTGACGAGTCCTGAGGAAAGGCGGCCCAGGAGTCCTCTGATTGGTCCGTCCAGCCCGCCGTCCAATGAGGTGACTCCTCGACGACGGCCTCGTCTCCAAGAGCTGCTTCCACACACGAGCAGAGTCAGTCGAACACTCAAAACATACATCTTTACACAATTATCCGACTTTCTAAAAACTTCTCTTGAGCTGAAAACCTTTCAAAGAACTTATCGTCCTGTTTTTATGGACACTGAAAACTTTCCAAACCTTTAAAAACCTTTCTAACGTCTCATACAGGAACAACAAGTCGACTTTTTGAAGGCGTATTCGATGCTTTTGAGAATTTTTAAGGACATTTTAAGACTTCAAATGTTATTATCACATGTATTACTAAGGTTTTGGAAAATTTTATGAAGAATTCCAGAACTTGAGGCATTTTCATGGCCTTTAAAAGACTTTTGTTATAAAATCAACTTTGTTGGAACTTTTTAGAATCCGTTGGACTTTCTGAGGATGTCAGTTTTGAAAGACTTTCTGATGACTTCATCCAAAGTTTTAAGTCTCCAGGACTTTCTCAAAGCTTTTTCTAAGCTTTGAAGGCTTTTCAGAATGCCGCCATGCTTTAAAAAGAGTAAACCAATAAATATCTCTGGATGTACTCAAACTCTTTTCTGGAACTCTGGACTTCCAGAGTTCCGGTTGTGTCCTTCAGAACTTCTGAAGGACACAACCGTCGTTTTAATTTACAGATATCGGGGTCGTTTTGAGGATGGGAGGAGGTGAAGAGTCGGCGTTGTGCTGATCGTGTCCTCCAGCAGCTCTGCTCGTCTCGCTGCCTCGTCCTGTTGTCGGGTTCCGTCACAGTTTCCTGCTGTTGCCTAAAAGTTACGCTGGACCAGTCGCTGAGGGATTCTTTGTCTTATTTTCTGGCGCTCGGCCTTCATCTCACTTCGAGGAAACGCTTCGCTGAAACTTCGCCTCCCGCTGACGCCTGGATGAGTGACTCTGTCAGACACTCCGCTCCTCTTTGTGTTTCTCTTTTCGCTCCATAACCCGAGGCTGAGGAAGGCTTAGTGTCCCGGGCCTTGTTCACCAGCCGCCCCCCCCTCGCTCGCTCAGCCCGGCGCTGAATGATTAATACCTTGTAGTGAGGGGGAGAGACCGGTTAGGAATCCAGGTCAGGACAAACTACTCTCATTTCCACTGTGGAGTGGAGAGTATCTGCACAAGAAACAAACTCCACATCGCATTTACGCCGTTAAAAATGTCTCTGGTCGACTCATTTCTCGTCTGTAGACTCACCGGCTGCATAAATGACGTTTTAACACAACATTCTTCTGATTTTATGCTCTTTAACTGCCACCTACATGGATTAGTTTTCGTACTCTTTCTCTTTAAACTTTCTTAAATGGATCAATATCACTGAATATCAAGCCAGTGTAACCAATGCGATCATATATGGTGATGAATGAGTGTTTTGCTGGAGGATTGCATCAACGATGATGATCTATAATGCCCATCTGCCTCCAGTCTAATACAGGAAGCATTCATCGATATTTGGAGGGTCGGTGAAATGAGCAAAAGTTCATAATGTGAGTCAACAAGTTAAAATTAAATGTGTGTTTTAATCCGTGCAGAATGCTCGACGGCGCAGACGGCACGTCCAGCTAGCTGTTTAATCCTCAGAAACAGAGTTAGAAGAAGGCACACACACGTTTTGTTCGGCCAGAAAAACAGAACAGCAGCAGAAACTCAGCCTCTTTGACCTCGATGTGGAAACTGAGCTGAAACGACTGAGCTGATTAGCTAAACGGAGCAGAATCAGAAGGAGCGATTAGCTCCGACTGGGAGAGAAAAACAAAGAGGCGACGGGTTCTTATGTACCTGCCTGCCTCTGTGTGTGTGTGTGTGTGTGTGTGTGTGTGTGTGTGTGTGTGTGTGTGTGTGAAATGTCATGTTGTGAGTTATAAAGTCATTCCAAGGTTTCTCGGAGCACAACACATAATTTTTAACTCAGTATTTTTATCATTAAGGGTGTTTAACGCAGACTCACTCAGCCAGCTGTGGATGAAGTGAAAACGAGGGTTATTTTTACACTTGTGTTCTTTTCAGCTTCGATTCTTGATTATTTGTCTGACTAGACTGAAGGACTCAGGTCTGTAACGCCACGGTTCAATGCAGCGGGTGATTTTCTCTGAGTGTATTAAAACATCTTTACTTTGACTGAGTGGCTTTCCTTTGTCGACGAACAGCAGGAAAAGTCTGTTTTCTGCTACTCAAGGCATTAAAGTTGCACCAAAGACTTTTCTGATTATTGAAGTTTTTTAAGTATTTTTTTTTTTTTAAATATTATTTTGTTAAAGTTAAAGTCCCGTCCAGCACTGCTGCTTCCAGGTGCTGGGTGGTGAGGACCGACTCGGATGTGTCATTTATAAACTTCAGTCAGTTTCCCTGCAGCACGAGGCTTTGAGGTGACACGAAAACAAGAGTTCTGCTGAAGGGTAACCTCTAAAGTTTTCAGCTGCCAGAAAAAGAACAATAGCTAACTTTAGCATGTTAGTGAGCAGTTTCTTGCAAGGCTCTCTTCAAGAGAGCCTGTAAATGCATTCCTGAGTCTGTACAGAAGGTTGAAAAGGCTCTAATACCCCGAGCGAGCCGCTCCAGCATTCACTCTCTCTTAGTGAAGCTCCACGGCGCGGCGCTGGAGCTCTGAGTCTAATTCTGCACATTTCCCTGCCCGGCTTTGCTCTGAAGCCTTCTCGTGTCACGCCTGTTGACTTCCTCTTGCCAGTCTACGGCAGACAGAGGAAACCTGGACGGAGGAGGTGTGGCAGACAGAGAGAGAGAGAGAGAGAGAGAGAGAGAGAGAGAGAGAGAGAGAGAGAGAGAGAGGGAGGAAGAACGAGGGGAGAAGGTAAAGACAGAAAGACACAAACAACTCACCAATGCTTCCTCTGCTCCCACAAGGCACTGAGGCAGACGTGGTGAAGCCCTCGCTCCAGTCCGGCTCTCCCTCCGCCTGCATGAAGACACCAAACTCATCCTCCTCCTCTTCCTCCTCTCTCCCGTCCTCAGCGGCCACGGTGGAGCCCTCCTCGTCCAGCTCGCTCCTTCTCCCGTCCTGGCCTCCGCCTTCGTCTCCTACGGTTGCTTGGATCTCCTCCTCCTCCTGCTCCTTCTCTGCCTCCAGACAGTCCAGGCTGACTGCCATGAATTCCAGGGGGGGCAAAGAGGGGGCAGGATTATCCAGGGGGAGGGAATAGAGAGTGGGGGGATCAACAGCGACGTTGGTGCCGGTCTCTCCATTTGCTTCAATGAGGGTGATGCTTGCTGGTCCACAGGTGTCTCCATCCTCCTCCTCCTCCTCCTCCTCCCTCCACCCACTGTCTGCATCCTCTGACTCTCCCACAGCTTCATCCCCCTCCACTCCTTTATTCCTAAAGAGTCTCTCCTCTTTCTCAGACTCTCTCGTCCCACGGCGGCTGCTCTTCTCTGCTTCAATCCTGCTGTCTGTCTGGGAGACGGAGGGGTCTCTGTGTCGGACAGGGGAGGATAAACCGTCTCTCTCCCACCGGCAGTCACTGATTTCTTCATCTTCACAGAAAAACGGAGTTTTCCTGTTTCCGCTGAGCTGCTCCTTCACAGTGTCGTCTGCTGTAGAGATCTCCTCTTGACTTTCAGACTCATCTTCACCGGCGTGTCCGTCTTCCTGCTGGTGTCCATTAAGGTATATCTGGCTGCTCTCGAGCTCCTCCTGCCCCCGGCAGGACTCCGGGCGAGTGCTGCCCTCTGGGGGAACAGAGGACTCACTGGCGCAAACGCAGTCAGAGGTGAACACTGGGAAACTCTCAAAGCCGTCTGACACCCGGGACTCAGCGGGATCCTCAATCCTGCTCTTCTTCTCCTCGTGGAAATCCTCCGTTTCCAGCTCTACAGTAGCTGTTGCATAATCAAAAAACCCATTTACATTAGCTGCCACGTCTTCACGGCGTTCATCACCAGCGCGGCCGTTCGGTGCTGATTTGGAGTCATCGGTAACCAGCCTCCAGCGACCATGAGTCAAATCTCCGGTCAGCGTCGGGAACGTCTCTCTGCCAGGGTGTGTTTCCTCGTCTTCATCGGGATGATCGTCCTTCTTCTGAGATGTTTGTGGCTCTTTGTCGCTCTGGGATTCCCCCGGACTCTCTTCCATGTGAGAGTCTGTTGTCGTGCGGTTGGATTGAAGGTCGGGGCTCGATACAGCCTCGGCTGAACAATACGACTGTGACTGGGAGAGGGTTCCCTCCCCCTCCTCTTCCTCCTCCTCCTCATTCCTTCGCCTCTCCTTCCTCATTCCCTTCCAGTCGCCATCGAGCTGGCTTGAGGTGCCTCTTCTTGGACTTTCACCTCGGTTCTGTTCATCCTGGGTCTCGCTGTCCTGGACTCTCCGCCCGCAGGGACTGCAGGCTCTCGGAGAAGCGCTGTGGCAGCATGTGGCCCTGCGGGAGTCCTGCTGCGGGCTGGGAGGCGCTTTGCCGTCCAGGCCCTCTTTGTCTCGCTCTTCCTGCCTTTCTTCCACAGCGCTTTCAGCGGCAGGATGCTCCCCGCTCCTCTGCCGCCTCTCTCTGCTCGCGCCTGCTTTCTCACGACTCGCTGCGTGGCCGGACTTCCTCCACCTCCGGCCCGATCGCACTCGAGCCCAGTTTGCTCCGGTCGGAGCCGGGGGACTGGGCCCATTGTCCTTACCTCCTCCTCCTCCTCCTCCCGTCTTCCCCCTCAGCCACCCGCCGACCACGCCGGATCCGGGCTTGGCCGTGGAGTACAGACAGTTCCCCTTCTCGGTTCGGAGGAAGAGGCACTGAGTCTGCGTCTTGCCGCTGCCCTCGGACGTCTTCAGAGTGGCCACCGTCACCAGGGCCCCGATCCCGGCCTGCCGGGCGTCCAGCCCCAGGGGGAGCCCGTACCCCATGCGGCCCCACTCCTCGCTCAGGTAGACGTCGGCGGGCCGGGGGCAGGAAGTGGACGGCGTGCGGGCCGCGGGAGGAGCCGCAGGAGCCCGGCCTCCTCCTCCTCCTCCTCCTCCTCCCAGCAGGCTCCCGGCCTTGCGGCGGTTCTTGGAGCACAGAGCCCAGGCCCGGAGGCCCCGGATCAGCGGCAGGTCTCCCAGGCCCAGCTCCAGCCGGCCGGGGAAGGGCAGCGAGGCTCTGGAGCACTTCTGGAGCATCTCCCGGGTGGAGCCCGACACGTCGAGACAGGGGTAGTTGTTGTTGTTGTTCTGCTGGAGCATGGTGCTCGCTGTTGGCCTCATCTATGTTTCAGTGCCTTGTCCTCGCTTATCCTCGGTTAAAATTCAGCCTGTCAGGTCGAGCCGAATCCTCATTTGAGAGAGTGATCATGAGTTTATTCCTGATTCGGAACCTGACGGCTCAAAGGTAGAAAGATCTGAGTTCAGAAAATAAACTGGCCGCGCTTTAAGGAACAGCTGAAATACTTTCTCGCTGATTAATCCTGACAGCAGAAAATATCTGCCCGACTCTCGCACCGTCTGGGTTCTTGGATTAAAAAACAAAACAGGACAAAACGAGCCCTTTTCCCAGAGATGCGCCGCTGAAACGTCTCCTGACGGGGCAGGAGGCAGGTCGAGGCGCGCGGCTGTCAGCTCTGATGAGCGAGCGCGTGATGAGAAGTTTGTTTTCCTCCACGTCTTCAGAGCGCCGCTCTCCGCCCTCCCCGCCCGCCGGCCTCTCGCCACCAGACTGACTCAGCTGTCACAGAGCAGCCTGCAGCGGGAACAGCACAACAACACAGGACAGGGACGTTAAACACTCTAAACCCACAAGAAACGCAACGCAGA